>NC_064640.1:84053773-84678773 GCF_023864345.2 Schistocerca serialis cubense | reverse complement strand
TTGTCTTTATAGCCATCCACTCCATAGCGCAGGATTTTGTGCAGGAACTGACCTTTCGGTTGTTGTTTGTTGTTGTGGTCTTCAGTCCTGAGACTGGTTTGATGCAGCTCTCCATGCTACTCTATCCTTTGCAAGCTTCTTCATCTCCCGGCACCTACAGCAACATACATCCTTCTGAATCTGCTTAGTGTATTCATCACTTGGTCTACCTCTACGATTTTTACCCTCCACGCTGCCCTCCAATACTAAACTGGTGATCCCTTGATGCCTCAGAACATGTCCTACCAACCGATTCCTTCTTCTAGTCAAGTTGTGCCACAAACTCCTCTTCTCCCCAATTCTATTCAATACCTCCTTATTAGTTATGTGATCTACCCATCTAATTTTCGACATTCTTCTGTAGCACCACATTTCGAAAGCTTCTATTCTCTACTTGTCCAAACTATTTACTACTTTAAGTGTCTCATTTCCTAATCTAATTCCCTCAGCATCACCCGACATAATTCGACTACATTCCATCATACTCGTTTTGCTTTTGATGATGTTCATCTTATATCCTCCTTTCAAGACACTGTCCATATGGGTTCAACTGCTCTTCCAAGTCCTTTGCTGTCTCTGACAGAATTTCAATGTCATCGGCGAACGTCAAAGTTTTTATTTCTTCTCCATGGATTTTAATACCTACTCCGAATTTTTCTTTTGTTTCCTTTACTGCTTGCTCAATATACAGATTGAATAACATCGGGGATAGGCTACAACCCTGTCTCACTCCCTTCCCGTCCGCAGCTCGTGGTCGTACGGTAGCGTTCTCGCTTCCCACGCCCGGGTTCCCGGGTTCGATTCTCTTCGGGGTTAGGGATTTTCTCTGCCTCGTGATGACTAGGTGTTGTGTGCTGTCCTTACGTTAGTTAGGTTTAAGTAGTTCGACGTTCTAGGGGACTGATGACCACAGATGTTAAGTCCCATAGTGCTCAGAGCCATTTGAACCACTCCTTTCCCAACCACTGCTTCCCTTTCATGCCCCTCGACTATTATAACTGCCATCTGGTCTCTGTACAAACTGTAAATAGCCTTTCGCTCCCTGTATTTTACTCCTGCCACCTTCAGAATTTGAAAGAGAGTATTCCAGTCAACATTGTCAAAAGCTTTTTCTAAGTATACAAATGCTAGAAACGTAGGTTTGCCTTTCCTTAATCTATCTTCTAAGATACGTCGTACTCAGTATTGCCTCACGAGTTCCAATATTACTACGGAATCCAAACTAATCTTCACCGAGGTCGGCTTCCACCAGTTCTTCCATTCGTCTGTAAAGAATTCGCGTTAGTATTTTGCAGCTGTGACTTATTAAACTGATAGTTCGGTAATTTTCACATCTGTCAACACCTGCTTTCTTTGGGATTGGAATTATTATATTCTTCTTGAAGTCTGAGGGTATTTCGCCTGTCGCCGCGCGGGATTAGCCGAGCGGTCTGGACGCTGCAGTCATGGACTGTGCGGCTGGTCCCGGCGTAGTTTCGAGCCCTCCCTTGGGCATGTTCGTGTGTGTGTTTGTCCTTAGGATAATTTGGTTAAGTAGTGCGTAAGCTTAGGGACTGATGACCTTAGCAGTTAAGTCCAATAAAATTCTACACACATTTGAACATTTGAACATTTTGCCTGTCTCATACATCTTGCTCACCAGATGGTAGAGTTTTGTCAGGACTGGCTCTCCCAAGGCTGTCAGTAGTTCTAATGGAATGTTGTCTACTCCCAGGGCCTTGTTTCGCCTCAGGTCTCTGTCAAACTCTTCACGTAGTATCATATCTCCCATTTCATCTTCCTCTACATCCTCTTCCACTTCTATAATATTGTCCTCAAGTACATCGCCCTTGTATAGACCCTCTATATTCTCCTTCCACCTTTCTGCTTTCCCTTCTTTGCTTAGAACTGAATTTCCATCTGAGTTCTTGATGTTCATACCTTTCGGTTATGTCCCATTAATGTTCGGTGGGATTCGTTTCGGGCGATCTGCTTGGCCAAATTATTCGCTCGAATGGTTCAGAATGTTCTCCAAAGTAGTCGCGAACAACTGTGGGCCGGTGACAATTCCATCGTAATTTGGGAACGTAAGGCCCATAAATGGATGCAAATGGTCTCCGAGCAGTCGAACATAACCATTTCCAGTCAATGATCAGTTCAGTTGGAAATGAGAACCCAGTACATTCCATGTTAACATAGCCCACACCATTATGGAACCACCGCCAGCTTGCACAGTGCATTGTTGGGTTCAAGGCTTCGTGGTAACTGCACCACACTCGAACCCTATCATCCGCTCTTACCAACTGAAATGTTGACTCATCTGAGCAGGTCACGGTTTTACGGTCATCTGTTGTCCAACTTATACGGCCACGAGTATAGGAGAGGTGCTCTGCTGGCGTTGTAGTGCTGTTAGCAAAGCGATTCTAGTCGGTCGTCTGCTGCCATAGCCCATTACCGCCAAATTTCGCGGCATTGTCCTAACGGATACTTCCGTCGTACGTCCCACATTGATTTCTGCGGTAATTTCACGCAGTGTTGCTTGTCTGTTATCGCTGACAACTCCACGCAAACGCCGCTGCTCTCGGTCGTTAAGTGACGGCTGTCGGCCACTGCGTTGTCCGTGGTGAGAGGTAATGCCTGAAACTTGGTATTCTCATCACACACTTGACACTTTGTGTCTCAGATCATTGAGTTCCTTAACGATTTCCGATACTGAATGTTCCATGCGCCTAGACTACCATTCCGCGTGTTTGTTAACCCCCGTCGTGCGGCCATAATCACGACGGAAACCTTTCCACATGAGCCATCTGAGTGCAAATGACAGCTCCGCCAATGCACTACCATATTATAACTTGTGTACTCGAAGCTACCGCTATCTGTAAATATGCAGATCGCAATCCATTTAGTTTTGTCACCTCGGTATATGCCAGCAGACACTCACGTTTGCTCTCAACTGCCGATCTGTTGCCGAAACAGAGGCTTTAGAGAAATGTTAAATCATAATATTTTCTCAAATAACTAAGAACATACATTTGAGGGAAAGCAGTAATTGAAGATTTCAACATGTTAGTTATTCACCAAACCCTGGACTACAATATAGGTGCACAGTTCGTGGTGTCATATACACAGGGAACACAGAGTCAGAATTTAGAGCAAGTAGTGCGGAAGCAAGTAACACCAAACCTATTCATGCCCATAGCGGGGTCAGAATACAGTTTTGAAAAAAGGCACACCACGAAGGAATTATCCGAATGTGACGGAAATCGATAGATGCAATGTACATGTACAGACAAGACAACATTTTCAGAAAAAAATGAGGATCTATTCAAAAGAAAGAGCTTTACAAACTGAGCAAATCAGTGACGTCTTGGTCCACTCTAGGCCCTTACGCATGCAGTTATTCAGCCTGACACAGATTACCGAGCGAGGTGGGGCAGTGGTAAAATGGAATTGAGCGTATGGCACGGTTGGCCGAGAGGTCCCGTTCAGGGAAGATCGGCCGCGGAGTGCTACTCTTATTTCATTCGACGCCACATTTGGCGACTTGCGCGCCAGTGATGAGCTTGAGATGATGGTGAGGACACCACAACACCCAGTCCATGACCGGAGAAAAATCTCCAACCCAGCCGCGAATCGAAGTCGGACCCGCTTGCATGGGAGACGAGCACGTTACCACCCAGCTAAGCAGGCGGACGACGCTGTAGTTAGCACACTGGACTCGCATTCGGGAGTACACCTTTTCAATCCCGCGTCTGGGCATCCTGATTTAGGTTTTCCGTGATCTCCCTAAATCGCTTCAGGCAAATGACAGCATGGTTCCTTTGAAAGGGCACGGCCGACTTCCTTCCCCATCCTTCCCTAATCCGACGTGACCGATGATGTCGCTGTTTGGTCTCTTCCACCAAATCAACCCAACCCTGACACTCATTGATAGAGTTGTTGGATATCCTGAGGGATACCGTGCAGAATTCTGTCCAATTGGCGTATTAGATCATGAGGGTTTTAGAGGTTTTAGAGGGTCCTGCTCATAAGGCTCTAAATGTTCTCAAGTGGGCAGAGATCCAGTTCAAATGGCTCTGAGCACTATGGGACTCAACATCTTAGGTCATAAGTCCCCTAGAACTTAGAACTACTTACACCTAACTAAACTAAGGACATCACACACACCCATGCCCGAGGCAGGATTCGAACCTGCGACCGTAGCAGTCCCGCGGTTCCGGACTGCAGCGCCAGAACCGCACGGCCACCGCGGCCGGCGAGAGATCCGGTGACCTACCTGGCCACGGTAGCGTTTGGAAAGCACGAAGACAAGCAGTAGAAACTGACGCCGTGTGCGGGAGGGCATTATCTTGCTGAAGAGTAAGCTCAGGATGGCTTGCCATTAAGGGCAACATAATGGGGCGCGGAACATCTTCGACGCATCACTGTGCTGAAAGGGTGTCACGGGTCACAGCCAAAGGGGTTATGCTGTGAAAAGAAATGGTACCGCACACCATCACTCGTGGTTGTCGGGCAGTATGGCGGACAACAGTCGGGCTGGTATGCGACTGCCGTCCGAGGCGCCTCCACAGACGTCTTCCCGGGTCATTGGGGCTCAGTTTGAAGTGGGACGCGCCACTGAAGACGATTTTTCTCCAGTCAATGAGCTTCCAACCCGAAGATATATCTGGAGACGCAATGGACAGCGGTGGGATGCCAACCTGACTGTCGCCCGCTATAAGGTGCGACAACCAGGATTGATGATCTGGGGTGCCATTCCTTTTCATAGCCTTTTCTTAGCCGAGTCACCCTTACACGAAATCCATGCCAAGCTGAATAACTACTTGCATTAGCGCCAAAGGTGGACGAACTCATTAGTGACTTGCACAATTTGTGAAGCTTCTTCTCTTGAATAAATCATCCAACTTTTCTGAAATTGTAATCATTTGTTTATCTGTACATGTGCATGACATTTACTGATTTTCGTTCGATTTTGATAATCTCTTCGTGTTGTGTCTTCTGTTTTTTCCCCTTAGAGTGTATTATTATGGATGATGATTTCGAAAGGGTGAATGGTTATCAACAATAGCTACAAATCACAGTAGAAGCTGTTCCCCGTGTTGTGAGTATAACCATTAAGTGCATACATTCGACCTGCAGAATCGGACAGTTTGAGCAAGGTGAATTTTACAAAAACTTCGAGGCGTAAAATAGAGATTGTCTGTGTTCCTAGTTCATCTGTAGTGGTACCATAAACTTAGATATCGTACCATCGCAGTAGGCGAATGCTGTGACCGCCATTTTAATCTTTGTGACAATAAACCTGCAGTGAAACTTCCTGGCAGAATAAAACTATGTGCCGCCCTCAGACTCGAACTACGGACCTTTGCCTTTCGCGGGAAAGTGCCCTACCAACTTTTTTTACGCCTTTTTTGTGCTCTACCAACTTTTTTTAACAAAATATTAGAATAACATTAAACACAAGAAAATATAACATATTCTGTCTTCTTCCTTTTTTTTCAGTAGTCTTTATTGAACAAACTAAGAGTGCATATACAGGGTGTAAACGGTATAAGGCGCCAAAATTATACAGATGGTACATCTCGGTGTGCTTGACAAAAAAGTCTAATGGCATTTTCTTGTATCATGTACTTTATTTTTGTAATATTAAAACCTGATGTTCGTAGGATAGATAGTATACGCATTTCTGTTTACGTAGTCAACCGACAGTACACGGCGTACCGAGCTTATTGCCTACAATGACGGGGTAGCCAGAGAAAGGCAACGAGCCGACCAGGGGATTGAAATCAGTAGACGTGTACAACGACGTGGTGTGATAATCAGGCGGTACCGAAAAAAGGAATGTAAACGGTTTTTGGGTTGTCAAGAATGTGTAATTCGCTTTACGTGAATTGAATACAACCAGTCTGTTTCTCAGCAAGTCGATAACGAAGGTTGTAGTAGTAATGACAAGCTAATATCAAACACAATGTATTTCCATTAGTACAAATTGAATCAATCACCAAGTAAACAGTTGTGCATTAATTACAATCAACTGTTTCACCTTTTTACGGCAATGCCATAAAGAATACTAAATTCACATTATTTTCCTTATGTACAACAACATCGTAACGAAAAGAAAACCCATTACTTCGTTTCCTCTTACACCAATACTACAATAAATGTTCGAAATGACCACCATTCGCTTCTACACATGCTTCATTACGGCGACCCCAGTTTCGTCGCACTCGTTCACACACATGCACATTAGCCTTTATGGTATTGGCAGCATCTAAAATCTTCTGCGTCAATTCGTCCACATTATTTACTGGCTCAGCATAAACAAGTTCCTTTATATGGCCTCAAAAGTAAAAATACAGTGGATTTAAATCAGGGTTGCGTGCTGGCTATCGACGTGGACCCGAACGCCCGATCCATCGTCCTGGAAATCGGCTATCCAAAAATTTGCGTACTCTGTGACCAATGTGGGGTGGAGCACCATCGTGGAGGAACCACATGTTATGACGTATGCCTAACGGAATGTCTTCTAACAACGTTGGTAACAATGTTTCCTCTAGAAACGTTCGGTAATAGTTACCAGTCAAACGTGCAGGTAAAACATAGGGCTCAATAATGTAATTATCGAGCATACCCGCCCACACATTTACGGAAATCGTCGCTGAAAATGTGTTGCCACTACGTGGCGGGGATTGTGTACACTCCACATGTGCATGTTATGGAAATTAGTTATTCCGTCGCGAGTGAAACACGCTTCATCTGTGACGAGTATTTTGTTGACAAAATCATGCTGCGCACTGTGTAACAAAAACCACTCTGAGAATTCACGTCGTAGAGGGAAATCTTGTTCTTCCAACGCTTGTACGCGCTGAATGTGGTAAGGCCGCAGACGCTCCTCTTGCAAGGTGCGATGAACGACAGTGTGCGATATACCCACGTGGCGGGCGATGCTTCTAGTACTCTGAGAAGGATCCTCCTGGATGCGGTCCAGAATTCTTTCCTAAGCTTCCAATGATCGGCGCGTTATGGGCCTCTGCCTTCTGCGCGGGGCAGAAAAGAGCCAGTATCTCTCAATCTAAGGAAATTAAATACGTACTCGTCAGTTGTATTCTATCATGATGTAACAAAAACGGAAAGCATATCAGAACAGAAGATACGTTTCGCATACGGACGAAAATTTACAAAGGTGCAGATAACTACTGTACTTCATTAACATGTAAATGCATAATAATCGCATACAAGTAGAGAATTACAATGACACAAACCTTTGGTGCACAGCAACCAATGTCTTTCGTGCAGGAAGTCTTCGTTGTGGGAAGCGTTCTCGTTAAATTCGTACAGCTGCCCTCGCAACACCTTTTCCCTCGCCATAAATTAAATGCTTATCGTATAGTTCAACTATAGTAAATCTCCTTTCCATCCTAAGAGTTAACAGAGTTGCAATAACATCTACTGTCGTCCCTCGGTGTATTACAATGGCGCAGCCACTCAGGCCGCAGTTGCCTATGTGTTTACTACGATTTACGCTCGCGATGTCAATACGCGCAGCGGGCAATAACAGGAACCGATTGTTTACGTACGTGCACGGCCAAGTATCTACTTTTCCAAAACCATTATCCTGAGACGAACTGTTTTTTTATGGGACAACCGTAGGAAATAGGCAAACATGTTACTAGACTTTTTTGTCAAGCATTGCGAGATGCGCCATCTGTATAATTTTGGCGCCTTATACCGTTTACACCCTGTATATACACTATGCAAGAGTTCTTGAAGGTACCATTTAAACATGTCTTCTTCCTTTTATTTAATTATTAATTTATTTATTTTTTGGTCGATGCATGAGAACGTGGATAAGGTTGTTGCTTCATGTGACAGGTAGGCATGGCACACCCCAACTTTGAGCGGGGTCAAGGAAGACGCTGCGGAGATAACCGGCAAAAGTTTGTCGGTAAGATGGTTTTCGGGTGAGGGTGCTATGCGCGGTCACAACTTTGTACCAGAAGTCAAGGACTGTATGCGGACCACTCTGAAAGAGGTATTCTAAAGCCTGTCCTCGAAACCAGATTAGGGTATGGTGCTTAGCAAGAGGGAAGTGAAATGTCTGGGGCAACAACAAGAAATCCGGGGTTACCGTCGTTGGCGGAGCACGGAGGTAAAAGCCCACGATTCGTTGGATGAGGAGCCATACGTTTCGTTTCAGGGGGCACGTAAGACGGTGCTCGTCGGTGTCTTCGAGTTGACAGTCAGGGCAGAGTGGGGAGGTGGCCAGTCCTATGCGATAAAGTCGACTATTAGTCGAGAATTTGCCATAGACTAAAACATACCAGACTGCAGTCACAGACGACGGTAAAAAGGGTGCATGCACACACCCCCAAAATCGTTCGCCAGTTAATGTCAAGGTGCTGTAGCACCATGGGGTCGCAAGGGCTAGACAGCATAAACAAACGATAGTAATCTTTTGTACAGGGAGGACAGGTGACTGGAAGATCGGCCCGAACGTAGCTGAGTTCTATGAAACAATTGGCGACGTGGTACAATAATGGAGAAATAGGTGGCACATTGATCGGTGGATTGAGAGAAGCTGGTCGGAGGATATCTAAGAGACTGCGTGTTAAGCACGGAACCGGCCCCTGCCAGTGCCACAACATAATATGGACAAAGAATGCAGAAGATCGTGCCCGCACGTTGACGAGTCCGAGGCCACCTTTTGCGGGAGGCAGTGTTAGGGTGTTGTAGCGGACTTTGAAAAGTGCCCCTGCTGACACGAAATATCCAAAGGCTAATTTGATGTGGCGGCCAAGGAGTAACGGCATTGGGAGGATCTGGGCGACGTGTACCAGTTTAGGGGCAACATACATGTTGACATAGGACACACGTTGGAGTTGGTTTAAGTTACCGTGCACTTCACCGCGGACATGGTGCCGAATCGACTGCAAGAGCCGCCGGTAAGCGAGGGCCACTGTGCGGTGTGTGGAGCTCGTAAATTCGATACGCAAGTAACGAAGGGTGGTACTGATTGGGAGTGGGGTCGGCACCATAGCCGGGAGTCTGCGCCAAATGTGCATCATAGTCGATTTACGGACATTAAGAATGCTACCAGAAAGATGTCCATACTGGTGGATCCATTGGATGGCTTCATTGAGTTCCGTGGAGGAACAGGTGAGAAAGAGGAGGTCGTCCGCATAAGCCCTGCAGTGAAAGGTGTAGTCACGCAAAGTGAGGCCCTGCAGTCTAGAGGTAAGACCAGTGATGAGGGGCTCAAGTACAATGGCATATAGTAAAGTAGACATAGGGCATCCTTGACGCACAGAGCGGCATATAGGAATCGGCCCTACGAGCCTCCCATTGACTTGTACCATCGAGACCGCGGGAAGTAGTAACCGGCGAATGGCATCGACAAAAAGTAATGGGAACCCCATCGTGTCGCCACCATGAGGAGGAATGGGTGTCGAACGCGGTCAAAGGCACTCGTGAAATCTATGGATACCAGTGCTGCACGAAGGCGACAAACCGACGCGAGCGCGATGAGGTCACGGCATTCTCCCAGGGCTGTTTGTAAGGTGGCCCCACAACCACGTGCAGTCTGCTCCGGTGAAAGGACCGTAGGTTAAACGGTGCGTATGCACGCTGCTAAGAGGCGTGCATAGATTTTATAGTTTGCATTCATCAGTGTCAGGGGGCGATATGCAGAGACATGAGATCCACCCTTCGGCTTAGGCACAGGTAGAAGAATGCCAGTGACGAATTCAGGTGGAATTGGGAAGGATGGAGTAAAGAGTTCCTGAATCATTTCTGTCCAGCGAGGAAGCATTATCTTGGTGAACGCCCAGTAAAACTCCAAGGGGAGACCATCTGGTCCTGGTGATTTGTTCTTGGCCCCCTTGTTGATCGCATCTACCACCTCTTCTGCAGTGATGGCAGACATCATGGACGTTGACTCCGCTACGGTAAGGGTCCGATCAGGGGAAGGACGGAAATCATCAGGAATTGGCGTTGCCATCGGTTCATCATCATAAAATTGGCGATAATGTTCAGCAAAAGCAGACACCACTGCCGCCTGTGTTGTGTGGTGAACACCGTCGGAGGTCGTGATGCTGGGGACGAGAAGTCGACGTCGACGACTATGGTTGGATGCGGCATGGATTGTGGATGAAGTTTCGTCGTGGCGGAGGTCCTGTCACCGGGAACGCGCCACGACACCAAGCAGTCGTGCACGTTGGAGAGAGGGGAGACGAGCTTTGGTACGCTGTCGTTCCCTATGGGTTTCAGGTGATGGAGGGAGCGCATCGAGCTCACGGAGGACGGCGTAGTGAAAATTTGTGGTGTCTCGATGCCATGCTGCTGCTTCCTTGCCACATTGCATAAAGACCTTTCTGATCGCAGTTTTGGCACATTTGAGCCACCAATGGAACGTGGATGTGTACTGCGGGAGGCGTCTTTCGCAAGACGCACATGTAGTGGCAATACATTGTCGGCAGTGTGGATCTTTAAGGAGGGAGGTATTTAGCTTCCAGTAACCTCTGCTGCGCCACACTGACTGAGGTGGCAGAGCCAGGGAACAAACGACGGCGCAATGGTCCGACAATGCAAGTGGCCATCGTTCAGCTTGGGCGACTTCGTTGCCAAGATGGGCAGAGACATAAAACCGGTCCAGTCTGCTCACAGAATGTGCTGTATAATGGGTAAAACCGGGGGTATTGTCATGAGTTTTCTCCCAGACGTCCACTAGATGAAAATCTTCGATTAAGGTGAGCAGCGCCGGGGATGGTGAATAACCAGGCATTTGGTCCTGCGGATGGAGGATGCAGTTGAAATCGCCACCCATGATAAGGCGGCCATAGCGTCAGAAAACAGGGGTGCCACGTCATGTCCGAAGAAAGTGGACCGCTGCCGACGGTCCGTGGAGCCAGAGGGAGCGTAAATATTGATGACGCGCATGTCGAAGATGGTAACAGCCATGTCCCGTCCACAGGGAAGGACTGTCGTGTCCTTGAGTGGGATTCCTTCGCGTATGCAGGAAGCCACTCCACGCCCTGATTGATCACATGTGGACGTGTATGAGTCGTAGCCGTAGACTGGTGGTAGTGTGGCAACGCGTATTTCCTGAAGACGGGCGACGTCGACGTCAGAGGCCCGAAGCATGTCACATAGGAGCTGCAGCTTGGAAGCAGTGCCGATCATGTTGATGTTCAGTGTGGCGAACCGGTACGTTTGTTTCAGTGGTGGTGGACGCGCATCTACCATCACCAAAGGAAGTATGAGGAGGGCACCGACAGGAAGTCTCGTCCCATCAGCTGCAGTGCCTCGCTTTTGATGTTAACAGGCAGCCTCGTCCGGCGGAGGCAACTCATCCGGAGGAGGGGGCGTATCTTCCTCAATGTCGTCGGCCCATGCTCCTGTGCCGTAGGTCTGTCCAATGTCAATGGGAATTGCGTCGTGGTGAGAGAGATCTGAAGTTATTGGCGGGGAGACAGGCGTCTCAACCTGCGATTGTGCGTGGCGACATCCATGGTGGTCCCGTCCAGCGAAACGTCTTGTTCATCTTGAAAGCTGTCCGCCGACCTCTGCGTGGAAACGTCGGCTGGTTGGGTGTCGTGTTCGTCGTCGCGGGTGGCGACGCTGTGAGAGCCCGTGGGTGAACGGCGGCGGCGTTTGCGCCTACGTGGCGAGCGTTGTTTGCGCACATGTTCCTCAGTGTCGAACGACGGCAAGGAGGAGCGTCGACCTGGTTCGAAGGCGTCAGTGGGTACAATGAAATTGTCAAATAGGTTTTGTGAAGAAGTACTGGTCTCCTCAGCGTCCGGTGCGGGAGACTGTTCGGCGGCAAGGTTGTCAGGTGGGACGTCAGCACCGTCCGTAGGTGACTGGGACGGTGGGACGTGCCGATCGGAAGGACCGGGCGACGGACTGGACGAAACTGTAGACGTGGCAAGAGCCGCTGCGTAAGGGACCGGTAGCGTGTGACGGACGCTTCCGACAACGGGAGCTGCGCGACACGTCGTTGGATGCATTCAGACCGTAGATGACCTTCTTCCCCGCAACCGGAACGGGTCCGAGGTTGGCCGTCGTACATTATAATGGCACGGCAACCTCCGATACGTAGATAGGAAGGAACGTGTTTCTGCAACTCGATGCGGACCTGTCTAACACCGTTTAAAACGGGATAGGTTTGAAATTGTACCCATCGTTCGGCAACATGTTCCAGAACGTTGTCATAGGGACGGAGCGCCTCGATGACGACGTCTGCAGGTAGTTCGAACGGCAGTTCGAAGATCCTTATCGTCCGTGTGCCGAGACCTGCGTGATCGACGGTAACGGGTCCGACGTTGCCGTCGGAATGACAGAAGCGCAGTCCACGTTTTGCCTGTTGAAGCACCTTGTCGCACGCCGCATCGTTGATCATTTTGACGTTGGCGGTACTGCTAACTATGGACAAGTGGATACCAATTAGATCCGTTGGTGGTATTTTAACTTCATCGCGAATAAATCGTTCTACCTCCAGTGCCTTGGGTCGGGCGAAGTCGGAACAAAAGATGAATCGTAATGTCTTCTTCAGATAGTTGTGCGCCATGGTGGTCTAGAAGGAAAACGGCACTTACAGTGGTCGAAGTAAACACAAACACACGTTGCGCGCCTCGCCCGCAGCGCGCTGGCGCGTGACCGCCTCGCAGCACTGCCGGAGGCAGACTGTCTACCTTCCAAACTTCATTCTGGAAACCTTCAGTGACATTTTTTTACGTCTGGTATCGATTTTTCCGCAGGTCGATTTCACTAGATAGGATCGAAGCAGCGCGCCACGAAACTTGGTCCTGCCTGTGCAGATTGTGTGGAGCGTACTGTGGACAAGAGGACGAAGCCGGCGGTGGGTTCACGTGATGGTGTTTATGCCCAAAGCCGACGGCAGCCGGACCGATAGTTTTAGATATGCCTCCCCGCGGAAAACACACAAGATAGAGAGTGAGAATTGTAGGTTGTCGCTGGGCCAACTGAAAGTGGCGTGGGATGTGCGGGCCACACTGCATTGAAAGCTTAAGTCCCTCTCTCGGCCTCGACGTCTGATCACCTTACGGAGTTTACTGGACTCTACAATCAAGTTGAAATTCTTCAGCTTTACTGAACTCTTAAATTCACTCGGTTATTATTTCGTTGGCTGTCGGTGACGAGCGACTAGCTGTTATTTTGAACTGCTGATTACAGCCCTGTCTTGCACCTTGCACTCGGCGAAAACTTAATTTCCAGAGTGCATTCTGCCAGGATTAAATTGTGTTCTATTTATTATTAAGTTGTTGACCGATGTGGTAGTGATTGTTTAACTGTGTTTTTAATTACACTGTCAATTGCAGCCATTTGCTCGGCGAGACGGGGCAGTAGTGTTAATCCTTGTGTAATTAGCTTGCTTTATTACATATGAATTAATTGTGTCGCTCTGTCTGTTGTAGAAGCCCCCTAGTATTTGTGAAGCATTTAATTAATTTGGCACGGGGCGTGTCACACCGGCAGACGACACAAGCTGTCGTCAAAATTTGTGCTTCGGCCGGATGCGACAGAGCAGACGTCAGTTTATTGAACATATGGCCCCAATGGTTATTTGTGAAGCTGGGATAAAGCGCTGTGATGTATGTCATGTCAGCAAGGGATTTTATTTATACTGTCGTAATCATGTATAGTGTTTTTTTAATTAATATTTTTTAATACCAGAGCGATGGGTCAATATTCAATACGTTAACTGGCAAAACTTGCTCCTATAGTAGAAGATAAAGCTTGGCTGTGTGCCTTATATTATTGCTCTAAATGTCTGCTAAGCTGCGTGGTTTTTAAAAATTGATGTTTTGATTACAAGTACTGAATGCCGCTTCAAATGCTAGTATCTTCCATTTAGCTGTCCTGTTAGAATTTTCACGTTATTATGACCTACAGCACCCAGTGAAAATAATCTCAGTGACATTTAAACAACAAAATGTGCCTAGCTTATGATTTTGACGCCGATTGAGCCCCTCGCAATTATAAGAACCATACAGACAAAATGGTTCAAATGGCTCTGAGCACTATGGGACTTAACATCTCAGGTCATCAGTCCCCTAGAGCTTATAACTACTTAAACCTAACCAACCTAAGGACATCACACACATCTATGCCCGAGGCAGGATTTGAGCCTGCGACCGTAGCAGTCGCGTGGTTCCAGACTGAAGCGCCTAGAACCACTCGGCACCAGCGGCCGGCCCATACAGACAATCAAGAACATAAATATTAACTGCTGACTTCCCAAACATAGAAACATCACATTCGCTGTGTGAGGATACGTATTGTCAATAGAGAAGGTAACGGAAAATGTTTTCTCGGAGTTTTCATTCCGGCTGAGAGTGAGCTGCCTAGCGGAGCCCATCCAGGAAGGACTGTGTCCGCACATTTCTTAGTGTAGGCATTTTCCCTGGTAGTTTCCATGTAGTTAGTGTGTGGTGCCATAAATTTTACAATTCTTTTTGGAGCTATGTGCTATGAACTAGCGATAATAGCCGCTGTTTATTTTTATTAATTTTCTCACGTGAGTTCAGTGTGTATTATACGATCACTTATATAGATTAGATGAATGATAATTGAGGTAATTTCTTCTTTGAATAGGTTACCGAACCCTTTATAGCGCAGTATTTTATTTTCCAAAAAATTCTGACACTAGCTGCAGTTCTAAAACCGAGAAGGCCCATCAACCCACCAACTTGTAATTGTAAGTATCCGTGCTCGATGAAATGATTTGCTTCTTCCCACTGCACTCATGAAGAGACTTACGAGGCCTCACGTCATTAACCAAAAATGTACGACCCACTGCCGACTGTATCAAATCCTCGTTCTTGGAATGAGAGACAGGTTAATACTAACTACGTCTTGTCGGAGAAAGGAATAAAATACCTTGAGTACATACAGATTTGTAAATCAGAGCTTCGTGACCGACAACTAGTAAGTCTGAATGCTTTACACTCTATAGGAAATCTTGGATATAATTGAAGTGTTTAAGTATGGAAGTGAGAAAATGATGATGGCGTGGAGCCAGAATGATCACCACCTATGTGAGTGTGGAAAGGTCCAGTCTGTGATATATCTATGACAGCGAGTTGCACAGCCTAGTAAGGGCAACGGCTGCCTGCCTGCAAAAATCAGTGGATTATCGATAGCTTAAGATTTTACTTTTTTTCGACATATTTGGTTTTTGAGATATCCGTTTGTTTTGTAATGCCGAACCAGTATAATAAATAAACTGAATTACTGATGAAATAGAGAACCATCTGTCACAATGCGATCCATTCATTAGCAGTCCTTCGAATTAACAAGCTCGCAGTCTTTCACTGAAACTGTACTTATTTAGAAGTAATGAGAGTCCTTTTTTGGCTCTATATGACAGTCGCTTATAGCATGGACGAAAAAAATTGCATTAAAAAACTGTAACTGCGGTTAAAACTCTCCAGAGGTTCTTCCTCTGAATTTATCTCTGGTGACCTGAATAACAACGAGATATTAAACTATAAGCTACCAGTCCTTTGCATCTGTAACACGTCGCTAATTGGATACACTGTGCAATCAGCCTCTTTTCTAGCTCACATTTGTCAAGGATATGTTTCACAGTGAGCAGACTAGCGGGACTGAAAAAAGGAACGAATCTCTCCTGTTAACAAAAAAGGCGAGAAAACTTAAATACAGAACTACTCACCAGTATCACTCGTATCCACCTGTTGCAGGGTTCTATGGCATACTATTAGCTCAAACAATGTGACGTCTTTGACAAAAATAAGCTTCTCTCGAAGCATCAAAATTAATTCAACGAAAGTCACTCGAGCGAAACACAGCTTGCTTTAGTCATACGTATTATTTTGAAAACTATAGATGCAAGCCAACAGGAAATTTATGTCTTCATAGATTTCGCATAGCGCACCACATCCACAAGAAATAACTGAGAAACAGTCATTTGGAGTATCACAGTTATGCAGTTAGCTGGAGTTTTGTCAAGGGTGTTCACTGGGAGGTGGACTACAAACAACACTGTTAAAAGCAAGTAACGGAAAAAAAGCTGTACGGAAATATGCTACCCTTAAGCTAATTGCTTGTCCAAATAATCCTCCAATTATTATCGGCAGAGAATCGGTCAGTGGCTCCCATATTGAAGTCTGTGATACTGCACACTATATCTCTCTCGATGGGGAATATTTCTAGTGTGATTATCCTGAGTATTGTATTGCAAGCGATAGAATAAGATTGTTCTACCAACGATATTGTCATCTGTATATTAACAATCACTTCCTGAATGTTTATTGTTTCGATAAAAGGCTTGTGTAAGGTAATTTCGGTCAGGAATTATGGAAGTGGACACACACCTGTCAGAGCTCTAAATTCTTTTCTTGTGTAGAGTATCTGAAGCTTCATTGTCAGCTTTCGAGGGAGTTCGTATAGGGTGTCTCTCCTAAGAGTCAAAATGGCTCTGAGCACTACAGGACTTAACATCGGAGGTCATCAGTCGCCTAGAACTTAGAACTACTTAAACCTAACTAATTTAAGAACATGGCACACATCCATGCCCGAGGCAGGATTCGAACCTGCGACTGTAGTGGTCGTCCGGTTCCAGACTGAAGCGCCTAGAACCGCTCGGTCACACCGGCCGGCCCTCTCTTAAGAGTCGTGTAGCTGGAGTCAGCTCAAACAAATGCTGCTCACCGCCACTTTCCTGCGACTTCTAGTATCGAAGGAAGATGTTGGTTTGTTTCCCGGTGAAAACAAAATAATTTTAAAGTGAAATTTAACGAAAACGTTCGACGGACTGATCCAGAATTAGTATAGTGTGATATTCGGCTTATCGATATGTGTTAACAGGGACAGTAAAACACGAGGAATAAGCAGTACTCCAGCAGTGGCCAAATAGGGCCTGCTGTATGAAGACAGTGTGCTGTATGAAGACAGTGTGCGGCTAGGCAGCAAGCGAGACGGGGTACGTCGGACAAGGAAGACGTGGCGAACAAATGTTTATCGATATGACAAGTGCTATAAGACAATGGAGTTGCCAGAAGACGCATCTCAGTTTTCTTTCCGCCACGCTGAACAGCAGAATACAACACGTGTGTGCCTTCGGAACTGATAGATATGATTTTGATAAAGGGTAAGTGTTGCTAAGGTTTTCTTGTACAATCATTCAGTTTAGTTGTTGTTACTGTAGTTTAACTTTCTGACATGACTTCGTTCTACGAATTTTATTTGTTTAGGCATATGTAATGAGGCTTCCAGGGAGGCAGCTCTGGTGTAAGCTGAAAGGTATCCGGAACGAAGCATCCTTATGCAGAAATGTTACGGGCTGTAGTTCGACGAACTCGAGACAAGGGGATTTGTACCCGGCGAAACGCCAGCGATGCAGACCTGTGTGAAATCGAAACAATGCCATTGCGTTGGATGCGGTACAGACAAATCTACAGAGCAGTACAAAGAGGCTCGCTAGGGATTTGCAAATCTGATGCTACGGTTCATCGAGTTTTGAAAGACTCAGACATGCACCCATACGCCGGCCCATGCACACAAAGGCCTTTAGTGGATGACAAGGATAGTCAGCTAATCTCTTGTCAGTGAGCATTAAGCTAACACACTAGGCTTCCGTAAACCCACATTGGTTGCGTAGGCAGATCATCAGCACCGATGGATCATCAGTTACAGTGGTGGTGTTATCGGTAAAAGTGTCAATGACACCATCCCCCTTTTTTATCTGTTGAACGGGAGATCATATCTGGAGCCGAGCGACCGCTACGGTCGCAGGTTCGAATCCTGCCTCGGGCATGGATGTGTGTGATGTTCTTACGTTAGTTAGGTTTAATTAGTTCTAAGTTCTAGGCGACTGATGATTTTAGCAGTTAAGTCGCATAGCGCTCAGAGCCATTTGAACCATTTTTTCGGAGATCATACACCAGTTTCCTTCGGAAAGAACAGCCTGCTTTGCTCCACGATACTGATTTAAGAGCCGCCAAGCTCCACGGGATTTTTCCCCCAATAAAACACTAGGCAGACATAGGGATACTGAATGACCTGCTAGGTGACTGTTCTGTGTGACCACGAATTCTGTTTCTGGGGTACAAGAAAGGATATGAAGTACACAGAACAAGAGAAAACAGTGACGAGTTGAAAAATGGCATCAGGCAGGACTTTTCCGGACTTGATAGGTCATATGATGTATGATCTCGAGAACAAAACGGCGGTTTGCTTGAGCACCTACAGTAAGGGAATAACATAAAGAAATAGTGATTGATTTTGGTTTCTTTTCATTTTACTTTGTTTTACTGTGAGCATTTGTTGGGTAATTTTCTTTGAGAAGACATTATGGTTCTTCTGTGTTAGGTTGACTGTTAATAAATCACTTGTCCGCAACGAACAATCAATAATAAAGTAGCAAATAGAGCTTATTGTTGATTATGGAATGCAAATCAGTTACAGAAAATCGCATAGGTAGTTGGCCAAGAAATCCTCTGCAAATGTATAGTCCTCATGTGCGGTAACTAAGCCAAATTAAGGGTGTTCCGTCTATTTTGTACTTAATTTCATTAATCTCAAATCCTCGTAAAACTGAGTAGATATTATCGTGTTAGGGATATGGAAGCTGAAACACCTGAACCTTCCGTGAACTCGTGTTAAATGTGATAGCTTATTAGACTGTATTACTGCTGTATCTACGTTGGTTGCTCTCAACAGGCCTCTACTGCAGCTGACATCCACAACAGACATCTAGGGATCGGTAAACATTTCTCCGCCACGTCTTCCTCGCCACACTTTCTCCTTCTCGTGTGCCGCCACGCGCACATTGTCTACCGCCGCCAGGCAGCGGCGCTACTCAGTCGCTGCTAAAGTACTGGTTAATCTTAGTGTTTTATTGTACCAGTTAACACCCATCGATAAACCGAACATCACACTAGACTGATTTGGTACCGCTCTATTGAACGGACTTGTCAAATCTCACTTTAAAAATCATTCAGTTTGTGACGACAAACAAACCAACGTTTTCCCTTGACACTAGACGTCGCAGGAATGTGGATATAGCAAACAGTTACACATTTTATAATCTAAATGCTACATATTGCAAAAACGAAATTGGAAATTTATGCTGAAACTCCAGAGGAAATGCGCCTGACGATCTGTTGGAGAGACACTCATATACAGAGTGCTTGTTTTAACTTCAAACAACTAATTATCTGGAAGACGACGCATCGTACAAAAAAAAATTGTATGCGAAAAGTTAGTATCATTAAGGGGGCATCTGTCTGTGCTATACCTGGCCACCCCCAAATCATCCCTCCTACGTGATGGGGGTCAACTTGGTATTTTCGTTTGCCTACCGGTCGCCGTGACATCTTCTTCCTTGCGGCGTCATACGGAGGCGTAGATGGGCATGTTGTCAGTAAACCGCTCTGCCGGCCGTTTCACAAATTTTCCAGACCGCGGAGCCGCTGCTATTCGGTGAAATAGCTCCTCAATTGCCATCATGAGTCTTATTGAACCCCGTGCCATTCCTCCCACCAAGGAAAAATCCTTGACAGTACCTAGAATCGAACCAGGGTCCTTCGCATGACAGCCATCAACACAGGCTACTCATCTGCGGAGGCGGACACTTACACATATATATTACAAGCGGTGCCTTATTTTTCTCATTGGTATGGGAATTGATAAAATATTTTGTAATAGACTAATCGAATAGGCAAATAGCTGTTTCAATTTATTTTCTTGGTTATATTCGTCTGTGGAAAATTACTTCTACAAAAATGTTTCCAACTCAGTAACCCTAACACCCATTATAGCCTATTCAGAGTAAAGCATCCTACTTTCACCACATCGACTGGAATTTTGTTAATGACTCGCAGTGAGCCACGACCTCTCCTTTGCTCTGGAGCGGAAGATTTTGACTTGACTATTTGCGGTACTGTATGCGCAATGGCTGTAACGGATCTGCGAAACCAAACTTGGCCTTAACATGAAAAGACGAAAAATCCGCCCGATCTTACGGAGACAGCCCACGTAATGCATTTATTAATTAATTACCTTGCTAATCAGAATGATTTTATAGGGAGCTTGCAAACTGTTCTCATGTGAGGGAATGAATTTTTAGTGAATTAAAAAAGGTAGATTGACATTAATATTGCGTCTATATTAACAAAAGAAGATAAACTCTATATTAACAAAAGAAGAGAAACTGAATTTTTTCTAAGTACAAAAGTGAACCTCGTTATTCTTACTCGCTCTGATAACGTTCAACATGACCTTAAATTGGGAGGGGGTGGCGTGGGGTGAGCGAGTTTGTCCAGCAGCCTGCCTTTCCCACAAAATAACAAATGATCGTGTGGTATTGTTATGCGGGAGGCCCCATCCGGGGAAGTTTTGCCACCGGGTTGCAAGTCTTATTTCAGATGACGCCACAGTGGGTGAATTGCGTGTCGGTGATGATGAGATAATGATGAGGACAACACAAAACCCAGTCCACGAGCGGAGAAATTCTCGAACCTGGCCGGGAAATCTAACCCTGGCCCGCTGCATGATAGACAAACATGTTACCACTCAGCTAAGCAGGCGGACACCCCTTCCACAATGACAAGGAAACAAAAGGATAGTGGGCAAGGACATGAGGAAGCTGATCGTCGTAACTAATAGCTACGTTACTTGTTAATAAGAGAATGAAGTTATCAGCATGCATCCGCCACTACTGTAAAAAAACTGAACAGAACAAGTGCTGAGTACTAGGATAAGAAGACGACAAGGTGCCCTCCTGCCCAGAGACTTGCTATGGAATCGCCATAACTTAAGGCCAACCGTTCGCCACGTAGTGTCGTGGTCTAGCACAAAGCCCATTTCACATAGGTTGCAATTTAAGGAATATTAATTAGACGCGGATATCACAGAAAAGGGAAAGAATGCAGGTGACTTGACTGTAACATTGAGAGCGAGAATCTTTAGTATGAACTACAACCAACTTCTCGCATCTAGAAGACACGAAACTGAGCATGACAAAGAAATCATTAGATTATAGGATAAACATCACAAGAAAACGAAAACTATGAACGCACTCTAAATGAAGGATTTCCTAACTCACTCACGATATTGTAAGCAACGAAGCTGAAGTTCGCAAGGAACATTCATGCTTACCAATACAGGACTTCGACGTCATGCCTCCAGCTATGAGCAACAACAGACTAGAGTGTAGAGCAGCTACGAAGGCGGGTCAGGGTCGGACGCACAGAAGCATGCGGAAGTGTACCACGTGACTCACAGCCGCCTGCAGCTGTGGCCGAGCGGTTCTAGGCGCTTCAGTCCGGAACCGCGCTGATGCTACCGTTGCAGGTTCGAATCCTGTCTCGGGCATGGATGTGTGTGATGTCCATAGGTTCAAATTCAAATTGCTCCGTTCTCGCGTCCCGAGCACGGGGTCCCGGGTTCGATTCCCGGCGGGGTCAGGGATTTTCACCTGCCTCGAGATGACTGGGTGTTTGTGTTGTCCTCATCATTTCATCATCATCCAGGAAAAGTGGCGAAATTGGACTGAGCAAAGATTGGATAATTGTACGGGCGCTGATAACCACGCAGTTGAGCGCCCCACAAACCAAACATCATCATCATCATCATCAAATTGCTCTAAGCACTATGGGACTTAATATCTGAGGTCATCAGTCCCCTAGACTTAGAACTACTTAAACCTAACTAACCTAAGGACATCACACACATCCATGCCTGAGGCAGGATTCGAACCTGCGACCGCAGCAGCCGCGTGGTACCGGACTGAAGCCGCTAGAACCGATCGGCCACCGCGGCCAGCATGTCCTTAGGTTAGTTAGGTATAAGTAGTTCTAAGTCTAGGGGAGTGATGACACAGACGTTAAGTCCCATAGTGCGTGGAGCCGTTTGACTCACAGCCAATCGCGCGCCAGTGACATTCGTGTCTTCGTTCTGTGCCGTTCCCGCTGTGTTAGGAAGTTCTAACAGTTTATTTCAGTCAGTGTTCCGTGCTGAGTGCTGACTGCCTTCATAGAGTTCATTATGCGTCGTGGTAGGCAATCAAAACAAGCGATAGGAATAGTGTTCCGTGTGTACCAGTACTTTAAGAGACAATCTTCCGCTGCATCCACACTGGCACAAGGCGCGGCTCTCGCCATTGCTAAATGCCAGGAGCAGACAGCTGAAGCCTGTGGTGTTGGTTTGGACCATTCAGAGAATATTCAGCGAAGCTAAGACGTCTGTGCAAGCTGGCACGTCCGACTTCCTTCCCCGTCCTTCCCTAATCCCATGAACCCGATGACCTCGCTGTTTGGTCTCCTGCCCCAAAAAATCCAACCCAACGCCTGTGCAAGGCTGCGGCTCAGCTGTTTTCAAATCACCAGGGAACTGCAAAAAAGAAGTGGGTGAGCTAGACGATTTCGCGAAAACTGCTCTCCAGCTCATAGTGTTCAGCATGTATGCTGAATGCGAGTATCCAACAGCAGAGAAACTAGTTTCACGTATGAAAGAAGCTGAAAATTTTAACGGAAGCAAATGGACCATGTTGAGGATACTGAAAGACATGGGGTTGAGGTATTAGAAAACGAACGATGGTAGAAAATTATTAATGGAACGAAGCGATATTGCAGCTGCAAGGGCTATGTTTTTTAGAACAATTCAGGAGAACAGAGATGCTGGTATATCTCGCATTCATTACTTAGATGAAACTTTCTTTAATCAGAAGGGCTATGTGCTGGAAACTGAGCGATGGGTATGGTGGATTAAAAGGTAAGAGTAATAGAATTATAGTGCTTCATGTCGGATAAGATATTGGCTTTATTCCCCAGGTAAGCAGATTTTTAAGAAGTCAAAGGCTAATAATTATGACATCAATTATTGCCGTATATTCCTGCGTCTTCAGTTATAGTCATGCACAACGCGAGCATTAGTTGTGGGACAAGGGTGGCATAACTCTTCTCTACATTGTTGCCGAATTTATTCAAGATGGTGGATCCAAGATGGAGGAGATAGAGATGGTAATGTAGCAATGACGTCATGGCGGAAAGTTCAAATTTTGGTCGGAAAATAGGGCAATTGGGCTACCTCCAGTTACCTAACCATCTCCCCTCCCCTCACCCAGAAAATGGCAGGTATCTCAAATTCTGGTGGAAAAAAGGTCATTTGGGCTCCCTCCACTAATCTAAGAAATTGGCGGGAAAATAGGTCACTTGGGCTACCTGCACTAACCTTAGTCAACCGACCGCCACCTCTTCCTAGTAATTGGTGGGAAAAGGACTCATCCTGTGCTAGGCTCCTGGAAAGAATGGATATAAGTCTTTATTTTGCATACAATGTTTATTATTATACAGTGTGAGTCAGTAGCTCCATCCAGTGTCTTCAACATGAGATACAGAGCCCTACTGACCTAGTACTCAGTACTGCCACCAGAGGGTGCTGTTGTCCCATGGCGGTCTGAGCAAAAATGGTGATACAAGGACTGAACCTCTGCTGGGCTACTGGAGAGAGGAAGTGTACTCCATTTATTTTGGAACAATTTATGTAGGGACGGATTTCTCTTACTTCATTTATCACACTGATACCAAACACTCGCTCTGACTTGCTTGGGGTCACAATAAACAGCCTACAGACCTTCAAACTACCCGTAAATTATCTAAATAATGCAGTACACTGATGTACAGACACGCAAACAACTATTAAATTACCTAAATATTGCAGTACACAGCATACAGATCTGCAAACTACTCGTAATTTCCCGAAATAATGCAGTACACTGATGTACAGACACGCAAACAGCTCGTAAATTGTCAAAATAATGAATGTAAAAAGCTCTGTAAAGCCCTCACAACGCTTAAACGGCCGAAAATAATGTACTGCACAAACGCTCAGCGCATGTAAAAACACTTTCAACTCTTGTCAACCGTGACTTATCAGCAAACTGTTACAATGCTCACACAGGCACCTTGCAGGGCCAGCTGGATGCAAGCAAGCACTGGAGTGCGAGCCATCACTCACACGCTGCTGCCAACTCCAGCAAGCAGGTGAAGGTCGCGTCTATTTTCGGGTGTACAGTTAGAAATCTTCGAGTGTTGTACTGACGTCAGATGTCTATCTCTCTGGACGTGCACATAGTCACCTAACTACCAGGACTGGCATGATGACATATACCTGTGAGTCAAGTGCCACGAGAGATGTTTGCATAGCGGCTCACCCTCACAGACGCAGTTAAAAGGTTCTTAATGTTATAGTGATGTCACAGGTCGCGCTATAGAAATCTGTTCCTATGCTTCCCAGAATAGCTCAGGGTGCACCTTTCCTAGCGATCCGAACAGGACATGTGAGCTGTGTCTAGCTGTGCACGCATTTACCTGCCAAGCATTGCTGACACATCGCCGTGAAATGTTCGTATAGTGACTCACCATTGCAGGCACATCTAAAATGTTCTCAATGTTATACTGACGTCACATGGCTACATAAATAAAAGCTAAGTCGACCTCTCAGAAATTGTTAAGTTTCGCACAAATAGTTAACAGTTGCTTTTGTAGGAGCTTTCGTGATGTCTCAGCTTATCTGTATGTAAGTTCTTGTCCTAAGAGAACCTGTTTACGAAAATAGCCTAGAATAACGCCAAATGCATTCCTCCTGATGGTCCTAACGTAACACCCCGTCCATCATGTGCTACCCTTCCTTCTTTCGACAAACATCTCTGCAACGCAAACGCTCTCACCGCTATGTAGAGGCTCCTACATTCCAGCAAAAAGGATGTCTTGTAAATGAATGAATAGAGCATTATGACTGGTTCTTACTGAATTTACCCGCCAAATTGTGGATGCCGCTGGTGTGGAAGCACTGTCCGCCTGTTTCTTTCTTTCTGCAGATGAGACTTCCAGCGGCAAAACTATTTTGTACAGATCGCCACATTGCGCTGGCAATTAAACCCTGCTAAAGTGACATACAGATCGTTAAATATGGAAAGAGTCTTACTTAATTACACAGCTCTGCCCCTGAGGATAGAAGATCGAATATTACAGCGTGAAACCGATCTCCAACCTGAAAATACATCACAGCGTACTGTGTTGATGTAGTAAACATACAGTTCGTATCCTGCGCCATACAAAATCGCTCCTTTTGCATCATGCATATAGCTATCAACCGCTAGGCACTCGTACATACACCAAAAAGGCAGACAGCAGAAGTACATGCACCATAGGTACACTCCTCGCAGCACTAGATAATTCTCATGAGGTTCAGCAGCCATCCACTGCAGCTGAGAGATACGAATCAGCCGGCCGCTGTGGGCAAGCGGTTCTAAGCGCGCCCTAGTCCTGAACTGCGCTGCTGCTACTGTCATAGTTTCGAATCCTGCCTCAGGCATGGATGTGTGTGATGTCCTTTGCTTAGTTAGGTTTAAGTAGTTATAAGTCTAGGGGACTGAGACCTCAGATATTAAGTCCCATAGTGCTTAGAGCCATTTGAACCATTTGAGTCACAAGTCATCCACTTGCAGTGTGTAACGAGGGCGCACCCAGCAGACTGAAGTCACTCTCAGAACTGTTGTACAAAGTCGGTCTCGTTTCCCCTTGGCACAAAGGCGTTACTGTTTCTGGCCCTGCTCTGATTGTTTGCTTCCTACACCTCTCTCCAGACTCTAGGATTGCAAAAACACATGTATTTCCACATGGTTTGCCCGAATATTATACCATTTACGGGATACTTCTCGATATCAAGAATGTAGTAATATCGCTTCAGTAGGAACACTTCGATACAATCGAAAACTCCGTCTTTGTGTCGTGTGCTGACAAGGTTCCCTCTTTTATACTCCCAGAATGGCATCCAACTGCTTGGATTACATCATGGTTGCATCTACAGAGGTGATGTGCTCGATGTCCATAGATATTTCTTGCACACTGCTACTAGCGTCGCTTGGCACGCCATTTATGGCATCAGGCGGTGAACTGTGGGATGTATTCCTCTGTGTCTTTTTTTCCTTTTCAAGTGTACGCTACCATGCACTGCTAAGAACATAGCCGGTGTCTCTATTGAAGACTAATTTCAACAGCTTCTCTGATCACAGAGTCCCAATATTTCGAAGTGTGAGTCATTATTCTAGTTTGTTTAAACAAATTCTTGTGTTTATTTAACAGGCTGTGCTCTGCCACTGCTGATCCCGTATCCTGATGTTCTCCAGACCCAACAAGCGTCCATCTGATGCCTCTTCCTATCGCCCTATATGTCTCACCTCAGTGTTCAGGAAGCTCTTGGAATCCATCCTTACCCAGCGTATCCATCACCACCTGCACCGAAACCACCTCCTCCCCAACACCCAGTGTGGCTTTCGACCTTCCTTCTCTGCCGATGACCAACTCCTACACCTCACGCATCTCCTCTCTCTCCAGCTTAACTCCTGTCGCTTCACCATTTTTGTCTCCCTCGACCTCGAAAAAGCCTACGATCGTGTCTGGCATCCCAGTCTCTTGTTTAAACTCCAGACCTATGCCTCTCCTGTCAACTATGTCCATCTGATTGCCTCCTTCCTCTCCCACCGCCCCTCCTACGTTACCATCCATAACGCAGATTCCCACACCTTCTGTACCTTTGCACGTGTGCCTCAGGGCTCTGTCCTCTCCCCTCTCCTCTATCTCCTGTACACGGCAGATATGCCTCCCTCCCCCCCCCTACAGTACACCTCCTGCAGTATGCTGATGACACTGCATTCCTTGCCCTCGCTCCTACTCTCCAAATGTCCCAACGCCTTCTCCAGAATCACCTTTTTGCTGCATGGTGTAACCAGTGGCTCCTGAAAATCAATCCTTCCAAGATCCAGGCAATCATTATAGGTCGTACCACTCGCTCCTTCCGGTTCCTGGATTTCTCCCTTACCATCTGCGCCCATCCTGACCTCCTCTCTCCCACCCTCACCTACCATGGCCTCATCATTGAACGTCACCTCACCTGGATCCGTCATCTCTGACCCATCCAATCCAAAGCCCACAACCACCCCCGGCTCCTCAAACTCCTCTCTCGCCGGACATGGGGGTTGAACACCTCTACTATCCTCCACACCTACAAATCCTTAATCTGTCCCACCCTCTGTTATGCCAGTCCCACCTGGATATCTGCCCCCCCCCCCTCAAATTCTATAAGTCACCCCAGATCCTTGAGCGCGATGTACTCCCTCGCCTTCCGTATATGCCTCCCGTCGCCCACGCAGATCCACTACAACCTGATTGCTTTCTCCCATCGGCTCCTATTCCTCTAACATATCCGCATACTCTACACCTCCTGCCACCTTGACCCCACTCATCCCCTGGTTGCTCCTCTCCTCTCCAACCCCCGCCTTCTGCCGTGCCTTCACTGTTGTGTCCCCCTTACCCTCCATCTCTACACCCTTCATCTCCTTTTCCAAGGTGGCTTCTATCAACTCACCCTGATGACGCCCTCTCTCCCTCCATTTAGCCAGCCGGAGTGGCGAAGCGGTTCTAGGCGCTGCAGTCTGGGACCGTGCGGGCGCTGCGGTCGCAGGTTTGAATCCTGCCTCGGGCATGGATGTGTGTGATCTCCTTAGGTTAGTTAGGTTTAAGTAGTTCTAAGTTCTAGGGGACTGATGACCACAGAAGTTAAGTCCCATAGTGCTCAGAGCCATTTGAACCATTCCCTCCATTTATCCCTCCTATTAACTCTGATCCTCATGTCCTCCTCCTTTCCTCTGTCTTTTCCCTGGGCTCTCGCTTTCCCCCATTCCATCCTGTTTTTTCCCCACCTACCCTCTCTCTGCCTCCTTCCCCCCCCCCCCCCCCCCGAGTCCTTTTGCATTCCCCTCCTCTGTCTTTCCCCACTCCCTCTCGTGTCTACACAGCTCCCCCCCCTCTTTTGGGTCCTCATCCTCCGTCGGCTCCTTCCTCCCTCCCCCTCATCTTTGTTTTTCCTCTCCTTCCTCCCTTTTCTTTCCCATCCTCTGTCCAGGTTCCCCCCATCTGCCCTCAGCTGTGGTATGTCATACTCATGCCAACTTTTTAGTGCAGTGTTCAAGTGAGTGTTCAGTGTTGTGTGTCTTTTCAAAGTGTTGCGAACAGAAATCATCGCTGGGTGTGATTTTTATATCTCTTGTGAACAGAAACCAGACTGTCACCATGTTTTTAATTGTCTGTCTATTATTTTACCTGTCTGCTTCCTGTGTATTTTATTGGCATCACCAACCCTTTGTTTTATGTTTTAAGTTCCACAATTTTCCGCAGTTTTACCATTTAAGTCACCGGTTTTATCTCCTGCTTTTATTATTTATTATCTTCATTTTTATAAAACAAATTCTGTAGGCTGAAGAGCGGCGTACCAAGCTGCTGCCAGCCCACCTCCCTTCGCGGTGAATCGAAATTAAATGAAGGGAAAAAAAAAGAAAACCCACTGCTAACCTACTAAAATCATCCACCCCCACTGTCCCACTCTCCCTCTGTGGGCTGTCCTCCTCCACCGCGAATCCCGACGCCTCTATCGCTCCTTCCTGCGCACTCGCGACAGGGATGAACATCAACGCCACTGGCAAATACAGCGACATGTATGGAACCTTATTATAGCAAAGAAACGCTGGGACTGATGCCAGACCTGCACACGACTCAACGCCACCCTCCCTATCAACTCCTCCAAGTAGTGGTCTGCCTTCCATCATCTTACTGGTTTCCATTCTGCACCCCATTACCCCCTTCTCCATAACGACCGCCCCCTTCCTGACAACCTCAGTAAGGCCAACCACTTCGCTTCCCACCTTTCTGAGGTCTTCTCCATCCCTGATGATCTCCAATTTGATTATTCTCTTTTCCCCACCGTCATGTAATGCGCCGATACCACGGTCGCTCTACTTGCTCCCAGTCTCCAGCACTTGGGGCAGTTGTCCCCTCTGAGATCCACACTCCAGTCACAGCACAAGACATTAAACTTATCCTTCGGTCCAAACACAACACGGCCCCTGGTCACGACTGTGTCACCTACCACCACCTTAGAGAAAGTGCCTTCTCCTTCCTGACTTTCCTTGCCCATCGCTATAATGTCATCCTCTCTACCGGCTTCTACCTGAACATGTGGAAGACTTCCTGTGTCCTCTTATTCCTCAAACCCAACAAAGCTCGTTCTGTTGCCTCTTCCTATCGTCCCATCTGCCTCACCTCTGTCTTCAGTAAGGTTCTTGAATCCATCCTCTCCCGTTGTATCCATCAGTACCTTAATCAACACCACCTCCGCTCCTTAACCAGTGTGGCTTCCAACCCTACTTTTCCACCGAGGACCAACTCCTTAAACTTGTTCACCTTCTCTCCATCCAGTGTAGCTCCCGTTGATCCGCCTTTTCTGTTTCCCTCGACCTCCAAAATGCCAATGACCGTGTATGGCATCCCAGTCTTCTCTTTAAACTCCAAACCTACGCCCTGCCTATGAATTTTGTCGGTCTGGCTGGAAATGGGGATTGCATCCTTCCACCATCCTCCACACCTACAAATCCGTCATCCATCCAACCTCTGTTATGCCAGCGTTGCCTGGATCTCTGCACCCACCCACTTTTACAAGGCCCTCCAAATCCTCGCCTTCTGTATCGGTCTTCCTTCCCCCACACGGCTCCTGTACGACCTCATCCCCTTCCCCTACCTCCTCCTTTTCCTCCAGCATCTCCACATCCTTTACACTGTTTGCAGGCTTGATCCCCCCCACCCCCTGGTTTCCTCCTTCCTCTCCACCCCTCGCCAATTGCCACGCCTCTATCGCCGTATCCCTCCCTTTCTCCACCTCCACACCCTCCATCTCCTTCATCAGGGGAATTTCCAGCACCTCCGCCTCCCAGTAGTTGAACTTCACTGTGACATATACCCTTCCTTCCAACTATATCCTGGCCTTGTTGCCCCTCTGCCCAGGGCCCTCATTTTCCTCTCCCCTCCTTCTCTCAGAGCGTATTTTCCTCCTTCTCTCCCCCCCTCCGAGTCCCTGCACCCCATCCTCACCTCCTTCCCTTGCATGTCCCTCCCTCTCGGGCGCGCTGCCCTGCCCGTCTCCCCCCTGTCTCTTTCCCTGTATCCCCATATCCTCCCCTCCCTCCACTCCCCTGTGTTCTTTAATTGTTCCAGTGTGTGTTCTTTTGTGTGTGTGCTCCTTTTTTACAGTTTTTATGTCCATTTTACAGTAGCCCCCCTTTATGTCCCTTCTCTTCTGTACTGTTCCCCATTTTTATATCTATGTACGCCATATTTTCTCCTTTCTGTTATTTTTAATGTCTTCTTTGTACAATTACTGTCTTTTGGCTGGTAAAAAAAAGCCACTGCTGATATGCCCAGACACCACCACCGGTCCACCTCCTTTTGTATGCTGGTGACACTGCTTTCTTCAGCCTCTACCCTACACTCCAGAAGTCCCAACCATCCTTCTAAATTCACCTCAATCAATTTTCCTCCTGGTGTAACCCATGGCTCCTAAGGATCAACCTCTCCAAAACCCATGCAATAGTTATGGGTCAAACGACCCACACCCTCTGCCGCCATGACTTCTGTCTTACCATTTACAATGATCCTATCCAGCTAACTAACACACTAAAATATTTTGGGACAATCCTCAATGGGAAACTAACGTGGAAATCTCATCTACTAACCATCCAACAGAAAACACACAATAAACTAAATCTACTAAAACTACTAGGGGGCCATACTTGGAGACTATGCTCCTATACTATTCTCCACACCTACAAAACCGATCTGACGCATCCTTTGTTATGCAAATGTTGTTGTTCTGCACTGCATCAGAGCTCTAAAAATCCCTCCAAATCTTCGAACGCCTTGCACTCCGTCTTACTTTCCACATCCATTTACGTTCCCCCACGTGGATCCTTTACCATCCCTCAAATTCTACCCCTCCTCATCGACATCGAACACCTACATATCTCCTATACTGTTTCCAACAACACTATTGTCTCCTCTCTGATCACCAACCCTGGTATGCTGCCATACCTTCATAAACACATCCCTCCATCCCTACACCTACACACACTCCATATCCTATCCCAATGCAACTCCATCGAATACCTTTTCCCTGACAGTGAGATCTACCCCGATACCAACTTTAACTCTTCCCCACCTATATCACTCCATATCAGGGATCGTCTCTCCTTTCAGTCTCCATCCATCCTCATCCGATTCCTCTTGCAACCACTGCCAAACGCACATGACATCCTACACCTGTCATGTTAGTGGCAGTTAACTACAGCTGGTGTCAGTGGCAGATTCATAGCTGTTTCATCAGTAATTTCATAATAATTTCCACCATACAAAAACTATGTGGTCATTAAATAGCGGCGAAATAAATTTCCGGGGGGGGGGGGGGGGGGGGGGGGAGAAATGAGTGGCCAACAGTTTTAATGTGTCTTCCACCGGTGCCTTCGTAAACAGGGAGACCACATCGAGGCTAGCCACCATGACTTCAAAAATGGTTCAAATGACTCTGAGCACTATGGGACTTAACATCTGAGGTCAGCAGTCCCCTAGAACGTAGAACTACTTAAACCTAACTAACCTAAGGACATCACACACATCCATGCCCGAGGCAGGATTCGAACCTGCGACGGTAGCGGTAGCGTGGTTCCAGACGAAAGCGCATAGAACCGCTCGGCCACACCGGCTGGCAACCATGACTTCATTTGGGCCAATCTTCATCTGATTTATGATACCAAAAAGCATTTGTGAGTTTTTAATATGATGTCCACAGCGACAGACTATAGGCGCCAATAGTTTAGTCAGATACTTTGCCACCCTGTATCTAGAAGAACTGATAGCCAATGGATCGCCACTGTCACCAAACGTAGCAAACGTTTTTATGGAAGATTTTGAAGAACGAGCATTGAAAAGTGCTCCCTTCCCACCATCTTGCTTCTTCAGATACGTTGACGATACATGTTTGGGAGTGAGGCGCCGCAGCAGTTCGTTGATCATTTGAATGGTATTCATCCCAACATAGGATTTACAGTAGTGGTGAAGAATGATGGGAAGTTACCTTTCTTAGATGATTTGATCGAAGAGAAATCAGATGGACGACTCGACAATTCTGTGCACGGAAAAACGACCTCGACCTCGACCGTTATAGCTTTCACCATCCAGCTCAGAAGAGAGCTATGTTGAACATCTTAGTACACATAGCGAGAACTATTTCCACCTCAGTACCGAGATCAAACACCTGGAGACAATATTCAGTAGGGACAGATATTCTGTTTGTGACATTACATCAACGCTTTTGAGAGAACCAAGGCGACACTCCACTCAAACAAGCCAAGAAGATCAACACATCGGGCGGTTTCCATTCAGTAGTACAACAACTACAAAGGTAGGTAGAGTCCTAAACAGGCAACGAATCAGACTAGTCTTCCGGGAACACAGAAAAATTAAAGAAATTTTGGGACCCGTTAAAGATAATCTCGGCTGGAATTCATAACATTCCTTGAGATTGTGGCAAGAGTTACGTGGGCCAGTCTATACCAACAGTTGTCGATCGTTGTCTAAAACATCAGCGTCACCTTAAATACAGGCATATGGATAAATCAGCGGCGGTTTTTTTCCCTTTACTGTTATTTCATCCCCCTCGCCACATATGGGCAGAGGTCGGCTGTAAACAGTTCAATTCTCCGCTCTTCAGCCATGCGAAAGAAAAAGTTTTTCAGTGAGTTATAAGCAAAACTTGGGGTTTTCTATTTTAAATTAAGAATCAAAGACGAACAGTTAAAAAACGGAAATATATACAGTTAAAAACACATCGCAGGCAGGTGAATTTCTGATGAAAAAGAAGCACTGCACTTTCACTTAAGAAAACTGAAGGACCTGCACTAGGGTGAGAAGTAGTGCTGGAGGATAGAGGGATGAGGGATGTGGGTAGTAAGATAGGGGTCTGTTAGACATGAAAAGCTGTGGCGATGAAAGGTAGGAGCTGAGGTGGATAGTGGTAAGTACAGTCTGTGAGAAAGGCAGAGGGTGAAGAGTAGTGTGTTATGTGGGTAGGGCAGTGGTTGCAAGAGGAAAGGCATGGGAATTGGTGGAGAGGGAAAGGAGAGAAGAGTCTTGATGTGGAGTGGGATATGTGTGGAAGAGTTGAAGATGGTAGGAGGGATAAATATCTGGGCTGATCTCGTTGTGTGGGAGAGGGAGTTGGTTGAAGTTGCATTGGGATAGGATATGGAGTGTGTAGAGATGTAGGGACAGGGGGATGTGTTCTTGAAGGTATAGCAGGATACCAGGGTTAGTGATCAGAGGGGAGACAATGGGGTATACTGAAATCTAGTTTGCGGACGGTATAGAAAATACAGAGGCGTTCGATGTAGGTGAAGAGGTTGAGAATTTCAGGAGATGGAAGAGGATCCAGGTGAGGGAAGGTAAACAGATGTGGAAATGAAGACAGAGTGCATGACATTTGAGAATTTAAAGGGACTTACGGAACTTTGGTGGAGCAGAGATTCTGCAACATTTGCGTAACAAAGAATGGGTCAGATCAGGGTTTTGGAGGTGTGGAGAGTGGTGAATTTGTGTAAAACTCAAGTTTAGCATGTTAGTAGTTTAGCAGATTTAGTCTGATATGGGTTCTTTCTGTTGGATGGTTAATAAGTGACGTTTCCATGTTAGTTGTCAGTTAAGGGTTAGTCCAATATACACTCCTGGAAATTGAAATAAGAACACCGTGAATTCATTGTCCCAGGAAGGGGAAACTTTATTGACACATTCCTGAGGTCAGATACATCACATGATCACACTGACAGAACCACAGGCACATAGACACAGGCAACAGAGCATGCACAATGTCGGCACTAGTACAGTGTATATCCACCTTTCGCAGCAATGCAGGCTGCTATTCTCCCATGGAGACGATCGTAGAGATGCTGAATGTAGTCCTGTGGAACGGCTTGCCATGCCATTTCCACCTGGCGCCTCAGTTGGACCAGCGTTCGTGCTGGACGTGCAGACCGCGTGAGACGACGCTTCATCCAGTCCCAAACACGCTCAATGGGGGACAGATCCGGAGATCTTGCTGGCCAGGGTAGTTGACTTACACCTTCTAGAGCACGTTGGGTGGCACGGGATACATGCGGACGTGCATTGTCCTGTTGGAACAGCAAGTTCCCTTGCCGGTCTAGGAATGGTAGAACGATGGGTTCGATGACGGTTTGGATGTACCGTGCACTATTCAGTGTCCCCTCGACGATCACCAGTGGTGTACGGCCAGTGTAGGAGATCGCTCCCCACACCATGATGCCGGGTGTTGGACCTGTGTGCCTCGGTCGTATGCAGTCCTGATTGTGGCGCTCACCTGCACGGCGCCAAACACGCATACGACCATCATTGGCACCAAGGCAGAAGCGACTCACATCGCTGAGGACGACACGTCTCCATTCGTCCCTCCATTCACGCCTGTCGCGACACCACTGGAGGCGGGCTGCACGATGTTGGGGCGTGAGCGGAAGACGGCCTAACGGTGTGCGGGACCGTAGCCCAGCTTCATGGAGACGGTTGCGAATGGTCCTCGCCGATACCCCAGGAGCAACAGTGTCCCTAATTTGCTGGGAAGTGGCGGTGCGGTCCCCTACGGCACTGCGTAGGATCCTATGGTCTTGGCGTGCATCCGTGCGTCGCTGCGGTCCGGTCCCTGGTCGACGGGCACGTGCACCTTCCGCCGACCACTGGCGACAACATCGATGTACTGTGGAGACCTCACGCCCCACGTGTTGAGCAATTCGGCGGTACATCCACCCGGCCTCCCGCATGCCCACTATACGCCCTCGCTCAAAGTCCGTCAACTGCACATACGGTTCACGTCCACGCTGTCGCGGCATGCTACCAGTGTTAAAGACTGCGATGGAGCTCCGTATGCCACGGCAAACTGGCTGACACTGACGGCGGCGGTGCACAAATGCTGCGCAGCAAGCGCCATTCGACGGCCAACACCGCGGTTCCTGGTGTGTCCGCTGTGCCGTGCGTGTGATCATTGCTTGTACAGCCCTCTCGCAGTGTCCGGAGCAAGTATGGTGGGTCTGATACACCGGTGTCAATGTGCTCTTTTTTCCATTTCCAGGAGTGTATTTTATTATGTTACTTGGCTGGATAGGATGGTTGTAAATGATAGGGTAGAAGTCATGTAAGCGGAAGGTATGGGTAATTTGTCCTGTAATTATTGTCTGGGTTTTGGAGAGGTTGATCTTTAGAAGCCATTGGTTACATCAGGAGGTAAACTGACTCAGGTTAATTTGGAGAGATCGTTGAATTTTCTGTAGTGTAAGGTACAGGGAGAGGAAAGCGTTGTCGTAAGTATACTGAAGGAGGTGGACTAATGGGGGTGCTTTCGGCATACCATCAGTGTAGAGGAGATAAAGTGAGGATATAGGACAGAGCCTTGGTGCACTCCTGCAGTGGGATGAGATATGTGGAAATTGGTACTGTTAATAGTGACAAAGGAAGGGCAATTAGATTGGAAGGATGCAATAAGATGAACATAGTTCACAGGATGTGAGTATGTCTGGAGTTTGAAAAGGAGACCAGAATGCCATACATGGCCATAGGCCTTTTCTAGGTCGAGGGAGACAAAAAATAGTGAATTTACGGGAATTGTATTGATTGGATAGGTGATGGGTGAGGAGCAGGAGCTGGTCATCTGAGGAGAATTGGGATGGATGTCACACTGGTTAAGTGTTGATGGATGCATTGGGACACTATGGCTTCAAAGACAGGGTATCGTTATTTGACAAATTTACACGTACATCTTGTTCAAACATACGTAGGTTTATGAATATAAAAATTTGCTGATATGTCGCTATTCTCGATGTGTAGACTAATTACAATATGAATTTGGACCCGGCGAAAGTTTTCAATGCTCTCAATGGGCTTTCTATCTTTCGTGGTGGTCGAGTTGACTAGGCACTGACAATTATTTCAGAAGTAATGGGCCAAGCATGACTTCTATAGCTATTGTATGCATTGACACTGAGGTGAGATAGATGGGGTGGCAGGAGGAAGTATCAGTATATGGGGTTTCAGGAAAAGAAGAATTCTGGAGGATTTCCATTATCGAGGATAGTTACAGGTGGAGAGGATAATGGTGTAAAGGGCTGCAAGGGAGATGAGAAAGGAGAGAGGGCGCATCTTTGGTGTGTCGATAAGTAATGTAGTCATGTCTGGGGGAAGTGTTACGTTTCTTGTGGAGTACATGTTTTATGCCACTTGCTGTAACTGGGTGAATTTAATTCTGTTTGTGGTATGTTGTCCAACTACTGGAAGCTGGGAGGGGGTGGGCCGGCCGCGGTGGTCTCGCGGTTCTAGGTGCGCAGTCCGGAACCGTGCGACTGCTACGGTCGCAGGTTCGAATCCTGCCTCGGGCATACATGTGTGTGATGTCCTTAGGTTAGTTAAGTTTAAGTAGTTCTAAGTTCTAGGGGACTGATAACCACAGCAGTTGAGTCCCATAGTGCTCAGAGCCATTTTTTTTGGGAGGGGGTGGGAGAGCGGTATTTGTACGTTCATGGATTGTAGGGAAAAGTGAGCATCAAAATGTGTGTCACCAGGGATGGAGAAGATGTCGGACAAGTAGGATGCAAAATGGTTAGGTTTGCTCGGGTTGTCAGGTAACGGATGGTTATCACGGAGAAGCGGGTAGTAAGGTATGGGGTTGTAGCCAGTGAGTTGATGGTATGCTTTCAAGTACTTGGAAGAGTTAGCGGGGAGTGTAGCGTTGAGTGTGGTGCATGTCTGGCGCCAGTCCCGCCGTTTCTTTGCACTCAATAAATTCCTGATATGTCTCTGTATTTGCCAGTCTCGTGTGATTGTATCCCGATCACGAGTCTGCAAGAAGGAGCGGTAATACGATGGGATTCTCGGAGGAGGAGTAGGGCTTATGGGGGGGGGGAGGGTGGGGTGGTGAGGATATATGGTGGGAATGTGGGGGGATATAGTGTCTGACAAGGTCTGTTGTAGGAAGGATGTGGCTTGACAGATATCGTCAGGTTGCTGGAAGGACAGGGGATGGCTTCCAGTCTGGGTGTTTATGGATTCCTGGTAGGCTTTCCAGTTGGTCCATGAGTAGTCTTGGATAACTCTTGGGTGGAGATTGGGATGGAGTGCATGAAGATGAGATTAGATGTAGGTGATGGTGAGGGGTACAGGTAGGTGCTCACTTCCAATCGGAAAAAATGGTTCAAATGGCTCTGAGCACTATGGGACTCAACTGCTGAGGTCATTAGTCCCCTAGAACATAGAACTAGTTAAACCTAACTAACCTAAGGACATCACAAACATCCATGCCCGAGCCAGGATTCGAACCTGCGACCGTAGCGGTCTTGCGGTTCCAGACTGCAGCGCCTTTAACCGCACGGCCACTTCGGCCGGCCTTCCAGTCGGACTGAAGACTTTTGCAGTGGGGTGCTCTCAGGACAGGTGTACTGTTGGATGGGAAAGATGTCACCTTGCATTGAGTCAGTAAACTAATGCCACCAATGGAGTTCTGCAGGGGATTTACTATGGATGTTGAGGTCTGCAGCTATAATATAGGTGGAAAGAATGGTTGAAATGGCTCTGCGTACTATGGGACTTAACATCTGAGGTCACCAGTCCCCTAGTACTTAGAACTACTTACACCTAACTAACCTAAGGACATCACACACATCCATGCCTGAGGCAGGATTCGAACCTGCGACCATAGCGGTCGCTGGGTTCCAGACTGAAGAGCCTAGAACCACTCGGCCACACCGGCCAGCTAGGTGGAAAAGGTACGGTCTATGTAGGTGAGGAAGTCATAGGGGATGGGGTAATTAAGTTGGATGTAGATGGTGGAATATGTCATGATTATTGGTAGGAAAAAGAGGGTGGGAGTATTATATAAGGGCCGTGGTCAAACAGGGATGTTCTTGTTGTGGCCAATTGCATCTCTGCCTTTTGTCAGGGGAGGGGGGGTTATCTCTGCAGTGTAGGATATAAGGAGAGGTTTGGATGGTTCAGCAGTGACGGAGCACAACCTGTTAAATAAGCACAAGATCTTGTTCGAACAAACGAGAATACATTCTCACTCTTTGAACTATTGGGACTCTATGACCAGAGAAACTATTGTAATCAGACTTTGTAAAAACAGTTTCAATAGAGATACCGGCTACTCACTTAGCAATGCATGGAAGCGTGTACTTTGAAAGGAAGAAACACAGAGGAATACTTCCCACTGTTCACCGCCTGATGCGATGGATGACCCTACAAGCGACACTAGATAGAGAGTGCAAGCAAAATCTATGGATGTAGATCGCGTCACCACTGTACGTGCCATCATGACGTAATCCAGCGAAACGGACGCTGTTTTGGGGGTTTAAAAGAGGGTACCTTGCAAGCTCACGACCACCTACTCATTCCCAATACTCAATGTGGCTTTCGTCCCAGCTTCTCTACCTTACCCACCTAATGTCCCATCAGCTGAATAAACGAAAGTCCACCATATTTGTCTCCCTTGACAGCCAAGAAGCCTTTAAGGGGGGATAGGACGTCAAACGGGCCGACTTGGAGCAGAAAATTTTATTTTCTACTGTCTATTCTTTTACAACTAAATTCATAAAAATTTGTCAGCATGGCCAGGAAGCATTCAGGATTCACACTCATAGCAGTGGAAGTGCAAAAACATGACAAAATAAATTTTTTTTTAGATATGAAATTTCATCATTTTTTAACTTACTGTTGGCTGCATTTGTTGCTATAGGTACATTTTTCTTCACAAGTAAGAGAGATTCTTTGATGAATTTTGCGCAGCATACAAACCATACTTACAGGTGTATGAAACTCGAGAATTTTCCAAATCTACTAAAAACGGTGGTAAAAATTGAGATAATTAACTACAAAATTTGATTTTTTTCTAATCATAAAGTTTAAAACGTAACTGCTCATTCATTTTTCATAAATTAAATAGATTCTAGAGTTTCAGACACCTGTAAGTATGGTTTGTATGGTGTGCAAAATTCATCGAACAGTCTCTCTTACTTATGAAGAATAGTGTACCTATAGCAACAAATGCAGCCAATAGTAAGTGAAAAACTGATGAAATTTCACATGTAAAAAAAAATATTATTTTGTTATGATTTTGAACTTCTGCTGCTACGAGTGTGAATCCTGAATCATTCCTGGTCATGCTGACAAAGTTTCATGAATTTACTTGTAAAAGTATAGACAGTGGAAATTAAAATGTCCTGTGGTGCCTCTCCTGCTCCAAGGCGGCCCGTTTGACGTCCTATCCCCCTTAACTGGGTGTGGCATTCTGGACTGCTTTTGAAGCTACAAACATATGCACTTCCAGTAAGCTATATCCGTCTTATAGCATCCTTCCGTCAACACAGTTCTACATACGTCACAGTCAACCATGCCTGCTCCCACAACTTTCACCCGCCTGCAGGTGTGCCTCAGTGCTCGGTCTTCTCACCCCATTTTTACATCCTGTACACTGCGGACATTCCCAAGCCGCCATCCCCGACGTACCTCTTGCATTATGCTGACAACACCGCCTGCTTAGCCACTCTTCATAAACTTCAACTCTTCCATGCCTCCCTCCAACGCCATCTGAATCTCCTAGTCTATTGGCGTAATACATGGAAACTTCAAGTCAACCTGCAAAAAAGCCAAGCCACCAGCTTCGGTCGCACCTCTCGGCGTTTCTGTATTCCAGATTTCCATCTCTCCCTCTGGAATTTTAACCAGCTCCCACTCCCTAGCGATCAGATCCGTCCTGAGATATACACATCTTTCCAACCCTAATCACAGCACTCAGCCTCACACCATGCTCCGTTCATCCACCTTGATGACTTCTAGTCAAGACCTGCGGTTCTACAGGGCCCCAAGATCATACTCATCATGACAATTTTCTCGAATGTCACCTCGGATCGCCATTACACCAAGGCATCATTCATGTACATGGTGGCAGCTCGTCAAGGAATATTTTAGGGAATTGGTTTAAAAAAAGTTATTTCAAAAGCCCAGTCAGATCTTTATAAGTTTACCCCTAGAGCAACTTACGCTGTGCCTGCGTGACGCAAGTTGCCTGACTTTCAAAACAGAGGCAGTTCTGTCCAGTTCAAGCTGCTGACAAGAGACGCCCTGAGACCTTTGTTGAAACTGCTATCGAATTCACGGCATTGGTTTCAGCCAATAGCGTGCGTGGGATACAAGTCACGTGTGTGGACGCGGGAGTGTTCTGTGGTGCGGAACACAGTTGCCTCTCTCTCTTGTAATCCAGACCTAGAGCAGAACAAACGTCTTTTCGGAAGGCAGAGCCTCTGGTTTTGCTTTTCACGACCGGCCACCAACGTAAGTTAACATGTACCGCTTCCCCTTCCGTTGCCCATTTCAATTAATTGTTCGACCTCCTAGACTGGCCTGAAACTGGTAACTTCCGACCCTAGGCGCGCCCCTTGTATTCCATACACTGAAATATATTCTCTTTATTGTACCTAATTTCCTGGTCTGTCATTTAACGGCAGCCCTGGATGCCCACTGTCAAGTCCTGACCGCTCGACCTCCACCACACTGTCGTCACGAGGCATATGTAACAACCCTCTTCCCCCTTCCCTGACCATAAGCAGTACACTCAAGTTCAAGAGTGACTGTATTTTAACTGTAACATAAAATCGTCAAACGAGTTTTAAAAACCATCAGTATTTTCATCTACGTGTATTTTACAAATCCTCGTTTATCGCCACTTATTTTTATGTAAACATCGTCGCTATCGTCTTCCCATGTATTTTTTACAATCTCATCTCTTATTGTCACCTTTCATGTCTTTTTAACCATTTTTAAATGCAGTTTTTATAACCTTTGGCTGCAGAGTGACTTTGTCTTCTGCCAGCCCGCCTCCATTGTGGGGAATAAAAATAACAATAAAGAAAAAGAAGCAGCTCACGACAGTCAGTTTCAGTTCCTGACAAAGATGATGGTGGATATAATCGAAATCTCGGAATTTTATCTGAATTTGACGCGGTAAGTGAATCGAGAAATTTTTATGCAAGGACTCCACCGCGAGAAACTTCTTAGCCATAAATATGTACCTGTTATTGGGCAACTGTTTCTAAAAATGATCAAGAAATATTTAATGTTTCCTTCAAGCACGCGTGTAGCAGCAGCAGAAAAATGAAGTTAAGGGCAGTATTAATCGAAGTATTTGGTAACTTCATACTCTGCAATGGTGTTTCTCGATCTAATAAATTTCTTAAAATAGTGCAGATTTCAAAATAGCTTCGAATTGAAGCTGAAATGGCTAAAAGTGTTTTTACGTCACACTGACAGACTGGCATACTTTCCGTGTCAAAGACCTACCGATAATTAACCGTTTAATAGAGAATGGTTTTTTTTCATCGTGTCTAGTTTGTATGCTAACTGCATCAAACGTTACAACACTATCATGAACACAGAAAATGTGGGCTTCTGTGGTCTCGTGGATTGATCCCATTTTATTAGTTTCGAGGTACTGCTTTGATTGCCATTTCCGTCATGTGTTTTAAACACACACGAACAAATGGTTCAAATGGCTCTGAGCACTATGCGACTTAACTTCTGAGGCCACTCCGGCCGGCACACACGAACAGATCTCCTTCACGTCTAGTAATGGAAGTGAAGAACGTCAGGTTGCACCATAGAACAGAATCCGCATTAGAACGTCATATCCCTAAGTTATAAACTGGAGTAGAGCTGGTTTAGATTTGGCCGTACCGAGGCGGAAGCGCAGCAAATAGAAACTCTGTCGCCAGTGAGATCCCCTATACTAAAAACTTTATTGTATTTACATCTGCATCTACATCCATACTCCGAAAGCCATTAATGAGTCAATGGTCCCTTCGGGTCATAGGGCTCTTGTTTTATTTGAACTTAAGAGGTTGAAAAATTTTGTGTTGGACAGGTATTCGAATTCGGATCTACTCTTTCGTGGTATCTGATCCACACGGAACGATATGGGTCGATCATTTCGTTGTTTACCAAAATATTGCAAATTACTATAGGTCTTCACGAAAGACACGAATGTGAATTCGAATCCTGGTAGAGCACAAAAATATTCATGGTTTCATTTCAAGCTATAGCATATGTGCACCGAACCATTAGTGATAAATAATTTTCATTTTTAATGCCTCTTAGTGTGTTGTCACCAAGAGTGATAGGTGCCGTTATTCCTAGTCAAACATGCACACATCTCACTACTGGTGAGCAAACAATTCGTGAACAACGGCGGTAGGTGGTCGTTCGATTTTCGGTCAGACAAAAAAGTTCTATCCTCATTTCAGATTCGAATTTGTTGCTACTGGTGAAAGAATTCGATATCTAACGCCTGTTTCACTTAGTTAACACTCTGAATACGTGCTGGGTTCGAGTCTCTGTCACAAAACTTTACATCATGGCACTTCGTGCAAACTTTGTTATGTGAAATTATATTAAACGTTTTCCGTGGTTAGTTAACAGGGAGGTAAGGGTCCTGACAGGTTTCCACGCAGAGCACAAAAAATTTGAAGTTCAGATTTGCTAACTGGGACTGGTGAAAACTTTTATATTTCGCGACACTTTATGCCTAGTCACCAACGACGAACGTTCCAGTAGTCGAGTCTCAGTCAGGCACGAAAGCCTTCTTTGGTTACAACGGCCATAGGTGCTTGGTTTCAATCCAGACTCAAAACAAAAAAGTTCACGTCGTTTAAAGTTCATACATGTGGACAAATAATTGCTCAGTCATGAGTACAGAGAAATTGCTGGTGATACAACGTTAATTTTGACGTTTTCATAGAGTGGTTGCTGCTGTTAATCACGTGGCTTTTGACTAGTTAGTTCAACGTCCAGTTTATGACAAACCAGTTGTATTAGGAACGCGTGAGGAAATCTTTTGAAAGAGCAAAAATACTTAGAACTGTCAAAGAACTTTAGGAGTCCGGACATTGTCTCAAAATATCTTGTTCATAAAAATATTTAATTTTGCCTGAAGGTTGCTGGAATTACTTATGTGACGGAGCTGATTAACTAAAATTCTACTGAGTGTGGTAGTGATTCTGGAACGTCACTAACTGTAATAAAATTGGGTTTACAAGCTTTAAGGACTATCTCATCTCCAATGACGCATTTCGTAGTATTTGCAACATCGTGGTGGCGATTTACATCTGGAATGACTACCTTAAAGAACAGTGTTCTGTAGTAATCTCTTGTGGTTTTCATTTTATATATTCAAGCGACTGTACTGCAAAGAGATTAGAGGATCTGCAAGACAGCTACCTAATGTGGACTGCATGCAAATCAGGCGAAACGCTGTTCAGGTCGTAAGATACTTTTGGTCAGCTATCATGAATGGAATGTCGAAAGAACTCAAAACCAAAGACATCAACAAACAAATTATATTCCTTGGTTTTAATTTCTGTTGCTGCATCAACCTTTGAAGGTCATTGTCCCCACAGGTGTATGCTGCCAGCCCTTGCGATAGGGGCTCCTTTCTCTTCGGCAGTGGAAACAGTCCCCCAGGATATGGCTAAGCCATGTCTCTGCAATATCCTTTCTACCAGGAGTTCTATTACAGTTACAATCCACGAGATCTCTTGTGATGTTTGGGGAAAGAAAGGTCAACAGAGCAGTTGCCCGCCATAGGCAAAGGTTCCGAGATCGAGTCCCGGTCCGGCACACTATTTTAAGCTGGCAAGAAGTTACAAATCAGCGGACACTCCGCTGCAGAGTGAGAAAACATTCTGGATTATTAAAATAAGTGATAAGGAACGGAAAATCAACTAAATCGCTGGATAGTGGGGAGGTATCTGCACCGGATCTTATAACTGTGAGATTCTACTGATATTAGGCGAAAGAAATTCTGTGTTTACGCATTGTGACCTTTCTGGAGAAAGAAAATCTGCCCTATAAAAACCAACACGGATTCCTTAAGCAGATCTTGGGAAACACTGTTCTCTGTGTTCATCCATTAAAAACAGAGCACTGTAGACCAAGACGCCCGGATTAATTCCGTGTTTATTGACTTCCGGAAGGTATTTGATAGAGTCGAACTGTCGATCAGTGGACAACAAAATACGAGCTTAACGAGTGTCGGGCCACACTTGTGTGACTGCATTCAGGACTTTCATATCTGTGTGTGTGTGTGTATGTGTGTGTGTGTGTGTGTGTGTGTTTAGTCTGAGACTATCACTATTGCGATGAAAATGGTTAAAGCTTTCCAAATGTTGGGAAGTGCTAGTAAGGACCAAAAAAAGAAAACAAAAGTCCAGTAATAATAGGTTCTAAAGAGCACACCCGAAGAGCTATGAGCTCTTGCTCATTTTCCCTACTGTGAAACACATCTCTTCTTCTGAACAAATGTGCATACATATGCATTTTAGAAACCATGTTTACTAGACTTTATCGCTTGAAATGATCTTCCTTGTGATATCCTTGAATACAACTATACCCTATGGGCAATGTCTATTGAATCACCAATGAAGACTTTGTCCTTTCGGATATGTCTTTTGCATCACCCGCTATAATATCAGTTGAAAATACGATCACTCTTTTCCATATTCATTCACATTCTCCTATCCAGCCATGCCTTAAAATGTGTTATTAAAATCCATACTGAATTAAACTATAAAAAATTAAAACAAAACCCAGGAACGTGTGACAGGCTGATCACTTAAAAAAAAAAGCCAGGTTGAGCTAGCCACCCTAGTATCAAAGTAAATCAGATTAGGGTGCCAGTTAGAGAACTTAAATCTTGTAAGGTGTACCACATTCGTTTCATTGTCAGATAAAATAGAGAACAGTAGGTAGATTAATCCCTGCTCTCTTGTCGGAATGTGTAACATATTAATTGAAAATGTGGAGTTCTGTAATGTGTGCAGCACAAGAACCACACACCAGACTGTCCTTCCACCGGATCAATAAGCCATGCGTCATCGCACTGTGCCCTATCCTAAGGCGAGTGAGAAGTACTTCATTTCGCCTACGTGGTTGGAAGGAGGTGCACCACGACCGGGTAGTCGGGTTTACCAATTGCAGTTTATTGTCCGTCGCTTCCAGCTCTTCTTCTCACTCTTCTGTATGACCCTGCATCTCAATAGCGGAGATATGGTACGTAAGCCATTTTGATTAAAATACACGCTTCCTTGGCTGCTAGTTCGTTCGTTCATCTGAATTCCCTTGTGCCCTGATATTTATTCTCCCATCCTTTGCAGGTGAAGAATGGAGTACTGGATGCTCTGAATATAGCTGGGTACATCCGTTTAACAGATTGAAGGGCGCTTAGGGAGTCGGATCAGAAGAAGAAAGTTTTCAACACGTATACGTCCCATTAGCTTCAGTGAAATACCACGAAGCAATGGGGTATATATCATCTATAGAGGCAGAAACATAAATACTCATCATACACTCAGTGCTACCTGCAAAGAAGACGTGAATATCACGGAGCGCTCATAGCGAATGAGAGCTTCAAGATCTATTATTAATAGCCCGTCTACGCTGCACTAAAAGTTTAATTAACGAAATGCACCATATATAAGGTCCTTAAGTAAAAGAATTAGGTTGCTTTCAGTCCGACAACACAGAGGAATAGCCGTTCTCAATGGAAACAAGTCAACAATCCACTTGCTTCTAGTGTGTGTCTCCATTCTTTAGATAACTCTGTGGTCACTACCGTTTTCTGCCCATGAATTGTGACAATAATTGCAATTTTTAGTAACTGACGGTAATAAAGTTTCTTTCACCCTACAAAATCATATGTCAAACGTTTACAAAATTTTCCCAGGTGTGTGCTCCACGAGTTTTAATAAAGCTGAGAAAATATTGGCTATGGTTCAAATGGCTCTGAGCACTATGGGACTTAACTTCTGAGGTCATCAGTCCCCTAGAACTTAGAACTACTTAAACCTAACTAACCTAAGGACATCACACACATCCATACCCGAGGCAGGATTCGAACCTGCGACCGTAGCTGCCACACGGTTCCAAACTGAAGCGCTTAGAACCGCACGGCCACACCGGCCGGCGAGAAAATATTAAAGACGAATCCTGCAGAGGATGATCAACAGCATCAAGAAATAATATAAACGTTGACAGAAGAGATACGTCGCATTACGACTTTTTGACAGTATGAATGGTTCGGGAACTTCTAATTGAATCTCATGAAATTCTGGCAAATAAATTAGAGATGAAGGCAGTTAATGCGAAAATGGTTTCAAAACAGCTTTCACAGTTGCAGAAGGGTAATAGAAAGAAGCCAAGGAAGATTACATCTACATCTAAATGCCTACTCTGCAATTCAGACTTAAGTGCCTGGCAGAGGGTTCATCGAACCACCCTCAGACCATTTCTCCACCGTTCCACTCCCGAATAGCCCGCGGGAAAAACGAAACCTTAAATCTTTCCGTGCGAGCTCTATTTTATTTTATGAGGATGATCATTTTTGCCTATGCAGGTGGACGTCAATAAAATATTTTCGTATTCGGAGGAGGAAGCCGATGACTGAAATTCCATGAAAAACTCACCGCAACCGAAAACGCCATAGGTTTAACGAGTGGCAACCCAACTAACGTATCATATTCGTGACACTCTCTGCCATATTTTGCTATAAAAAACGACGAGTTGTACTTCTTTGAACTTTTTCGATGTCCTGCGTCAATCCTGTCTGGTAAGGATCCCATACCGAGCAGCAATACAATGGCAGAGTACGGACAATCAATCTCTTTAATGGATCTGTCGCATCTTCTATGTGTTCTGTCAATAAAAATCAGTGTTTGGTTCGCCTCCCTCAGAACATTTTCTGTGTGATCGTTCCAGTTTAAGTTTTTTGCAACTGTAATCTTTAGGTATTTAGTTGAGTAGATAGTGTTTAGATTGTGTAATTAAGGTGTAAAAGAAATGTAATGGATTCCTTTCAGTACTCATGTCGATGACCTCATACTTTTCATTATTTAGAGTCAATTGAAAATTTTCGCACTTGCAAAAACTTCGGCTAAATCATTTTGCGGTTTGTTCGATCTTCAGATGATTTTACTAGACAGTAATCGACATCATCATCTGAAAACGATGAAAAAGGGCTGCTCAGATTGTCTCCTACATCGTTTATGTAGAATAAGAATAGCAGAGGGCCTGTAACACTTCCTTGGGGCACGCCAGATATCAGTTCTGTTTTACTCGACTTTCCGTCGGTTACAACTAACTATGACCTCTCTGACAGGAAATCACGAATGCAGTCGCACAACTGATATGATACTCCATAGACACGTAGTTTTATTGGAAACCACTTCGGAGGAACGGTGTCAAAATACGTCTAACACTATAGAAATACAGTATCAGTTTGAGTTCCCCTGTCGGTATTTCCCATTACTTAATGTAAATAAAGATCTAGTTGTGTGTCAGAAGAAAGATATTATCTGAATTTGTGTTGACTATGTGTCAACAGTTCGATTTCTTCGAGGTAATCCGTAATGTTATTTATATCGGCATACTCTGACAGGAACCTAGCTTTTATGCAATATGGAGCGGAAGACTAGCCTTATTAAGGGGATACGGAATCACCTATCCCCGCAATGTTAATATATGCCTACTATAGGGAACATTTTCTCACAAACTACTGGAGACAGAGAGGTAAAAATTTTACTGTATGTGCATTCATATGTTACAACAATACTGAAACAACAGTTTATTGTCAAAGTATTTTCTTACAGAGATATTGTACATTTATTTTTAAGTAAATTTTTTCCATCGCTTTTTACTAGACTATCACCCCTAAGTCTTTTGTAAATCAAGTAATTAAAAAATCGTTGTTTCAGTATGTAATAGGGACCTATGTCACTACGTCATAAAAATTTCAGACTTCTAGGTTGACCAGTACCTGAGATAATGTTCCTAGATGAAGTAAAAAGTAAACTTACGGGAAACGGAGAAAGAAGATTAAAACATTCCTGATCCGTAGCTAATACCCCCTTCACAGTCTTCATAATCATCTTCAAGTCTTCTTTTGGCACCCCTCTGCACCTGTCTTGCTTTTTTCACTAATGTCTTGATTATATTATCAGCATGCCTTAGTCTGTGCTGATCTGAAAAGAACATAGCACGTACCGTACGGGAACTAACACACATACCCAACTTTTGAAGGACCTGGCATTTAGTTATATTTCCAAGATTGAAGGTTGCCACAGCATCATACACACCAAAATGTAGTGTATTAATTCCGACAAACACTGTTTTTGGGAGACGATGCCATATCACACTATTCAAGCACTCGTTGGGGTTCTGCGTTTTTCCGTGAAGACATTTCATCAGAAGACATCTGTCAGCCAGATCTCTGAAAATGGGCTTTATTTCTGCCATGATGGCTGATGGTAGACTGTGGTGGTGAATGTATTTCTCTCCTGTTGTTAGTCCCCTATTGTATTTACACCAGCTGTTTTCACCTTTGGGGCACAAACCATGTTGTGGATGCTCATCCGTGGATGCGGTGTGGAAATATAAAGCCCATATAGCTCTCCTCATTTCTTCAAGATTGCCTGTATTTTGCCTGATTGCAAGGCCATAGCAGTTCTGAATGTGGTCTATTATGGAATCAGTCAATCTTCCTCTGCCATCCAAGGTTTTCCCATCATCTAGTTTTTTCCCTTTCATAACTGATTTTAACCTTCTCAGCCTGGCACCCATTCTCTTCTGCACATGTCCTATACATTCAAGTTTGCTTATATTTACACTGTTCCCATATGGTTTGCTTTCCAAAACTTCTTTGAATGCTTTAGAGTCACCATCTCCCAGATATTTGACATAGCGAACATTATACCACTGTGAAGAGCGATGAAAAATTTTCTTCACCCCAGCAACCTCCATGCCACCACTACTACCATAATAATTAGCAATACAGTCATCACTGTGTTCATTTTTCAGCCTGCCTGTGCACCTACAGTATTTAGACATTATTGCAACATCAATAACCTTGCCAGTATCAACACTAGTTGCTGTTACAACACCATTGTTGGAGGTGTGGCCCCTTTTCTGCCACGTGCCATCAAACGCCACTGTGAGGTCACGACTGCCGTCATTTTCTTCCACTGCTTCTTCCACAGCAACCTGCATTGACTTCTGTGCTACATCTTCAACTGCAGATCCTAGTACATAATTGTAAGCTTCAAACTTTGAAGGTCCACTTGGAAGATTTAGAACACCACATAGCATATCACCAGCTGCTTTGCCCTTACCAATTGCTCGCAATCCATAAACTAACCTAATATTTACACTATAAAGTTCAGTTTTCTTGTATCCATTATTTACAGTTACTGAAACCGAACTTGGAAACTTACAGCTGTATTTACAAACACTGCATATTAAATTAAACTGGGCAGCCAGGCCAACATGGGATTCTACTTTCAGAGAAACGTTTCCATGACATTTTTTGCAGCACAAACTGTTTTCAAGAGCTTCACACAATATATTCGTATCAATGAGTTCAAAAACTTCATTCCCTCTATCAAGTAAATTATATTTCTCTTCCAAATCTCTTAGTTTTTTATGAGAAGCACTGTTTTCATTTGGTGTAAGTTCGTTCGGCAAATCAGTAATAAGTGGATTCACATTTTCCAACAGTGATGATGATGAACTGCTTTGCTTTGCTAATGAATCATTATTTCTTTTCTTTCGCCAGTTCACACGCTTTTTAAATACTTTTGCTTTAGCTCTAGGCATTTTCACTGCGAAAAATGAAGCACTAAATACGAAATAGCTCAACAACAACTACTTTCTTATATCACACTGTTTACAAAACAGTCCCACCACAAAGTCAAAGAGTAACTTGAGGAAACCAGAGAGAAACATTTTCGGGCAACTAGTGTATAAATAGTCGCTGGAAACCGGGATATTTGAATTCATGTCACTTTAAAGGTACTGCCAAAAAGTTCATGGTCAGCCACGAGAGACGTGTATAACTAAAGCGCAATACCCGATCTCACAAATATATAAAAATAAAATAGTTATAATTGTAGTAGAGCTATGTATGATACGTCATTTTAAAGAGGAAACATGGCAGAATATAATACGCCAATAAAAAAAAAATTCGATTTTTTAACCCAAAATCCGATTCCGTATCCCCTTAAGGGGCTCCGGAAAGGCTCAAAATCATGAAAAGTTCAATTTTTACTTTTTTGCGTTTTCTGAATCTGCAGACTATTACCTTTTAATAGATATACAATTTATTAAATTCCGAAGACTACAACTATTTTTAAATTTTTTTTGAAATGTGTTCTACATGGGCGTGACCCACTGTGGCGCTGTTAAACTGCTGTCAAATGGTGTTATTATTAACGTCCGTGTTCATCAGGTACATTTTAGTGATGTGAGATAAAGTATGTGTTGTGGCTAACCTGTGATGGTTCAATATATATCGCTGGTGTGATTGTCGATTGTTTCATGTTTATTTACTCTGTCGTTCTCTCGAAAATATTAGTAATTAGTTCTGTTTCTTGAGTCTCTGTTTTGTTGAAGTATAATGATGAGTAAAAGTAAAGTTATTAGAAATCCTCTGAAGGCTTTTAAGAAAAGGAGAAATGTTGGAAAGCCAAAGGTATGTGTTATTACTGTAAACAATAAAGACGATAACCAAGTGAGTGAACCTAACCTCTCAAGTACACCTGCCCATAGCAGTCAAAGTGGGAAAGAAAATACTTCACAGAAGAAGTTTGGTTCAATGAGTGAAAACTATGAATGTTTTATGGGCGAATCGGATGTGAATGAAATATTTGATATGTCGGTTCTCAAAGGAATTTTTTCAAACTGTGTAAGATGTATTCATTGTAGTGAAGTTGGTCTGGAACTCTTCATAATAAAGCACGTAGGACTTGCTAGTGAAATACAACTGAAAGTGTTCATACATGACCACCTTTTGGAACAGTGTTGCAGTAACTGCAACTGAAGAAAATGGTAGCAAAATCTACGAACACAACAACGAGCGATGCTTGCTTTAGACAAGGAACGCCTTCGGGCTGCAGACAGGGCTGTAAAGAATCTAGAAATACAAGCAAGAGTAAACAGGAGGAGGAACAACAGGAAGCTGGAGGAGGAGTTTGCAGAGGATGAAGATAATCCATCCTATGGACCTGGAATGCACTAAAAAGTTAATCCAATCTTTGTCGCTCGATTCCCAAAACTTTTATTTTCTCATACTAATTACATGTTTTCTAAGGATCTTCCAAACATATTTGTTTCAAACTTTCAGTAAATGTTACACAGTACCTTCTGCATAATTTAACACAGCCTTTTTCCAAAAAACTGTATATTTTTGAATATATAAATAAAAAATTGCAAAAAAATGTTGTGAATTTTCATTACAATTGAAAAAAATCATCTTTAATAACTGAACTAAAATTTTGTAAAATCCCTGTGTTAAGTTGTAGCCCATATTCCAATAAATAATCTGTAAAAAGTTCAACTTCCTACCTCAAATACTTTGTGAGGAAAGATGTAATTTATAAGCGTTATTTTAACATTGCAAGTATAGGGCGTTCCGGAGCCCCTTAAGTGATGTAAGTCGCTTCCCTACCCTATGGATATCTACTTCCAAATGCTCACGTTTCCAGCTGTTCCTTATTCGAATTCTGGAATATTTTCTTCGTCTTAGTGAAGGAGTTTCAGTAGACCCTGTTTGATAACTCGGCTTTAGTAGCACTGTCATGGCTGACATTTCCACTGCTATCGTGCAGTGCAGGTGTGATTGTAGCTTGCTACTGGTGAACTTTATATACGACAAGAATCTCTTTGGATTTTCTACTAGATTTTGAGATAGATTCATGATGAAACCTATTAAAAGCATCTTGTATTGAAGTCCTCCTTGAAATTCAAGCTTTTGTAAAATTTTGCCAATGATGGTGATTTTGCATTCCTGTAAATTTTGCATGCTCATTATCGTTGGTTCTGCAACAGTGTTCTGACCTGTTTTGTGTATCATGAGCGATACGTTCCTTCTCTCGTTAATTTACTTGGCATAAATCTCATTTGGCGTCCATACTATCTGTTTGAATTGAAGCCACATCTAGTCTACCCTTACAGAATTAGTTTGGAAGGAGTGGAGACTCTCTTTTGGGAAGGTGTCAAGCGAATCTTCATCAGTATTTTTAGGTCCTGTGTATTTTAGGACACAGGCAGTATTTCGATGGAGTTTTGATAAGAGATCTTGGTCACAGTAATTTTCTTACGATCATTTACTCATATATTCTGTTCACTGCGTAGATTAGTTTCATCAGTAGACCGTGCGCTGTTGTCTTTTTCAACAAACGATTCACTAGACGGTACTGGCTCTCTTAGTTCGCCGTCTTTTTCAGTACGGCCGGTTGTACACAGCCAAGCAACAGGCACTTGTTTCTTTTGAAAGATGGATTTGCATTTGTAGGTCTATATCTACATCTTGCTCTACATCTTCACTCTAAAAGCGGCTATACAGTGCATGGCGAAAGGTAGGTCATACAGATGTTACTGATTTTCTCACGTGTTCCTTTCAAGTATTGAGCGACGGGAAATTATTGTCTAATTGTCTCTGCACATCCTCTAATCTTTCTTATCTTATTCACTCGATCTATAAGGGAGATCACCTGAGGAGCCAAAACATAGTGAAACTGAATATCATCTGTGAACACCTGATGCGGGAAGAAAAACATGTAAGCAGAGCTGAGACGAATGGGGAATCATGACTACAGCATTTTCAATAACTGATACAACGACGTGGTCAGTTATGACTGCTGTGGCCGAGACTGACGAGAATGACCCTGGATTAATGGAAATGTGTCGCTTGATCAGATGACACAAGTTTCGTGTTATGTGTTATAATAGGTCGATAATTGTGTCCCAGCACGTCGCCATCTAAATGGACAACTGCCTGAAATAGCCACCGCGCCATCAACACAGGCCTTTGTTGCCGTATTATACTACACGGGGAACACTCACTTTGACTTCTATTGGAACTATGGTAGTAATCGAAGGAGCCATGGCAGCTGTGGCATATTTGACCAGCCCGGCACTACTCTCGTTATCTTAAACTCCCGAAGTAACTGGGCTTTCCTACCCCGGATGGTCAGTACTTTATGCCTGGTGCTCTCTGCCCCTCACTGCCTCAATTACTCCCAACCTCTATACAGTAGTATACAAGAAAACACATTTAGTTCATTCAGACAGCGAATATCCAAGATGAAAGACAGTTATTTACCTCCTGATACCAGCTGACTGCTAGTGATAAGAAAGGTGTTGTCACTGGCTTTGGACTGTTAGTAAAAGCCTATTCTATTAACTGAGAAACCCTAATATAACTAGAAAGTGATCTTGTCAGTTCGCAAATGGCGTCAACTATGCAGTGATTAATTACATATTATGTCAATGTGCCTGCAACGAAGAGAATCTCCAGAGGTGATATTGGACATTCATAGATAATGCAGTTTTAAATTCCCACAGGATGATCAACCGACACTGCAAACATCTAGTGATCGGTACACTGTTCAGTACATTCTAGGAAGAGATTTTTAGGAATGTGATGTTCACCAGTGCACTAGGTGAACGAAACGAGTGAAAGTTGTGTTACGTATTACAAAAATTTTGTTTACACTCTTGTTGAGCAAGTTCGTTAGCCAGGTAATTAGCCTCCTGTGAAAGGTACTGTGGTGAATCATTTCGATATTTGCTGTATGCCTGGATAAGCTGCTTATGCTACTAGCAGTACGTCAGACATTGCCTCAGAACTGCAGTCATATATAAAGTTAGCTGTACGTCCTGCTGCAATGCGTGAACTTTAACTGAAATGTAAGTGGACAAAGATGTACGACGCTTTGCAGCATACAGTCTGGATCCTGTGTTAGTGTGGGACAGTGCCTAAAAGCACACAGAGCGTTTAACCAATGTCAACCTGTTACTGTTCTCGGAGCACTAGATTTTTCTAGACATACACAGGTAAATGACCGACTATTGAACGAACTATTCAGTGACAACTACATCATATTACCAATTTATATGGTAGTAATTTCTATCTACTGGACTCTGACCTGGTTTATAACACAGATTTATAACACAAGATTCCGGTGTAGGATATGTCTCGGCGTATTCCAGTAATTTACCGCTACCAAATTTTGTGAGTTGTGGACATATGTTTTTAATCCCCCCTGCAGAATATGCAAAACATCTAGTAGTACTGGAGCTAAGTGGGTACGACCTCAGATAATTTATGGTCCTTATCCTTACTGCGGGTAATTTAATACCTAATTCCGATAATTTATCATCCTGGGATACTGATCTGGGCAAATCGAGAGCCAATATGATGGATTCGGCATGGCTGTTCCATTCAAACACGGCGGTCAAAAAAATTCTGGCTTCTGTGGATTGTCAGATATGTTTGATGTCACACTCAAACATGATGGATATGGGTGCAGCCTGCGAAGTTGCTGGTCGAAAATAGTTGTTCCAGTTTCCACAGTGCTGCAGTCGCCAACCCCCACCACTCATACGCAACATCTGGTCTTACTAGTCATCATGTGCAGTTGGTAGTCACGCTCTGTACACTATAGTGAAGGGTTGATCACCAGCGTGAAGAGTCGTCAGAGACCTTCCACCTCCTGACAAAAGAAACTGAATCACACAGTCAAATGTACTACCATTTTCCTCTCTCTGTCATTGTTCGGACATGTCCGAAAGAACAGACATCATCGATGACCTGTAGCCGTCTAGACCGAAATTAGAATTATATTAATACCGTCAGCTGCTCACGGGCGTTGATGTATATCAACGAAGACAAATGAAAATGTGTTCCCCGACCGGGACTCGAACCTGGGATCTCCTGCTTTCATGGCAGAAGTTCGATTCATCTGAGCCACCGAGGGCACAGAGGATAGTGCGACTGCAAGGACTATCTCACGCACGCCTTCCGCGAGACCCACATTCTCACCTTGTACGTCCACACACTACATTCGTAGTGTCCCACCCCCAACACACTCATTACACGTAGAAGACATTCTTACCAAGTCCGGGAAGAGTTCAGGGAATATGTGTACATCTGCACAGAAGAAGAAGGTCATGGCCGGTATTGCCAGAACTATACATGGTGGTCCATTGATCATGACCGGGCCAGATATCTCACGAAATAAGTGTCAAACGAAAAAACTACAAAGAACGAAACTTGTCTAACTTGAAGGAGGAAACCAGATGGCGCTATGGTTGGCGCGCTAGATGGCGCTGCCATAGGTCAAACGGATATCAACTGCGTTTTTTCAAATAGGAACCCCCATTTTTTATTACATATTCGTGTAGTACGTAAAGAAATATGAATGTTTTAGTTGGACCACTTTTTTCGCTTTGTGACAGATGGCGCTGTAATAGTCACAAACATATGGCTCACAATTTCAGACGAACAGTTGGTAACAGGTAGGTTTTTAAATTAAAATACATAACTAGGTACGTTTGAACATTTTATTTCAGTTGTTCCAATGTGATAAATGTACCTTTGTGAACTTATCATTTCTGAGAACGCATGCTGTTACAGCGTGATTACCTGTAAATACCACATTAATACAATAAATTCTCAAAATGATGTCCGTCAACCTCAATGCATTTGGCAATACGTGTAACGACATTCCTCTCAACAGCGAGTAGTTCTCCTTCCGTAATGTTTGCACATGCATTGACAACGCGCTGACGCATGTTGTCAGGCGTTGTCGGTGGATCACGATAGCAAATATTCTTCAAATTTCCCCACATGAAGAAATCCGTGGACGTCAGATCCGGTGAAAGTGCGGGCCATGGTATGGTGCTTCGACGACCAATCCACCTGTCATGAAATATGCTATTCAATACCACTTCAACCGCACACGAGCTATGTGCCGGACATCCATCATGTTGGAAGTACATCGCCATTCTGTCATGCAGTGAAACATCTTGTAGCAACATCAGTAGAACATTAAGTAGGAAAGCAGCATACATTGCACCATTTAGATTGCCATCGATAAAATGGGGGCCAATTATCCTTCCTCCCATAACACCGCACCATACATTAACCCGCCAAGGTTACTGATGTTCCATATGTCGCAGCCATCGTGGATTTTCCGTGGCACAATAGTACATATTATGCCGGTTTACGTTTCCGCTGTTGGTGAATGACGCTTCGTCGCTAAATAGAATGCGTGCAAAAATCTGTCATCGTCCCGTAATTTCTCTTGTGCCCAGTGGCAGAACTGTACACGACGTTCAAAGTCGTCGCCATGCAATTCCTGGTGCATAGAAATATGGTACGGATGCAATCGATGTTGATGTAGCATTCTCAACAGCGACGTTTTTGAGATTCCCAATTCTCGCGCAATTTGCCTGCTACTGATGTGCGGATTAGGCGCGACAGCAGCTAAAACTCCTACTTTGGCGTCATAATTTGTTGCAGGCCGTGGTTGACGTTTCATATGTGGCTGAACACTTCCTGTTTCCTTAAACAAAGTAACTATCCGGCGAACGGTCCGGACACTTGGATGATGTCGTCCAGGATACCGAGCAGCATACATAGCACACGCCCGTTGGGCATTTTTATCACAATAGCCACACATCAACATGATATCGACCTTTTCCGCAATTGGTAAACTTTCCATTTTAACACGGGTAATGTATCACGAAGCAAATACCGTCCGCACTGGCCAAATGTTACGTGATACCACGTACTTATACGTTTGTGACTATTACAGCGCCATCTATCACAAAGCGAAAAAAGTGGTCCAACTAAGACATTCATATTTCTTTACGTACTACTCGAATATGTAATAAAAATGGTGGTTCCTATTTAAAAACACGAAGTTCATATCCGTTTGACCTATGGCAGCGCCATCTAGAGGGCCAACCATAGCGCCATCTGGTTTCCTCCTTCAAGCTAGACGAGTTTCGTTCTTTGTAGCTTTTTCGTTTGATGCTTATTTCGTGAGATATTTGGCCCGGTCCCTATCAATGGACCACCCTGTATACTCATATGGATATGGTGTCTGTTCTTTCTGACATGTCCGAAAGAACAGACACCTTATCAATGCCAGTTATAGTCGATGAGGTAGTTCTTACTGAAGCACATTTTTATACCCATCTATTTGTAAGAGTTTATAAATAAAAAAGGTGTAACAGTCACATGTATGTGTTTCTCTTCTATAAAACCCATTTACGATAATGTAAACTTATAGTCAGCACAATGGCTGAGTGAGCGGTACTTTGTAGTAGCCGACTGGTCGTGCAATATTACTGAAAACCAGAACTGGAAGCAGGAGAATGGAACACTCCTGTCTGACAGTGTATGGTCGATAACTGTAGGTCCAACCAACTACGGCAAGAAGAATGTTGATATTTCATAAGTAATATATTCAGATGGAATTCGCTTCGAGCATGTGTATCTATTTTCAAAAATATTATTTCACTCCAGATACGAGCTGTAACAGGAGATATTGCATGGTGTAACACACTGGCGGTGTAACACAGATGATGTTCAGCGAAAGCAATAATTTCCCACCATCAGAAAGAATAAAATTGAACACTGTATTTATATTTGACAGTATTGCATTGGAAAACCGGGATCAAGTATGGAAATATATCTGTTTCAGTCGTCATATGGAGATGATATTTCTTATCTCAGACATACTCTAGGATTCTGAAGCAGTTGGTAAGGGATAACGCAAACCTTATTATCGATTTCAAACACAACAGTATGAGTTTAAAACACAATTATCAAGCAAATGTAGGAACTAAAATGACACTAAAGGAATTTATAACCATATGTGGAGATTGCTGGAAGCATGCACAGTCTGGGTTTTTAATTATTGATCTCTCTTCTCTTTCCAGCGCTCAAGTCTGGTTTGCATCATTACACCATTCTCCTCTTCTGTCTGCCTTCATCTTCATATCTGCATATGTACTGCATCCCATATGATTCATAATCAACTGGATGTATAACATTCTTGGTCATCCCAGGCGATTTCTTCCCTCATTACCTCCTACTGCTATTGTTCCAATAATGTTGTTGTGTTCTACAAGTTTCTCTCTTCTTGTTTGGGCGTGCTTCGACAGTGATCGGGTTTCCAGTACTCTTCTAAGCACCTCTTCATTGGTAATTCTAGTCTCTGCAGGTGATCTCCATCGTCCTTGTGTAACATCAAACCTCTTGGGCTCCTAGCCATCTTGTCTTGTGGTCTACATCTACATCTACATCCATACGCCGCAAGCCACCTGACGGTGTGTGGCGGAGGGTACCCTGAGTACCTCTATCGGTTCTCGCTTCTATTCCAGTCTCGTATTGTTCGTGGAAAGAAGGATTGTCGGTATGCTTCTGTGTGGGCTCTAATCTCTCTGATTTTATCCTCATGGTCTCTTCGCGAGATATACGTAGGAGGGAGCAATATACTGCTTGACTCTTCGGTGAAGGTATGTTCTCGAAACTTTAACAAAAGCCCGTACCGAGCTACTGAGCGTCTCTCCTGCAGAGTCTTCCACTGGAGTTTATCTATCATCTCCGTAACGCTTTCGCGATTACTAAATGATCCTGTGACGAAGCGCGCTGCTCTCCATTGGATCTTCTCTATCTCTTCTATCAACCCTATCTGGTACGAATCCCACACTGCCGAGCAGTATTCAAGCAGTGGGCGAACAAGCGTACTGTAAGCTACTTCCTTTGTTTTCGGATTGCATTTCCTTAGGATTCTTCCAATGAATCTCAGTCTGGCATCTCCTTTACCGACGATCAACTTTATATGATCATTCCATTTTAAATCACTCCTAATGCGTACTCCCAGATAATTTATGGAATTAACTGCTTCCAGTTGCTGACCTGCTATTTTGTAGCTAAATGATAAGGGATCTATCTTTCTATGTATTCGCAGCACATTACACTTGTCTACATTGAGATTCAATTGCCATTCCCTGCACCATGCGTCAATTCGCTGATGATCCTCCTGCATTTCAGCGAAATTTGCCATTGTTACAACCTCTCGATACACCACAGCATCATCTGCAAAAAGCCTCAGTGAATTTCCGATGTCATCGACAAGGTCATTTATGTATATTGTGAATAGCAACGGTCCTATGACACTCCCCTGCGGCACACCTGAAATCACTCCCACTTCGGAAGACTTCTCTCCATTGAGAATAACATACTGCGTTCTGTTATCTAGGAACTCTTCAATCCAATCACACAATTGGTCTGATAGTCCATATGCTCTTACTTTGTTCATTAAACGACTGTGGGGAACTGTATCGAACGCCTTGCGGAAGTCAAGAAACACGGCATCTACCTGTGAACCGGTGTCTATAGCCCTCTGAGTCTCATGGACGAATAGCGCGAGCTGGGTTTCACACGACCGTCTTTTTCGAAACCCATGCTGATTCCTACAGAGTAGATTTGTAGTCTCCAGAAAAGTCATTATACTCGAACATAATACATGTTCCAAAATTCTACAACTGATCGACGTTAGAGATATAGGTCTATAGTTCTGCACATCTGTTCGACGTCCCTTCTTGAAAACGGGGATGACCTGTGCCCTTTTCCAATCCTTTGGAACGTTACGCTCTTCTAGAGACCTACGGTACACCGCTGCAAGAAGGGGGGCAAGTTCCTTCGCGTACTCTGTGTAAAATCGAACTGGTATCCCATCAGGTCCAGCGGCCTTTCCCCTTTGAGCGATTTTAATTGTTTCTCTATCCCTCTGTCGTCTATTTCGATATCTACCATTTTGTCATCTGTACGACAATCTAGAGAAGGAACTACAGTGCAGTCTTCCCCTGTGAAACAGCTTTGGAAAAAGACATTTAGTATTTCGGCCTTTAGTCTGTTATCCTCTGTTTCAGTACCATTTTTGTCACAGAGTGTCTGGACATTTTGTTTTGATCCACCTACCGCTTTAACATAAGACCAAAATTTCTTATAATTTTCTGCCAAGTCAGTACATAGAACTTTACTTTCGAATTCATTGAACGCCTCTCGCATAGCCCTCCTCACACTACATTTCGCTTCGCGTAATTTTTGTTTGTCTGCAAGGCTTTGGCTATGTTTATGTTTGTTGTGAAGTTCCCTTTTCTTCCGCAGCAGTTTTCTAACTCGGTTGTTGTACCACGGTGGCTCTTTTCCATCTCTTACGATCTTGCTTGCCACATACTCATCTAACGCATATTGTACGATGGTTTTGAACTTTGTCCACTGATCCTCAACACTATCTGTACTTGAGACAAAACTTTTGTGTTGAGCCGTCAGGTCCTCTGTAATCTGCTTTTTGTCACTTTTGCTAAACAGAAAAATCTTCCTACCTTTTTTAATATTTCTATTTACGGCTGAAATCATCGATGCCGTAACCGCTTTATGATCGCTGATTCCCTGTTTTGCGTTAACTGTTTCAAATAGTTCGGGTCTGTTTGTCAGCAGAAGGTCTAATATGTTATCGCCACGAGTCGGTTCTCTGTTTAACTGCTCAAGGTAGTTTTCAGATAAAGCACTTAAAAAAAAATTCACTGGATTCTTTGTCCCTGCCACCCGTTATGTACGTTTGAGTCTCCCAGTCTATATCCGGCATATTACAACCTCCACCCAGCACTATAACATGGTGGGGAACTCTACTCGAAATATTTTCCAAATTATCCTTCAGGTGCACAGCCACAACAGCTGCTGAGCCAGGGGGACTATAGAGACATCCAATTACCATGTCTGAGCCTGCTTTAACCGTGACCTTCACCCAAATCATTTCACATTTCGGACCTCCGTCAATTTCCTTCGATACTATTGCACTTCTTATCGCTATAAAGACGCCTCCCCCTTCACTGTCTAGCCTGTCTCTGCGGTATACATTCCAATCTGAGTTTAGGATTTCATTACTGTTTATGTCTGGTTTCAGCCAACTTTCTGTCCCTAGTACTATATGGGCGTTGTGACCGTTTATTAATGAGAGCAGTTCTGGGACCTTTCTATAGACGCTCCTGCAGTTTACTATTAACACATTAATATTGTTATTCCCTGTTGCATTTTGACTACTCCTACCTTGCCGCGTCTCAGGAGGCGTCTTGTGCACTCCACACGTACTCCGCTACCCTTGTAGCCGCTTCCGGCGTGTAGTGCACGCCTGACCTATTCAGGGGGACCCTACATTTCTCCACCCGATAGCGGAGGTCGAGAAATTTGCACCCCAGATCTCCGAAGAATCGTCTGAGCCTCTGGTTTTAGCCTTCCACTCGGCTCCAAACCAGAGGACCGCAATCGGTTCTGGGAACGATACTACAAATAGTTAGCTGTGATTCCACCCCGCGAGCGAGGCTTTCCGCCTTCACCAATTCCACCAACCGCCTGTACGAACTGAGGATGACCTCTGAACCCAGACGGCAGGAGTCATTGGTGCCGACATGAGCAACAATTTGCAGTCGGGTGCACCCAGTGCTCTCTATCGCCGCCGGCAGGGCCTCCTCCACATCTCGGATGAGACCCCCCGGCAGGCAGACAGAGTGAACACTGGCCTTCTTCCCCGACCTTTCCGCTATTTCCCTAAGGGGCTCCATCACCCGCCTAGCGTTGGAGCTCCCAGTAACTAATAAACCCCTCCCCCCGTGTGCCTGCTCGGACCTTGCTGAAGGAGCAGCCACATGTCCACTCACAGGCAGAGCGGGCGATGCCACACGGCCAGCCTCCACATTTTCTCTCCGCCTCGTGCGCCGCGAACGCCGCTGAACCCGCCACTCCCCTTGGGGAGAGGGTGGCCCAACCGCGCCCGGTATCCGCGAAGATGTCTCGACAGCAGGGACAGTGGGTGAAGCATGTAACACCTGGGGTGTACCATGCGACGCACCAGACTCCCCACTGCCGCTACACTCCGAGGCAGCAGCCTGAAGACGGCTGACCGTGGCCATCAACACGCTCAGCTGTTCGCGGACAGTGGCCAGCTCCTCCTGCGTCCGTACACAGACATAGCGTCCAACCGGCACAATATTTCGACTATCAGAGACGTCGCGATCGTCGTGTGCACTGACGAACTGAGCTCCTGAGCTGCGTGGCTTCTTCGCGAAGAAACTTCAGTCTTCGAGTAAAGCGGAGTTCACAACATATACATGTTTTGCCTCCTATTTATTCTGGTGGTGCGTCTTCTAGAGGTGATTGGCTTCTGGTTGTTTCCACTCTGTCTTCTTCTTCAGTTACAGCCTATGCCGTAAGGAGCTGGGGCCAGCGTGTGTTGGCATTGCGCCGTATCTTCTGCCCCAGAGAGCGTATGTACCGGTTCTCGGATTGCCGCGCCTGTTCGTAGAAGCGGCGGGCAACCATACGGACGTGGTCCTTGACTTTGCGGACCTCAGCGAGGTCGTGCAGTGGTCCAGATGGGAAGTCCCGCGGCAGGTGCAGCGTGAGGTGGAGAGCCCTGTTCTGCAGAGATTGTAGTTTCTTCAGGTGGTCATCTGCCGCATTCCCCCAGACGACAGCCGCGTAATCGAAGACAGGGCGGATTAGCGCCCTGTACAACGTGACGCCCAGTCGCGGAGGAAGAGTCGACGTCGGGTTGAGCAGGGGGTAGAGCTGGAGAAGTCGACCCCTTGCTTTGTTTACGACGCCCTTCACGTGTGGGCCCCAGGTGAGGCGGCGATCTATGGTGACCCCAAGATACTGCGCTGTCGGTCGCCAGTTGACAGGACTGCCTCCAACGACGAGTGGGGGCAGAGCGGCTGGGATGACACGACGGGTTGCAATGAAAAATTGCGTCTTGGCGCCATTGAACTGCAGTTTCCACTTGACGGCCCAATCGGCTAGGGTGTCGACAGCGTGCTGCAACCTCTGGCGAAGTGTGTCCGCGCGCATACTTCGTGAGTAGAGCGCAGTGTCGTCGGCGTACAGTGCTAGATGCACACGAGGGACCGTCGGCGTATCAGCCGTGTAGAGCGTGTACAGGATCGTCCCCAAGACCGACCCTTGTGGCACGCCTGCTCGGATGGGACGGACTGTCGACAGGCCAGTTTCTGCACAGACGTGAAAAGTCCGTCCATCGAGGAAGGACCGTAGCAGACGGATGTGGGATCCAGGGACCCCCATTTCGAGAAGTTTGAAGAGCAGCCCATCGTGCCAGACGCTGTCAAAAGCGCGCGAGACATCAAGGAAGACTGCTCCGAAGTATTCGCGCCTCTCCAGGGAATCGAAGGCTTCTTCCACGAGTCGGAGAAGTTGGTGCTCCGTAGAGTGGCCCTTACGGAAGCCGAACTGGGCATCTGGGAGTAGAGCTTCGGCGGTGACGTGTTGCTGTAGCCTCTTCAGGTAGATGCGCTCGAAAACTTTCGAGATGGCAGGCAGCAGACTCATTGGGCGATAGCTCTTCGGCTGCCGGAGATCTTTTCCCATCTTAGGAATAGCCACAATCTCAGCTTGCTTCCACTGCAGGGGAAAGTGACCGGCGCGAAAGATCTTGTTGAAGATTGCAGCCAGGTGAGTAGAGGCGTCCTTAGGCAGTTGTTTCAGCATGACAGTGGAGACGTCGTCAGGGCCTGCAGCTCTCTGTGGATTGAGGGCCTTCAGAGCCGCCGAGACTTCTTCAGGAGTTGTGGCCTCGATGTCATCATCGCCCTCCGTTCCCAGATAGCGAGGGAGCCGGTCAGCGACCATCTCTTCATGTTCTGCGTCCAGTGGATCCTCTACAGGCTTGAAGTTCTCTTCAAAAACATCGGCGAGGGCATCAGCCTTCGCGTTTGGTTCACAGACAGTTCCGGTTGCAGTTCGGAGAGGCGGCATACGCTGCGTTCGCCGTAGGAAGTGTTTCGCGGTTCTCCAGGCAGACCCGTCGTCAAGCTGAAGAGTCGCCACACGGCTAGCCCACTCCCGGTTGCGGTGATAGTCCACAGCCACCGTGATTTCGCGCCGCATACGGTTGAGTTGCCGTTTGGTGGAGGGGTTCCGTGTACGCTGCCATTCGCGGTACACCCTGTTCTTCTCGGCAATTTGTGCAAGGAGATCGGGGGGGCAGCTGTCGAGAGTGGTCCTGGCGCTCGCGTCTGGGCGGAGCCGCTTCATTGACTGCGGCGAGGGCGGCGTCCGTGAAGTGGAGGAGGGAATCTTCAGCTTCTGCGTCGTCGACAGGTGGCATCCCAGCTAGGGACTCGGTCAGGGTGTGGCGAAAGAGATCCCAGTTGACTCCAGAGAGTGACACCCCACGCCTGGGTAACTGCAGTGGGTCGAGGTCGACGTCAAAAACAACTGGCACATGGTCAGAGGAGAGAACATTCCGTGTCGAGGCGAGGATGCGGTGCGGAATGCCTTTCACGACCGCGAAGTCGACGATGTCCGGTTGTCCATTAGCGGGGAAGATGGTGGGATCATAGGGACCCACTACCACGGCGTCATTGCGATCCACGATTCGGAGGACGCGGCGTCCGTCTCTGTTGGTGAGTCGTGAACGCCAAGCGACGTGCTTGGAGTTATAGTCTCCAGCGATGAACAGCTTGCCTCCGATGGAGAGAAGAGATTCTAAGTCCGCATCTACCCATGGATGCGACGGTGGTTTGTAGATGGCAATGAAGGTTATGGCTCCCGCTGACGTGTGCGCGACAACTCCAATCGCCTCCAGAGTCACAAGCGGCGGCAGTTGAATCTGGTGGTGACGGATCCCATTCCGTATGTAGATGGCCATTCCTCCGCCGGCAGTTGGCCTGTCAGCACGGTAACAGGAGTAGTTCGGCGCTTTGACTGCAATGCCTGGCTTAAGGCGGGTTTCGCTGAGCAGACAGATGTCCACGGCTTCATCACGAAGAAATTGACGAAATTCGCCAGCCTGTGTGCGTAGACAGAGGGTGTTCCACGCGACGACCGTGAGTCCTCTAACACTTCCCATAATGAGTAGTGGAGGAGCGTCTGGTGGCTGCCAGAGCGGCAATCTTCTGTGCAGCGGTCAGGTGCTGCGTGAGGACATCAAGCAGTTTTGTTGTGCTCGCCACAAGTGCGGTGAGTTGAGTAATCAGACTGGCGATGTCCGCGGCGGAGGCGGCAGGAGCCGTATCTTCTCTGGCGCCGATGGAAGTGGCCACCTCTTCGCCATTGTATGTGGCTTCTTCTAGAGCGTTGGTTATGCGACCCCCCGTCTTGGGCCGGCCGCCGCGGCGTTGGGGGCGTGCACCAGACGTCACGGGTAGGGCAGCAGAGGAGGGGCCCGATTCCGGGTCCGACGAATTCTGCACAGGTGGAGTGGCGCAGTGTAGTAGTGGATGTCGTGCCCCTGCGTCTTCAAAAACATCGCGGGTGTGGGAGTCTTCATCGCGGCGACGTGCCTGTGGGCCTGCATGGTCGGCGTCATCGCTGTTGGGTCGGCGGGGCGCCAGTCCTCTGGCGACAACCGTGGCGTGGGAGATTGTAGGTTCAGCCTTGGCAGACTTCTTCTGTTTCGCGGCGACTGGCTGGCCTCGCTGACGAGCACTGGCGCGTCTCCAAGCTTCACAGCAGCGGGAGCTGGCAACGTGAGCGCCCCCACAGAGAGCGCACGTTGGCTGCTGCTTCCGAGGGATGGGGCAGTCCTTCGCTGGGTGTGCACCGGCGCACTTCACACATTTTTCAGGCATGGAGCAAAGCCGGGCGACATGGTTGATGCCCTGGCACCGGTAGCACTGAACAGGGCCTCTCTTGGCGCGCAAGTCTTCTGTGGTCACCGAGACGTTGGCGAGTCGGGTGAGCTGGTAGAGCTTCCTGTTCTCGATTGTATCGGTTGCGATGACGAGAAACAGGGGCATGTAGTCACGTGATTTGGGCTGCTTCATCTTGACCACAGTTCTGACACTGAAGTCGAGCTCTTCGAGTTCTTCTTTAATGTGATCCGGCTCCATGTTGAAGGGCAGATGCCGGATGACAATCTTCAGGACGCGGTCCGGTGTGGTGGCGTGAGTGAAGAAAGGGATTACCCTTTCAGACGCCTCCTGCGTCACGCGTCGGTAGTCGTCTGCTGAGCGCAGCGTAATCTTGTACATGTCTCGTCCGGCGACCTTCACATTGTAGACTGCCGTCGTCCAGCTATTGAGAAGCTGTTGCAGCTGCCGGAAGGTCCCTTCGTATTTCAGAACGATCAACGGAAGTGGCGCATCCCTTCTCGGCGCCGTGCAAGGGCGCGGTGGTTCGTCTGGAGCATCCTCAAGGGCAGCAAAAGTGTTGGCGGAAGGTCCCTTCGTATTTCAGAACGATCGGCGGAAGTGGCGCATCCCTCCTTGGCGCCGTGGAAGGGCGCGGTGGTTCCTCTGGAGCATCCTCAAGGGCAGCAAAAGTGTTGGCGGTGGATGCCGGCTCGTGGGTGGACAGCACCCGTCGTCGCGCTGTATGGCGTCGCTTCGGGCGAGTGAATCCGTCAGCATCGTCAGCAGGCGTTCGTTTCGATCGCTTCTCAGCCGGTGAGCTGCGCCCGCCGGCAGGGGCCGTATCTTCTTCTCTTCTGCTTTTGCCGGATTGCCGACGAGGTGGTGGTACGGCAGACGGCTCGTCTTCTTCCGACTCCGGAAGCGGAACTGTAAGCGCATCCATAGCGACATCCATCATGTCCTCATTCGTTGCGTGGTCCGTCATAAGTGGGGGGCCAGAAGGGGCCGCCGACGTAGCAAGCTCCGCCGGACGGCGATCTGCCACACCATTCGCAGTACGTAGCTCCGTTCGCTGCGACATCTCTGGCGCGAAACTCTGCTCTCCTGAGCTCCTGAGGGAGCGCGGCTGACTTATATTCCCTCCCGCCGCAAGCCGTTCCCTCTGCGATCCGCGCCCGCGGCCGCGCGTCGGCGTCGCGCAGACGATAGCGTCAGCATCCGTGGTAACGTTGATGTAGGTGCTCTGTCCGCCCTGGTCGCTCGATCGTTTTGTTTGCTGACAGCCTTTGTAATTATTTATTTATTTAACCTGATCAGATAAGCACAGTACTGGTTCCCAAGCCTTGTTAAGGTTATGGCTGCGATATCGGTTGATGATGTCCCTGGTGCGAATTTCCATGTGTGTATTTTCTTCCGATACACATCGTGGCTCAGGGTGAAGTTAGCTCTTCTCTAGATCATGCATCCAGGAATGGTAATTTTCTTTCTTCTTCGGTCTCCATAGTGAATTTGATGTTTGAATGTATGGAGTTCAAACGTCTAACCAAGTCAAGGAGTTTGTCCATTCTGCAAGATAACGAATGTGACATCTGGATAACGAAAAAAAAAAAAAACCATGTCGGTTTCATTTGGATGACGCCAGGACTTTCTCCACGAAGTACTAGGCTGGCCGGGGTGGCCGAGCGGTTCTAGGCGCTACAGTCTGGAACCGCGCAACCGCTACTGTCGCAGGTTCGAATCCTGCCTCAGGCATGGATGTGTGTGATGTCCTTAGGTTAGTTAGGTTTAAGTAGTTCTAAGTACTAGGGGACTGATGGCCCCAGAAGTTAAGTCCCATAGTGCTCAGATCCATTTGAACCATTTTCTCGAAGTACTGCATATACAAATTCTCTACTACAGGTGAGAGTGGGCACCCCACTGCGACCCCTTCGGTTCGTTCACAGTTTTCTCCATTAAACAGAAAATACATGGGGGTCAGGATACGGCTGAAAATGTCGGTGCTCGAACATTAAATTTCTGGTTAATACGTTACAGTGTCTCTCGTAGAATCACACTGGTGTATAACGAAACGACGTCAGAATTCACCAGTATTTCCAACTGTTTCACCCTGAAGTTCTCAAGGCGTGTTATAAAACCCGCAGAATTGCGGATGCGGTGAGGGCATTTAACCATATAAGAGCATAGTACTTCCATCAGATATTTTGCCAGCTAATTTGTGGGTGCCCTAATGTTTCTGGAAATGGCGCGCAACGGCACCCCATCTTTGTGGATTTTGGCGAGATGGGTACGCAGATCGTCGGCCAGCAGAGCCTGTTCTGTCGGCGGCTCCATCCGTCCTTACCTACAACGGACCAACACACGCACTCGGTCACCGAAGCGATCGCTGAAACGAGGTTAAGACGGTGTTATGTGGCGGGTCGCCATTCCGCAGAGCTTGCTCTATTGGCGGCCCCATCCTACCCATCACCTACGACTGACCAACCTTTGACTGCAGACCAAGAGAAGAATGCTACCAGAGGACCGGAAAGTTGTTATCCAGACACAGCCTCAGGTGTAGAAGGGAGCGTATAGGCGCGCGGGGACGAAAACGGACATAGACTCACCTGTGCACGCACGCGACTCGCGAAATCGTACACACTCAGGTGACGTTTACTGTAGTGCGATGCACCACATGGCCATTGGCGACCACATCTACCGCCAACAGGGAGGCGGAAGAATCATCGTAACCACTTGGAAGACGCAGCCAGTGGCCACTGCGCAGATGGAAGGACCTGTGTGCAAACAGCCGAGGAGAACCCGCCTGTGTCACTACTGCAGAGAATTTCTAGGCGCTTCAGTCTGGAACCGCGCGACCGCTACGGTCGCAGATTCGAATCCTGCCGCGGGCATGGATGTGTGTGATGTCCTTAGGTTAGTTAGGTTTAAGTAGTTCTAAGTTCTAGGGGACTGATGACCTCAGATGTAAAGTCCTATAGTGCTCAGAGCCATTTGAACTGGTTGCCGCGAAGCCAGAAACAGCGACCCAGGAAGCTGCATCCGCACTAGGTACTTTAAGGGAATTCTCCCTAAGAGCGCCCTACAAGAAGAATGAATGAAGACCTCGCTGCCATTACGGAAACGCTGACCTGTTTCTGATGAGGACGACCTCATCTCCGCCTCCTGTACCAAGTTGCGCCGTCCGGAGTGGCCGTGCGGTTCTAGGCGCTACAGTCTGGAACCGCGCGACCGCTACGGTCGCAGGTTCGAATCCTGCCTCGGGCATGGATGTGTGTGATGTGTTTAGGTTAGTTAGGTTTAATTAGTTCTAAGTTCTAGGCGACTGATGACATCAGAAGTTAAGTCGCATAGTGCTCAGAGCCATTTTGTGCCAAGTTGCGACCAAAGAAAAAGGTGCAGAAGGAAGATGGTGCGCCCTCTCCATACCTGGAAAAGGTTCAAGAGGGATCCTTCAGCCCCAGCCGTGGCACACTGCCAGGAAAAAAGTGCTTGAGCTGGTCCAACCGCTGCAGGTGGCAAACGTATTCGATGGCATCCCGGAATTGGCTGACACTGGCATGAGTGAAGCTGAGCCGTCTCAGAGGAGGAGGCCTCCTCCCTCTCAGCAGTCGTCCTATGAGGAGGTGGGGTGGGGGGAAGATACGAGGATTTCATGCAGAAGATAGAAGAGATTGAGTTAAAAACAGTTGCCATTGTCGGAAACGAACTTCTCAAGGTCAAACACAGGAACATCGACGACCATCGATAACTGATGGATATGATAAGGAAGGAGGGGCTTCATTACTCAGCAGTAACATGGAGCCCCACAGACTCCTCAAGATGGTAATTCGCCACTTCCTGATGGAGATGGAACCCAGCAACCTTGAAGAAGAACTGGAGGCGCTAAGCTACGGTTCGACAGATTTGATGAAGTCGCCCAGGACGCGCAGGTACATGACCCTGGTCTGTGTCGTCCTGGTCGATAACATCAAAACCCGAAACATCTTTCAGTTGGAGCACGTCGCCTGGGTATGTCTACGTCTACATATATACTCCGCTAGCCACCAAGCGGTGTGTGGCGGAGGGCGCATTTCGCGCCAAAGTCATATCCCCCCCCCCTCTCTGCGCCAATCGTTGATCGCGAGAGGGAAAAACGACTGTCTGAACGCCTCAGTACGAGCTCTAACTTCCCTTATCTTTGAATGGTGATAATTGTGCGATTTGAAAGTTGGTATTAATAACATATGCTCTGCATCCTCGGTGAAGATAGGATTTTGGAATTTAGTGAGCAGTCCCTCCCGTTTAGCTCGCCATCTGTCTGCAAGCGTGGCCACTGCAAACTTACTACGAGATTTGTAACGCTCTCGCGATGGCTAAATGTACCAATCACGAATCTTGCCGCTCTTCTTTGAACCTTCTCAATCTCTTGAATCAGACCCAACTGGTAAGGGTCCCATACAGACGAACAATACTCTAAGACTGGACGAACTAACGTAATGTAAGCTATTTCCTTTGTTGAAGGACTTCATCGCTTCAGGATTCTACCAATAAACCGCAATCTAGATTTTACCTTACCCATTACTTGTGTAATCTGATCATTCCATTTGAGATCGTTTCGAATACTCACACCCAAATACTTGACGGATGTTACCGTTTCCAAAGACTGGGCATTTATTTTGTACCCGTACATTAATGGAGATTTTCGCCTTGTTATACGCAGTAGGTTACACTTACTAATATTGAGAGATGACTGCCTGTCATTACACCACGCATTCATTTTCTGCGGATCCTCATTGATTTGTTCACAACCTTCGTGTGATACTACTTTCCTGTACACTACAGCATCATCGGCAAACAGTCTAATGCCGCTGTCAATACCATCAACCAGGTCGTTTATGTAAATCGTAAAAAGCAGCGGACCTATTACGCAGCCCTGGGGTACACCTGAAATTACGCTTGTTTCTGTTGAAGTCACCCTGTTCAGGACGACATACTGCTCCCTGTCTGTTAGAAAACTTTCTATCCAACCGCATATGTCATCGGATACACCGTAAGCGCGCACTTTTTGGAGCAAGCGACAGTGCGGAACTGAGTCGAACGCCTTTCGAAAGTCGAGGAATATGGCATCAACCTGGGAGCCGGTATCTAGAGCCTGTTCTATATCATGCACAAAGTGGGCCAACTGTGTCTCGCGTGACTGCTGTTTCCTAAAACTGTGCTGGTGTCTGCAGATGAGCTTCTCAGAGTCTAGAAAGGTCATTTTGTCTGAACACAAAATATGTTCCATGATTCTACAACAAATCGATGTCAGTGAAATTGGCCGGTAATTATGTGCATCCGATTTTCTACCCTTTTTATAGATTGCTATGACCTGGGCCTTCTTCCAGTCCAGTGGAACTTCCCTCTATTCCAATGATGTCTGATAGATGATGGATAAGAATGGTGCTATATTTGTAGCATATTCAACATATAATTTTACGGGGATACCGTCTGGGTCAGATGCATTCCTAACGTCTCAGGATCTTAACTGTTTTACAATCCCAGATACACTAAACACTATATCAGCCATCCTTGCGTGTGTTCGATAATTGAAAGGGGGAATGGTGCTGCAGTCCTCTACTGTAAATTTGTTTCTAAAAGCTAGGTTTAGAGTTTCGGCCTTCTGTTTATCACCATCAGTTACATTACCCATACTGGCGGCAAGAGAAAGTATTGAATTATTTGCAGTGTTCATAGATTTTACGTACGATCAAAATTTTTTCGGGTTATTTTTAAAATCTGCAGATAAAATATTGATTTCAAATTCGTTAAAAGAATCTCTCGTTGTTCTTCTTACAGCTGCTTTCATTTCGCATAATTTCTGTTTGTCAGCGGGGCAGTGACTACATTCAAAACGACTGTGCAAAATTCTCTGCTTTCTCAGCAACTTCCTAATATGTTTGTTATACCAAAAAAAGTGCGTGAAATCTTATGGGACTTAACTGCTAAGGTCATCAGTCCCTAAGCTTACACACTACTTAACCTAAATTATCCTAAGGGCAAACACACATACCTATGCCCGAGGGAGGACTCGAACCTCCGCCGCTCAGTCCATAACTTCAGCACCTTAGACCGCTCGTCTAATCCCGCGCGGCTGTTGTACCAAGGTGGATCCTTTCGCTCCCCTATATTTTTGCTAGGCACGTACTTCTCTAGCCAATGGTGAACAGTACCTTTACATTCCGACCAAAGATGCTCAATATCTTTGTGTTCCGCGGTGAATACTTGGAGCTGACTATGAAGATATTCATTAATGGGTGACAGTTGAGCCACCCTGAGCAGAGGGGAGGCAGGCTCAGTGTTACTCGTACCAGGGCTGAGACCACAGCGCACATTGCTGATTCATTCCGCCCCGCTGCGCCAAGTGCATGGTCCCTCACCAGAGAACTGAAAGCACCATGAAGAGAAAAGACAAGCCACAGTGCTGCTACTATAGCGAGCCGTACGTGGCGAGCTACGGAGGCTGCAAAGTGTTCAAGAAGCGCAATAACAATCATAGAGGAAGGGCAACATCGCCAAGGAAGGTGTAAAAGTGCATCAGTTTCGTGGACGCCGTGAAGGTGGAGGGATCCGAACCCCTGACCCTCTCCCCTGCCCCCCCCCCTCCCCTCCCCACACCGCACCGACAGCAATATGTGAAAACAAGAGGATGAGATCAGCAGAAGAACACAGCGACCAAGACTCAATCAACTGGCGAAGCTGGAGTACTAGCCGCTCCACAAGCAGCACTGCGAGGGCACGGATAGCGCACAGAGCGACTTTGCCCCCCACCCTCCCCCACCCCCTCCCTATCAAACCCCCATGCCGCTGCTCGGTTCTGGTGACAGCACTAATGGCGACCCTTCAGGTCAGCGCCGTTGCTACAAAACAACGTCATGGGTACCTACCACATACGTGGACTCACAGTTAGCAGTTTTAACGCAAACAGCGTCTGCTCCCAGCAGGGTGAGTTTCGTCAGTTCCTTGAGAACGAAGGAATCGACATCTGCCTTGTATGCGAAATCCACCTCATGGCCCTGTTCAAGGTGTGGGCCGCTAACTACTCCTGTTACCGCAGCGAAAGGCTGAAAGCTTGAGGCGGAAACGCCATTTACATTAGGAGATTGCTGCGGCATCACGTGGTACATGTGCTCATATTAGCCACCATGGAGGCCACAGGAGTGGATGTAAACACCACTGTCGGGCAGATCACATTCATCGCGGCCTACTGGCTGCCCAGAGGGAACCTGGAAACAGCTGTCATTGACGTACTGTTGGCAGTGAGGTGGCGGCTTTTCATTGCAGGTGATTTCAGTGTAAAGCACACGTAGTAGAACTGCCGCCTCACAAATGTCAACGCCTCCTATGCGCCACCCAGCAAGATGGCGCCACCATACTGAGGCTGCACGATCCGACGACCAACCTTTCTTGAGGACAGCTGGACGCCATCCTCAAAGGCGTCGAGCAACACACATCAGCTACAACACGCTGCGCCCCTGTTGTCGGACCGTCTTCCGGAGCTATATGAGATCAAAATCTTAGCCACAATGATGCCTGCTCGCTGCCGCAGCTACAGGAAAATGAACAGACAGCGCTTCCAAGACGAGGTTCTTGACCTGCTGGAGGACTCGCCAGACCCTGACGTCATGAGGGCTGACGCCGGACTGGAATTCCTCAACTGCCAGCTAATACGAACTGCCGAAGCAGCCGCTCAAGGACGTCCACATCAGCAGCAGGATTACTCACGGAAACTCCCGCCTCACACTGTGGAGGCGATCCGGAGAGTGGCAGATCACACTCCAATCGGACACCAAACGCCTCCTAAACTGGGAGTCATGAAGGCAGAGGTAGAGGCCCACAGAAATTGGGATTGGGCTGGTCTGGAGGTCACGCTCAACCCTCCCTGTTGGCAACGCCCTGCGTGTCGTGAAGAGTTTCCTACGCAGGCGGCAGCGCACCTCGCCGTTTCAGGTCGGTCAGAACGTCGACTGCAGCCCAGACAAGAAGGGCAATCTACAACTTCGTGGAAAACTTCACAGCTGCCGATGACGTCGTCGACCTGGAGCACATCTACCGTGTGGAAGAAGAACTGCCCACGCACCAGGCACCAAGAGAAGATGATGTAATCACCTCCATCACTGAGGAAGAGGTGGCAGGACAGCTGCTGTCGCTGAAAATCGCTAGGGCGGGGAAAGCTGATGGCGTCGACAATATTTTACTATGTGACTTGCCGGCCGGAGTCCGCCGGCCCCTTGTGAGCATTTTCAACAGTGTTCTACGGTATGGAGTCTACTCTTCCGTAAGGAAACATGCGGAAATGGTGGCGTTTCCGAAGATCAACAAAGATGCTCGTCGCTTTGCCAGCTACAACCTATCAGCCTGCTTCTGTCCCTCTCGAATGTGTTCGAGTGTCTCTACATAAAGGGGCTGCTGCGCCATGTAAAAAATGAGTTCATCATGCCCGACAAGCAGTTCAGATTCAGGGGCGCACATTCCACCATCCACCAGCTGCTGAAGCTGGTAAATGAAGCCATGGGCGCCTTAGAGACGCTGGAGTACCTTGGGGCGGTGCTGCTCGATGTGTCCAGGACCTTTGACTCCGTCTGGCACGACAGTCACATGTACAAACTCTTTGCTGCATGGGATACCGAGCCGGCCGGGTGACCGAGCGGTTCTAGGCGCTACAGTCTGGAACCGCGCGACCGCTACGGTCGCAGGTTCGAATCCTGCCTCGGGCATGGATGTGTGTGATGTCCCTAGGTTAGGTGGGTTTAAGTAGTTCTACGTTCTAATGGACTGATGACATCAGAAGTTAAGTCCCATAGTGCTCAGAGCCATTTGAACCATTTGGGATACCGACGTCACGTCGGATCCTGATACGCTCCTACCTCGCCGGACGGACGTTCCACGTCTGCACTGATAATGGAGATCGAGACAGTGGCTGATAACTGTGGAAATGCCGTAGGGGGCGGTGCTTAGCCCTTTGCTGTGCTCCCTCTACACTGCTGATGCTCCGCGAATGGCGCGCGTGAAGTTGTCATTCTATGATGGTGACACTGCACTACTTGCGCACAGCATGAACGCCGCAGCAATGAGGAGAGTCCTGCAACTTGGCTGCGACGCTCTTGGCTCGCAGTCACCCAAATGGCGGCTGAACTACTTCACCGCCAAGAGCCAGGTGGTGGTATTCACGAAGAACCTGCTGCCTCTACATCTCCCACTGGTGACTATGATGGGAGGTCCCATCTCATGGAGCAAGACCGGCCGCTACCTCGGGCTTACCTTGGACCAACTGTTGACATTACTGCCGCACATCAAAGACGTCAGGAGCAGGGCAGTAGGCTGACTTCGCACCCTGTACCCTCTATTCAACATGTCGTCCTCGCTGCTTTCTCACGACGGCATCACACTGTACCTAACACTGACGAGACAAGTGTTTGAGTATGCAGCAGTGGCATGGGGCAACGTGTCCGACACCACACCGGAAAGCTACAGAGGGTGCAGAACCGAATACTGAAGCTCGCCCTGCTCCTGCCAAGAAGATACAGTACTGAACTACTGCATCAGGACACCGGCATCCCGCTGCTGCGGAAAAGATTCAGGTAAACGGCGCGCCAGTTCTACGAGAAGGCGGAACTTTCGTGCAACAGGTTCATCCCGGACTTGGGCCGCCAAATACACCACGGGCCGCGCAAGCGTTGGTCTGAACTGCTACAGGAGTGATACACCTTCTGCAGCAGACTGAGGATGACACAGACGCCAGCCACACCAGAGGAAAATCTATAAAGAGGGGCACAACATCAAGAAGAAGTACTGCAGGAATAGCGCATCAAGCGCTCAACATGCGCCACAGTGAAGCCAAGGAAAGGCTTGTCATGTTTGCGATTGCGACTCACGAGCTCAGTATGTCAGCACACATGATGATGGCGACATGTCCGGTCGATAAAATATTTGTTCCCGTTGGACACTATGAACCGGCAGTACGCCCATGGACTGTTTGATCAACGAATACGCCGGGAGAAACTGAAGAATCACATCTTTCTCGTTTCCCTATTGTATAAGTTTCACTTCCTCATAGGGCTGCACTCCAAACAAATGCTTACGTGAACTGTTTCCTTATTCTCAGATTCATGTTCTTGCTGTTGAGTAAGTTATTTCTCAAATTAAGTGCAATTTTAGTGTGCTATGTCCTGCTCACAAATTCAATCCGGCTTCCACCCTCCCTTGTGATCCTGCTTTCCAAACAGGTAAATTCCTCTATCACTAATAGCTCCTTAAACGTTCATATTCTTCTTCAGTACTGCATATCATCAATTTAGTATTTCGCTTGTTTATTCTCACACCATAAAGATTACAGAAAATCCTTTTGCATTGTGCTGAGAACCTTCTTTAGAGATCCTTTCATTTCTGTGACCGCAGCAACATCATATGTGTAGAGCAGCATGCCAATTAATTCTGATCCCCAGCTCAGTAGCTGGGCGAACATCATCTATAGTTTCTTAACAAAGTTATATAGTTACTGATAAAACAAGAAAATTACATGTCAAAAGATATAATTGAAACTTTCATAAGTTCCTTTTAGCTTAATGATGATGCATAGACAGAACATCCATCTGTATGTGGATGATATTGTTATTGCAACTTCAAGAGTGTGCTTTTTTCACTCTTCAGATAGACGAGAGTCGCCTACAGATGTCACAAATATTTTCAATATGATTGACCTTTATTTGTTAGAAGTAGGTATTCCTTGGCAACAACGTGTTGCTATTTGTACAGAGGGGCAAACGGCAATGTACGGTCACTTAACAGGGCTGGCGGCAAAAGTGAAGAAAGTTGTACTTGATTGTTGAAGCACGCACAGTATAATACACTGAGAAGAACGGGCTTCGAAGGATATGCCTGAAATTTTGTATATTGTTTTGACAAACATTGTAAGGGTTATGTACTTCATCAAATCAATGGCTTTAAAACCACAACAGTTAACTCTATAATGTGAAGGTATGAGAGGTAAATATAAAGGTTTGCTTCTTCATAGGGAACTAACATTGCTCTCTCGCAGAAAGATTTTAAAGTGAATATTAGAATGACGCTTGAGGTTTTTATGTTTCTCAGTGCTGAGGCAATGACATGAAGAATTTTTTCGCTGACGATCAAGATTGCCCTATTTAACTGATATCTTTGACAGGCTTCATATTTTGAATATGGACCTACAAGGACAAGGCACAATAGCTTCCGTAGCAGATAGGAATGCATCGTCTTTCAATAGATAATGGACTCTTTTCAGTTGACAATCACTGAAAAATAGCTTTTCCCCATTCCTTACTCTTACATCATTTTTTGAAGTAATTGTCCTCGCTCGCACAAAAGATTTAGTTCGAGGCATTTCAAACATTTAGAAGTTCTTCAAAAAAGTTTTGAAAAGTAATTTCCCAAATATAACACAAGATACGACTGGGTAAGAATCTCATTTTCAGGAAAGGTATCGGAAGAAGTAATTACGAAATAAAGTTTTATCGACGTAACTAGCGACAGTTGAACGAAGGTGCTCTCAAAAGAAAATTCTGTTATCTTCTTGAATGTAACTAAACAGAATACCCTACCCTTTTCAAACAAGCTATCCGACTTTTGGTGCCGCTTGTTACATTTCACGTGTGAAGTGGGTTTTATGAGTTGTGCATAAAAAATAAATACAGATACAGGCTTGAGACTTAAGTAGAACTCAGTCGAGCCAGACTCAGATGTTATAGACCGAATATTTGTATTGGTTCCGAATTAATTTAATTTCATACTATTTGCTACAAATACACTACTGACCATTAAAATTGCTACACCAAGAAGAAATGCAGATGATAAACGGGTATTCATTGGACAAATATGTTGTACTAGAACTGACATGTGATTACATTTACACGAAATTTGGGTGCATAGATCCTGAGAAATCAGGATATATATTGCCCAGTGGACTGCTCATAGATACCAGTTAGCTTAAACTCCTCAAAATATTCAGCATGCCAAGATTTTGTGGGGTGTTTGTAGGGAATGCGATGCCTAAGGCTACGTGGAAATCTAAAGAGTGTGGGCTTACAAATTAAGTTGGTGTGGAAGAATGGCCCGAGTGGCCGTACGGTTCTAGACGCTACAGTCTGGAACCGCAAGACCGCTACGGTCGCAGGTTCGAATCATGCCTCGGGCATGATTGTGCGAGATGTCCTTAGGTTAGTTAGGTTTAAGTAGTTCTAAGTTCTAGGGGACTGATGACCTCAGATGTTAAGTCCCATAGTGCTCAGAGCCATTTGAACCTGTAAGTAGGCTGTTTATGTTTTCTTATTGGCAACGTTACGTAGCGCTCTGTATGAAAATCACTGGCTGTGCTGTGTGCAGTCTGTGGCTAGTTTGCATTGTGGTCTGCCATTGTAGTGTTGGGCAGCGGCAGCTGGATGTGAACAGCGCGTAGCGTTGCACAGTTGGAGGTGAGCCGCCAGCAGTGGTGGATGTGGGGAGAGAGATGCCGGAGTTTTGAAATTTATAAGACTGGATGTCATGAACTGATATATATATTATGACTATTAAGGTAAATACATTGTTTGTTCTCTATTAAAATCTTTCATTTGCTAACTGTGCCTATCAGTAGTTAGTGCCTTCCGTAGTTCGAATCTTTTATTTAGCTGGCAGTAGTGGCGCTCGCTGTATTGAAGTAATTCGAGTAACGAAGATTTTTGTGAGGTAAGTGATTTGTGAAACGTATAGGTTAATGTTAGTCAGGACCATTCTTTTGTAGGGATTATTGAAAGTCAGATTGCGTTGCGCTAATAATATTGTGTGTCAGTTTAAGCGCAGTCTAGAATAATTTTTCTAAGGGGACGTTTCATATGTCGACCCTTAGCCGAGGATACCTCACTGGAATCTTCTGATTTTTTTTCTTGTAGTTTGTGTAATTAGTGTAGCTTTTGTTTATTGCTAGCGCGTAATTACAGAGAGAATTTCCTTTGTAGTTGTAGTTTTTCATTGTTGTACAGTAAAACAGTTGTGATATGCATGTAGATTTGCACCAAGTATTTCGCAGCCGCGCTTGCAATTACGTAGACATTATTTCCATTGCTATGTTATCTTATTTTGCTCTTCAAATTGTGCTTTTCTGTGTTATCGTGTGAAATATTGTGACAATTATGGCGTGTGAAAAACATAATACTAGGCTCCAAAGTAAACTGAGAAATGACAGTGAAGACGAAAGCAGTGTGTTAGCGCCACCGTGTAATGAATTAACTAATGTTCGACATAGTAATTTGGTAATTGTGCATGGGGAAATGGAGCGGGCGGCAAACAATGGCGTAGGCAGTGAAACAATTAGTGAACAGGGAAGCATTATCGATCGATCGCTCGGCAACAGCTCTCCTCAGGAATCCGAAATGACAGGACACAATTTTGCAAATACTGTAGATTCAGGTTTTGCGTCCTCACCGTTTTCTCAAATAAGTCAAGACACATTTTCTGATTGTCAAAATGTGAATGTTGCCGGTGCAAATGCACTGCCGAAAAACGTAGAGGAACAGATTCCATACACTAATGCGTTGTTATTACAGCTAATGCAACAAATGGAACAAAATCAGAGACAAACACAGCAAAAGCTTCAAAAGTTAGCCACAATGGAACAAAATCAGAGACAAACACAGCAAAAGCTTCAAAAGTTAGACACAATGGAAGAAAATCTTCGGAAGTTAGACGCCACACTTGAACAAACACGTGAAGATTTGACTATTGAGTTACATAACATTGAATCGAAATGTCAAAAAGTCTGTAATGACGTAAAACACAAATTTGTGAGCATTTTCAACCTATTTTTTCGCGGCATGAAAATGCATTACAGAATCACGAAGCAGCCATAAAAGAACTGCAAATTATTGTTCATGAAAATCATGACACCTTGCAAGCCAAAATTGACTCAGTTGCATCTACCGATTCGGTTACGCAACTTGCAAAAACTCAGGAAAACTTAAATGACACAGTAGATACGATTTCAACACAAATGGACACTTTGAAACTTGATTCAGAAAAACACACAGAGGAAATAATTTCACTATCGGATAAAGTAGCCGAACTTTCAGATCAGTTCACTAACTTATCTACAAAGGTAGATGATAATCTGCATGACACAAGACCTGTAGCTTTCACTGACACTGAAGAGTATGAACAAATTAGAAAATTCAAACAAAATCAGAATCAAATTAATACGCAACACCAAAGAGAAATCCGGGAAGTACAAGATCAGCTGACACAGGTAATACAAGAATTACATATTTCAGAGGACACTCGCGCCCCAATACGGGCAGAGGGACATAGAAATACGGAACAGCCACAAAATACTAACACAGCGCATTTCGGAAATTGGCAAGGTGCACCGAATTTTGAAATGGAACCGCCGAAACGACGTAACGATGACCGACATGCGACTCTCCGACGTGATGATTTTGACTATAAGTTGTTCATTACTACACGTAAATTCAAAACATTTAAGAATTCTGACAACGACGTTCATCCACAAGCATGGCTTCATCAACTCTCTCATTGTTTTCCTCCCAACTGGTCATTGGAGCACAGATTAGAATTTATGTGTGGCTACTTAGAGAATGAACCAGCTGTAAGAATGCGATCGGTCATTCACGTTTGTCACAGTGAAGGAGAATTTTATCAGGCCTTCCTCTCGGCATATTGGTCTCAAGCTACGCAACACCGAGTAAAACATAGCATCATGCTGATGAAACACTTTGAACAATCTGAATTTTCCAGTTTTGTCAAATATTTTGAAGACATGTTGCACAAGAATCAATATCTTTCAAACCCATACAGCCCTTCAGAACTCATACGCATTTGCTTAATGAAATTGCCTGAACATTTAAGAAATATTATTTTGGCAGGACGTTGCAAAGACGACATTGAAGCTTTTCAGGGACTCTTACAAGAATTAGAAATTGACTCAGACAGTCGCGGGATGCGAAAACAGGAAAACAATCACTACAGGTCACATCCGTCACAATTCCGTGACGACAGAAACAATAACTGGACACGACAAGTCTATTCTTACAACGCAAATCGTGACCAAAACAGACACCACCCATATGACAACCACTGGCAGAGTAATAATAGTTACAGAGAAAGATTGCATTTCCATAGTACTGAATATGACAGAGACAATCATAGAAACAGACAATATGGCAACCAGAACTATTATTATCAAGGAAGACAGAATAACTTTAGACACAACGGTCCTCCACGCAGTTACGACTCAGGGAGAAGTTCTCCACCACGTGACCGACAAGAAATTAATTATAGAAACTACCGACATGACGACAGACGATATAATCGTAACGACAGACCTGAATTTCATCAGAACTGGCAGGTTTCAAACAGGGCAGGACGCTCTCGGCAAGGTGAATTTGTAGAAGTTAGGTCTCCTAATCCTAATAACGACGCGCGCCAACAAAGAGAGTGCAGACAATGACTCGCACCGCAGGCAGCCACGTGCGCCGGCTGGCTCAGAGAAAAATAACATAGACGCTAACCTTGAGAAAAATTCCACTATTCTTTACCGACGTATACAGCATGTTAATTGCGTTGAAGTTGAAACTCTGCGTACTAGGAAGAGTAAAGGTTTACACCACATTTCACATGTAAAACCGTTTATTGAAAGATAATCTGCTTTTTAACTTTGTCTTTGCCATATAACTTTTCACTTCACATTTCTAGTATGCATTGTCAGACTTAGAAACTGTTACCATGCAACAGTGTTCGAAGTTAAATATCCAGTCAAGAACCAAGAGAACTTATTTAAACATAAATTACGAATGCATTGTTATAGTGAACAGACGTCACAGTGTTATCGTGTGTGTACATTCTTGCTTGTTAGTTGCACGATTACGTAACGACTATAAGGCTTATATACTTAGAACATATACTGGTACTGCTAATGGGATTTTAATGCAATATTTTGGTTTATTTGAAAATACATTCTGGATTTAAAGTACTTTCTGTGAGATACCAGATGACACAGTGGTTAGTTTATATGACAGCTACACGATTTTATCACGACGCTACTAATGAGTGACAATTTACAATGTTGCTTTTGCGGTGTTTCTGTTTTATATCTGCACAGTTTTTCTGCATTATTCTGGAAAGTAAAACATGTTTTAGTAGTAACTTTTGTGGTATAGTTACAATGAGACTGCCTTTTCCGTAGCACAACAATACGTTACAGCATAGTACTTACTTCATCACGGCAATAAGCGTAATAACTAAGATATCTATACGCAAAGCATTTCACTTTTGTGTATCATGAGGTAAGTACATTGACTTCTGCAGAACTTAGCTTTCGGAGGACGATAACTACGACACTTCCACAGAGATTATCTTACAACAAGACGCACAGTTTAGCGAGACAGTACACGTATTTCAGTGATTAATTTTATCCTTAAAACATTTATTTTTAAAGATTTTTGAATTACAAATAAAGTTTTCCGTGATACATTTCATTCCATTGCTGTAATCTGTAACACCTGAGGATATAATTACATTAATCCTCAGGGGGGTACACGCTTACTTTGTGTACCATGTGTGTGGCAAGCACAAGGAGCCCTAGCTAATATGGTATTTACTTATACAACTTTACACATCGGTACCATATTTCTCCAACACAGAATTACACAGCTATCTGATTATTTAACAGAGAAACAAAATTTTTTTATGTCAGTGACACATGTTTACGCAATTACACAGTTTTTGAGATTTCACTGAGGTGTTATGATGTTATTTTTACGGCGACAATGTGTGTTATGCTGCTGAGGTATGTTTATGGTCAATAAGCTGATGCTATATGAGGAATTTGATTATGCTACGTATCTGTTATATTGAAATATTGAAGCGTGTTCATTTGATTTCTTTGTCATTGTAATTATGAAAAATTTTATCAAATCGTTATTGGCCACTGCCCAAAACAATTTGTAAAATTTTTTGTGGGGAGCGTGGGGGCTATGTAAGTAGGCTGTTTATGTTTTCTTATTGGCAACGTTACGTAGCGCTCTGTATGAAAATCATTGGCTGTTCTGTGTGCAGTCTGTGGCTAGTTTGCATTGTTGTCTGCCATTGTAGTGTTGGGCAGCGGCAGCTGGATGTGAACAGCGCGTAGCGTTGCACAGTTGGAGGTGAGCCGCCAGCAGTGATGGATGTGGGGAGAGAGATGGCGGAGTTTTGAAATTTATAAGACTGGATGTCATGAACTGCTATATATATTATGACTATTAAGGTAAATACATTGTTTGTTCTCTATTAAAATCTTTCATTTGCTAACTGTGCCTATCAGTAGTTAGTGCCTTCCGTAGTTTGAATCTTTTATTTAGCTGGCAGTAGTGGCGCTCGCTGTATTGCAGTAATTCGAGTAACGAAGATTTTTGTGAGGTAAATGATTTCTGAAACGTATAGGTTAATGTTAGTCAGGACCATTCTTTTGTAGGGATTATTGAAAGTCAGATTGCGTTGCGCTAAAAATATTGTGTGTCAGTTTAAGCACAGTCTTGTATAATTGTTCTAAGTAAGGGGACGTTTCAAACCATTTTGTGGAAGAATCTGGAACTCAGTGGGTGGCATATGTTAAAAAAAAGAACAGTGTCTACTGCTTTCATTCATTCAGAGACTTACACCCACCTGAAGAATTGCTACTTTACCAATACTGGTATATTCTACAATTTTCAGCGCTACCAAAACTTCGATACATACTTGTGTGGATTTTTATGTCTCATTTCTCGTGATATTTACAAAGCAAGTCAAAGGATAATCATTACACATCTATTCATCAACTAAAGTTTCGATTTGGTGTCATACATTTTGACTTTAAAAGAATGATTTTCAGCTGTACGTGTGAATTACTTTCTACCAATTGATTTAAGCAAGCGGGAATGGAGTGTGACACTGACTGGACTGGAAGCATACAACAGCGTTCTTAACATCACTGCAGCAAACAATAAGGCGTAAATAGAAAATGAGGAGGGCTTTTTGTTAATACCCCATGGAGTATACTATCTTGATGGTTTAAACGAATATTTAAAACAGGCTATACAAAGGTTCTTTTTGTGTGCAAATGTCAATAAACCCAAAATGTAAATAAGAACAACACAAACGCCAATAGACTTTAGATGGTAAGGTTCTACAGGTCCAATGTTAGATTCCTCTAAGGAATAATTTTGCTGAAACAGAACAGATACTATGAGTCAACTTACGAAGCAGATATAACAACGGTTAACACAATTCATGTCAAGTGTCACAGTGCAACGAATACCCATATCACGGACAAATGGACCGATAGAGGCTATGGACTTTTCCCTACAGTTGGCCCAGGATATGAAATCTTTTAGGTACCACACAATGTCATACACTTTTCAGTGACTATCTTGACATTAGACATTAGTCTATCTCAACTAGAATATTGGAGACCAATACTGACAACTCATCGCCTTTTGTGGTGAAGAAATTGCATTATGCCTACCCCTAAGGCAATATACGCGCCGCCTGGGTACTTCATGCCACACTGTACGCGGCACTTGTATCTCAGTTTGTCATAGTAATGTTCATGTGCGAGCCAGTACAGACATTATGCTGTGTGTGACTCGTACCGTGGTTTTCTAAGCTTAGCCCTATCTTGTACTGCCACGGCGGAGCGTGCTGCCGTGCACAAGGCAACATACGATAAAAGTGGAAAATTTTTCCGCCATATATTTCTATTTTCTCGGTGTTATTCTGGCCGTCCCTCTCCTTTCACTAGGTTCACTGCAAGGTTTAGATGTTTCATGACGGATGGATTATATATCCAGCTACCTTGGTGTCCATTTTACATTATATGTGCTTTTATGACTGTTGGGTCATGTATACAGCTGCTTTTACGTAAGTTTTTATTACTTTTGGTTCACGTTGTCTGCGTAGCCATACAAGATAGGACCACACCCTTTTTCTCCATTTGTATCTAATTGATTGGGTTCTTGTTTTTGTAGACAATCTGATGATGCCCCAAAGTGTGAAACGCGTCATTGACATTAAATAATTTCGCAACCGAGACTGTTTTTGCTATGGAACAATATTTACGTCAGTTTCGGGGCGACGGCCTCGATACTTGGAGATACTCTGCAGTGGTCAGGACTCTTGAGTATGTTCTGCAAATAGTTCAGTGGAATTCGTATTTATCACGAGTTAAGCCGCGTCGGACATGGAATTATTTGCACTGTGTCTAACCTTTCCTCAGTTATCTAGTGAGATTCTTGATTTCCGTGGTGATGAGCACTTAGGCTCGTTACATCGTGTGTGTACCAGTCTTGAATTTTATTGCGCTAGTGTTTATTTGACTCTGAATAATATAAATAGTGAATATGTGCTATTAGTTGTTGTTTTAATAATATAATGTGTTTGTCGGTCACTATATTGGAAGTGGATTTAAATCACAGTTTTCATTGACTGTGTGTGATAAAGAACAATAACCATTACACTGAACTTTAACTATTTGTAGTTGGAAAAATTTCTATAGATCATAGCACCTACATTCAGACTAGTTTTATTTCTTAATACAGTTTCAATATTTTTCAATTCTGTTTATTGCTACAAATTTTAGATCTGACATCTGGAAGCTCTAAACAGGTCATACATGTTCGTTAATCATGGTGGGATACAGTGCTTTATATTATGTATGAAGTAGTAAATCATGTTAACAGCAACCATTAGTAATGTTAATGTAGAAATAAAGAAGAGCAAAAAAAATAAGAATAAATTTTTAAAAAATAACATAAAATAAAGGGAATTAAGTCAAGTTTCAAGTGAATAACTTCAGTCTTACATTACTAGATATGTTACAGGCAGCTTCGAAAGAACTCTGGGTTTGCCACCCAACTACAACTCTACATACTTCGAAACCTGTTGTTGCTACACTATTCTACATCATCCACACTGGAATGTGCGTGCATTGGCAATCCTTGATTCCACGCATACCCGTGTGGGTGGCCACAGAATTCTTTCTTTTCTTTTTATTTTATTTCTCTTTCTTTCTAATTTGCATATATAACGATTTGAATTTATATATGTCTGTCATTGTCGGTAATTGGGGAAACTCTTCTTGTGACCTGCTGACACTATTTTGACATTCAAAGCGTCCACTTGATCTTACATATTGGAAATTAAGCAATAACCTTTTAGATATACGAAGTGCTATCATACTGACTTTAGTGCACAAGTTTTGGTCACTTACAACTGTTTGCAGATCGCAATATAATTGTCTGCAGATCGTAGTCTAATTGTCTGCAGCGTCTCTCTACCAGAAAAAAATTGGCCTCTGAGAACGACATGATCAGCGGAACGTTCTTCTCCTCATTCACAGAAAAGTGCGCTACTACATCCCACTCGATGCAGATATTTGAGATATGGACCTTGACCTGTTAATAGGTGTACCGTACCTCGAGCAGGGGCAACGTCACTCAGTTTGAACCCGTTCATGATGCTTGGGAATATGCTGTAAACACTCCTTGCAGTGCTCCTAGTGTCCCAGACAGACAGCCATTTATCTAACTTTCACCCCTTGTAAATGTCTTTTATCAGTAATATGCGTTCCTGTGGTCTGGTACACATGATCGTATTGCTCACGCCGCAATGAGTACAGCGCTGTCCTATAACGTACCGCGATATCCATCGGACATATCACGAGGATTACCAGTAAACCCTCTACATGTGTTGTACAAAAAGCACCGGTGATCCTCAGAAGTAGACTCCGCTTAATTCGTCGCAGTATTGTTTTGTACCTGCCTAGTCTAAGGCGAAGCGTCCAGACGCCGACAGTGAAGCCTAGAATGGCACTGAAGATAGCTTCTTGGTATGACCGCACCACATGCAACGATAATTTATATTCAAAAGTTCCAGCACGGGCAATCTTATGCATCACTTTGGCCGCTTTCTGAGTAACAGATTTTACGTTTCCTAGATAGTTTCTTTACTCGTCTAGAAGAACGCCTAAATATCTACGAACAGTGCTGCGTTTCGCAGGTATTCCGTCAAGCCGTAGGGAAGGTTTTCTGATAAGAGAAAGTCTTCTTTTCAGAAGCATGAATGTGGTGTTACGAAGAGCTGTAGTCAGTTTGTTGCTCCTGCAGCAATCATGCATCTGAGGAAGCACATCATTCATCTTTCCTCACGTATCGCCCTGGAGTCTGCAGACACAACTACTAGGATGTCACATGCGTATGCGACAACACCTTCAATAGCATCTGCCCCATCTAACAGACGTAATAAGATTTCAGTACTAAGATCCCAGAATAGTGAACCACTTACGGAGCACTGAGGACAGACCTTTTTGATTACCTTGCTCTGGACCATATGTCACTGGACGCTCCTTCCACTGCGATAATCTACAACACTCTTACATAGACATTTGGGGACCCTGAGATCTCGAAGGCGTGCGAACATCGCAGGCCACCAAAGACTGTCGAATGCGCCTGCGATGTCAATCGTGAGTGAGACTGCATACTTCGTTGTAGAATCTTATACAGTCTGAAGAGCTCTAATAACCACATAATCTATAGAATGCCCTTTTTTGAATTCATATAGACGCTGGTTTAGATCCAAGAGCTCCCTATACGCCTGCAACCGATCACAGAGCAGACGCTCCTGAACTTTGGCCAAGACGTTTAATAAGCAAATAGGCCTATATCTTTTCGGCCATGCCACGTCTTTATCCTTCCCCTTTTTAATCACTACTGCTTTGATTGTTTTCCGTATCGCAGGTATCACACATGTCCGCAACACATAGTTTAGTAATGCTGCCAAATATGGCACTATCAGTGGACCTACCATCCGCACGACTTCTGGGTGGACGCCTTCCGGACTAGGCGCCTTTCCAGTTTTGAGCTTGAAACTTGCGACAGAAACTTATTCTTGAGAGAAAGGTATCACCGACATCTGCTTGTCGTATTCATTATTCAACTCACTTCTAAGTTGTGCATGTATTTCAGTATCTGTGTGTATGTTATCATCAGGAAGTAGGGCGGTTAGCAGATATTCTGCTAACTCCCTCCGTCCAGCCGTCATTGAGCCATCCTCCTTACGAATTGTGGACATTTCAGTAGGTCACTGTGTTAGTGGCTACACCTGCTCGCCCCTTGAGTTGCAGTTGCCATTGTAGAAATTTCTCCCAGTGTACTCTTCTAGTTTCTTGAAGCAATGTTTTGTAGCGTACCTTAATTGCCCCGTATTCATGGAGCGTAACAGTGCACTCTGATTGTCCTAGAGTACGTTGATAAGCTCTTCGTCTAGACCTTACCCTTCACCTCAGCTTTAGAAGTTCTGGGCTCCAAGGGATTGTAGCCTGACTGCTTAGCTTTTTCTGAGGAATATAAATGTCCTGAGCCCTATGCAAGAGTTCAGTTAGTAGATGCGTACCCAAGTCTACATGTAACGGAAGCGATTTTATTGTAAACGCTGCAAGGTAGGCAACTAAGTCTTCCCAATCCGTTTTGCTGATGTGTAACCCAATCCTACTTTCCTCTGCTTGTCTCCCTGTGCTATTGTCATTTTCCCCTTGATGTCAGTTTCATTATGGTCACTGGATGTTAGGTACTGTAGCATTTGACAACTATTAATCTTACCTGCTGCCACGCGGTTTGCTAAAGTGACATCTATGTAAGTGGCTACACCTGCTCGCCACTTGAATGTACTCGGATGGCCTTCTAGATTTAAATGAAGTCCACTTCCTGTACTGCGTCGTCTAGTATCTAACCCCTTTCGTCAGTTTGCCTACTATGCCACGGAGATGATTCTGCATTCGCATCCGTTGCCACAAGCAGACACGCACCTCGTCCATATAGTGCAACCGTCTTGAGTTTATCTACATAAGGTTCCATGGGATGAGAATACTGCATATACGAGTATATACTTACTGCAATCCATTTTGTCTGCGCATCCTTCACTTCTACTGTGACCATGTGCTTGTCACACAGCTGTGCCACATCTGTCGCAGTGAATTTGCTACTTAGAACGACAATGGCAGCCATTGCCTCATCGTGGCCGGTAATTGTTATCTGTATCATATTTGCTGGAAAATGTGGAAGCTTATTGCTACTGCAATATGGTTCTTGCAAAAAGACTATATCAGCATTCAGCTGGTCAGTCATTGCCAGTTTGCTTTGAGCAGTATTTATCTGTAGTATCTTTCTCCTCTAACGTGTTTCGAGTGTAAACTAAGCACTTAGGAGAGGGTAGGGCTGCGTTAAAGTAAATGCGTCCATAGACTTTTAAAAAATTGACGTATAAATGCTGAATGTCGAATGCTTCAATTCTTCTCATGAACGCCTGACAAAGAAGGTCACATAGTGGTCTGTACTCTGTTGGCAAATTATTTACTGAAACTTCCTGGCAGATTAAAACTGTGTGCCCGACCGAGACTCAAACTCGGGACCTTTGCCTTTCGCGGGCAAGTGCTCTACCATCTGAGCTACCGAAGCACGACTCAGGCCCGGTACTCACAGCTTTACTTCTGCCAGTATCTCGTCTCCCACCTTCCAAACTTTACAGAAGCTCTCCTGCGAACCTTGCAGAACTAGCACTCCTGAAAGATCATATCAGCGCACACTCCGCTGCAGAGGGAAATTCTCATTCTGGAAACATCCCCCAGGTTGTGGCTAAGCCATGTCTCTGCAGTATCCTTTCTTTCAGGAGTGCTAGTTCTGCAAGGTTCGCAGGAGAGCTTCTGTAAAGTTTGGAAGGTGGGAGACGAGATACTGGCAGAAGTAAAGCTGTGGGTACCGGGCGTGAGTCGTGCTTCGGTAGCTCAGATGGTAGAGCACTTGCCCGCGAAAGGCAAAGGTCCCGATTTCGACTCTCGGTCGGGCACACAGTTTTAATCTGCCAGGAAGTTTCATATCAGCGCACACTCCGCTGCAGAGTGAAAATCTCATTCTGGAAATTGTTTACTCTCAAAAGAAACGTGTGTAATTCCCGGGTTTAGGATATGTAATAGATTTTCCTCTAGGATGCCGAATTAAACATATTGAATAGCGAACTGCAGTACATTGGGATCCTCCAAATGACTTAATTGGACATTAACTTCTAAATTATTATAAATTTTGTGTGTATGCAATTGAAAATCATTTTAGTAGGGCTCGAAATTCTAGAAAAACTTTTTGTAGTTGATAAAAGGATCTGATCTTCAGTGCACTTCACTGTTTTGTAATTCTTGTACTCATTAGTATTATCACGGTCACCACACGGAAACAAGGGTGACTCCGCAGATGACCTCGAAGCTGCGTCGTTGTCTGCTGCTACTGGAGATGCGGTGGCGATGTTATCATGATCATCATCATCTTTATTAAAAATGTAAAAATGTGTGTGAATTCCTAAGGGACCTAACTGCTTAGGTCATCGGTCCCTAGACTTACACTCTACTAAAACTAACTTACACTAAGAACAACACACACACCCATGCCCGAGGGAGGATTCGAACCACCGGCGGGAGGGGTCCCGCAATTCTTGTCATGGCGCCTCAAACCGCGAGGTCACTCTACGCGGCACATATTTATCATACCCTTTCGCAGGAGTCGCGTGTTGCGGCGTCATCTGGACAGATGATTAGTCGGGAGGCCTCCCGTTGCAGGCGTTGCTGCACCAGGAATATCTCTTCTGTCGGAAGTCCCCGCAGCTTGGCTTGATGCAGGTGTTATCCACAGGATCTCTCCTTGAATGAAGTTCACGAACTTCATCTGGTGTGATTTAGCACGTGATGAGGAAGTGCCTTCTTGTCTAAAGGACAGGTCATTATGAGTTATATGTCTGTGTTAAAGCTTCCTGAATATTCTGCTTCGCTTGTAGAAAATTGCTGACGCCTGGCTATGGCACGACACCAATTTCTGGCTACTGCCGACGGGGACTTGTGCTTCTGTTTCCTGTGCAACTTATCTTCTGGTTCTTGATTTACTTAGATTTGATATGGAGTCGACCACTCTACTTTTGTTTGTAATTTAGATCGATCCATAGTCTGTTCTAGCTATTTCCCGATCTAAACGGATTGCATAAGTTACACGGACTATTCTAAGTGAGTGCCATTTTCTGTTCCTGTTGCGACAAGGGATGAAGACAGCTTTATGGTTGATTTTTGAGCATACACTTTTCTGGTGGCCTTCTGTTCCACAGTGGAAGAACACTCGCTGCTTACACGAACAGATCTTTTTGGTGTGACCTAAGTCACAATATTTACAGCATTTTAGCACGACCACGTAATCATTTATTCCTAAATCACCGAAAGCGACATACACCTTTTGTTTTCGAAGCAGAAGCGTACTAACGCCAGGAGTGACTTCCATTACGTGACTGATATGTTTTTTCTCGGCAGTCGGTTCGGAATCTCGGTCGTATTTCTTCATCAAACTCCTTCTTTTGCATGTGCTCAAAGTAGTTAAGCTCATAAATTTCTTTGTGAAGTTCAGTATCGTCCACTTCCTTGGGACGATTTTACACAATTAGTGGAGGCCTCTTCTTTTTCGGTGGTTCACGTTTAATGCTATGTATCTTAGTTGCTTTCTCTTGAAGCTTTATGCAGTCATCGTCATTTTTCATTTCCAGTATGACATCGCTGTTGGCTGTTAGGATGAATATGATCCTAATCTTGTCTGTCCTCGAATTTATTGGATCAGTAAGTTTCTTTTTTACATCTTTGGCACACTTTTTCCCGGTAGATCTAAGAAATAGTGTGTTGGTTTTCTTGTTTGCTAATTTCTCTATCTCAGTTGCTGTACTTAGCTGTGGTTTATGCGAAACTGCGATAGCGGCGTGTGGTGGAATAGACGTAGATGCTTTTCTTGTCAGCTTGGAATTCTCCTGGTCTAGAAGCTCAATGCGGTCTTTGAGTACTGCCGAATCTGGTTTGGAGATTTCTTGACGAAATCTTTTATTCTCCTCTCGCGGAGCTTGTATCTGTCCAAGCAACGTGGGCTGAAACATGGCCCATTCGGACACTTTCTGCGTCAGCGGGAACATTCTTCGCTTCTTGAAGGAAACTGACGATGTCGTCCTACACTACTGGCCATTAAAGTTGCTACACCAAGAAGAAGTGCAGTTGATAAACGGTTATTCATTGGACGAATATATTATACTAGAACTGATATGTGATTACATTTTCACGCAATTTGGGTGCATAGATCCTGAGAAATCAGTACCCAGACCAACCACCTCTGGCCGTAATAACGGCCTTGATACGCATTGCGTCAAACGGAGCTTGGATGGCGTGTCACAGGTACAGCTGCCCATGCAGCTTCAACACGATACCACAGTTCATCAAGACTAGTGACTGGCGTGTTGTGATGAGCCAGTTGCTCGGCCACCATTTACCAGACGTTTTCAGTTGGTGAGAGATCTGGAGAATGTGCTAGCCAGGGCAGCAGTCGAACATTTTCTGTATCCAGAAAGGCCCGTACAGGACCTGCAACATGCGGTCGTGGATTATCCAGCTGAAATGTAGGGTTTCGCAGGGATCGAATGAAGGGTAGAACCACGGGTCGTAACACATCTGAAATGTAACGTCCACTGTTCAAAGTGCCGTCAATTCGAACAAGAGGTGACCGAGACGTGTAACCACTGGAACCCCATACCATCTCACCGGGTGATACGCCAGTATGGCGATGACAAATACACGCTTCCAATGTGCGTTAACCGCGATGCCGCCATACACGGATGCGACCATCATGATGCTGTAAACAGAAGCTGGATTCATCCTAAAAAATGACGTTTTGCCATTCGTGCACCCAGGTTCGTCGTTGAGTACACCATCTGTGATGCAGCGTCAAGGGTAACCGCAGCCACGGTCTCCGAGCTGATAGTCCATGCTGCTGCAAAAGTCGTCGAACTGTTCGTGCAGATGGTTGTTGTCTTACAACGTCCCCATCTGTTGACTCAGGGATCTACATCTACATCTACATTTATACTCCGCAAGCCAGCCAACGGTGTGTGGCGGAGGGCACTTTACGTGCCACGGTCATTAACTTCCTTTTCTGTTCCAGTCGCGTATGGTTCGCGGGAAGAACGACTGTCTGAAAGCCTCCGTACGCGCTCTAATCTCTCTAATTTTCATTCGTGATCTCCTCGGGAGGTATAAGTAGGGGGAAGCAATATATTCGACACCTCATCCAGAAACGCACCCTCTCGAAACCTGGCGAGCAAGCTGCACCGCGATGCAGAGCGCCTGTCTTGCAGGGTCTGCCATTTGAGTTTGCTAAACATCTCCGTAACGCTATCACGGTTACCAAATAACCCTGTGACGAAACGCGCCGCTCTTCTTTGGATATTCTGTATCTCCTCCGTCAACCCGATCTGGTACGGATCCCACACTGATGAGCAATACTCAAGTATAGGTCGAACGAGTGTTTTGTAAGCCACCTCCTTTGTTGATGGACTACATTTTCTAAGGACTCTTCCAATGAATCTCAACCTGGCACCCGCCTTAACAACAATTAATTTTATATGATCATTCCACTTCAAATCGTTCCGCACGCATACTCCCAGATATTTTACAGAAGTAACTGCTACCAGTGTTTGTTCCGCTATCATATAATCATACAGTAAAGGATCCTTCTTTCTATGTATTCGCAATACATTACATTTGTCTATGTTAAGGGTCAGTTGACACTCCCTGCACCAAGTACCTATCCGCTGCAGATCTTCCTGCATTTCGCTACAGTTTTCTAATGCTGCAACTTCTCTGTATACTACAGCATCATCCACGAAAAGCCGCATGGAACTTCCGACACTATCTACTAGGTCATTTATATATATTGTGAAAAGCAATGGTCCCATAACACTCCCTGTGGCACGCCAGAGGTTACTTTAACGTCTGTAGATGTCTTCCCATTGATAACAACATGCTGTGTTCTGTTTGCTAAAAACTCTTCAATCCAGCCACACAGCTGGTCTGATATTCCGTAGGCTCTTACTTTGTTTATCAGGCGACAGTGCGGAATTGTATCGAACGCCTTCCGGAAGTCAAGGAAAATAACATCTACCTGGGAGCCTGTATCTAATATTTTCTGGGTCTCATGAACAAATAAAGCGACTTGGGTCTCACACGATCGCTGTTTCCGGAATCCATGTTGATTCCTACAGAGTAGATTCTGGGTTTCCAAACACGACATGATACGCGAGCAAAAATTATATTCTAAAATTCTACAACAGATCGACGTCAGAGATATAGGACTATAGTTTTGCGCATCTGCTCGACGACCCTTCTTGAAGACTGGGACTACCTGTGCTCTTTTCCAATCATTTGGAACCCTCCGTTCCTCTAGAGACTTGCGGTACACGGCTGTTAGAAGGGGGGGCAAGTTCTTTCGCGTACTCTGTGTAGAATCGAAATGGTATCCCGTCAGGTCCAGTGGACTTTCCTCTGTTGAGTGATTCCAGTTGCTTTTCTATTCCTGGGACACTTACTTCGAGGTCAGCCATTTTTTCGTTTGTGCGAGGATTTAGAGAAGGAACTGCAGTGCGGTCTTCCTCTGTGAAACAGCTTTGGAAAAAGGTGTTTAGTATTTCAGCTTTACGCGTGTCATCCTCTGTTTCAATGCCATCATCATCCCGGAGTGTCTGGATATGCTGTTTCGAGCCACTTACTGATTTAACGTAAGACCAGAACTTCCTGGGATTTTCTGTCAAGTCGGTACATAGAATTTTACTTTCGAATTCACTGAACGCTTCACGCATAGCCCTCCTTACGCTAACTTTGACATCGTTTAGCTTCTGTTTGTCTGAGAGGTTTTGGCTGCGTTTACACTTGGAGTGAAGGTCTCTTTGCTTTCGCAGTAGTTCCCTAACTTTGTTGTTGAACCACGTCCCTCACAGTTTTACTCGGCACGTACCTGTCTGAAACGCATTTTACGATTGCATGAACTTTTTCCATAAACACTCAACATTGTCAGTGTCGGAACAGAAATTTTCGTTTTGATCTGTTAGGTAGTCTGAAATCTGCCTTCTATTACTCTTGTTAAACAGATAAACCTTCCTCCCTTTTTTTATATTCCTATTAACTTCCATATTCAGGGATGCTGCGACGGCCTTGTGATCACTGATTCCCTGTTCTGCACTTACAGAATCGAAAAGTTCGGGTCTGTTTGTTATCAGTAGGTCCTAAATGTTATCTCCACGAGTCGGTTCTCTGTTTAATAGCTCGAGGTAATTTTCGGATAGTGCACTCAGTATAATGTCACTCGATGCTCTGTCTCTACCACCCGTCCTAAACATTTGAGTGTCCCAGTCTATATCTGGTAAACTGAAATCTACACCTAAGACTATAACATGCTGAGAAAATTTATGTGAAATGTATTCCAAATTTTCTCTCAGTTGTTCTGCCACTAATGCTGCTGAGTCGGGAGGTCGGTAAAAGGAGCCAACTATTAACCTAGCTCGGTTGTTGAGAGTAACCCCACCCATAATAATTCACAGGAACTATCTACTTCTACTTCACTACAGGATAAACTACTACTAACAGCGACGAACACGCCACGACCAGTTGCATGCAATCCATCCTTTCTAAACACAGTCTGTGCCTTTGTAAAAATTTCGGCAGAACTTATCTCTGTACCGATAACGATTTCAGCTTCGGTGCTTTCTATCAGCGCTTGAAGTTCCGGTACTTTACCAATGCAGATTCGACAGTTTACAATTACAATACCGATTGCTGCTTGGCCCCCGCATACCCTGACTTTGCCCCACACCCTTTGAGGCTGCTGCCCTTTCTGTACTTTCCCGAGGCCATCTAACCTACAAAAAACCGCCCAGTCCACGCCACACAATCCCTGCTACCCGTGTAGCCGCTTGCTGCGTGTAGTGGACTCCTGACCTATCCAGCGAAACCCGAAACCTCACCACCCTATGGCGCAAGTCGAAGAATCTGTAGCCCACACGGTCGCAGAACCGTCTCAGCCTCTGATTCAGACCCTCCACTCGGCTCTGTACCAAAGGTCCGCAGTCAGTCCTGTCGACGATGCTGCAGATGGTGAGCTCTGCTTTCATCCCGCTAGCGAGACTGGCAGTCTTCACCAAATCAGATAGCCGCCGGAAGCCAGAGAGGATTTCCTCCGATCCATAGCGACACACATCATTGGTGCCGACATGAGCGACCACCTGCAGATGGGAGCACCCTGTACCCTTCATGGCATCCGGAAGGACCCTTTCCACATCTGGAATGACTCCCCCCGGTATGCACACGGAGTGCACATTGGTTTTCTTCCCCTCTCTTGCTGCCATATCCCTAAGGGGCCCCATTACGCGCCTGACGTTGGAGCTCCCAACTACCAGTAAGCCAACCCTCTGCGACCGCCCGGATCTTGCAGACTGAGGGGCAACTTCTGGAACAGGACAAGCAGCCATGTCCGGCCGAAGATCAGTATCAGCCAGAGACAGAGCCTGAAACCGGTTCGTCAGAGAAACTGGAGAGGCCTTCCGTTCAGCACTCCGGAATGTCTTTCGCCCCCTGCCACACCTCGACACGACCTCCCACTCTACCACAGGTGAGGGATCAGCCTCAATTTGGACAGTATCCCGGGGAGCCACAGTCGTAGTCCGATTGGGGGATGCGTGGGACGAGCTGGCCGACCCCGACAAACCCCCATCCGGACCCCCACAGTGATGCCCATTGGCAACAGCCTCAAGCTGTGTGACCGAAGCCAACACTGCCTGAAGCTGGGAGCGAAGGGATGCCAACTCAGCCTGCATCCGAACACAGCAGTTGCAGTCTCTATCCATGCTAAAAACTGTTGTGCAAAGAACGTCTGAACTAATCTACAGAGAGCGCAAACAAATCGACACAAAATTTAAACGGTTATTAAAATACAAGATTACCTAGTGAATGCAGTAATGCTGCCACTTGCGCACTGCTGACACACTGCTTGGCGGCGGAAGGAGACTACGCGATTTTACACTATTCAGATACTAAAACGCGATGCTACAACTCTCAAATACTTCAATACGCCCGAAATTTATGAATTAAACAACGCAAATACCAAAAACACGCAAAGAAATTAAGAATTAAACTATGTTACAAATAAGTGAGCTAAGAGTATACGACTTGCTGCTGCAGCTGCTTATCCAACGGCGGCAGGGAGCACACTGGCTGTGACCAACCGTCACTGGCCGTTCAAAACAAAAACAGAAGACAGACGACTACGCGAATTTACACTATTCAGGTACTAAAACGCGATGCTACAACTCTCAAATACTACAATACGCCCGAAATTTATGAATTAAACAACGCAAATACCAAAAAATACGCAAAGAATTTAAGAATTAAACTATGTAACAAATAAGTGAGCTAAGAGTATACGACTTGCTGCTGCAGCTGCTTATCCAACGGCGGCAGGGAGCACACGGATCGAGAAATGGCTGCACGATCCGTTACAGCCATTTGGATAAGATGCCTGTCATCTCGACTGCTAGTGATACGAGGTCGTTGGGATCCAGCACGGCGTTCCGTGTTACCCTACTGAACCCACCGATTCCACATTCTGCTAACAGTCATTGGATATCGACCAACGCGAGCAGCAATGTCGCGATACGATAAACCGCAATCGCGATAGGCTACAATCTGACCTTTATCAAAGTCGGAAACGTGATGGTACGCATTTCTCCTCCTTACACAAGGCATCACAACAACGTTTCACCAGGCAACGCCGGTCAACTGCTGTTTGTGTATGAAAAATCGGTTGGAAACTTTCCTCATGTCAGCTGGTTGTAGGTGTCGCTCCTATCTTGTGTGAATGCTCTGAAAAGCTAATCATTTGTATATCACAGCATCTTCTTCCTGTCGGTTAAATTTCGCGTCTGTAGCACGTCATCTTCATGGTGTAGCAATTTTAATGGCCAGTAGTGTAGATTCCTCAGCCATATTCAGTGGTTGGTGAATATTCTGTCTTACATCGTCCTTTGGCGTAGCTCTCGAGGCACTAGCAGTCACTTGATGTGACATGGTATTGTCTGCTTGCTGCAGTTATTATGACAGAGAAGCACACTCTCTTGGCTGCCCGCCTCCGCTGACGCTCCCAGCGGTGGACGCCGCTGCGGCCGGTAGGGAAGGCAGCGGCCGGTGGATGGTGACGCAGCGCCATGTCTCAGCTGCTGCTGCTGCTGCCGCTCCTGCGGCGCTGCTGATGAGGTGGCGAAACGTGACACACCCTCGACTGTCGGCCGCTTCTCCACGTATGCGGCAAGCGAACGCACTTCAAAACTTTAATGCTGTTCTTTACGTAGTTTACGAAGTCTACGGATCTAACCAATAACGCACTGCACTCCTAAACATAAGTTTATGCGGCTTCAAACGCTGTCAGTGTCAACTTATTCCCGAAGAAAACGACATCTAAATCAAGGGTGCGTTCACGCGGGGACCATTGCAGCAGGAATCTTGACGCGCATGATTAATACAGCAGGGACAATTTCATTATTTTTATCAACTAAAGTAACATAAATCTGAGTTTAGTTACCATCCTCTAAGCAACGAGATCAACGCCGTCGTCACAGTTATAAAGAGTTTGGCATTGGTACTCTTACCAAATAACTCGATGAAATGTAAACTAGTTTGTTTAACTGTTGCATACATTTAGCTATATCATACCACGGAATGAAGTTTGTATAGGCCTACAGTTTTTTTGTTGGATACTGAACAAATACTATTTCCTTAAGGGCAACTATTTTATTGGAAGTAAAATGCCTGTAGCCACTGTCATAGAACAGAATTTTACATGAGACTGGCTTCAGCAAAACTACAATAATTTTCAAAGTGAATGTAATATTTTATTGTTCTGTCACGGCTCTGAGTCCAGTAACAGGGAAACTTTACTCCATTTATTGAACGTAGTTCTTAGGTGCTTGAACCGTGTTGCTGTTGGCATTGCTTCAGTGGCTATCTGGCTTCGATATCTCGCTCTAAACTGAAGCTCTGATTGCTAGATTGACTCTCAGCTAGTTTTAGAAGGGCGAAAACAGTTGCGCTGAGGCGAGAGTGAGGCCGGAGAGCCAGTGCTGCCTGAGGAGAGAAGAGATGGAGCCAACGTGCATGTAAGCGTACGCCGAGGGCTGTGTTGTGCCCTCTTTGGATTGTCAGCCGTGTGTACCAGTGTTGGGTTCTGCCAAGTTGAACGAAGTACACAGTGTCTGTGTGTGCACTCGTCGCTTGTTAGCATTGGGAACTTCCAAGTGTGGATCGCGCTTTCGGTGATTGCAGTTGCTCATTGTTTTCTCACCGCTCCAGATACAGCTTGTCGAACAAGTGATCGCCGATAATGTGAGAAACCAGTCAGGTTTGGATGAGCCTGTCAGTGTGGTTGTGTATATCTGACTGGAATTACAGCACTGGCCATGAAGGACACAGAGAGAGTTTTACTATTGGTAATCAGCACCCCGCTCTAAATATACGTTTTAAAGTAAAACTGTGGGAAGTACGCAATCCTGGTAACCAGAAATGGATTTAGCTTTAGTGTTCACGTAGTAACGCAAGGGAAAGACCTTCACTTAAAGTTAAAGACTACAGTGCGCCAAGGGATTTAGGTACTGTTTATCGATATTTGAATTTGCTAGTTGATCTTGTTAATTAACCCTTGTAGCTCCTTCTCTTGTGAAGTAATAAACTTTCTTGGTAACTTAAATTTCTTGGTTGAAATGTGCTAATTACGCCAATCACACGTGCCAGAGCATCGACCAGAAGTCCCTTCTTACCAGACTGAAGTCCAGCACCCCGAATGCAGTGCATCTCTTCAGAAACAAAAATTCCGTTTTCCTACAAAGTGCACAAACGACACCGCCTGCACGCCATCTTGAGCCAATCATAGGGCTTTAGAGGTGCTAAATCTGCCCTTCGTCACTATAGCACAAACTCATGTCGAACCAGGGCAAGAGTTACGAAACCTGTGTCTCTGGAAAAACAGGAAACCGCCAGTTACTGGCATTTTTAAGTTTTTGCAGAGGGGGAAGATGTTTTTCTCCGAAGTCGTGTCGCTTCCCACGGCAGGAAGTGAACAAATACATTCTTATAGATCTTTATCTAAATCGCCTATACGTCGGAGCTTGTTAGTCCTAGCTGTGAGGTGTAATAAAGATTCTATCTCTAAACATTTCTCAGACGCCCAGGCGGCCGATGGAAGTGGGCGACAGGCCTATTTGCAATTTCGCTGTACACGAAAACTTGTGAATGTTTATTACGAGTGGCTCTATACACAATTCCCAGTTTACGACTCCACCGTTTAGATGTTTCCCTTCAGTCTGTCGCCCCCAGCCCAGCCTTTGGCTGGCGCCAATGCCGGTGTAGTGGCATTGTTCTGCTGGAGACCTCTCTCGACAAGAGGCTGCTCTGTCTGCCCTGTATGGCTGTGGGCCTGTCTGGCAAGATTTACTGAGGGATGGGCTCACCCCCAATTGCTTCCAACTCCCAACATGCCATTTCTACGAACTAAGAACCATAAACATATCTCATGCTTTTAGTGCCCTACCAGGCTCCATCAACATCTGCTCAGGCTGTTAACTTTCTAGAGTCTTGCTCAAGGTGCGTCAGGTTATAATAAAATGTTTAGTAATTTTCTGTATACGAAAAATAGGTGAGAGATTAACTTGTCCTCTCTCAAGTTTACATACTCATTATCACATACATACTTGGCCTTGAATCATGGATTGTTATCATTTTCCATAACAATTTGCACTTGCTTATCATTGAACGTAAGTTAGCTGTTGCTAATATCAATAACTACTTCCATTTTATAACACATTTTTTTTATTTTGTGTAACAAATGAACAGAGTAAGAGTACTTTGAATCTTCTTACCCTTATTAGTATCTGCTCACGATGAAGCAGCAGTAAAAGATTTCCACAACTTTGGTTACTTGGACTACCAAGAAGAAGATCAACTTTCTAAATTGAGTGAAGAAGTGTACAAAGATGCACTTAAATTATTCCAACAATAATATAATTTAGTAGCTAATGGTTAGCTGACTGACGAAACGTTGCAATTAATGGAAAAACCTAGATATGGCGTGAAAGATAACGTTTTGAGCTTTACTACACACATCTAGAAGTGGAAGAAGAAGAATATAAAATGGCATTACTAACTTGCGACTAGAAAAAGTTGCAGGCGGCTAAAGCAGCTTTTAAAATGTGGCAAGATCACACGGATATTACTTTCGAGAACAGTAACCAAAATCCTGATAATGTCATTTCAAACAAGAGGGGAGCACATAGAAGGCAAAATTTAGTCCTACAGATTATCCTAATTTTTAAAACGATCCTATTGAAATCCATGTTGATCAGGATGAATATTGGTCGATGGAAATGGACAATAATACGTCTTCTTCACAAACAAACTTTTTCGCTGTCTTAGTTCACGGAAATGGCCACACGCTAGGTTTGGCGCATTCATATGTCGCTGAATCAATGATGTACGCGCTTTACAACAACACTATCATGTAGTTATCTGAAGACAATATACGCGGTACTCAAAGTTTATGCGAGAAACGTGCTGCTGTTTCTTCTTCTTCTGAACCTACTCAATCCCCCACTCAAACTCCAACAGTACCCGAAAAGGAACCTGAATTGTGCAAAGTCAAGCAGTTTGGAAGTTCTTTTATTGTGGAAGAATTCTTGTACATTTTCTATGGAAGAAGGGTTTGGTTGAATGCTCTTAATAATGACAAGCACACTACTAAAACTTGCTGATTACAGACTGGTTAAGGTTTCTGCTGCAGAATTTCCAAAATATATCTGCTGTTTATCAGAGGCCATCAGGTCAAGTCGTATTAAATCTTAATAACATGATATATGTCGTTCAAGTACGGAGTTTAGCGCTGGAATTTGGTTACCCTAAAAAGGTATCTGATATATGTTTGGGACAACATTCTGTCATCCACGGAGTGTTAAACACTTATTCAGGCAGAACATTTATTTTTTATGACGATGTATACTTTGCAGAAGTAGACGAATGCAGCTTTAGAAGAAAGGCCTATGGTGTTATCAGTAAAAGTTTTCCTGGCATGCCATCGGCCATAGACTCTGTATTCAGATACATAAATGGCATGTCGTACGTCTTCAAGTATGGCATATTTTACGAATACAATGAATTCTCGAACATTCTAGTGAGAGCAAGTAAATTTGTACTGTCTTTATTTGGCATAAATTGCCCAAAGATATCTTCTTCATTCAAGGCAATAACGAAGACTTTAAAGAATACTGTGGCGCAACTAGAAGCGATAAATGCCTTAAAAATGTTTATTTATGTGTGTAATATAAATGGAGCGAGATCAGTTGAAGATGAAACTCAATAACCTGAAGGCACCAATGTGTCACAGAAGACTTAGTGACTTAGAAGAAGGACGTTTATTCACAATTACAAACGCCACCAGCTTAAATATAAAATATGGATATAAAAGATCTCTAGAGCTCGATGACGAGTGTAAGATTCTTTTACCAGATAGATTAACAAAGAACTGAATTACGAGAACTATGAAACGCTAAGAGACATGACTATGGTATATAATGGTTACAAGTTTGTCAAAGGCTATAACGTTCACGATATCGAATTCCATCAAATTTTTATAGTTTATCGGGCATAAAAATCGTGAGACGTAAACATGAAACGTGAGACGTAAGCGCGCATTATAAAAAAAGTTATCGGTGCTATAGCGAAAAATCGAGAAGTTGAAAAACAGCTACTTCCTTACGATGGGCACTACGACGATATGTTTCTTATCCCGCCTACACATAAAGAATCATCTTTTGAAAGTAGCTTATTTGTTGATTATGATCGGATCACGTCAAAGACGCGTAACTTATGTTGTCCGCAGCTCGTGGTCGTGCGGTAACGTTCTCGCTTCCCGCGCCCGGGTTCGATTCCCGGCGGGGTCAGGGATTTTCTCTCCCTCGTGATGACTGGGTGTTGTGTGATGGCCTTAGGTTAGTTAGGTTTAAGTAGTTCTAGGGGACTGATGACCATAGATGTTAAGTTCCATAGTGCTCAGAGCCATTTGAACCATTTTTTTGAACTTATGTTACAACACAAAGGACGAGGAACGGGAGAAGATGAAGGCTGTTACGGACTACTCAAGAACTTACCTGGCCCCGAAAGTACCAAAGTACTTGGGCGGTCTCGGTATAACGGTATTTGGCTTAAGGTCTGACCATAGAAAGCACTACATAGGCGAATGACACTATTTCTGTTAAAGGCATGCCAGCGATGGATTGATGAAACTGCTAGCCCGAGAAAACGTATCATTTGAAGACTACACGCCTCATGACTTTGATGCCTATACAACTATGCTGAAGGAAACCAACGCAATATTTCACCACAATGATCCGAATACGAATAAACCCAAGTCAAGCAGCGGCAAAAAGTACTACAGCATCATTAAGCCAATATGGCAGTAATTAAGGAAAGTACGTGGTAATTCGGCGTCAAAATCACCAGGCAGCAAAGGAAGAATGGGCTTTGTAAAAAGATATACAGCAAAACCTGTAGAGTATGTTTGGTTGACTGATGTCAGAGATTTAATCGATAGAATACTTATAATTCATGGTGAAAAAAATGCTGGAAACAATAGTTATCATAATGAAAAGTCGGCATAACGAAAATGTTCACCAGTAAATTTACCGACTTTATAGTGAACAATCCAAAGGGAATTCCGTATTTAATAAAATTTCTGAATATTTTACCTCACACCTTCTGGATAAATGAAAAGCGTGGTATAGGACTGATAAATACGCTAATTAACAAGTTACCGTTTGAAATGCATATACCAGGGTACAATTACTGTGGACCAGGGACAAAGCTAGAGGAAAGATTAGCTAGAATTGACGCTGGAAAAAACAAACTGGATAAAGCATGCAATGCACACGACACTGCGAACAGAGACCATAACGGTCTGGAAAATAGGCATCATGCTAATAAAGAATTACAGAAAGCAGCAAAAGAGAGAATTTTTAGCAAAGATGCATCGCTAGGAGAAAGATTATCTTCTACTGCTGTTGCTGGGATAGCGTTTGGAAAGAGAAAATTAAGTATGGGCCTAGACGATAATGGTTGGACTTCATAATTTTCATGCAAAATTTGCATGAAAAAATGTTTTTCTCCCGTTAATAAATGAAAGGATTTAGTGTCGATTTTAATGTGCTGTCTAGCGGCAAACCAAAAGCCAAAGCTATTAAGACAAATCTCTCCAACGACGAACTGAAAAGTCACAACTTTCTCGATAATCTTCTTATTGAAACACAGATGAAACAGAAAACCGGTAAAGTTAAAAAGGTGGTAGTCTACTCATAACTTTATCTATACCTGTTATGAAAAAAATACTTGAATATCTTACAACAAAATAAGAAGGTTCACTTCTGAATAAACATGATGGTGGGTTCTTGCCACTGATTCTAGGTGCACAGGGTGCAACTGGTTCGCTGGCTGGTGGTACTGGAGCAATTACGAGTGCTGTTCATAAAAAACAGAAAGAAGATGCTGAATTAGCAGAACAGAAGAGGCATAATCTAGAAATGGAGACAAAAATGTTTGACATGTCGAAGAAGAAGTCGAAGAAATGATGCAAAAGAGTAACCATCCGCTAACCAATTTTGACGCAGAAAAATTAGTAAAAGAACTGAAAATTACCAATTTTAGACGAAGCTTTATAACTGACGAGCTACCAATAGAACCCAGAGAAGTCGGATCAGGAGTAGTGAACTTGGATACGTCTGATCGCGTAGACACTCACTGACTATGTTATTTCAATAATGGGATGAAAAATTTGTGTTGGACTCATTTGGTGGCAATGCTCCACAAACGTTAATGAACTGTTTAGGCCAAGGTAACGTGTTTTACAACGGAGAGCGAATTCAAAATTTTAGCCAGCTTGTATGTGATCACCTATGTTTATGGGTCTTGAAGCTATTTACGGTTGGGTGGGAGTTCAATAAAATTCTGGATACAATAAATGGATATTTCTGGAAACAAGATGAGACAAGGAAAATTAGCTAGTAAAGATGACTTGGGAGAATTAACTAAGGAACTAGAATCGACTGCCAGTAAAGCGGATTTGGGAGAATTAGCTCCAAAGACTGATAAAGAATTAGCTTCAAAAATCAAAGGTGAGCCCATACAATTTCGAAATCAATTAAATAGCGTTTCTAAAATAACAAAAGGTTATGTCGACTTCAAGGGTAAGATAATAGTAAATGTAAAAGAGACTATAGAGGGCTATGATGTAGTTACCGAAAAAATATGTAGAAAAGCAATTAAATAATATTTTTACAAAGCCTGAATACACGAGTGTTCTCACACTATTGAATGATTACATGAACAAAAAGGACATAGAAAAAATTTTCTCGAATTGTGCTACAAAAGCTAAATTCAATAAACAAAGTGGAACCATGGCACATCATAATAAAGAGATAAATAATTCGATATGTAGGATTGATGTGCTAGAGAGGAAGGTGTATGATAAACAAGTCTTCGACTTTTCATTGAAGACAAAAAATAGCTGAGCCCAGTTTGTTCTAGATTATACTTTCATACGTTTACTCTGAAAAAGTCAGACTCCACGGAAAAAATCACAAGTTTATGTTCAATGATTTTGTAGTCATATTGATAGGAAATCGTGCACCATATGAAATAGATAGAGAGACGGTTTCCTTAAAAGTGTCTGTTAATGATTATCTGAATATTGGCCTAGACAACGTAGGTCAAAAGATTGATGTACCAGTAGATGCGAAACTAATTTTATTTGGTGAAATAAATGCTTGAGGAGAAACATATTTGGTGTTTAAGGTGCAAAAGATTTACAGCTACAATTCACCCTCGGACAGTTACCACAAAAAGTTGTCGAGCCAGAATTGAGGCCAATTCTGCAGAGTGTAAGAGTAAGAAGAGTACGTTTGTTAAAAGAAAGTGAAGTCGTCGATTGTAAATATTCGTGAAGAATTTGTTAACGATCTGTTCAAACCAATGAGAAAGAACTTCCAAAGAAAAACAGTCATAGAATTTGGTATAGACAATGTGTGGCAAGATGAGTTAGTTGAGACGGATTCTGGTAACCTAACCAACGTATCCAAAATCAATAAAAGTATTTGTTGACTGTGATTGACGTGTTTTCAAAATTTGCTTGGGCTATTACTGTTAAAGACAAATCTGGCAAAAATATGACTAGCGCTTTCAAACATATATTGGTAGAAAGGAAGCCGAAAAATTTGCAGACAGATAACGGAAAAGAATTCTACTACAAACACTTCAGAGAGTTGATGAGGCTTCCAAACATAAATCACTACTCTACTTTTTCAGAGATTACGGCGTCAGTTGTCTACGACGTAATTACAAGTGGGTCGACCTACTGCCCAAACTGATACACAAGTACAACAATGATGTACATAGAACAATAGACATGAGACCTGTAGATGTAACTGATTCACTACAGAAAAAAACACTTGGACTCAGAGCAGAATCACCCAAGTACATGCTAGGTGATAAAGTCAGGATCAGCAAAATGAAGAGTTTGTTCGAGAAAGGTTACACAGCAGACTGGTCACTGAATTATTTGAAACCGTTGATATCAGCAACACATCCGCCTATCTACAAGCTGAAGGACACAAGTGGTGAAGAAATTTCGGCAAGCTTCTACGAAAGAGAATTACAAAAGACGAAATACCCAGATGTTTGTCTTGTGGAAAAAGTGTTGAGAAAAAGGATGGTGATGAAGTTCATGTGAAGTGGCTAAGTTTTGATAACTTGCACAATAGTTGGGTAAATAAAAGCAATGTTACAGTGTAATTTTAATGGTTTTTTTAACATTAAAATTTCTAAACGTTTTAACATTTTCTCTCTATTTGCTTGAATACGATTTTCGTTTCATATCGACAGTGATAAAGCGAATGTCCTCATTCCACAGTTTCTTGCAAATTTCTTTAAAGACGTTCCACTTGATGTCACCGTCCACAAAATCATGGTATATGTGTCTTAGATTTATGTCATCTTGCCCAAAAATATTTAGAAAATTAAGGTTCTCTCTCACCAACTGCTTGGGAATTTTTCAGTGTGTTTGAGCTAAATAGAAGCAGTCAATGTTCTTATGTCTTCCTCTAGTAAAATATTCTCTATCTTGATTTTCAAGAATAAACTCATCAAACACAACAACTGAATTATCTAGGCATTCATTTAGAGGGATAATATAATCCCTGTTGCTGATAAATGTAGTATTATTTTCTTTGTGTTTTTCTTCATTTTTTTCACATATTTTTATAAATTCTGGATTTTTGGTTGATCTAAACTTTGTGAATAAATGTGCAGGTGCTTAATTTAATCCCAGTTCAACCATCCATATGCTAGAATATAACTGTCAATCGTTAATGTTGTTTTTCCACAACCGCTTGGTCCTATTATTCCACAACGAATGGTGCTTGGTAGTACAGGGTGATTCAAAAAGAATACCACAACTTTAAAAATGTGTATTTAATGAAAGAAACATAATATAACCTTCTGTTATACATCATTACAAAGAGTATTTAAAAAGGTTTTTTTTCACTCAAAAACAAGTTCAGAGATGTTCAATATGGCCCCCTCCAGACACACGAGCAATATCAACCCGATACTCCAACTCGTTCCACACTCTCTGTAGCATATCAGGCGTAACAGTTTGGATAGCTGCTGTTATTTCTCGTTTCAAATCATCAATGGTGGCTGGGAGAGGTGGCCGAAACACCATATCCTTCCCATAAGAAAAAATCGCAGGGGGTAAGATCAGGGCTTCTTGGAGGCCAGTGATGAAGTGCTCTGTCACGGGCTGCATGGCGGCCGATCCATCGCCTCGGGTAGTTGACGTTCAGGTAGTTACGGACAGATAAGTGCCAATGTGGTGGCGCTCCATCCTGCTGAAATATGAATTGTTGTGCTTCTTGTTCGAGCTGAGGGAACAGCCCATTCTCTAACATCTCCAGATACTGTAGTCCAGTTACAGTAGCACCTTCGAAGAAAAAGGGACCAAAAACTTTATTGGCTGAAATGGCGAACAAATGCACAACTAAATGAAACTTTATAGCTCCCTTAATTCGCCGACAGATAGTGCTTAGCTCTGCCTTTTGTCGTTGCAGAGTTTTAAATTCCTAAAGTTGTGGTATACTTTTTGAATCACCCTCTAGATTACCATGTCTCTTTTGCATTTTCCATTCACGAATTCATATCTTCGGATCCCAATCTGTCGTAAATTTACTCATTGTTTATTTGTAAATGAACAGAGTTTTTGAACTCAGTGGTAAGTCGTCAATTTTAGAGAAAAGGCTATATGTGTCAATATGATAAGTATTTACGAAGGTGGGATTGGTTGGATTTTACTCGATATTTTTAACCAAATGCTACAAACGAAAACAACAGACTGCACTTTAAGAAAGACAGTGTCATTAGCACGTTAACTATTCCCGCAGTACAGTACAGTCTCGATAATTTAGAGAAATACATTCAGATTCAGACCCCTTTTAATCCTAATAATCTGAGGATTAAGCCAAACAGTGCCCTAAATAGGGTCGATATCGAAAGCACCGACCATAAGCTGTATTTTGATAAAGATAATAATATATAGGCATATTGTTAGGGTTTAAGAATCAAATTATGGGACCAAAAACAAATGGTGTAGCAGCAGATCTGTCAAAAATTATCCCGTTCGAAAAAATTAAAGTCCATTTTAATTTAGCAGATGGCATGCTTGTGAAGGACTCCTAGCATTTTCATCGGGAAACAAAGATTATCGCTTCATTTAAACCCAACTTGTTGGAACTATCTGGTCCAATTGTATACGAACCAAGTTATCGAATACTTTTTCCAGCTCAAAATTTGCAGGTCAATATAACGGATGCCAACGACTCTTTGATAGATTTTGGGGGTGCTGCTGTAACAGTGCTTATAAAAATGTAATACAAATTTTTCCTGTATAAATATAAAGTTACCAGTGGCAGTCTTTTCCTGTAAACGAGGAGACTAAAAATAATTTGAACTTGCCAAACAAAGACGTAGAAATAGACGTCAAAGTTGGTGATGGCTGGTTTGATAATAATGCTTACTCGTACAAGACATTTAATGCTACACATGAAGATGGCTCAGATTACACAAACTATGAAGGCAAATCGAATGTAAAACGAGCTTTTTTCGCAAAGCTGGTCGCAGGTGATGCTTCAAAAACGAACAGTAATCCTGTGCATTGACGGTCTGCCGTGGAGGAATGTAATGCGTTAGGATAACACCATCACAGTCATACACCAGAATCACCATAACTTTCACCATACTGTGGCTCTGACGCACTTTCGACTTTCGCGGCGACCCTTAATGCTTTGCGAAAGGAGCGGCGACACTTTCTGCGCAACCCACCCATCATTTCGCACGACAATGCGCGGGCGCATACAGCGCAAGCTGTGGCTGCTCTGTTCGGTCGATGGGACTGGGAAGTACTCTATCGGCCACCTTAAGTCCTTGTGACTTTGATTTGATTCCGAAGATAAAGGAACCACTTCGTGGCATTCGTTTCAGAACTGTTCCAGAGATTCGACAGGCAGTAGACAGCTCCATTCGCACCATAAACAGAACAGGCTCTGCTAACGGTATACTACGCCTTCCACATTGCTGGCAACAACACTGGTTACTATTTTGAAGCACAGTAACAGATGCAAACATGTAACTCTTTTGTATCGGTTGTGAATAAATAGTTGCTACTATTAAAGTTCCAACCCTCGTATATCTGAACACGAGCAGGCTGTTGAGGGTGAGTTAGTAACTTTACATACTGAAGTGTCGAAAGAAAATATGAAACTGCTCAAGGAAGGTGTGTTGGAAACGAATCGCGTGATTGTCGTGGAACGTCAAACCCGCGACTGGTTTCAGATCAGACAGATAGCTCGAAATGTAACGGTAGATCTGCAAATTTTAGATCTTTCTGAGGAAACAAGCACACTCTCGGGTAAAGTTGCGCATAGTTAATTTTCTGGATATACAGACGTGGCATTAATTAGATGTAGAAAATCTGATTACTCTGTTCCTAATTGAAATTTACTTCTAAAAGTATTCATTCGAAGTTTTAATGACGTTTTACCAAACTCTGTGGAAATAAATGAGCAAATATCCTTCATTATCGGATACCGGCGAGAAGATGTCGTTGTATGGACGAACGGTGTCACAAATTCTGCTAAATCTCTAAAGGAATTTCAGGAGAAGCTTTTGCAAAAGTACTGGCCTAGAGAAGTTCAGGAAGAATTAGCTAGAGATTTCTTTAGCGAAGAGCCGTATCAGTCAAGGTACGGCTCACTAGTTTCTTTCTGTGAACATAAGTGGGCAAGGTAAAGTTGATAGAAACTGACATGGACGTGAAGTCGTTTAGTTGTATTTTGGAGCGATTCATGCGCTATGTGGTAGAGGAAGCTATGCTACCAACACCACATGAGAAGTACGAGAACTGTCTGCGTTACCTTAGTAGGGTTGAACGTTTACATACGCAGAACAGCAGCCTACGACATAGGCAGCTGTCATGGGAGTCACACAGGCAGGTAAACGAGGTGCGTGCGCATCCAGGGTGCACAAATAGGGGCCACGGACGTCGCTGGCAACTGCCCCTGTGTAATTACAATTTCAGTGACAGTTCTACACACGGCAGGGAGTTGATCTAAGAAATGCTTCAATGCGGGATCGATTAGAGGCAATACACGTATCTGAGGTCCCACGAAGTCATACACAGCCCGTGAGCGAAGCTGAAGTGTCGCGTGGTTTTGAGGCAGAAACTGGGGGTGACGATGAAGTCGGATCCAATATACCGCAGCCGAATCACGGCGGGGGCGGCAGTAGAGTCAGTCAACTTGCTTCACTCGTAGTGCATGCAGAGAAACTCACCTACGAACAGCAATTAAAACTTGCCAATGATATGAAAATAAATAGGGGAATTAATATAATGGACAACAGGTTTCCGGAAATATTTATAACCTTTCTGAATTACTCGAAAAACAAGTAACGGGAGGAATAGTTGATGTAAATTTAAGGGGAGGCACCATGGAGAGCAACGTAGTATTTTTGACTATGTGGTCACCTGAACCAGAGGAACAATTGCAAGAGGAACGTGAACAGGTAAGTGGTGGTGACAACAATGTGAAAGGAAGATATAAGGGAATTCGTTTTTGAAGAGGAATATGGTAATGTCTATGAATATCTTTCTCTGAAAGTAACTGATACTGAGGAGCTTCAAGTTTTGGATATGGAAGAGGGGTGGTGTCAGACACAAAAAATGTGCAGTCTGTCGCTTCATGATAGGTCGTCCGAGTTTCCTCGTTTACTCATTATTATCAATAATAAGCAATCAAGAGATTGTTCTGATTTTAGTAGGAAGGAAGTAATTAAGGTTCTCTTGGAGAAAGAGGATGATAAAGAAAATGTTATGAATTAAGTACATCCCATAATGTCTACCCAGTTAATAAGCCTCGCTGCTGATATTTTAGTGGATAGTGATTTAGAAGTATCCACTATGTCTGAAGAATTCTATGAATCTATCCCAAAGAAGGAGAATTTTTCAGTTTTACCTGCTAGGGACTTCAACTATTAGGTGCAACAGGGAAACTTTCTAAAGTCACTACGAATCAAGTATTGTTGCCTATGGTGCTGAACAGAAAGAGAATAGAGAATAATTTCCTAATTATTCCAAATTTAAATATTAATTTATGGGTAGGTACAGATTTCTTGAATGAATTCAGATGTTCTCCAGATTTTTAACGTAAAAAGATGAAGCTGTGTGTGAGAGACCAAGAGGTAGTAGTTCCATTTAAAAATCAATTTAAGTTTGAAAGGGACAACTCTGATAGTTTCTTTACAGAACAGTTAGAGGACGACTAGGTACCAAACCAAATAAGCATTTACTACATTCAGGACAATCTGATCAACAGAATACATGTGAAGCAATAAAACTGAAGTTTTGTCTGACAGACAGAAAGAGGATTTGAGGGAAGTGGTTATGAAAACCAAGCAAGTGTTTTCGGCATCTCCAGGGCAGTATTTGAACGTCGATTAACTATAAAGGCATACGACAAATTTGTGATAAAGGCATACATTGTTCCACATGCGAAGAGAAAAGCAGTAAAAAGAGAATAAGAGAGGATGTTATCTTGGGGAGTTATTGAACAAGTTAGGAGTGAGTACATAAACCCACTTGTAATTATTCCTAAACGAGGTGGAACTGTATGCTTAGTTTTAGACGCAAGGAAGCTCAGTGACACAGCAGAAGGAGAAAGCGATCGACCATTGTTTCAAAATTGCGTGGTGCTAAATTTCTATCTTCGCTGGAAGACACCAGTGGGTATTGCACTTTTAGGCTAGCTTCTGAGGCTAGGAAACATACCACATTTCTACATGAGACCATTTGTTAATAGTTTTGTGTAGTTCAATATTGCTATATATGGATTTGTTCAGGCCATCACAGGTTTTGTGCCCTGATGTCATGGAACAGTTGGCCATCTATGTGGATGATATTCTTTTAGCCAAGCCTACTTGGGAAGAGCATTGACAGTTATCAAGGGAAGTGCTGGATGCTATGTCAAAAGAGGGAATGAAATTAAAGGTGAACAAGACAGAGTTTATGAAAACAGAAATAAAATCCTTATGGCACATTATAAGTGAACAGGGTATTAGACCAGGGGATGTTAAATTAGAAGCCGTACAACTGTTCACCAACCCTAAGAATAAGAAGCATTTAAGTGCCATGTTTAGCTTATGTGGTTTGTACCGAGATTTTGTCTTGAACCAATCGTTTAATGCCCCATGCCTAAATCATTTACAGAAGGAAGATGTATGGATTTGGACAGATGAGCGTGAGGAAGAATTCCAGCGCTTGAAAATTGAATTAGCCAGTGATATAATATATCAACCTGATGTTAGCAAGCAGTTTTCTTTTGTTAACTGATATTTGTGGATATGAAATAGGTGTAGAGATTTTTCAGGAATGAGAAGAGGAAGGTATGTGTGGTTACCATAATGTGGCCTATGCCAGCAGAACCGTTAAAGCAGCAGAACATAATTATCGTGTAGCTGAAAAGAGGTCTTGGTAGTCATGCTGAGGTCCCAAAAGTTTGAAGGATACTTGTTGGGGAACAAACTGTAATATTAACTGACAACAAGGTCTTAAATTTCCTGAAGCAATGTCGACTGAAGCACCCAATGTTAGCCTGCAAATCAATGTACCTTCAGCAACGTGAGATAGAAATAAGGTATGTTAAGGGTGAAGAGAACTGAACTGTGGATACTCTGTCCAGAATGCCTAAATTACAGCAAGCAGCGGGGTAAGTAACTGCATCGACGAATCATATGTGAGGGGAACCAAGAATGAGTTGGGGAATCACGCAGGATCAGAATGACGATGCCCAGGTAAAGTATGTGAAGCAAAATTTGAATTGCAGTGGACATCCGAAGGTGAGGGTGTTGTAGAAGCTCCATAACGGGGTGCTATTTAGGAGGAGAAAAGCCAATGCAGAAGGAAGGAAATTATGTTTGCATGACCAACATGTGAATAAGTTAACAGAACTGACACATAACAGCTATGGGCATTACTGTGTATGTACCTGGATCGAAACGTTGGTGGAAGCAGTTATTTTAGCTAACATGTGGAAGCGAGTGGAAAAGTTTGTAGGAGCGTGTGACCAATGTCAGAAAGAGCGAGCTGCCGTGGATCCCATTCAGAGACTGAAGCAAAGTATCCTACCTCAGAAATCTTTGTAACTTTTGGCTGTAGATTAATTTGGGCCTTTACCCGAGTCAAATGGTGGGAGTCATGCCTATTCTTGTAGTATTTGATGTGTTCAGTAAGTTTGTAAACTGTTTCCCCATCAAAACGGCAACGTGTTGGGTTTTAGTAAAGAAGCTACAGTTTTTCTTAAAAAAATTGGTAGCCTAGCAGCTGTTTTGTCCGGTAATGGTACTCAGCTTGTCAGCAATGCTTTCAAACATTTGCTGGAATCTTTTGGAGTAGTACATGTGAGAATAACACCTTATTCTCTACAAGGCAACCCTTGAGAAAGAGTTATGAAGGAATTGAACAGATTGTGCCATACTTTCTGTCATCATAAAACACAGCCCAGGCAAACATCATAGCTGAATTTGAAGAGATAACCAACAACGTGTGGCATGAGGAAACCGGTTCACTCCTTGTGAATTGATTCTGGGAGAAAAGCCGACCAATTTCATCACAGAGCAGGTAAGTTTTCCTATGACGACAGTTGATGAAAGATGAGACTGAAGAATTAGTTAGGTATAAAATGAATGAGAAGTCCCAAGAGAGAGAGAGGGGGGGGGGGGGGAAGACAAGGCATGATAGGAAAGCTAAGGCAACAATACTAGAGGAAGGTGATCTCGTATTAGTGAAGACAATGAAGACATGGAAAAGTTTCTTCAAACATACCATTGTCCTTTTGTGGTAGAATCATACCTCCGTTAAAATACTTATTGTTAATGTATCCAAGATATAAAAATATGTTTTGTACTAGGAATATCATCAGTTAAAGAATATGTTCTGAGTATCAAGAATTAAATACGGTCGATCTGTGATTTATACACTGTTTAGCTGTAATGCGTCCCCAGCTGTTATATAGTTTTCTTCACCCTTCTCAACCATTCGTCTCCCACACTCTTCTACCTTTACCCTAAAACAATAGTACTGCTGTGAAGCTGGGGAGATTCCCTACATCAGTATGCTACAATAAATATGTAGGGGATCAGTCAATCTGCGTCTGGTACGCAGTATGGCATCCTTGCGTCCCCAGCTGTTGAATGGCTTTCTTAGACCTTCATAACCGTTCGTCTCCCACTCTTCTAAAATTACCACGTAACTGTTGTAATGTTGTGATACAGCTGCAATTTCGTAATTCTGTATTACAGAAATCAGATATATAGAAGATTAGTCGATGAAGTAATAGTACTTGCACTGTATGAGAACAGTAGTAGTATGTAAGGTTTTTTCCATGGTTGAAGTATAGAATTTTGAGATATTTAAGATATTTATGGGGAGTGAGCTTAGTATATATGTGAAATTTGGTGTGAGAGGAAATTATTTAATGCAGTGGAGGCGAGGTGTAAGAAATAATGATCTGATGAGGAGATGAGAGGCAGATACAAACAGCCAGATGAAATTAGGAATTTTGCAGTGATGGACGTAAGGGGAGCGCATAAGGGGGCCTCTATCAATGCACACAAGCAAAATTCAGCTGGTAAGCAAAGATTTTTTTAAATCTACTGAACAAATACTGGAGGCCAAAGATGATCATGGTGATGACGATGATGATGATGATGTTTGGTTTCTGGGGCGCTCAACGGCGCGGTCATCAGTGCCTGTACAGAGTCCCAATTTTTACACAGTCCAATTTTTTACAGTCAGTGCGAGTCACTGTCACGCATGATGATGATGACGATGAAATGATGAGGACAACACAAACACCCAGTCCCTGGCCAAAGATAACAAAGGAAGCTTCGTACATGACAGAGGTTACTATTAAATTGAAGGTAAGTGCACAAGGGAAGTATAGATCAATGAAAGCCTTTATCATCCAGCAGAATCAGTAACTAAAGAAAATGCTTGAATGAAAATTATGGTCGATGAATATAGCGAGTTGCAATCTTTGTGATGACTGCACGGTTGTGGGATTAATAAGTTGGACGTGTAGAATGAAATCAATGATAAGAACTGATAGGAAAATTTCAATTAGGTGAAGAATAAGTGTTTGTGAGAGGTATCCGTGATTTAAGTAGTGTCCAAGTAGAAAATTGTATGTTGGGAAAGTTGACAAACTTTATGTGAAGAATCTTTAGAGTTTAGTCAGTTTAAGGGCCCTGGAAGATGAAATGAGGAGATGGATACTTTCTTCCCTCAGTAGTTAAGAAATAAGGACTGCAGATATGTATAAATTCCTCGCTTAGTAGATAAATGATATCGTGATAAGGGACTATGGCGACGTGACATTCCACCCTCGGTAAGTAGAACAAATTGTTAGGTTAAAGGCAAGAAGAGTGAAACGGAATCATGCTTTAGCTATAACGCCCTGAGACGTAAATTTCTAAAAGGCTTGCTTGTAGTCAAAGAAAACTAAACCGCAGTAAACGCTAAAATGTGCGAAGTTGAAACAGTGATTAGGAAGCATACTCAGTTACAACAAATTCTAATTGAATACCAACTGTAATGTCGAATTGGAAAAGTGTATGAAAAAAAAATCTCGGCTACTAACAATTAGTAGAGAACATTACAGGAATAGATTTGAGTTGTTAGAATTAGTCAGAATTTTCTGCTGATGAGAATTCTGAATTTCAATTAAATGTGTAATATTATTGCATATACACGACAAGTTTTACCTTCTACAACCCAGTCCTAATGTGGCCAAAGAGGTTCACAAGCTGTTTTCTAACTTTCTTTTGGAAGGAACGAGAAAAAAAATTCTTTGGAATTACATTATACATTTATTTTTTCTAAAGGGAAAATGTATTTGATTTGAGGTTAGTTAGAAAATGAGTCAATACCTAGTATGTATGTAGAAGTTTACAAGAAATGGCCAAATAGTGCACAAGTTGTTCTTTTCCTTGATTGATTTATTAATGAGAAATTCTGAAAAGTGTCCAAAATCATTCACAAGTTGCCTTTCATTCCGCTGATTTACTGACATGTGTGTAGAAATTTACAAAAGTGGCCAAAATAGTGCAAGATTTGTTTGTTCATTTCAATGATTTATATATGTATAATTTCAAGAGCATTGTGCATTGTTCATGAGTTGTGAGCTTAATTATTTGACTTCTTAGAAGTCTGGTAGCACAGTCAAATTTCTGGTGCAAAAATTTTGGATCATATTTAACAACCAAGGGCTTGCACAAACTCTTCGATGGTTTTAAGAATACATTTTTATATGATATTAATGAAATATAGTTGAAAAAAAAGACTGTGTTCTCAGAACGCTTATAAATTTTAGCTAATAATGTTCCAAGGTAATATTGAATAAATTAAAAATTTGTTCACAATATAATTTTTTATTTTTTCAAAATTATTCGAAATTTATCGCTTAATGAATTAAATGATTGTCAGCTTCTAATACAATGGAGGTGGGGTGTAACATAGCAACTATGTTACATAGTAATGTATAAGTGTATCCTCCTCTACTTTTCTTTTTGGTTACATTTGATGATAATACTAATAACTAAATGCTTGACCAAAATTTAAAGACAAGAAGTGCAGTTAATTATCTGCATTGTACTCCATTTGCTGCAAGAGGGAGCATATGAAATGACACCAGGTTAGATGTTCCATCAGCATAAAAGCGCGTGGAACGGTTATGCCACAGGGGAATCACTGTAGTGGTCTGCCATGCTATATAGAGATACTGAATAAAAAAAAATAGCCTGAGGAGATGTTACCCTTCAGGTTAAGAACTAGTTATTTTCCTTGTGGTCTACAGAAGATAGCAAAGGACAATACACCTAATGGATCACATTCCTCTGTTTCATTTGATATGTTTTCATTCATCAAAGGCGGATACATCAACTGTGACTTACGAGCGCAGAAGCATATGTTCAGTGGAGGGGGCACTGGCTAAGGTGTTGGCGCACTCGGCAGATTAAGTCGCTATTGGGCTGCCTGAGAGGCAGGTCACGCATATGAAAGCTAGGAAAAAATATTCATTTATGATATAATATAGTACTTTCGGGGTACCAATGCTGTTTCAACATGATGAATAAGTGATTTCTGCTCATGGCTTGGCGTTTACGAGATTCCTGATGGTTTAACCACGCGGATGGCCTACTGGTCGCATGATGGATATAGAGAATACTAATCCTTTATTCAACTGATTATGCGCAGATGAGCAAGAATATAGATTAAAATCATTATTGAAAGACCCACGTGACAATGCAAAATTGATTAACGCATGTGAAACTTTCTTTTATTCTTATTTTTCCGTGTTGCAACCATGTTAATGTACCAAGTACTTGAGATGGATTTCTGGAGCTCTAAAAATGGCTAACGTAAGAAAAGATTCTCTTCGTAGTGAGTACGTGATTTGTGAGAAGAACTATATTTAACGTGAGTGATAGAAGTATCATACCAAGCACCCAATGGAAAATGTTAGCCTGATACCGCTGTCTATAGTTTGTTCTCGTCTTAAACAACAGTGGCCAAACGCAACCGTAAGCATTAATCCCCTGCTACTGCAACCGCTATTTATTAGAGGACAAAGCGCCTCTCAATTACATTCAAAGATTACTGCAGTTCTGCTATTTTTATTTGTTGCTAACTAACCCTGCTTTCCAGACAACCTCAGTACTATGTCAGGGGGATTGATTACCACAGTTTATAATCCTCCATTGTGCGTGTTAGGTTCCACACTCTTAAAGCAACATATTCACTTTGTATATAGCACACATTTCGCAGTGACTGTCAGCAGCTTTGATGTTTGTTTGCCACTGGGAGTTAATTTGTGTAATGGATTTCGTAGTTTGTAAGATTTTAAACCATAGCACTCACTTTTAATAATTTAATGTAGGACCACCATTATTAACTATTTCCATCTTTGACTAAGTAAATAAATCTGTTCATCCAATTTAAACTTTCAATTATTCAGGGGAATAAAACCCTTTTTATCAATTATCATCATTATTATTATTCTCTTTTATTGCAACTTGTTTGTCTTAGCCGGCCAGTGTGGCCGAGCGGATCTAGGCGCTTCAGTCAGGAACCGCGCGACCGCTACGGTCGCAGGTTCGAATCCTACCTCGGGCATGGATGTGTGTGTTGTCCTTAGGTTACTTAGGTTTAAGTAGTTCTAAGTTCTAGGGGACTGATGACCTCAGCTGTTGAGTCCCATAGTGCTCAGAGCCATTTGAACCATTCTTTGCTTGTCTTAATAATTAGCATTATATGCCACTGATCAGATAATTAGCCTGCAGGATCACAGCTGTAACTAATTTTGCAGTGAATTGGATGCTGGGCATGAAATCAGACGTTTACAGCTGGACCCTATGACTATCGTGAGCCACAATTCTAAATAGAGCCGTGCAGTGCCCAGGTACTGCTCATAAAAGGACATCGTAAAATAGTTTTATCGTCCAGGATTTGAATTAGAATGCAACCCCTTGGTACCTCGCAAGGTTGGGCTCGTCAGGGATATGAATACAATCCCTTTTGTAATGGCAAATGAGATTTAATTAACAATGCTAGTATTTCATGATCCATACCCTGCACGTAATGCGTAGAAATCCGTTTTACATGGGGTCTCTTAGCTAAAGATTTTGCAGCAATTGCTTGCATAAGGGTGTGTAGCAGAAATTAGGTGGGGAGAGTTAGGTTTGGAGGAAAATTTCAGGAAAGAAGAAGATGGCTACGGAAAGGTTGGCTTAGTAAGAGACTTCGGCAGCCAACAGCGGAGACTCGTATGGTAGCACACACTTCTGCAGCGGCGACAGGATTAGGGTCCACGGCAACAACTCTTGAAATCTTCATCGTCAGAATTGGCAGTGACTTCTACGCAGGCAGAAACTTCGCCTTCAGCGAGATCAGCAGAGTAGAGACAGCCAACATGACTGATAAGTAAACTACTGACGCCAGAAAAGTGAATATGTGTGGATTCGTAGATTTACCGTCAGAGATGGAGAGTGGTAATGTTAAACAATCACTGAGTTTATGTGAGTCAGAGAATGCTAGTGTGCCACATAATCCGAAATCAGAGAGGGGAATTAATTTTACAGAAGACTTTACGGTTCAGATAATGCAGCCCCTTACGTATTTAAACACCAATACTGAAACTATAAAATCTGATGTAAAATGAAATATTTGAATTGTAAAATATGATATAAATTCTAAAATTGAAAATGAAATATCTGACCTAGATTCAAAGATGGAATATGTAAAATCAGAATTAAATTCAAATATTGAAGGTGTAGAACCTCAAGTATGGGAAATTGGAATTGGGATAGAGGGTACTATGGAAGAATAATTGAAGGATATAAGAACAGAATTTGATAAAGTTTAAAATATCAATGGAGGCAACGGTCAAAAAGATATTGAATGAGCTGGGTTCGAGTGTGAAAGACTTTGTGCAAAGGCAAAATACGTTTGAGGAAGAGTTGAGTAAAGAATTCAACAGTTTGTGTTGGAGAATTGTAGAATGCCAAAAGGAGATTATACATAATAAACAGATTTTTGAATTAATATTCTGTGCTAAGGTAGTGCAGTCCAAACAGCAGGTTAAAGATGTGTACACTGAACTCAGTTCCTTGGCAACGGGTCAGGCCACTATTACAATTAATGTAGAGTCATGCCACTACTATAATCAATTTACCTTGGGGTGGATCTGGAAATGCTAAATGTTTTGGAAATGACTGTGAATAAGTACAGTAAACTTGCTCGTAGCTTGTGCAGACGGTTTCGTGCCGGGAATGTCAGATGTAGCTAAAATTAAATCTGTGGAAAGGCAGTTAGAAGGTGACGCTCAGTCCTGGGTTATTTTAATGAGCAGTTCTTTCACCGGCTACACTGTATTCGAGAAATGGTTTTTGATCATATTCTGTAGTGTTTCGATGCGAACTCGACTACAGAATGAGTTCTTAAGTGGACTGGATTACGGAACGGCAGTATTCCATTCAGGGAGTTCGGCAAAATCAATCCTCTTATATCGAACGCTTGGAGTACAAACGGAGATTACGACGCCCAAAAGGTGGTTGCTTGAGTTTTTCAGTGCGACCGGCACCTTGTCCAACAAGTTCAGTTGATGAGTATTATTTTCGAAATCTCGATAGTGATAGACAGTTTGAGGGATCGTCGATTCATAGATCGCAAGCCGGCCGGAGTGGCCGAGCGGTTCTGGGCGCTACAGTCTGGAACCGCGTGACCGCTACGGTCGCAGGTTCAAATCCTGCCTCGGGCATGGATGTGTGTGATGTCCTTAGGTTAGTTAGGTTTAAGTAGTTCTAAGTTCTAGGGGACTGATGACCTCAGAAGTTCAGTCCCATAGTGCTCAGAGCCATTTGAACAGATTGCAAAACAGAGACAGGTGATCGGAAAACTGAATTTCGCCGTATCTCAGGTTCGGAGCTGGCAACATAAACCAACGTGAAAATGTATAAGTGATGGATGGATTTTGATTACGTGCGATAATATGATGGATGAGGCTCAAATGTCGGAGGTAGATGTCGTTAACGTTGTAACGGAATTGTGAAGCGGCTGGAAGCAGCACACAAATGAAGTTAGAAGAACGTACTTTTCATTTAGATAATGAGGATATGGGACTGAGCATTTTATGTTATTCGGGGGAAGATAAAATGAGTGTAATTACAGTGCGAAATTGTGTGTCCGAAAGGGAGGCACAAGTGAATCAGAATTGGCTGGGGTCCGCAGCTCGTGGTCTAATGGCTAGCGTTGCTGCCTCTGGACCACAGGGTCCCGGGTTCGATTGCCGGTCGGATTGGGGATTTTCTTTGCCCGGGGAGTGGGTGTTTGTGTTGTCCTCAGCATTTCATGATCATTGTCATCGAATGACAATGGCTAGATTGGATCATGTTAAAATTGGACTGTGTACAAATTGGGACTTTGCACATGTGCTGATGACCGCGCAGTTGAGCGCCTCATAAACCAAACATCATCATCATCATCTCAGAATATGGTGGAGGTTTAATGTATGGAGAAGTCCAATGAGGTACTACTCAGAAGCAACACTTTTAGTTATGTATGTAGGAGTAATTTGCGTGAGGATGTTGAGGAAGGCGGCGCAGCGTTTGTTTCTGCTGCTGAAGACGAATTTTATTTTTTATCAACGGAAATAAGTGAAGATATCTGTGAAGGCAGTGTAGCAGTGGTTTCGTCAGATGGAGATGAATTTTATAATGTAGCGGCAGATTTTGTTGAAGGTTTATGTGGACAAGTTTATGTTGTATCGGTGGAAGCAGGTAATTTATGGTTAATGTGCTGTTTTACATGCTGAAGTTGAGAAGGTTGAAACTACTCAGATAGATATTTAGGGGGAATGATTCTCTATGTTTATTTCTATAGACTAAAATGCACCGATCGCTCTTGGGGGAAACGTGAATTTTGAGTGGATGTTGAACGACAAATGTGAAGATAATGTGGTGGATGGGAGGTCAGTCTCTCTAATGCAGAAGGATGTTGTTCGGCTTTGATGGAAAAGTAATAAATACGAAATGCCATGGGAGTCTGAGAGAAGAGAGAATGAAACGAATACAGAGGTAGATCAGAACTTGGCGGGAAAGGAGTGTACTGTGAATTCTGATCAGATGCAATTCAGTAGCAGCGAATTTTGTGATGTACGTGGTTTTGTATTAGAAAGGAACATCTGTGAAGGCGGCGTAGCAATTATCTCGTCAGCTGGAGATAATCTGTCGGCGGAATCAATGGGAGCAGTTTTTGGTGAATTTTATAGCGTGTCCGCGAATGTTGGTGAATGTGTTTTTGAAGAATAAATTAGGTTTTACAGAGAGTACACTTCGTCATGGACCCCTTACTTCGCTTTCATTTATTGCGAATTTCTCGCGCAACGCAAAGTTGTAAGCCACTACAAAAAAGGGCAGATCAGTCCTGTCTGTAAGAGGGGTAAAAGAACTGACCTCTCCCCAAAAATGGCAGGCCAATACCCTTAACAAAGGTCTATTGCAGAACTCTAGAGCATTTCGTAATTTCGAATTCAATAAGGTTACATGAGACGGAAAAGCTTCTGACTACAACTCAGCACGGATTTAGGAATTGCCAAAGGTGCGAAATTCAAAGTTTTGACGTGGAATGGTTGTAGGAAGATGTAGAATGACTTAGATGGAAAATCTATTTGTCCCAATGAATGGCAGCTTGTTCCAAACGTAGAGATATGTAAGTGAATGCGAATGAGTAGGAAAGAAAATTCTGTGACGTTACATTGTCCAGTCACATTAATGTGCCCACCTGTCAAAAGCCTGAACAAGCACCTTTTGCAGTGCAGACCGCGGCAGTGGCGTGGCCAGCTACGCTAAGTTTCTTGGTTGAGGATCCAAGGTGTGGACAGTCTGATCGAGGTGGTCTCACAAATTCTCGATTGAGTATAAATCCGGGAAGTTGGGTGGGCTGAGCAATATGGTAAACTAATCCTGGTGCGCTTCGAATCACGTACGTACACTGCGAGCTATTTGGCACGTTGCATTGTCCTACTGGTAGATGCCATCAAAAAAATGGTTCAAATGGCTCTGAGCACTATGGGACTCAACTGCTGAGGTCATTAGTCCCCTAGAACTTAGAACTAGTTAAACCTAACTAACCTAAGGACATCACAAACATCCATGCCCGAGGCAGGATTCGAACCTGCGACTGTAGCGGTCTTGGGGTTCCAGACTGCAGCGCCTTTAACCGCACGGCCACTTCGGCCAGGTAGATGCCATCGTGGCGAGGAAAAACACACAGCAATTAAGGGTGTACATGGTCCCCAAGGGTAAATGCGCACTTGTGTTGATCCAGTATGCCTTCCAGAACGACGAGACCACCCAGGGAATGCCCCAAAGACATTCCCCACGCCATAACGCACTCTCCTCCGGCCTCGACCCTTCCGGCAATTGTTGCAGGACGTTTACCATCTGCCCGATGAATCATAAAACGTGATTCGTCTGAAAAGGCCACCTGCCGCCGCTCAGAGAACGTCCAGTTGCGGTACTGGGATGCAAATTCCAGCCTTTGTCCCCGATGAAGAACAGTCAGCAATGGTGCAAGAATCAGGTACCTGCTGCAGAGGGCCATAAGCAGCAACGTTCGCTGAACAGTCATTGCAAAGACGCTGTTGATAGCTCCTTGGTTCATCTGGTTGGTCAATTCCTGAAGAGTTGCACGTCTTTTCGTCCGTACAAATCTCCGCAGCCGTCGTTCACTCCTGTCATCTATGTCCCGTGGTGCACTACAGTCGCCTCAGCACCGGTTTAGGGTAGCGCCATTTTACCATTCACACTATACCCTAACTACGGCGGCACGCGAACGGTTTACAGACTTAGCCGTTTGGGAAATGCTTCCAACCTTGTCCTTTTTGACGTCAGATAAGTCACTCCATTTTTGCATTACGGCAACGAATCCACTGTTTTCCGCGCCCCCAAGATACGCTTTATATACCCTTCACTGCTAGTGCTGCCACCTGCCGTCTGTGAGTGGTTATTGGACGTTGACGTCGAACATAGGCGATGGTTACACTAATTTCAGTGGACTGCATACAGCAAAGTATTAATGGTGTGTTACGTAACACAGCATTACTACTGTGTTCTACGCAGTCCATGTTACATGACCAGCCTCTCGAGAACCATGGACCTTGCCGTTGGTGAGGAGGCTTGCGTGCCTCAGCGATACAGATAGCCGTACCGTAGGTACTACCACAATGGAGGCTTATAGTCTGTCTGTAAACTCAAGAGCGAGCAGCGCTTTTGGTAGGGAGAAGTGGCCTTTCCCGGAAGAACCCTGCCACTGGCCTATGGGGCCACCCAAAATCAGTTGCCTGTTACCTGTCCAGCGGTGTAGTTCGGCGTGCAGTGATATACGTCGTTTCTGTTCGTGGGATCTTAGTTTCCAGTGTCAGTCAGTTGACTTTGTATACTCACCGATATACTTCAGTATCCGGAAGTGATAGATAATCGCCCTGCATTGCAAGAAAATGTGCAGAATACGAAGAAAAGGAGGTATTTGTGGAGTAACAAGCGTTCGATCGTCTCTAACGTTATTACAGCGTGTGTTAAAGAGGCGACAAAAAAGGAACTGTTGGCTAATATTACCAGTCCCATTCAAAGGGCTGCAGTTTATGCAAACGTCAGCCTCGCCACAATAGGACGCATAAAGAAGGAACGCGAAAACAAGCCGCATGGTTTACTGGAATCGCCGAGAAGGAAAACTAATAATTTATGGAGGAAACCCATCGTTATAGACAGTTGCACAAAATCGGTCATTCAACAAATGATGGAGGACTTTTACATGAACCAAAAAATAGTGCCCACATTACGGTAATTATTTACTGCCGTGAAACAAAAATACATTTTCCATGGCAGAAAGATGGTTTACACAAGACATTGCGTGAAATAGGATTTACCTGGAAAAGATCTGTAAGTAAACGAAAGGTTCTGGTAGAAAGAACGAATATAATTGACTGGCGATGTAAGTACTTGATCCAAGTGAGGAAATTAAGGGAGCTAGGCAGAAAATTCTTTTATATTGATGAAACTTGGGTGGGCAACAACATTATTTACAGAAAATGTTGGCAGGGCCCAGGCGTTGATGGCATTATGGACAATGTTAGCGGAAGCAATAGGATTATAGTGCTTAATATTAGAACAAAGGATTTTTAATCTCATCCATTCTTGTAAAACTGCTGTCCTTTAAGGCCTGCTTTGAAATGTTTATACCACTTGTATGTTCTTGGTTTACTCATTAGAGACTCACCAAAAGCACTATTTAACATTCCTAAAAATTTGATTCACTTTATTCCATTCTTATAACAAAATTTAGTACAGATTCTCTAATCTATTTTTATACAAAACAAATAATAGTTGATGTTACCAAAACACATATAACCTTTTTGACAGCTAACAACAGGGTAAATACCCAATATGCAAAACATTGCACAGATATGTTTCAGACATGTTTATGGAGACATTGACAAAAAAAAGCAGTGCGAATCGAACTAATACAACACACGGAATTATAAATTTCTGGTTACTCTTTAAACACTCTTCGTGTTGCAAGAATTGTTAAGTTTCAATTCAGCCCTTCAAAGAAAACTTCTATCTTTTAGTAGAAACAGAAAGTAAGAACAAGCCTTATATTCTACAGATTGATTGCACTATATCTCATTCGTCTTACGAATAGAGGAACATACGTTCACATGAACAGGTATTCGGTTCTATGATTGTAGTAGAATCCTGACTTCCGTCCTTATGTTAACATTATTTATTCTATAATGTTTTGTTTCGAAGAATCTATCGTCTTTTGTCTTCTTTGTACTCTTAACGTATTTGTCTAGAAATAAACGCAGCCGGGACGTATCTGTACACTGCGTAAAATAGTCCCCCATTCGGATCTCCGGGTGGAGATTTCTCAGGAGAACGTCTTTATCAGGAGAAAGAAAACTGTCGTTCTACGGATCGGAGCATGGAATGTCAGATCCCTTAATCTGGTAGGTAGGTTAGAAAATTTAAAAAGGCAAATGGATAAGTTATACTTCGATATGGTGGGAATTAGTGAAGTTCGTTGGCAGAAGGAACAAGATTTCTAGTCAGTTGAACACATGGTTATAAATACAAAATCAAATAGGGTTAATGCAGTAGTAGGTTTAGTAATGAATAAAAAAATAGGAACGCAGGTAAGCTACTACGAACAGCATAGTGAAAGCATTATTGTAGCCAAGATAGGTACGAAGCCCACGCCTACCACAGTAGTACAAGGCCCACGCCTGCCATGGTAGTACAAGTTTATATGCCACCTAATTCCGCAGATGATGAAGAGATGGAAGAAATGTATGATGAGATATCTGGTACCACGCGCCGCGGAATTTGAATCCGTGCCAGACGTCATGGACGTCGAAGACCCCTAGAGGTCTCTGCACCATCGCGCCATAAGCCGTGGCGAACCGCAGCTGCTGGCCCGCATTTGGTGTGAGGGCGCCACAGTGGCACACATGGTTCCAGCGGCCAACAGCATCGCCCCCGATCGTGTATCTAAGCGCCTGCCTCTCGCTCAGCCAGTGAGCCTAATCGTTGCGTGAGTCTTGACATATCGCCTAAACAACAGACAGCGTGTTTATCGTTCTTTGTTTTCATTACTAGTGGACGTATTGGATTCGTTTGTTTGTCTCTGTCACTCCGTTGCTTCTTGCGTGTTGTCGTCGTAAGGTCACTCTCGATCTTCCGTCGTTGTTTCCTGTCCGTCCTTCCCGTTCGTTTGTTTGTTCGCGGGCCGCTCTCCGTTTGGTCCCGCCTCGTTTTCTCGGCCACCCGCGACCGTTCCGGTCGTGGTTACAACAGGTTACAACAAGATAAAAGAAATTATTCAGATAGTTAAGGGAGACGAAAATTTAATAGTCATGGAATTCGATAGTAGGAAAAGAAAGAGAAGGAAAAGTGAGAGGTGAACATGGACTTGGGATAAGGAATGAAAGAGGAAGCCGCCTGGAAGAATTTCGCACAGAGCATAACTTAATCATAGCTAACACTTGGTTAAAGAATAATGAGAGGAGGTTGTATATGTGGAAGAGGCCTGAAGATACCGGAAGGTTCCAAATAGATTATATAATGGAAACACAGAGATTCAGGAACCAAGTTTTAAACTGTAAGAAATTTCCAGGAGCAGATGTGGGATCTGATCACAGTTTATTGGTTATGAACTGTAGATTAAAACTGAAGAAACTGCAAAAGGTGGGAATTTGAGGATATGGGACCTGGATAAACTGAAAGAACCAGAGGTTGTAGAGAGCTTCAAGGAAAGTATTAAGGAACCATTGACAAGGATGGGGGAAGGAGACACAGTAGAAGAAGAATGGGTAGCTTTGAGAGATGAAGTAGTGAAGGCAGCAGAGGATCAAGTAGGTAAAAAGACGAGGGCTAGTAGAAGTCCTTGGGTAACAGAAGAAATATTGAATTTGACTGCTGAAAGGAGAAAATATAAAAATGCGGCAAATGAAACAGACAAAAAGGAATACAAACATCTCAAAAATGAGATCGACAGGAAGTGTAAAATTGCTAAGCAGGAATGGCTAGAGGACAAATGTAAGGATGTAGAGGCATATATCACTAGGGGTAAGATAGATACTGCCTACAGGAAAATTAAAGAGACCTTGGGAGAAAAGAGAACCACTTGTATGAATATCAAGAGCTCAGATGGCAATCCAGTTCTAAGCAAAGAAGGGAAAGCAGAAAGGCAGAAGGAGTATATAGAGCGTCTATGCAAGAGCAATGTACTTGACGACAATATTATGGAAATGAAAGAGGATGTAGATGAAGATGAGACGGGAGATATGATATTGCGTAAAGAATTTGACAGAGCACTGAAAGACCTAAGTCGAAATACGGCACCGGGAGTAGACAACATTCCGTTAGATTTACTGATAGCCTTGGAAGAGCCAGACATGACAAAAATCTTCCATCTGGTGAGCAAGATGTATGAGACAGGCGAAATACCCTCAGACTTCAAGAAGAATATAATAACTCCCGTTCCAGGGAAAGCAGAAGCTGACAGGTGTGAAAATTACCGGAGTATCAGTTTAATAAGTCACGACTGCAAAATACTAACACTAATTGCTTAGAGACGAATGGAAAAACTGTTAGAAGCCGCCGTCATGGGAGATCAGTTTTGATTCCATAGAAATGTAGGAACATGCCAGGCAATACAGACACTGCGACTCATCTCATTAAGGTTAAGGAAAGGCAAACCTACGTTTATAGCCTTTGTAGACTTAAAGAAAGCTTATGACAATGTTGACTGGAATACTCTCTTTTAAGTTCTGAAGGCGGCAGGGGTAAAATACAGGGAGCGAAAGGCTATTTCCAATTTGTACAGCAACCAGATGGCAGTAATAAGAGTCGAGGGTCTCGAAAGGGAAGCAGTGGTTCAGAAGGTAGTGAGAAAGGGTTGTAGCCTATCTCCGATAAATTTGTTAACATCGAATATAGAATTAAGTGTCAGAATGTCTTTTCTGAAAATATTTGTATGGAGTGTAGCTATGTATGGCAGTGAAACATGGACGATAAAAAATTTAGACAAGAAGAGAATAGAAGCTTTCGAAATGTGGTGCTCCAGAAGAATGCTGAAGATTACATGGGTAGATCACGTAACTAATGAGGAGGTACTGAATAGAATAGGTGAGAAGAGGAATTTGTGGCACAACTTGACTAGAAGAAGGGATCTATTGGTAGGACACATGTTGAGGTAACAATGCATCACCAACAGAGTAGTGGAGGGAAGCGTGGGGGGTAAAAATCGTAGAGGGAGACCAAGAGATGAACGTACTGCGCAAATTCAGAAGGATGTAGGTTGCAGTAGTTACTCGGAGATGAAGAGGCTTGCACAGGATAGAGGAGCATGGAGAGCTGCATCAACCCACAACAACAAACAACATATGACAAAGACACGTCGATTAAATATCTAGGAGCAACGATGGAAAGCGATATGAAATGGAGCAAGCACGTGAAGTCGGTAGTATCGAAGGCGAATGTGGACTTCGGCTTATTCGAGAAATTTTAGCAAAGTGTAGCTCCTCTGATCATAGTATGAAGGCTTTCACGACCGGATGACATATCTTCTGGTAAACCTTGCGGGATGTAAGGTCGTGGTCCATGAAACTCTTCAGCTCCTAACGTTTCGTCCAGAGCTGCGCTGGACATCTTCAGAGGGGTGTTTCTCCTCCGGTGAGTCGGCAAGACTCACCGGATGAGAAACACCCCTCTGAAGATGTCCAGCGCAGCTCTGGACGAAACGTTAGGAGCTGAAGAGTTTCATGGACCACGACCTTACATCCCGCAAGGTTTACCAGAATATATGTAGCTCCTCTATTAAGCAGGCAGCCTATACAAAAGTGGTACGACACATTCTTGAGTACTGCTCGAGTATTTGGGATCCCCACCAGGTCGGATTAAAGGAAGATATCGAACCAACTCAGAGGCGTGCTGCTACTTTTATTATCAGTAGGTTCGATCAACATGTGAGTATTACTTCGAGACTCAAATGGGAATTCCTGGAAGGAAGACGACGTTCTTTTCCCAAAACGATATTGAGAAAATTTAAGGAATTGGCATTTGCGGCTGAGTGCAGGACGAGTTTGCTGCTGCCAACCTACATATCACAAAAGGATAGGATAAGAGAAATTAGTACTCGTACAGCGGCGTATAGACACTCGTTTTTCCTTCGCTCCATTTACGAGTGGAACGGAATAAGCAGTTTGTTATAATGATATGATGTAACCTCCGCCATATACCGTATGGTGGCTTGCGGAGTATTTATCAAGGTGTAACTGAAGATTTAGATGGTTGGTGTTGATGTTACTGTCGTGTGGAGCTGACTTTGTCGTTGAGATTGCACGGATCGGATTACTTTGGCATGTTCTAAACTTGGTGGAAGCAGTTGACCAGCGATTTTCACTTAAATCGATTGGTAGAATTACCGAACGCGTAGAAACTGATTATGGCACCTTAAAGAATGTGTATATAACTTTACCCGGGACCAATATGTTACCGCGCGGGATCAGCCGAGCGGTCTAGGGCGCTGCAGTCATGGACTGTGCGACTGGTCCCGGCGGAGGTTCGAGTCCTCCCACGGGCATGGGTGTGCGTGTTTGTCCTTAGGATAATTTAGGTTAAATAGTGCGTAAGCTTAGGGACTGATGACCGAAGCAGCTAAGTCCCATAAGATTTCACACACATTTGAACATTTGAGCTAATATGTTAGAACGCTTCGTTTAGTCATACATGAGGCCCTCCCGGGAAGCGACCTCCGTTTCCATGTAACATGATACGTAGAGGGTGCGACGTACCAAGAATTGCATTGCAATCCAAATCCTGGACGACAAAACTATTTACGACGTCCCTGTACGTTCGGTACTTGGGTAACATGCGGATCTATTTAGAACTGTGGCTCGATATAGTCATAGGCTCGAGCAGCACACGTCTGCTTTCATGCCCAGCAGGTAAATTCGCTGCAAAATTAATCATAAATTAAAATTAAGCTAACGGTTTTCGCTGTGTCCATGCACCAGGTTAAATATTTCCTTATTGTTTTCGTAAATTGTAGTAATATAAAACTTTAAATCTTACAAGACCTAAAATATCGCACCAGAGTTTTACATCATAGATGAAATAGACTTATATACACATGGTGTTGATGTCTGTACACATATCACGTCTTTCTTTCACAAAGTGCTACTGCGACACCGTTGCCTCTCATAATATTTTTTTTCTCCAACGTGGATACTTACTGATTCTCACTTTTTTCGGTTTTTGATCTGCTCAAAAGACGTCTTTCTAAGTTCACCAGAGGGCTTTACATTTTATACACAAAATTTTTCAGTTATGCTGGAACACCACACTTCGACTCAGAAGTGCTCACATTCTTTCTTCACAAAAATCGGCATCCATAAAAGTAGGATGCCTATTATTAATTTCGTCCCCTTGCACGCGTTTAGAAATGGCCTCTCCATCAATAGTCGTCAGTTTACCTTCCTCTTTAGAAGTAACTATATTGATTTCTTGTGCCAACGTAACGATTTCAGTAGCTGCAACGAATGCCGGACATTTGCCACACCGGACATTTGCCACGCCGGACATTTGCCACACTTGCCCCTTCACCAGGTAGCGATCCCTCAGGGCCGGCCGAAGTGGCCGCGCGGTTCTGGCGCTGCAGTCTGGAACCGCGAGACCGCTACGGTCGCAGGTTCGAATCCTGCCTCGGGCATGGATGTGTATGATGTCCTTAGGTTAGTTAGGTTTAACTAGTTCTAAGTTCTAGGGGACTAATGACCTCAGCAGTTGAGTCCCATAGTGCTCAGAGCCATTTTTTGATCCCTCAGGTAAGGGACGCCCTTCCCCGCACTACCTCTGTCCGCTTTCAAACCGCCGTCTCCACGTCTTACTCGATACAACCAGTACGTAAGGAACCTTCTTCTTCGACATCTTGGCCAAATACAGAAGCTTCTTTTCCGAAATCGAAATATTTATAACTTTTGGGAAACGAAAGTAATACCGACGATTATGTCAGTATGTAATTAGTTCTGTCAAGTATAAATATAGATTCCTCTGTCTGTACGGTAGCTTTCTTTCACGCTTACTGATTACGATAGAAACAGTCCATCGGCATGGAAGCAACAAGAAAGGAACGATGAAACGGGAATGCAAATGTACGCTAATCATTTCTTTTTTATCACCACATTTGTGCCTACTTTAATTACTACAACCGCATACCCAAAAGACAATAGGGTAAGAATAAATGGGTTTGTGAATGTTTGAAAAGAAGAACGACATACTCCATATTAATTTACTCTCTAAAAACATTAGTTAATAAAGTGTGGCGGGACAATGTTCAAAACATAACTGAAAACACGTTCACTAAATAGAGATAAGAACATCTATGATTGACATGTCATCTAAAGTCGACTTACAGTTTTAAAATGTTAAAAATAAGGAAATGAAGTAATGCAGAATGGTTCAAATGGCTCGGAGCACTATGGGACTTAACTTCTGAGGTCATCAGTCCCCTAGAACTTAGAACTGCTTAAACCTAACTAACCTAAGGACATCACACACATCCATGCCCGAGGCAGGATTCAAACCTGCGACTGTAGCAGTCGCGCGGTTCCGGACTGCGCGCCTAGAACCGCTAGATCACCGCGGCCGGCAATGCAGAATGCTACGCTTGTAACGTACGTTGTTGTTCTACATTGTTTAGCTCTGGTATTTACAGGGCCACAGAGAAAGCATCTTAGGTTCTGGAGGGAAAAGCCGTAATTGTAATTATCTGCACTACAACAGAAACAAAAAGAACAACTTAAGGAAAAATAGCGTAAGCTTACAATCGACTTTGAAGCAGATAGTTCCTGTGACCTAGAACGGGCAGAGGTTATATTCAACAACCGGGATAAATTAATAACGGGCTCCTTTTACCGACTCCCGGTCTCAGATGTAACAGTTGCTGAACAGTTCAAAGAAAAGAAAACTTGAGTCACATCACAAATAGGTACCCTACTCATACAATTGTAGTTGGCAGTTACTTCAATCTACCTTCCGCATGTTGACAAAAATACATTTTCATACCGTATTGCAAATAGAAAACAACTTCCGTAATTTTTCTAAATGCTTTTTTTAAAATTATTTTTAACAATTAGTTGACGGGGCCATTCAAATTGTAAACGGTTACGAAAACACACTTGACCTCTTAGCTACAAATAATCCTGAGCATCACGGCGGATACAGGAATTAGTGAACACGCAGTCGTAGAGAGGCTCAATTCCGTAACAAAGAAATTCACCAAAACTAAACGCGAAATATATCTATTTAAAAAAGCAGCTAAAAATTCGGGTGACGTCTTTCTAAGAGATAGTCTCCAATCCTTCCAAACTATATAAATGAAGACCATATGTGGCTTAAGTTCAAAGAAATAGTATCAACAGCACTCGAGATATTCATACCGAATAAATTAATAAGAGACGGAACTGATCCCCCATGGTATACAAAACACGACAGAAGGCTGTTGTAGGAGCACCGCAAAAGCCACGTATAATTTAGACGAACGCAAAATCTCCAAGATTGGTGAAGTTTTACTGAGGCTCGAAATTAGGTGCGGATTTCAATGCGAGATGCATTTAATAGTTTCCACAACGAAACTCGCTCTAGAAATGTGGCGGAAAATCCAAAGAGATACTGGTCCCATGTTAAGTAAACCAGCGGAAAGGCTCAGTAAGTACCTTTACTGCGTGACAGCGACGGTAATGTTACTGATGACAGTGCCAATAAAGTGGTGTTAGTAAATGCATTTTCCGAAGTTCCTCCACCAAAGAAGACGAAGTAAATATTCCAGAATTCGAAATGAGAAGAGCTGCAAACATAATTTAGAAGTAGATATCTCTGGTGTTGCAAAGCAACTGAAATTACACTGTCAGTGACAGAGGAAATGATCAAATATCTTTTCAAAAAGGCTCTAATGTATAAGAAAAGTAGGTCTAATACATTTGTTTCTGATGTTCTTTAGTAACAATTAATTTTCAGTAGTAAGCTCCTTGCTTTTACTGACCTGTTTAAAGATAATCAACAATTTAGTAAGAAATTTTAATTTTTAAAGGACCATATCTAAATGTACTTAAGTAGATTTACATCTACTATAAATGTTTGCAGCTAAACTTAAATAAAAAATATTTGAGATACTTAAATTGTCAACCTTAGCATCAGATCAGTTTTGGAATGTCAATTTTAGGTGCAATTCAAAGGTTCAGTTCCTATTTTCTTTTACGAAAGCGTATACTATCAGTTTAACAAACCATGCTATTTTAGGTGGTAGTTGGGATTCTGAAGCTTCAGAAAATTATTTTAGAACTCACAATTACTTAATAGTATGGCCATAATATTGGAAGGTAGAAAAAAGTTATCTTAACAATAGGGATACTTTTGTGAGGCTTGAAACACTTTTTAATTTTTACATTAGAGGCTGATTCTCATCACACTTTGCACAGGCTTTGGACCATGAAAATGATAAATGACCATCTACCACTCTGGCGTGTGTGAAATCGGCCTAAACACGCTGAACTAATGTACACTCTATTTACGATTACAACTTAATATTAGCTCCGATAATGCTGCTTCAATATTTTAATAATTTTATCTCAGTAACCTGCGAGGACTCAGTGGTCTTCATAGTTTTTAAAACATTATTTTTAACGTATTTTAGTCCAGTTTCTGAATATGGGCAATGGCTCTCAAGCAAGGCCTAATGTCGCCAGTCTCTGCATAATTCTTTACGATTCTCTCTATCCTGTGTCCAGCTTCAAGTACTTCTTCCTCTTCTTAGCTTCAAGATTCATTTCCAATTTCATGTACATGCAGTTTGTGAGCTCTGCTTCCTTTTTCAAGCAGTCCACCAAATAGTTGATTTTAGGGTGAGGGTTTCCAATAATGCTATTTATTTTCTTGTGCCACCCTTCAACAGCATTCGTCGTTTGGTGCCTTTTTCCGTAACAGTCCCACATTTCTATTGCGATATCCTCATTCTCTAGCCAGTTATCCACAAAGTAGTCAAACAATTGAGAGAACCTTCCGTTATCAGGAGCTTCTGCATGAATCTCAATCCATCCATTGCTTACGTACTCCGGTTTTACAACTGCCAGCGCTGCACACATGCTGACGTGAAGTCTGAAATCCTCGTCCTGGCGGTACTCCTCAGTTAGACCGAGAACTCGAATTCTTCTCTATAAACTCTTCTTCATATGGAAATAGAATCCATTTATTTCAATTGTGGGAAAAACTTGACGCATAGCCGATATCGCAGCTGCTTCAAAGACCACCTTTACTTGTTTAGGACACCACTCAGAGACTGCCTGCTTTATCAGACTAAACAGACGAACATATGTGTCTTTCTTCTTATTAGGGAGCAGTGCAAATACAGTAGGAAGAATGTTTGTTTATTTAATCGGGCCTCCTAAGTCTACATGTATGGTGTAGATCTGTGCAAACTGCTTGCTGCATCTCGTAAATGTTCCATCCATAAAAAAGAGGAATATGTTTCGAAACTTTCTTTTCCTTTGCTTCCGCTAAAAAATCATTATTCTTACCTCTAATCTATCGTCTTCCAGAAGAAAACTACTGCCATCTCCCATTTTTTATAAATCTTCATGAAGATCAATTTCATAAAAGCTCTTAGGCTCTTGTTGGTTCCCCTACTCTTGACTCCATCGACGACGCATAGATTCTGAATTAGGCATCACTGTTACAAAGTCATAAACTTTATTATGTAGATTTCCCATTTCATCCGCGTATATCTCCGATAACTGTGTAGTTTCTTCTCGAAACCTTCTCTTCGCTCTTTCCACTTGCTTTCTCACTTTCAGAGCTGCATCGTCAGGTGGTCCATAGAGATGTTCTAATACGCTCAAACACTTCTCCGTTCCTCGACAGCAGCTTTCCCTTGCAATGACCCGCTTTTCGGCGTAAGCACATCCATGTAACAACACCTTCTTTAGATTCCCTCTGTTTAAGATACGCGTAACCGTTGTAATGAGCAGGAGGCCTGCCCTTGTTCGTTGTAATAACTTCCATACTGATGGTCACGTTAGGAACTTCGAAAGCAAACTGGGCGGGCAGGTGAGGGTGTGGAGGAGTAGGAGGAGGAGGGGGGGGGGGGGCAGGGGACCCGCCCCGACCCTTCGGAGCAGGTAAAACCGTGGCAAATGTCCGGTGTGGCAAATGTCCGGCCACCGCTGCAACATCATCGCACTCAATTACACCACTTAAAATATCAACTTCATCTTTCTTTAAAAATTCTTTACTTATTTCCGACGATGCAATATAAACTTCTCTGAAAACGCCTTCGCCAACTTCCGCCAACAAACTCTAAAATTCATCAGAAACTATTCCCTTTACTTCCACCGATAGATTATCTCCAGCTGACAAGATCATAACTACAACGCTTTCACAAATGTTTCTGTCTGATAAACCACCACTTACATCGCAAAATTTGCCGCCACTGAATCCACCTCATCAGACTTCACAATACACTTCATTTCCGCCAAGTTTGGATACACGACTGTCTTCGTTTCATTGCCACCCCTGTCAGACTCTTCTGGCGTTTCATATTTATTACTTTTCCGCCGAAACCGAATAACGTCTTCCTGCATTATACACTCCTGGAAATGGAAAAAAGAAGACATTGACACCGGTGTGTCAGACCCACCATACTTGCTCCGGACACTGCGAGAGGGCTGTACAAGCAATGATCACACGCACGGCACAGCGGACACACCAGGAACCGCGGTGTTGGCCGTCGAATGGCGCTAGCTGCGCAGCATTTGTGCACCGCCGCCGTCAGTGTCAGCCAGTTTGCCGTGGCATACGGAGCTCCATTGCAGTCTTTAACACTGGTGGCATGCCGCGACAGCGTGGACGTGAACCGTATGTGCAGTTGACGGACTTTGAGCGAGGGCGTATAGTGGGCATGCGGGAGGCCGGGTAGACGTACCGCCGAATTGCTCAACACGTGGGGCGTGAGGTCTCCACAGTACATCGATGTTGTCGCCAGTGGTCGGCGGAAGGTGCACGTGCCCGTCGACCTGGGACCGGACCGCAGCGACGCACGGATGCACGCCAAGACCGTAGGATCCTACGCAGTGCCGTAGGGGACCGCACCACCACTTCCCAGCAAATTAGGGACACTGTTGCTCCTGGGGTATCGGCGAGGACCATTCGCAACCGTCTCCATGAAGCTGGGCTACGGTCCCGCACACCGTTAGGCCGTCTTCCGCTCACGCCCCAACGTCGTGCAGCCCGCCTCCAGTGGTGTCGCGACAGGCGTGAATGGAGGGACGAATGGAGACGTGTCGTCTTCAGCGATGAGAGTCGCTTCTGCCTTGGTGCCAATGATGGTCGTATGCGTGTTTGGCGCCGCGCAGGTGAGCGCCACAATCAGGACTGCATACGACCGAGGCACACAGGGCCAACACCCAGCATCATGGTTTGGGGAGCGATCTCCTACACTGGCCGTACACCGCTGGTGATCGTCGAGGGGACACTGAATAGTGCACGGTACATCCAAACCGTCATCGAACCCATCGTTCTACCATTCCTAGACCGGCAAGGGAACTTGCTGTTCGAACAGGACAATGCACGTCCGCATGTATCCCGTGCCACCCAACGTGCTCTAGAAGGTGTAAGTCAACTACCCTGGCCAGCAAGATCTCCGGATCTGTCCCCCATTGAGCATGTTTGGGACTGGATGAAGCGTCGTCTCACGCGGTCTGCACGTCCAGCACGAACGCTGGTCCAACTGAGGCGCCAGGTGGAAACGGCATGACAAGCCGTTCCACAGGACTACATCCAGCATCTCTACGATCGTCTCCATGGGAGAATAGCAGCCTGCATTGCTGCGAAAGGTGGATATACACTGTACTAGTGCCGACATTGTGCATGCTCTGTTGCCTGTGTCTATGTGCCTGTGGTTCTGTTAGTGTGATCATGTGATGTATCTGACCCCAGGAATGTGTCAATAAAGTTTCCCCTTCCTGGGACAATGAATTCACGGTGTTCTTATTTCAATTTCCAAGAGTGTAGATATTGACCTCCCATCTAGCACACTATCTTTGCATTTATCTTTCAACATCCACTCAATATTCACATCTCCGTCAAGAACGGCCGGTTAACTTCATTCAATAGAATTGAAGACACAGATTCCTTTCTCCTTAAATATCTGAGTAATTTCAACACTCGCAGCCTTAGCATCTGAAACATCACATTCACCTCTCCTTAACAATAGATCACCTGCTTTCGTCGATGCAGCATAAACTTGTCCACATACACTTTCAACAAAATCTGCTAATATATTATAAAATCTCTGCGGTCAGCGCTGCAAAAATGGTTATTCAGGCGTTTCACAGGTGGGCGCATTAATATCAGTGGACAATGTAAAAATACAAAATGTTTTCGTACTCATCCACATTAATTTACGTTTTTAACAAGTTGCCATTCACTGGGACAAACAGATTTTCCACGTAAATCTTTCTGTATCCTCTTACAATCACTCAGCGTCAAAACTTTCCTCTAGAGTACCGCGACATCAGAAAGCAATCGCAGACTGCTGCTCACCCCATCCGTCGGATCGTTTACGTATACAGAGAATATGAGCGGTCCTATCACATTTCACTGGGGTACTGCTGACGATACTCTAGTCCCTGATGGACACCCGCCGTCGAGGACAACGTATAGGGTTCTACTACCTACAAAGCCTTTAAGCCACTCACATATCTGGGAAAGTATTGTATAAGCTGGGACCTTCGTTAACGGTGTACAGTGGGTCACAGTGTCGAATGCTTTCCAGAAATCTAGGGATACGGAACCTGTCTGTTTCTCTTCATCCATGATTCGTCTGCTATCATGTGCGTAAGCTGAGTTTCGCACGTTCAATATCCAATTTATGGTCAGAAGCTTTCTGTCTCAAGGAAACATATTATATTCGAATTTACAATATGCTGAAGAACTCGGCAGCAAACGTTTGTTGAGGATCTTAGTCTGTGATTTGAGGAGAGGGCCAGTTCTTTTATCCTTCGCATATACAGGACTCATCTGTGTTTTTTTGTAGTGGCTTGTGACTTCGCGCTGGGTGAGAAATTCGGAATAAATGCAAGTGAAGTAAAGGGCCCATGCCGAAGAGTACTGTAAAGCCGAACTGGGATTCCATCTTTGTACGATTGCGTAGTTCGTAACAAAATCAATTCAACTTTACATTTATGTCGTGTGTCAGTTTCTGATATGATTTATTAATTATTATTTAAAGAGGAATATATGGAGAGATATGCTATAAAATGACGGTGGAAGTGTGTTTTGATTAGTAACTATACGATTTACTTGATTCTTGTGTACTTAAGGATGTAAAGTAATCATATTTGTTATGTCTTGTCTGTTTCTGAGGATGCTATAATTTATTATTACGAAAAGAATAGTATTCATCTGAAGAATTGAGGAAGCCGTTATGTGTGATGACTACCAAGCTTTTTCCGTTATTGTTTCGTTTCAGCAACGCCATTTCTACGAGAGAAAATGCGTGGTAGTCTGAGCCAGTGGACAACGTTGATGTAAGACAGGCAGGTGGGACGTGCCGTTTTCGTTTCTGTAACGCCTTTTCCAAGGACCGAGGCTTACAGCAAAGGGACTGAAGTGGATGACGTAGCCAGCTAGCAGTAGTTGCAATGGTGTGTTGTTCAAGATTTTAACATTTTTATTAACATTGGTGCAATTCATGGAGGAAGGTGATGATAAATACTTCAGCTGTAATAAATCGTCTCATGCAAATTGTAGCCGACGATTCAAGAGATTTTCAGGCTAAATTACAGTGTTGCAAGAACTACACCATCTTACTTCAAGAATGTTTCCAAAAGGCAGACGTTTCTTCATGTTTGGACTGTCTGATTAAATTAGACGTGATGAGTCTTCAGAGGCATTGTAGTAGATTGCCTCGGTAGGTTCTGGCTCAGCCCTGGCTCACTAGCTCACTCATGTAGTTCCATCACTTTTGAGCCAAAACTTACCCACAACCTACCAACGCAATTTACTGCATAAGTCAATTATTAACAGCAAAGTAGCTATGAAATTTTAATGTAATCATATAGGAAACTTACAAGAACATCATTTTCGACATAGTCTTCCTGCGTTTCAATGCACGTGGTCCATCGTTTTACAAACTTCCTGATGCCCTCATAAAACAAGGTTCTCGGTTGAGCTGTGAGACAGGAATGCACCACTTCTTTCACTGCTTTGTGTGAGGCAAATCGACGGCCCCTTAATGCCTGTCTGAGTGGACCAAACAAGTGACAGTCAGAAGGGGCAAGATCGGAACCATATGGAGGACGATCCAGTACTTCAGATTTGAGTTTCTGGAGAGTTTCAGCAGTGTGGGTAGCAGTATGCAGACAGGCATTGTCATGCAGCAACACAACACCTTTTGACAGCAATCCTCTGCATTTGCTGAGAATTGCAGGCATTAGCCTGACAGTGAGAATCTCACTGTAACGTACTGGACCTTGTGCGTCCCAAAAATCCTTAAGCATGAGTTGTCCTGTGGACGACTGGGTCTTGAACTTTTTCTTGCACAGCGATGTGGATGTTTCCATACTCTGCTGTTTATTCTCCAACTCGTAATGATGGATCCATGTTTCGTCACCAGTAATGATCCTGTCTAAGAAGTTGTCCCCTTTGTTACCAGAGCGATACAAATGTTTGTTGCAAATGTCCAAGCACGTTTGTTTATGCACATGTGTGAGTTGTTTTGGGACCCATCTTGCACAAACTTTATGAAACCCAAGTCGGTTGTGGATGATGTTGTAGATAGAACCGTGACTAATTTGCAGACAATGTGCTACTTCTTTAACAGTTAATCGTCTGTCTAAGAGCATCATTTCAGTTGAACGCTCAATGGTTTCTTCATTTGTGGCAGTAAACGGTCGTCCAGCTCCTTCACCGTGCGTAACTCTTGTGCAACAATTTCGGAATTTTTCAATCCATGCGTAGACACTCCGTTGTGGCAAAACACTGTTCCCGTACCGCACCAAACGTCTTCGATGAATTTCGGCCCTTCCGACCACAAAAAAACGGATCACTGAACGTTTTTTGGTGGCAATAGACAGCAGAGCAGCCATGATTAACACCACGGCAGCGATAACGGAACTAATCTAGCAGCTTGAAAATTGCAAAGATACAACAAAAAAGTAAACAAAGCCTTCATCATCAATGTAAAACGACAGTGTTACCAAAATAAACAAAAATATTACTAAATTGCGGATAATAATCGCGTTACACTTGTATAATCCAGTAGACATAATAGTTTTCTATGTATGCTGCCTCGTCATATTGAATAAAACTGTTTTTGGGGAAAACCAAAGTTTTGGCCATGGTTGCAGCGACCTTCTTCTGGGTCACTAGCTTCTACAATACAATGCGGCACCAAACGCAGAAAACTTTTATGTCAACTGACTCTGGTCTCAGAAGCCTACACAATTATATTACTATAATGCAATTTTCAGGTCTAACTCACTTTTCCTCATAAAAGATGAAAGTAAGAAAATAAATTTTAATTTCTGTATTATAATTTTTATAAACATTGAATGTAAGAAAATAAAATTTAATGTTGTTTTATAAAAGGCGAATCTAAGAAAATAGATAAAATGTATTTTGGTGAACATAAGAAATGCTAACATAATCTATATAGAAGAGCTAGTCAGAAAAATGAGAATTGAATCTTTTTCTAATTAACATTATACATTTTTCACCTTTTATGTTCTCTTTCTTTCTGAAAATACTTCCAAATGAAATTCAAACATGCTGTAAAGGTTTCTTTAACTTTTTGTAATTTTTTATTCATTTATATAGTTGAAAATTATCAATAAGAATTCTGTGCTGTGCATCATAAGTTAAATTTTTCTTAGCATACATTGTTACATATGCTAAAGTATCTGTAGGAATTTTTTCATTAAAAGTTACACAAAGTTTCATAGTCGTGTTCTGTGAAGATATGATATTCTTTCTATGAGTCATGTTAATCATATACAAGTAGATAGGATAGTTCATTATGCATTTATATGTAGTTATTTCAGTGTCTGATTTGAGTAGTGCAACTCGTTGAAAATTGAGAAATGCATTGTATACATTCAGAAAATTTTTTGGAGGATTATTGGTCTACATTTCCTGCAGAAAATTTCGTTTTTTTCATTTTTATAGTATGTATTCTGTAGATTAACGTGGTCAAATAATGAAAAGTCAAGTAGCTGATTATTTCTACGATTTGTATGGAATATAGCAAATACGAAATATAGGATATTAAATTCCACTGAGTTATAGTAATTTGCGATGCCTAGTTCAAAATTTTTCTTGACACTCAATCTTACAACAACTACAGTTTGTAGTTCATAAAAAGATATTGGAATTTTTGGATTTTTCAGAATATTTTCTCGTTGTTCTAACTCATTCTGTGGTTCATATTTAACAATTGGTACACGAATTTCCGTCGATTCTATAACAGTTTCTTCCTCCTTAGGAGGCGTATTTTTAATTTCAATTCCAGCATCATTATAATCAGGCCATCTAAGAGCTGCATTTCCAGAACTAGAAGACCTAGTAAAAATTACTGTTAAATCTCTTTCCCACATAATTTCTTCATGATCTTTAAAAAAATCCACCAAAAATTGATAATGGATGAAGTCTTTCATTTTTCTTATTCTTTATTTTTCCATTATTAAGAATATATCCTCATAAGCTTATTTTATCAGTAACAGATGAAGTGAAATATTTCATAGCTGTTGATCAAATAAAAGAATGTTTGATTCCAGACAAAATATTATTTCCTTTCTTTCCAATCACAAAATCAAACTGTTTTGCCAGGTAATTATTGATTAATTTTTTATTGGATATTCTGTCATATGTTGGATAGTCTGATTCTGATCCATCTGGATTAGCTATAACAGATCTAAAGTTCATGTATAGTTGAGTATGATTTGGATGAAGACATTCATCTCTAATATTTATTTCAATCTCTGTATCCTTGTTTGGCGCATTTAAATTATTTTTTGTTCTCTCATTCACAAGGAATGAGTAAAACTGATAACTCTCGATTTTCTTCATTATTTATTAAGGATTAAATTTATTAGGGCTTTGTAAAACAGCTGTTACAAAAGCACCATTAAATTCAATCAAATTATCTTTTTCAACAGTTATAGTAATTTCTAAATCTTGAATAGGATAAAAAATAGGAATATCTACAAAATAATGTGGTTCATTAATCATTGGTGTTCCAACTTCAGCATTTGGTTTAATTGAAGCAATAATATTAGTCTCTCTATGAGAATGACCAGTATGTTTAACAAACATTCCATTCCATTAAAATTTATATTAATTATTTCGAATGGAATAATTTTAGGAACCTCTTTAGCAACAGTCTTTTTAATTGCTTCAATGATTCGATTATTAAATTAAAACTTGACCAACACAATCTTCTTTATCCATAAATAATTTAACACAATTTTCAATAACTACTGTATTTAAAATTTCATCTGCTTTAATATAAATATTTGGCTTTCTCAATTGAATAAATATTTCTAAATTTTCCAAAGTATATAGACCTATGGGAATTTATGTTGTTTCTCCATCTCAATACAGTTTATTACTTTTCAATACAATAATCTGGATTTAAAAAAGTTGAATAAAAATTAACCAGTGAAACATTTTTAAGAATAAATGAATTATCAGTTAACTATAATAATCTAGTATGTTCGACTTACTATTAAAAACATTATTAAATAAGTGGCTGATTGGGAACCAAAAATAAGAATTTCAGAAAATAAAGCAAAACCCAAACATGGTAAACTTTCACCAAATTCTATTCAATGTGCAATTATAGGATCAAGTGGTTGTGGAAAAACAACATTATTGATTCACAATTATCTTCTAGCTCCTGGATGGTTAAACTGTAAAGAATTAATCATTTCTATGTTTATTCAACAAGTTTAGTTCAACCAAAATCAAGATTTTATAAAAAGATTTGAAGAAACTGAAGATAAACACAAGACAAAGTGATTACTTTTATCTAAAATAATGAAGAAACTAATTCATTAGATCAATCTCAAAATAATTCGGTTATTGTATTTGATGACTTCACTCTTGAAAATCAGGATATAGTTGGAGAGTAAAACAAAAGAAAAGATTGTTTTTCTTTAGTTCAAACTTATTCAAAAATGCCAAAACAATTAGCCAGAGATATTAACCTTTTTTTAAAATATTTTCAGACAAGATGATACAAATTTAAATCATATTTATCATGAGTTCATTAGTGGTGAGGTAAAGTTTGATGGTTGTAAAGAAATGTGTAGGAAATTTGGGAACGATGAGTTTGGATTTTTTACCAGGGACATGACTAGAATACTGCATGAAGCTAAGTTCGGAAATAAAATACAGAATTTCATAGCGACGTAGATGTTAACCATAAATGCTAAACATGAATGTTAAACATAACCATAAACGTTTAAAATGTTTAATTAAACTTTTTTAATCTCTTATAAACATTTGCAAAATATGATCGTTCTAAAGGACTAAGTGCAACTTGACTGAACATTCCAGAAGTTGATAAAATAGGTAAACAAAAGCTGAAAAATTGAAAGAACAATTCAAGTTTTGGAACAAACAACGATGAAGAAGATTAACCAGTTATTGATGTTATGGAACAAGTAAAACAAGGAAACGAAGGATTAGGTGATAATGTTTCAAAAGCAACTGAAGAAAACAGAGAAGCTGAAAAAATGGTTCTTTATCATCAACATCCTCATCTAGAAAAATCTGGAGATTTATTGCCAACTATAGAACTGCACGACTGGAGTAATGATATTACTGGTAAGTCTGAATCGGACATTGAAGCTGTAATGAATGAATATGAAAAAGAGAAAAAATGTGCTGTTAAAGAATTAAGGTGATGCAGTTAAATAAAAAATAAAAGGAAAGGTGTAAAAAAGTAAAATGTAAGTGAAAAATTTTAAAATTTAAAACCATAGTGATGATCCTATTTTTGGATTAAGACTTGTTGGTCCTTAGAATTATATTGGTAAATTACCACTAGAATGCAATAATGATGAAATAAAAATTGGTGGAAAAGAATATGAATGAATAGATGGATTAATGAAGCTGTTAACTGGAAAATAAATAGCTATGATTTAGTAACTGAATTTGGTTCTCTTGATTTACAAAATTATTCAAGAATTTTATTCTACTCAAATGTAGTATGTAATGAAAGTAATCCAAATAAAATAAAGTCAAGCAATGGGAAATAAATGTGATTATTTGATAAAAATGGTTCTTGAAGAGTATTTCCCTCGCTTTTCAGAAACAAACCTTAATGATTCATGAAAAAACGTTGGTGAAGGTTCAGTAAAAATTGTTAGAAAAAGCAGACAAATACGTTAGGATGAATGATGTTAGAGATTTAATTGATAGATTAACAGTAATTCATGGTGAACAATTAGCTGGAAATAAAAATTACCATAATATAGGAGTTGGCATAACACAAATATTAAGAAAAAAATTTAGTGGTTTTATTATTAATAATCCCATAGGAATTCATTATTTAATTTGATTTTGAATAATTTACCACATGTGTTTTGGAAAAGTGAAAAACGCGGTAAGGTATTAGCAAATTGGGCTTTAAATAATTTTACAGATGTCAGAGATGCATCTGCAGGGTATTTGTACTACAGGCCTTTCACTAAACTAGAAGAAAGTTTAGCAACTGGTGATCCAACTGTAAATAAATTAGATGAAGCTTTTAAAAAACATGATACTGCCTATTGTCATAATAAAGATATAGAGTCTAGGCATCAACCTGATAAAGAACTTCTATTAGCTGTAAAAGAAAGAATGTGCAGTTGAGATGCTAGTGTGAAAGAAAAAATTGCATTTACTGCAGTTAGAGGAATGATGTGCGAAGAACGTAAATTAGGATTGGGCTTTGAATTAGACAAAAATGGTTGGGGATTGTAAAAATATTAGTCCTTATAAATTTTTCGTCTATATAAATGAAAAACTTTTCAACTGATTGTACTTTGCTTCCAAGTGGCAAGACTAAATGAAAATCAAATGAAATTCCATTAAATAATGAGCAATTACATAGTATTGAACCATTTTTAACCGATGCACAAGAAAAGAAAGAAAGATGAAAAAACTGTTGGAAATTTATTTGTTACATTATGTATTCCTGTTTTGAGTTTCTAACAAAATGGAATGAAAGAAATGACTAACAGCACATGAAGGTGGATTTCATCCATTACTATTAGCTACATTACCTTATTTAGCAACAACTGGTTCACTTGCTGGTGGTTCTGCAGCAATCTCAAATGCAGTAATAAACGAGAAAAAGGCTGATGCAGAATTACAAAAACAGAAAAGACATAACATAGCAATGGAAAAGAAAGCTGGCGCTGGAGTTACAAAATAAAAAAAGGTCGAGGAAACAATTTAAGAAATTCATAATCCTTTATAGAATTCTGACGTAGAAGAATTAGTTTAACAATTAAATATTAAATATTTTTGTGGTTTTTTTATGATTAATGAATTAACTAATGAACCGAAAAATTTAGAATGTGGAACAGTTAATTTAGATGCATCTGATCATACTGGTACTCTTTGGACTTGTTATTATAAACATAATAATAAAACATTTTTATTTGAATCATTTGGTGGAAATATTCCAAAAGAATTGATTGAATACCTCGGTTCAAGTGAGTTGTGCTGTAATGAACAAAGAATTCAGAATTTTGATGAAGTAATATGTGTACATTTGTGTCTATTTGTTTTAAAATTATTTTGTATGAGTTGTAAGTTTAACCCTCAGCACGAGCACCTACTGTTGTCACACGAGCAAATGCTCGTTGTAAAATTTACAACATGGTCATTTGTCAATAAAAACTAACTTGTCTTAAACAAACTATTATATTTATTGAAGAAAGCAGTTTGTACTCACTATCTTGAACATCTATAACAAAACGTTTTGCTCTTCTAGTTCTTTAAATAACAATATAGCCAGATTTTCTGACATATGTTCAGTTTCATCACACCTTTCACAGACAATATGTTTAGGAATTCATTCTGACAATGTTCAGAGAAATGAAAAAGTAGACAATGGCCACCTCCTTATAATTCTTTGAAGTGGAGTACCTGGCACACATTTTAGCTACAATGTCAACTTTGCCTTATGTCATGCTGTACTCAATTATGATTTCAGGTTTGTGTGTTTCTTCATCCACTGTCACCATGTTATGCACAGCAGACAAAAGTATGACAGCACAGTTTTTACAAGGAACATACGAAACTACTAAAACCCAAATATTGCACTTCCCAGTTTTCTGTTTTGTTTGGGAGAAATTCTGGAAAAACTTCATGTCTGTTCTTCATCATTGTACTCAATGCAAGTGATAGTCTTTTGCAGCAAATATTCAGAAAGGAAGAAGATTGTGCAGCAGAATTTTCTATAGGCACCACATATACATTTCCTCTATGTCCCCAGGAACATTAGATACATGATATTGCCCAAACCATACACAGCTTAGAAAATACAGAAACCTATTGTGACTCATTGCTGTCCTAAGAAGTAGCATTCCTCTTTCACCTGCTGCCCAGAGTTCCAGTACATTAGTATGATGTCATTTTCTTCCTCTTCTTAAAAAAATCCCAAACACAGCCATCATTTTGTCACTTTCTTACCTCTTTTGCACGAGAATTGATGTGTGTCTTGCTGTTTACTTAGATATGTATTTGTATAGTTCTCAATTTCCTCAATAAAATCAAGGTCAAATACTTTCAAAAAAGCGCTAACATCATCAGTTATACCCATCACCATTCTCTTTGGTTCTTGTGGAGTTTGTACAAAGTTTTTCCTGTTGGTTTTGATGTTTTAGCAAACTCCCATTTACACCAATATGAAAATTTGTCTTTTCAATAAAGTACACTCGTAAATCTACTGTCTCTTCAGGATCACCACCATCCTCATCTTCAAGTTCAGATCCACTGCCATGGTCCTATTCAGTGTTTTCATCACTCAAACCTACTTTACTTTCCTCCAAGCCTCAAAAGTCTGGATAGACTTTTTATCACCTGCTTCTAGCAGTTTGTGAATATCTTTGTCTGATACACCCCTTAAATTGGAACAAAACATCAAAGAAATGAAACGAATATATAGATTCAGATGTCATTGTAATCAAAATAACGTTTAATGTGCAACTATAACAACTAAAAGAACAAAAACGAGTAGGTGTAGATAAGTTTTTAGTTTAGTTTCCTCTGGACATTGACTACTGGAACAAAGATTGCTAGTGTTACACCAGCAGGTGCGCATTGTACTTTTTACAACATTCGACATGTCGTTGCTCCAATTCAGAAAGCAAATTGAGAAAGCTAACCAAATGACACTTTAACATTGTCGAGAAATCATCAGCAATGGAACACGTCTGAGCAATGGCGGAAAAGCTCACGGTTAAGGCTTAGATTAGGCATAAAAATTGCTGCTGTTGAACTTTTATAACAGCACGCCTGCCTGAGGGTTAATGATATTTTGACTTTAATAAATGGACGTTTTTGGAAATAAGGCATAGCCTAATGGTCAGGCAAATAATGGACAAATAAATTTAGGAAATACAAAATATGAATTAGAAGCAAAAGTAGAAAGTTTAATCAAACAATTCCAAAAAACAATTATGTGTTATTTTTAAAGTGACTAAAGTATATATTGAATTTAAAGGTAGAAGAATTTCGAATATAAATGATCCCATGAATGGTTATGATTCTGTTACTAAACAGTATTTAGAAAAAGAAAATGTTACAAAACCTGAATATACAAGTATCTGAACACAATTCAGTTATTATGTCAGTACTAAGAACTTACTGAAAATTAATCACCTTAACAAAAATGATCTATCTAATTACTTTACAAAAAAGAAATAGAAAAAGGTTTTGCACATTACTTCTCAAATTTAAATTTAATGAGGTACCTAGATCAGTTAAGTAATCCTCACAAAAGAATATGTGACAAACAAAAACTGAAATTTCATTTTGTCATGGATGATGAACTATTGAACTGTACATTTGAATATGATGTAAAAATCAAGAGAATTATTTTATTTGGGGCCAATACAGATGGTAATCTTTCAACCACTGGTTTTAAAACAGAGATAAAAAGGCATAATGCAGATGAATTACAAGCTTTATATCCAACTCAGTTCAATAATCCATCGCTTGAAAGAAAAACGAAATATAAAATATTTATAACTCTAAATCAATAAATCAATCTGTCAAGACTACTTGTTTCAGGTGAATTAATCATGTTTGGTGATCTCGTTTTAGAATCAAATGATGCTCATAAAATGGTACAATAACTTCAATCTTATTAAATTTTTCATCTATATAAATGGAGGATGAGTCTCCACACTCAGTCCTTTAGAACAATCACATTTTCTGCTTGAAGCATAAAAAGTTTACTGAAATACACAACCCTGAGAGAGTAACTAAAATGGGAAGACAATGAGGTGAAGGTCTTTGTACTGTATGTAAAACTAAAAAGAGTAAATTTGTTAAAAATTTTGTAGGTGAAGGAGTAAATGCACACAAGGAAATTATTAATGAGTTACATAAAACGATTTCATTTGGAATAGATGACTTATGGGAGGCTGATTTAGTTAAAATGGATTCTGAAAGGTTGAAAGGAATTTAGGAAATAAATAAACGGTATAAATATTTATTAAGTGTTGTATTTTATTTTCAATATTTGCTTGGGCAATTCCAGTTAAAGATAAGACAGGTAGAAGTATAGTTGATGGTTTTGAAAATATATTTGTCGCTAGAAACTCAAGAAATTGGCAAAAAGTTTTTCAATCAAGATTAAACACTATTCAGCTTTTAGTGAATTATAAGCATCTGTTGTTGAATGATCTAATAGAACATTGAAAGAAAAGATGTGGAAGAAAAATACAAACCAAGTGAATTCTGTTATTCAATTAAATATGTACATGGACACTATAAAGATCCTGTCATTTAAAGAGGAACAAATTGTCATAAAAATTTATTGAATGTGTAAAAAAAGAGATTGAAGATATTGGAAGAATTTATTCTGAAATTGAACAAATGAAACAATTAACTCCTGAAGAACAATCAAGACATGCAAAATGGAAAAAAATGTACATTGTGTAACTGTTATTATTCACCAAAAAATAAAAGGGTTCATCATCATGATCACTTAACTGGAGAATTTAAAAAACCATTTTGTAATAAATGTGATCAACAGATAAAACATTTACATAATTTATCAGGATATGATTTGCATTGGTCTGTGAATGAGCTTAGTTATGAAGAAAAAGAAAGAAATTTAATACCAAACAACAAAGATATAATGATTTATCTCTTAAAACTGATTTATAGTTATTGTCTGATGTATTTGAAAATTTTAGAAATACTTGCATAAAACATATGATTCAGATACATCTTGGTATTTTACTGCACCAGGATTATCTAGGGATACAATGTTAAAAATGACAAGATAAATTAGATGCATTACATGATTATGATATGATTTTATTTCTTGAAAAAGGAATAAGAGGAAGAATATCACCCTGTTGAAAAAGACACATTAAAGCAAACAATAAATATATAGAGGATTTTGATGTTAGAGAGATTCTGAATTATTTAGCATATTTAGATGTGAATAATTTATATGGATATACTATGAGTCAGTATTTACCATATGGTGAATTTGAATGGGAAAATCTGGATTCTTGTTATAGTACAAAAGTGGTGAAACATTTTTGAAGTCCTTTTACAGTGCCCAAAAGAATTACAAGATTTACATAAAAATTTACCATTGGCTCCAGAAAATAAAATTGTGTCTGGATGAACTAAAGAATGCTGATTGTTAACTACCTCTGAAAACAACAATAAATATGTGGTTCATTATAGAAATCTTAAGCAGTATTTATCATTAGGAATGAAACTAACAAAAACACTTACAGTTTAAAATTTAAACAACCATATTGGTTGAAGAATTAAATAATTTAAATACAGAAATGAGAAGTAAAGCTAATAATGATTTTGAAAAATGTTTCTATAGACTTATGAATAATTCGGTCTTTGGCAAGACAATGGAAGATACTACAAACAGGCAGTCAGATGGATTAAAATGTGATAAATTAATAACAAAGTCAATCTTTAAAGCAAGAACTATATTTAAAGAAAATCTTGCTGCTATTCATATGAGTAAGACAAAAATTACATTAAGTAAACCAATGTATGTTTGAGTGAGTATACTTGATATGTCTACAGAATTGCTGTATGATTTTCACTACAGAGTAATGAAACCAAAATGTGGAGAAAATAATGAGTTGTGTTATCAAGATACGGACAGATACATCTAAAATATAAACACTGATAATTTTTATAAAGATGGGAAAGTGCTGATTAATAAATATGGTGCTAGTGATAATCCTGAAAATGATATTTATGGTATTCGACAAGTTAATGAGAAAGTTGTAGGAAAAATGAAAGATGAATGGAATGGAAAAATAATGGAATAATTTTGTGGCCTATCAGCAGAAATGTGTGCTTACAAAATTTGTGATAAAATAGAAAAAATCTAAAGGAGTCAAGAAAGCTATTGTAAAAAAAGAATAAGCTTAGAAGGTTGTGAAGATTGTTTATTTAACAACAGAGAACAGTACAGAAGTATTAATATGATTCAAAGTAAAAGAAACGAAATATAGACAGTTGAAATAAACGAGAAAGCACTGAGTCCTCAAAATGACAAAAGATAAGTTTTGAAAGATAAAATAGACACATTACCAAGCAGACATTATAAATGATTAAATGTTATAAATATTTCTTACACTCACCACAATTCATTTTATTTATTTTCTTATGTTCACCCTCTATAAAACATTACTTAAATTCATTTTGTTACATTCACCTTTTCCAGGAAAAATGTGAGTTAACCATGAAAATTGGATTATACATGATTGTGTTGGTAGGTTTTGGGTAGATTTTCGCTCGAAAGTGATGGAACTGTGTGGGTGAGCTAGTGAGTCAGGGCTGAGCCAGAACCTACAAAAGCAATCTACTCATTTTTGCACAATATTAGTTCAGCTGCACTTTTTCTGACAATGAAAGCCACTGGCAGTTTATTTTGTTACTTTCTTGGTAAAGGATAGCAAGACTTGTGTTAACATAAACTGTAATGAAAAGCGCTTTTGGATTCAGATATTGACAATTATTTCTGAGAACTGTTACCATCTTATTTCAAGCATCTATTATTTACTTTGCTCGGATCCTACATTAAAATTATTATGAATTGGCAAAGTAACTTCATTCAATGCAATGTTTGTGAGGTTTATTAGCGTAAGAAAGCGGAGACATAAAACTTTGATGACTTGTATTGTAACAGTACTTGCTTAAATTCATCTGCAGAAATTCTCAAGACTAAAATGAAATCTATGTGATGACTACACTCCTGGAAATTGAAATAAGAACACCGTGAATTCATTGTCCCAGGAAGGTGAAACTTTATTGACACATTCCTGGGGTCAGATACATCACATGATCACACTGACAGAACCACAGGCACATAGGCACAGGCAACAGAGCATGCACAATGTCGGCACTAGTACAGTGTATATCCACCTTTCGCAGCAATGCAGACTGCTATTCTCCCATGGAGACGATCGTAGAGATGCTGGATGTAGTCCTGTGGAACGGCTTGCCATGCCATTTCCACCTGGCGCCTCAGTTGGACCAGCGTTCGTGCTGGACATGCAGACCGCGTGAGACGACGCTTCATCCAGTCCCAAACATGCTCAATGGGGGACAGATCCGGAGATCTTGCTGGCCAGGGTAGTTGACTTACACCTTCTAGAGCACGTTGGGTGGCACGGGATACATGCGGACGGGACAGCAAGTTCCCTTGCCGGTCTAGGAATGGTAGAACTATGGGTTCGATGATGGTTTGGATGTACCGTGCACTATTCAGTGTCCCCTCGACGATCACCAGTGGTGTACGGCCAGTGTAGGAGATCGCTCCCCACACCATGATGCCGGGTGTTGGCCCTGTGTGCCTCGGTCATATGCAGGCCTGATTGTGGCGCTCACCTGCACGGCGCCAAACACGCATACGACCATCATTGGCACTAAGGCAGAAGCGACTCTCATCGCTGAAGACGACACGTCTCCATTCGTCCCTCCATTCACACCTGTCGCGACACCACTGGAGGCGGGCTGCACGACGTTGGGGCGTGAGCGGAAGACGGCCTAACGGTGTGCGGGACCGTAGCCCAGCTTCATGGAGACGGTTGCGAATGGTCCTTGCCGATACCCCAGGAGCAACAGTGTCCCTAATTTGCTGGGAAGTGGCGGTGCGGTCCCCTACGGCACTGCGTAGGATCCTACGGTCTTGGCGTGCAATCGTGCGTCGCTGCGGTCCGGTCCCAGGTCGACGGGCACGTGCACCTTCCGCCGACCACTGGCGACAACATCGATGTACTGTGCAGACCTCACGCCCCACGTGTTGAGCAATTCGGCGGTACGTCCACCCGGCCACCCGCATGCCCACTATACGCCCTCGCTCAAAGTCCGTCAACTGCACATACGGTTCACGTCCACGCTGTCGCGGCATGCTACCAGTGTTAAAGACTGCGATGGAGCTCCGTATGCCACGGCAAACTGGCTGACACTGACGGCGGCGGTGCACAAATGCTGCACAGCTAGCGCCATTCGACGGCCAACACCGCGGTTCCTGGTGTGTCCACTGTGCCGTGCGTGTGATCATTGCTTGTACAGCCCTCTCGCAGTGTCCGGAGCAAGTATGGTGGGTCTGACACACCGGTGTCAATGTGTTCTTTTTTCCATTTCCAGGAGTGTATATTTAACTTAATTTTTTCTTTTAAAGTTCGTAAAGAAATGTTTGTTTGTCATGGATTTTGGCTGAATGTTGCATATTTAGTGACTTGACTTACTTTCAAAATTCGTCTCTACAGGACTGGCGACTGGTATTAGAAGGTATTTTATTGATTTTCTGGAGCAAAGTCCTCAAGGTGAGTAAGTGTTGATTCCAGGCTCAATGGTAAATAGTGATCCTGTACTTTAGTTAATATCAGTGGCAATGCCAATCGACAGATTCACTTTCATCTTGAAATGACCTACTGAGCGATCATGTGATCGTGAATGTGATGCATAATGTCATCAATGACCTTATATTCATGACATCATAAATTGATAAAACCAACCAATAAAATAAACAAAGTAAATCAAAGTAAACGAAGGTGATGGAATAGCACAGTTTTTTTAGAGTGCAATTAAAAACACTCGCCCTCTTACCCTCCCCTTCTCCCCCCTATCCACGTCTCTCCATATATTCAGGCAATAATACCACGCCGTAAAAACTTCAAGGTAACGGAAGAGCTGAACTGTGTTAATGGTAAATTCAAAACCCTCTCTTCCTCTCTCACATCTCCAACCAATCACAGCGCAGTACTCGATTATCTCCAGCCAATCATAGTACAGCACGAAAAAAAATTGAGATTGTGGAACTACTGCAGTTGTGTTAGAGGAAATTAATAAGATGCTCTCCTCCTTTCGTTCTCCTTATCCTCAGTCAGTCATAATGCACTATTAAAAATCCAGCATTGTGGAAATACGTAGTTGTGGAGTGGTAAATTTATAACCCCACCCAATCAAAGTGTGGCATCAAAATAATGTGTAAAAATGGCATCAAATCACATTATTTCTGACATACACATGAAGTTGCACCCCTTCGCTAGTGTCCCCTTCCTTGTATCCAGCAAATTAAAAAATCCCAGATAAAGGAAGGTGACAAATGTTGCTTTATACCTCACGCTGTCTTCTTTCCAACGAATCAGAGCATAATATTAGAAAATAGTGCAAGATATGCTTTAAAAATAACGTAAGTTGACCTCAAATTGAAAGTCAAAGGTAATCGTTTTTTATGTAAACTGGCACACACAATCTGCATAATGATCCACCTTGCTCTCCTCTCCTCCAGTCAAAGACTAGTGTTAAAATGAAAGAGCCAATTGTGATATAACTCCATCTGGGCTGTACTCAAAATATATGAACGACCTGAATTATTTATCAAAAAATGCAACTCAGACCTCTGTCTCTACTACAATTACAGTCTAACCCCGTCTGGGCTGTGGTGAACGGTACTAGAAATTAAAAAAAAGTCGAAGTAAAGGAACTGCGTAAAAAATTACCAACTATGTTTTCATTACTGACGTCCAAAAAATGGTTTATGGAGTGGCGCAACTGTCACATCGATAAATTTCATTCCCAACTGTACACTGATAAGCCAAAACATAATGACCACCCGGTGGCGTTGCGGGCACGGGACGCGGTAACAAAAGTATATATGGTAAGTGGAGCAGACACAGACGTGGGATCGCCCTAGTGAAGATATGGGCTGAAAATGGAAAAATCCATAGAGAAAAGCAACTTTAGTGAATGGCAGATTATTATCAGGCAAAGCCTGTGAGCGCGTATCTCGAAAACGGCGAAGGTGATCGAATGTTCGTGTGTTACTGTCGTGAGCATCCACGGAGAGTGGTAGGCGCTAAATGGTTCTACATCCACGACTCTCCAAAGGACGTGGGATTCGAAGGCTTGTCTGTTCTGTAAAGTGAGATAGATGGTGATGTATGGAGTCTCTGCTGAAAGAGCACACTGTGGTGCACTCACAAGTGTTAGGGATCACACGATTCATCATACATTATTGAACATGGAGCTCTGCAGCAGGCCACCCCTACGTGTTCACATGTTGATCCACCGACTGTCAGTTACGACTGCAGTGGGTACGGGACCATCGGGATTCGACCATCAATGAATAGAAATGTGTAGACTCTTCGGGTGGATCACATTTTTGCTACGCTAGATCGCAGGTCGTCTCTAAAAAAACGCCGTCATCGAGGTGAAAGCCGACTCGAAACGTGCAGCTCGCCGCGGACGCAGGCTGTTGGGAGCAGACTTATGCTATGGGAGACATTCTACTGCGCTTGCACGGGACCTGTGGTAGTACTCTAAGACACGCTGACTGCTGCGAACCACCTGCATCCCTGCATGCTTGAGGTCTTCCTCGACAGTGATGTCACATTTCAGCAGTACAATTATTCATGTCTCGGAGCCAGAGATACAGTGGTTTGAGAAGAATTATAGTGAACTCACGTTGACGTCTCGGCGACATACTTTATATGATGCATCTATGACAAGTAAAATTGAGACATATATGTTATATACATTTAAAAATCTTATGAAACTGCCATCTCCAAGTTGTAGATAGCTCGCACAATAGACCACAAACTGTTCCATTATTCACTTCACAAACTAATCGACAGCACAACAGAACAGTAGCTACATACTGCCTACTAGATTGCAGTATAGACTGCACAGTATTGTTGTTATTGTTACTGTTATAATTGTTATTGTTATTATTATTATCATTGTGAGTGAAAAATAGAAATGGCAGCCTAAAATCTTCAAATTTCTACCAGTTCAGAAGTAAGGAGTCTAAGAAGTCCAGATACCAAATGATTTTGAACAATAAATATAACAGACAAATTTTAACTCATTTGATTTCAGTTGGGGTTCATTGGTGAAAGCAGTGTAGATACGAAGAGGAGTGGTGAAGAGGAAGCATGTTTTGTTGCAAATGTCTGGCTTTTTTCTGAGAAGAATTTGTAGGTAGCACTCATCATGCACTGAGAAGTGTTTCATCATTCTATACAAAGAAAGGATGTTAGAAATAAACAGTAGTAATTGTCTCAGTGACCCACTAGTTTTTGGCTGAATAAATCACATACAAAAAGTAACAATCATTTACCTTCTACCGTTTTAAAAACAAAAATTTTCGAAGAACATTGGTTTTCATTCCAAAGTTTAAATTGGAGCTAACGTTGATGATATGGGAAGAAGGGGGGAGGGGGTACCAGCTAATGTCTGGTTACACTAAAGGGTAATGGTACCAAAATGCTGGGAACCACTGCTATATATCATGCGCTAAGGAATACTGGAACGAATAATTAACAAAATTTCTATAAATAATCAAAAAGCAATATTTAGTTGTAAAATATAAAAAACGACTTAGGAATGTGTAGCTGTTAAACATAGTTTTACCTTATATACTGTTCTGTAAACCACTGCTATATATCATGCGCTAAGGAATACTGGAACGAATAATTAACAAAATCTCTATAAATAATCAAAAAGCAATATTTGGTTGTAAAATATAAAAAACGACTTAGGAATGTGTAGTTGTTAAACATAGTTTTACCTTATATACTGTTCTGTAAACACTGAAAACGCGAAATAAAATCAAGTACTGTTTTATATTCCAGTTGCTTACTGCCATCAACAGAGGGCTGCACTGCTAAAAAGTGTCGGTTAGAACTCTGTAACACCAGTCGCTGTCACTGTCACCAGCAGGCGTCTGCACTGGTAAAAACGTTCAAAATTCAATCTATGTACCACACTTGGTTTGACACACAACATAGATTTAAATTAATTATTTTCCAGATCTATGATACTTGGTCCAATGTCACAATATTCTTAAATTCTGCAAAGGTTAAGCTCACTAGTAATAGTTACACAAGTGTGTTGTACCTAACTCTGCTAAAAAAGTGACTTTCTTCCAGCAATAGTGATTTATCTTTTAGACTTAACAACGTACAGAAATGTGTATTAAGAATCCATTTTATATGTCAAAATTGTTCATTGTTATTGAATTTACTACTACTAAGATACACCTACTGTAACTAAAACAGGGCTCTGACGCAGTTCATCAAAGATGTGAGGGTACACATTTAACGCAAACGTAGGTGTTTCAGCACGGAAAGAATAGCACTCTCATTTCTTCTATGAAGGAAATTTTACACAGGCAAGTATTGTCAAAAGCCCTCAGCATTTTACGATAAGTGTTACACGTTTTCCCCTTCGTCAACCTACCCAGTCCGGGTACGACTTAATGTTCTCACATGCAGCTTCACTTTTCTTTTTCCCTCCAACTTCAGATGACGATAGATGCTTCTTGAAGTTCCTCTTCAATAGATAGTATTTCGTTATCACGTGAATTATCGCTCGCCACTTTCGAATCCAGCGAGAATACAAATCGGCTCATCAGTTCATTCGGTGTGATATCAGTTGTCGATTTGTTGGAAATCGTCATCATCTTCCTCATCGTAATCAACATCATTTTCCTTATCATAATCATCCTTCTTCTCCAACTTATGCTTTCATAAATACATCGTTTTTAAAGTCTTTATATTTATTCTTTTGGAATCGTTGTCCCAATCTATGAGAAGCAGGTTTGATGGGAATTTGAATTACACACTTCTTGCACTGCATCTTCTGCCTCTCTGAAAAAACCAGACGAGTTATATTATAGGATTAGCACCTTGCATCACGCCTATAGGAATTGGATGAGAGCAGGTAGCTTCGTACAGGCAGTGAGTCACAGCTTATATAGGCCTGTTGGACACGTATGCTGTTCCATTCGGTTCGGTTCGCTTTAGGTTCTTTTTCGGTCGCTGCCGACAAGTGTGAAACAGTGCTGCGGTTTCTATTCGGTACCTAATATGAACAGTAAGTTACTGAATACTCCCTCAACACGAGCTGGTTTCATCAGGTTCTACAAGGTGCGAACTCGTGTCCACGGAACAGGTAACGATCAAGACATTCACACACGCACGGTTTAGTTTCTGTTTCATCCAGGTAGTGAGTGGGTATCATTAAAAATTATCTCTTATTATTATTTTTTGAAAGGTGTCGCTGTTTTCTGATAAAATTAGCGGTTTACAAGACGCTGAAGTGGATACGCAAATTTTTGCAGTGCCGCCCAAACCATTTCTTTGGGACAAAACTTCTGAAAAATATAAGGATAAATTCAATAAATAGGAATCCTGGAAAGACGCTTATGTTGAAATTTTCATCGAGTTTGATGAATTTGACGTCGATAATAAAATGTAATTAGGTAAGTACCGTTAACTTCGTTTTTATCGAATGAGGGACGTAGTACAATAGGGGACTTGATAAACTCACCGCGATTTTGAGGAAATGTAAAAGGAAACAATTTGGATATTAAGAAAATAAGCTATGGTATTTATTTAAAATGCGTACCAAATTACAATTCAGTACACCATTTTTGGTAGGTATTAAGATAAATCAGATTTTAGAAAATTTCCAGCTTACTGAACCCACTTCACTCATGGAGTAAACTTTGAACACATCTCTTATATTTTTCCGTAACATATTTGCCTGATTTCTCATCATTTCACCCAAGGAGACATCTTGAAAACACGATATGGGAAACACATTTTTCATTTCAAAATCATCTCGATTTTTTTTTTCATTTCAAAACCGTCTCGGTCTCGTATGCAATTGTGCAAAACTACACAAGCTTTCTCTACATCCGTGGCATAGTCAAGATCCAAGATAACCGCGCGATGGAAGATTTTCCATTTGTTGCTAAATATTCCAAAAGTACATTCCAAAACGTACTTGCAAGCTCTGGACACACGATAATTGTAGATCCTTTTCTCCACGGTTATACTATGGTCACTGTACGGTGTGAGGAGATGCTTATGTTAGCCAAAAGCATCGTCTTCTATGAAATAATAAGGCATTTAGAGTACTGTGTGCATGAAAGGCACTTGTCCTCGGGTAGATCCATGGTGCCGCTAATGATAGATCACCATAGTTGACAGTTTCGAGAAATGTTAGACTCCTAGTCTTTCCCATACGCCCCAACATTATCGTAAGCAAATCTGTATTCTGCATCAGCTGCTCCCATCAGACCTGTAGACGAATATCCTTTATAGTTGATGTGCATCCAGTTGAGAGGTTGGACGATCCTTATAGGTATCCCATCAAAGAAGCCCAAGCAGTTTGTGAAATGAGAGATAGTTTTAGATTTCTAGACAACTGATTCCCATTTCTTCTTATCTGCATTCCACTCGTAATGCCGTCCAGATTGTACAGCAAACGTTTCTGTCATTCTTGCTTATAGCCGAAATCCCAGGAGATAAGTGTTACGAAAATCTGAGAAACTACAACCACTTACAAAATTTCTAAAACAAAAAAGCAAAACCACTACAAAAAAGAGGGGTTGATCGTTCTTGTGATTAATGAAATAAATATTTTCTTTCGGGTACACAGATTCTGAATAAGTGGACGCAAGTGAGAGATTCGAACCGAAAATGGACTGGGAAAACTATGCCGAAATCTTGAGCAGAGGCGTCAAAAGTAAAAGCCCACATTTATGCATATCAGTTGCAGTTCCTCGACAAAATATTTGAAGAAAGAGAATCAGAGGACACTATCTCAGAAAATATTGATGATAGTGATGGTGGTGTTGCGGATGTAATTGTTAAAAAGGATGAGAATGCTATACAGTCAGTTCCAAGCGTACCATGTGATGTTGCAGCAGCCGAAAAACCTGAATCATCTTTCAAAAAACCTGCATCAAAGAAACAGAAAGTGAATTCTGCTGAATTAGAAATGATTGCATTCCTGAAGGAAACACCTTTCATTTTTCAAGGGATTACTCCCATCTCTTGAAGATTTCGACGAGCTTGACACACTTGATTTTCAAATGGTGGTGCTGAAAGTTGTAAAGTTAATAGGTCAGCGGAAGCATCCTCTTCCTTCTACATCCAATACACCAAATGCCTCTCCATCTAGTACTCCACTATTGGGCTCTCCAGCTCTCCATCTGGTACTCCACCGAAGGCCTCTTCATCTGGTACCCCACTGATGATCCCCAATCAATATACACAGCGCCAGCTAAATCCGCAGCACATTGCTTCAGCCAATTCAGTCACAAGTGTCCGCCACTCAGTTCTATGAGGACCCCTCCTCCATCGCCAAACTTGACCTGAACTATTTACACAGCTTTTCTTACGATGAGAACGCAGATATGCGTTTCAAAATTTGTAAAACATCGTTTAATTTCAATGGTCCTGGCATTTACTCTGATCTATTGCTTGTAAACCCGTAATATTTCAATTTTTAATTAAAATCTCGGCGTTTAAGAAGGTCCTTTAGCTTCTCATGTAATTCATTATTTCATTTACATCATGAAGTAATTAAAAAGTTCGTCTTCGTGCTTTTGTAGCTTCGGAAAAATGGTGTACAATGCTCCAAACTTCTCCCGTAAAATGGTAAGAGAGTGCTCTCAATGAATTCTGGTATTCCTCCTTCGTTTTGCTCCTTCGTTTTCTTATTCTTCGATAGAGAAACAACATGGGAACTACTTGACAGCTCTCCATGAGCACCACTGAGCCTGTGTACAGAAGAAAACACAAAACCTAATACGAACCATGTCAGAAACGAAAGGAACCGAATACGCGTGAAACAGGTCTAAATACATGTATTTTACTTCATTAATTCGCCTTTGAAAAATATCAGAAATTTGGAAAATAATGTCGGTATATTATGAGTAAAAATTTGATCGCAGAATTCTTTTTATAATTATAAGGAGTGTGAATCAATGACGAAAAATATTGTGTTTACAGTTTTTAAGTGTGGAATTGGGAGGTAGAAGCATTTTTTGTACCTAAGCATAACAAGAAGCTTAGTAGTGAAATACGATTCCTAGTAACTGAGTTCAGGAGGAGGGCAAGGGACCCTAGAGATCTACATCTACTCTACATCTACATACATACTCCGCAATCCACCATACGTTGCGTGGCGGAGTTTAACTCGTACCACAACTAGCATCTTCTCTCCCTGCTCCACTCCCAAACAGAACGAGGGAGAAATGACTGCCTATATGACTCTGTAAGAGCCCTAATCTCTCTTATCTTATCTTTGTGATCTTTCCGCGAAATGTAAGTTGGCGGCAGTAAAATTGTACTGCAGTCAGCCTCAAATGCTGGTTCTCTAAATTTCCTCAGTAGCGATTCACGAAAAGAACGCCTCCTTTCCTCCAGCGACTCCCACCCGAGTTCCTGAAGCATTTCCGTAACACTCGCGTGATGATCAAACCTACCAGTAACAAATCTAGCAGCCCGCCTCTGAATTGCTTCTATGTCCTCCCTCAATCCGACCTGATAGGGATCCCAAACGCTCGAGCAGTACTCAAGAATAGGTCGTATTAGTGTTTTATAAGCGGTCTCCTTTACAGATGAACCACATCTTCCCAAAATTCTACCAATGAACAGAGGATGACCATCCGCCTTCCCCACAACTGCCATTACATGCTTGTCCCACTTCATATCGCCAAAATATTTAATCGACGTGACTGTGTCAAGCGCTACACTACTAATGGAGTATTCAAACATTAAGGATTCTTTTTCCTATTCATCTGCATCAGTTTACATTTATCTATATATAGATTTAGCTGCCATTCTTTACACTAATCACAAATCCTGTCCTATTGTTAGATTAAGCAATACGAGCGAAAGACGGGAAATAAGTTTATGGACTAGAGGATTGATATAATACTTGTTTAGTGAACGTGAATAACACTTCTTGGATCGCATCTATAGAAGTCGGCGATAGCAGGTAACTTCATACAGACAGCTGTTATAACAGATTTGCGCTCTGATGTAGTAGCAGTTTCTAATAGTTAACAGCTGTGGCCGCAAGTTAAGTGCTGATTGTGTTTGTAACACTGGAAATTATGGAACTATCTGTGATTTTACGTAGTTGTCCGTAAAACTAAATCCTTCACATTTCGGTAAGCGTGTATAGCTTACAGTAAATCAAGAAGGAAAAGAACTCTACTTTTGAACCATTTCATTTGACTTCTTTTTCTAAAAAAAAAGAAAAAAAAGAGGAAATTCACTCGTACATGCTCGTATCTGTTGATTATCTTTGACAAAAACTGCACAACGGGATATTATTTCTGTATGTAGAATATGTTTGCACTGATTTCGTTCCTGCTGTCGGCACCTAAAGCAGTATCACTTGTTTGCCTTAAATGTCTCACTTGTGTAAATCTGTTGGCAAATGATCAAATCCACCGTGCAAGTGAGTATGCAGTACACATCAATATTCCTGCTTACAAAGAGAAATTATTGAAGTTTAATGTTTTTCCCTCAAGTAGCGAGTGTCAATCGCAGTCTGTGTAGACTTCGGCGGCCTTGTCTTTGCTGTATTTGGCTATGAAGATAACCCAACTGCGTCACATACCAACCTCACAGATCGATATTTACTGTATACACCAGCGCGCCAGATAGTCTACTCATCTGATTCGAGCTGCCACAGTTTTTATTCACATGATGGGGGATGAGACACTTTTCAAATAAAGTATATTGCCTGTATGAAAACACGATCACCTGGGCATGACACAGCAGGATGAACTCCAGTTTGAGAGTTCTTCTGGATGTCACATTTGGGAGAAGTAATTCAGCCCTAAAGGTCAAAAGTACATGGAGACTATCACCTGAGTTGCAAGTTTGCTGGTATCTCGAATACAGATTGCAACCTATCCTTAAGCCTCCTGTCCCACAACTGGCATTTTTTCACAAATTGTGCAGGAACGACACTTGTTTCATAGATCAGGATTAGGTTAATATAGAGCTCAACATATTACGGGTAAGTGTCCGGCCCTTGTGCACCGAAAAATAAATTTCATTTTAAGAAAAGACTAAAACGAATATTGCTCTATGTTTCTAAGATTCTTGTTTATTGGTACCGACATCGCTGAAAAAATTATTCAGAGAGATATGTGTCGATCTCGAGCTGAGCATCTCAGTGATCAAAAATATCAGCTAGTTAAAAGTAAAAGCGTTCTTCCAAACGAATATCTGCATTCACAGAAGAGACACTCTGAAACTGTGCAACTCAATATACACTCTAAGACAAAAAAGAAAGAAAAAAGGCTCACCATGAAGGAACTATCCGAATGCGACGGAAGTCGGTAGATGTAATTTACATGCACAGACAAAAGAATGACTAAAATTAAAGAAAAATTGGATGATTTATTCAAGAGAAAGAGCTTCATAAATTGAGCAAATCAATAACGCGTTAGTCCACCTCTGCCCACTATGTAATCGGGTATTCAGCTTCGAATTCATTCACAGAGTTGTTGGACGTCCTCATAAGGAGTATCGTGCAAAATTCTGTCCAATTAGCGAGTTTTGTCGTCAAAATTATCAGCTGGTTGTCACCATGATCACTGTAAATACATCGAAAGACGACAGCAACTATTACCGAAATCAACCGACAGAATATGACAGCTTGCTAGGAGGGTTCGGTACCAGCGCCTGAAATATTCAGTGTGAGGCTTGTTTTATGTCTCCGTAACAGTTTTGTCGGAATTTCTATACAGGAAGAGGTTGGCCGTGCTACAAGACGGATCCTCACCCACCCACCCTGCTCACCAGAGTTCAGTCCATCGACTTCGACCTCATTCCACAACTGAGGAAACCACTTCGCCAACAGCGCGAATGTCCTAACGGCATTCCCGCGACAGGTAGCACACACTGATGGCAATGTCAGTGGCATTCAAAGTCTTCGCCATCGTTAAAACGCTGAGTATATGCACTGGTGGACTATTTTGAAGGACAGTAGTTGATTTTGATTCATTTGTTCCATTTGTACTCGTGCACAATAAATTTACACAGATTTTCAAAGCATGTGTTTCATTTCAATCTTTACTGTCACCTCCTCTTTTGGAACCCTATTTTATGATAGCATTCAGATACCCAGTACCGCACCGGTTCAATAATACGCCGGTCGGAGTGACCATGCGGTTCTAGGCGCTACAGTCTGGAACCGCGAGACCGCTACGGTCGCAGGTTCGAATCCTGCCTCGGGCATGGATGTGTGTGATGTCCTTAGGTTGGTCAGGTTTAAGTAGTTCTACGTTCTAGGGTCCCATAGTGCTCAGAGCCATTAGAACCATTTTCAATAATACACATCGTGAAATTCTCATGTAGTCCCACTATCGCAAGGTATACCATAGTTGCCATGACTTGTGGAACGACTCTCGTATAATGTTAGAATTTCTTTCATTATTTTTGGATTTATGTTACTGATTTTAAAGCCTTCGACAGACTGGCTAAAGGCACACTATGATAGGCTTTTTCTATATCTTCAAACACGGAATAAAAAGGTTGTGCTGAAACTATGTTCTCATTTATTTGTCGTAGGCGAAAAAGTGATTAATTGTTAATCTACTAACTTCATAGCCTGTTTGTTCTTCAGCCATAATTTCTTTGATATGCGTTATTGAAACATGTTCTGTTTTCCAATCACTTGGGATACACTTCCCATTTGTTAAGTTTTTTTTCAAAATAATTTCTCGATAGATCATATACTTTATCAGTACCAAAGTTTAATAATACCGTGGGATACTTCCATTCTACATCTATTACCTGCAAATCACCGTGAAGCAGAAAGTACTTCGCGTTCTACCACTTTTCAGAGATTTTGCTTGTTCCGTTCGCCTATGCAACGCGAGAAGAATCCTTGCTTAAGAATCTTGGTCCGCGCTGTAACTAGTCTATTTTTCCACTTACATATCTATTGCTATGAACTTTGTAAGTAGGTTTTCGAAGGATAATTGGCTCCTGTCTTCAGGTGTCTGCCAGTTCAGGATTTCCAGCATCTGTGTGAGGCTCTCCATGGGTCAATCACATATGTAGCCGTTCATGTGTTTCTTTGCATACATTCAATAACCCTCATTAGTCCTGTTTCTTATGGGTATCATACACTTCGAAGTATTCTAGGAAGAGTTCTACGATTTCTTGTAAAGTGATCTCCGTTCTAGAGTGACTGCTTTTTCCCTGTACCTTACCAATGAACTGTGGTCTGTCCACCGACTTACTCCTGACTGAGACTACGCCATCATTCCATTTCACATTCCCACATTTATGTTAGTTCATTGTTTCCAGTTGTGATTCACTGATGTTGTCGTCACAGGATATGTTTTCCGTTTTGTGAAGTGAATATATTTTCATTTCTGAACTTTCAAAGCAAGTTGCGTATCTCTGCACTAGTCTGATGCCTTACCAAGGTCTGACGGTATATTTGTATATACTTTTACAAATACACTAACGGAAAAAAATCGCAACACGAAGAAGGAGTTATACTACATAAGAAAACGTTGGTAGGCGCATTTCTACATCTGAAAGGTGATGCCTATTCAGATTTCGCGCCAGTGTCATAAGAGTGGCACTAGTAGAGCCCCTATGAGGATACATATCATATTTGCTTTAAATACATGCTGTAACGGTCGTGCGCGTTACATGCCTTTGAGACTGAGCGCGGTGCGTTGATGTTAGTCAAGAATGCCTGTAAGGCGAAAACAAATATACATTATCAGGACCTCACTGACTTTCAACGAGGTTGTGAATAGAGCTGCGAGGAGCAGGATGTTCCTTCTGCGATATTTCAGAAACATTTGGCGGGAATGTAGCCAGTGTACATGACTGCTGGCAGCGGTGGTCACGAGAAAATACGGTTGCAAGATGACCGGATTCCGAACGGCCACATGGTGCTACCGAGAGACAGAAGGCCACCGCGTTCGGCGCATGGCTCTGGCACATCGAATGGTTCAAATGGATCCAAGCACTATGGGACTTAACATCTGAGGTCGTCAGTCCCCTAGACTTAGACCTGCTTAAACCTAACTAACCAAAGGACATCACACACATCCATGCCCGAGGCAGGATTCGAACCTGCGACAGCAGCATCTGCGTGGTTCCAGACTGAAGCGCCTAGAAACGATCGGCCACAACGGCCGGCCTGGCACATCAAACTGCATCTGCAGCAGCAATCTGAGCATCAGTTGGTACCACAGTGACACAACGAGCTGCTACAAATCGGTTACTTCGACAGCTCCGAGCCAGACACCCTGTAGCTTGCATTCCACTGACCCCAAACCACCGCCATTTGCGACTTCAGTGGTGTCAAACAAGAGCTCATTGGAGGGCGGGGTGGAGATCTATTGTGTTTACTACTGCCTCAGTGCCAGTTATGGATCTGTGTTGGTTAGAATGAAGCTAGTTGAGGGCCTGAAACCAACCGATCTCCGTGCTAGATGCGCTGGACCTGCTGCTGGAGTTATTGTGCGGGATTTTGTTTCATATGGCAGCAGGAACACTGTTGTGGTTATCCTATGCGCCCAGACTGCAAATTTGTACACCAGTCCGCTGATTCGATCTGTTGTGTTGCCATTGATGAACAGCAGTATACCACGGGTTTTTTTCCAATAGGATAACGCTCGTCCACATGCCGCTGTTGTAACCCTACATGCCCTACAGAGTATACTGGTTGTTTGTTTAATTTGTTTTAAGATGCAAAAACAACTAGGGTAATTGGCGTCCATGTCAAACCTGTGAAACACGAAGACAAAGAGAGGAGTTAAAAACGACTATACGTCAATCCCAACCGACGGAAGATAAGCCAGCTAAACACAGGGACGTGGAGAAACGTCTATAAAATACGCCATAAGGAAACTGATGTCCAGAACTAAAAACTGAGTAGTCTTCGCCATATTGCTACGACGGATAAAAAGTAAAACGCGGTTGAAAGCCCGCGCGTCATTCGCTAAAACGGCCGATAACTCAGACAGCAAACCCAAACGGGAACGTAAACAGTTAAAAAAAGAGTATTCCGTCATGAAATGGCTGACAGTTAAAAGTTGGGAGCAATGTACACAAAGTAGTGGGGGAGCACCACTTAGAAAATGGCGATCGCTAAAAAGGCAGTGCCCAATTCGCAACCTACACTCATGCTCATAAATTAGGGATAATTGCAGAATGTGGTTCAAAAATGTTCAAATGTGTGCGAATTCCTAAGGGGCCAAACTGCTGAGGTCATCGGCCCCGCCGGCCGGTGTGGCCGAGCGGTTCTAGTCGCTACAGTCTGGAGCCGCCGCGACCGCTACGGTCGCAGGATCGAATCCTACCTTGGGCATGGATGTGTGTAATGTCCTTAGGTTAGTTAGATTTAAGTAGTTCTAAGTTCTGGGGGACTGATGACCATAACAGTTAAGTCTCATAGTGCTCAGAGCCATTTAAGCCATTTCATCGATCCGTAGACTTACACACTACTTAAACCTCCTCCACGATGGCAGCTCGGTGGGGCCGTGCGTTATCATCCATCAGGAGGGAGGTAGGACCCACTGCACTCCTGAAAAGGTGTACATACAGGTGCAAAATGACGTCCCGATACACCTGACCTGTTGCAGTTCCTCTGTCAAAGACATGCAGGGGTGTACACGCACCAATCATAATCCCACCCCACACCATCAAACCACGACCTCCATACAGGCCCCTTTCAAGGACATTAAGGGGTTGGTATCTGGTTCCTGGTTCACGCCAGTAAAAAGCCCGGCGAGAATCACTGTTCAGACTGTACCTGGACTCGTCCGTGGACATAACCTGGGACTACTGTTCCAATGACCATGTACTGTGTTCTTGACATCAGGCTTTACGGGCTCTCCTGTGACTAGGGGTCAGTGGAATGCACCTTGCAGGTCGCCGGGCGAATAAACCATGTCTGTAGACTGTGTGTCTGGAGACAACTGTTCCAGTGGCTGCTGTAAGGTCCCGAGCAAGGCTACCTGCAGTACTCCGTGGCCGTCTGCGGGCACTGATGGTGAGATATCGGTCTTCTTGTGGTGTTGTACACTGTGGACGTCCCGTACTGTAGCGCCTGGACGCGTTTCCTGTCTGCTTGAATCGTTGCCATAATCTTGAGATCATACTTTGTGACACACGGAGGGCCCGTGCTACGACCTGCTGTCTTTGACCAGCCTCCAGTCGCCCTAGTAATCTGCCGCTCATAACGTCATCAATATATGTTCCTTGAGCCACTTTCAACACACAGTCACCATTAGCACGTCTGAAAACGTCTGCACACTTACTCGCTGCACCGTACTCTGACATGCACCAACACACCTCTGCGTATGTAGACTGTTGCCAGCACCACAGTGCGACGACCGCAGGTCAAATGCGCCGCATTGTCATACCCCGAGGTGATTTAAACCCGCAAACCGCCCACCAGAGCGTTGTTTCAACGTGTTCCAGCATTATCCTTAGTTTATGAGCATGAGTGTAGTTAAAACGACCTCCTAGCTGCGGGAGGGCCGAGAGGAGGTCGTCCAAGCCTTGGGAGAGGCTTAATAACCCGCAGCTTATTCCCATGAAGGGAGGACCAGTGGCGATGCCAAAGTGACATCACCTCCTGGCAGATGGCAAGACAGAGATCGTCAGCAGCCTCGTTTCCTGTCAGACCGACATGACCAGGAACCCACATAAACATCACAGTGGCTCCATCAAGAGCGAGCAAGTGACAGTTTTCCTGGACCAGTTGCACTAAGTGATAGACGGTGTACAGCACGCAGAGGCTTTGAACAGTACAGAGAGAGTCTGAGCAGATGACACAATTGAAAAGCCTGTGTTGCTGGATGTACTCCGTGGCCTGATACAGGGTGAAGACCTCTGCTGTAAATACTGAGCAGTGTGCCGGAAGCTGATACTGAAAAACGTCGGCGCCAATGACAAAGGCACACCCGACACCACACTCAGTCTGTGAGCCATCAATGTACACAAAAGTACCATCGCTAAGATCCATGCGAAGGTTGTGAAACTGAAGGCGATAGAGCGAGGCTGGAGTACTGTCCTTGGGAAGCGAATGAAGGCCAAGGTAAACATGGGCCGCTGCACGAAACCAAGGTGGTGAAGGGTTCACACCCGCCAGGAAAGTTGCAGGAAGTGTGAAATTAATCCGGCAGAGCAAGAGCCGAAAGCGAATTCCAGGAGCTAAAAGAGAAGATGGACGCGCCCCATGCTGGTGATCAAAGAAGTCATCGAAGGAGGAGGCAAAGGATAGGTGCCCACGCATGGCAGACAAATGGCATGCGTATCTGACGAGGAAAAAGTCACGGCAGTAGGACATCGGTAGTTCAGCAGCTTCCGCATATGGACTCTCGACTAGGCTAATGTAAAAGGCGCCAGAGGCCAAACGGATGCCATGATGGTGGGTACTACCGGGATGGCGTAAGAGAGACGGACGTGCAGTTGCATATACAAAGCACACATACTCTAGTTTCGAATGGACAAAGGACAGGTACAAATGGAGAGGGGTGGTTGGATCTGCAACCCAGGTAGTACCAGTGAAGACACATAGGACTTTGAGGGACCACGTGCAGCGGACTGCTAGGTAAGACATGTGGGAGGCCCAAGAGAGTTTCCTATCCATCTAGAGCCTCAGGAATTTCGTAGTTTCAACGAACGGAAGAGCAACAGGCCCAAGATATAAAGATGGTGTGATAAATCAATTGTGCCGCTTGACATTCATACAAACGGTTATGTCAGTGGAAAAACGAAAGCCATCGTCGATGCTCCATAAGTAAAGACGATCGAGACATCGCTCAAGACGCCGCTCAACAAGATGGGTCCGTGGAGAACTGCAAAAGATGGCAAAATCGTCAACTAAAAGGGAGCTGGAGATTCCCGGCAGGAAATAAGCCATTATAGGGTTAATGGCGATAACAAAGAGGGCGACGCTCAGGATGGAACCCTGAGGCACACCGTTTTCCTGGATAAAGGTGTCCGACAAGGCAGAACCCACACGTACATTGAAAACTCGTCTTTTAAGAGTTTCTCAAGGAAACAGGGCAGGCGGCCACGGAAGCCCCACACCTAGAGAGTACAGAGGATACCAGTCCTCCAGCAGTTGTCGTAGGCTTTTTCCAAATCGAAAAACACGGCCACAGTCTGAGATTTCGGCAGAAAACCATTCGTGACATAGGTGAACAAAGTGACCTGATGGTCAACTGCAGAACGGCGCACTCGAAATTCGCACTTAGCAGTGGCTAGTAAATAGCGAGTCTCGAGCCACCATACCAGCTGGGCATGAATCATACATTCCATCACCTTGTAAACACAGCTGGTGAGAGAGATGGAGTGGTAGCTAGAAGGAAGGTGTTTGTCCTTACTGAGCTTAAGTATGGGTATGGCAGTGGCTTCACGTCAGCGTCTGGGAAACGTGCCCTCTGCACTGGTGCGGTTGTGTGTATTAAACAGAAAATGTTTGCCCGCAAGAGAAAGGTGCTGCAACATCTGAATGTGAACAGCGTCTGGCCCTGGGGTGGATGATCGGGATGAAGAGAGAGAGCACGATGTAGCTCCTCATAGTAAAGGCGGCATTGTAGCACTCACGATTCTGGAGGAGGAGGGTATCACCTGAGCCTCCTCCGCTCGTTTCCGTTGGGGGAAGGCAAGGTGATAGTGGGAGGAGCTCGAAATTTCCGCAAAACGGCGGCCCAAGATGTTGCAGATAGCAACAGGGTTCACGATGACATCGTCTTCTAATGACCTTCCCTTTGCTTCTAGAAAAAGTTATTAAGAATTCCTGATAAGAACAAAAAGAACAAACAGACAGGCAGCCTCGAAACTTTCCGCTGCAAAATTGACTGTAACTACTGTTCTCTACTCTTACCAGACTCTCTTTCCTTCCTAGCATTAAACGATTTAAATAAATCTATCCTTTTGTGTTACTTTTGAACATGACAATCGAAATTGACTCTTTCATCAGAAATAAAATATTTAGTGCTGTGGATCTTAATTACTATTTTCTTGGCTGAAAAAGAGAAAATAATTAATTTTGCAGTAATGAGTGGCGTCTCCGGAGTGCAATCGATCGCTCCCAAGTTTAAAGTTCTTCTTAGCAGCCAGCGTAAGAACCAGCTTTTCAAGATCTGCATTGTAATATAGCTCTGAAAAATTCTTGACGCTGGTTTTGAAGACCAAGTCAGACGGAGACGATTCTGAACAACTATGGTAGTCTGTGCCGATAGGGCAAGTTCCACAAATTTTCGCTTTTCACAGAAGAGAATCTGTTCATTCCAAAAGACCATATTTTTAAATAGGGATCACACAGTACTACCCAGCATTCAAAATCCTGTCTTCTGCTTGATAGCACTTTGTATCACAATTACTCGGAGAGTATGCTGATGCATTATCTCCTTACTTAACAATCATATACAGCCGTTCGCTCCATGAAAGATCCGTACCCAAAGATTGGAAAGTTGCACAGGTCACACCAATATTCAAGAAAGGTGGTAGGAGTAATCCACTTAATTTTAGACACATATCGTTAACTTCGATACGCAGCAGGATGTTGGAACATATATTGATTTCGAACATTATGAATTACCTCAAAGAAAACAGTCCATTGATACACAGTCAACATGAATTTAGAAAACATCGTTCTTGTGAAACACAACTAGCTCTTCATTCGCATGAAGTGTTGAATGTTTTTGACACGGGATGTCAGATCGATTCCGTATTTCTGGATCTCTGGAAGGTTTTGACACTGTACCAAACATGGGGCTTGTATTGAAATTGCGTGCTTATGGAATTGGGGAGCAAAATAACTGATGATGGTCGAAATAGAGAGGATATAAAAGGTAGAGTGGCAATGGCAATGAAAGCGTTTCTGAAGATGAGAAATTCGTTAACATCGAGTATAGATTTAAGTGTCAGGAAGTCTTTTCTGAAAGTATTTGTATGTAGTGTAGCCCTGTATGGAAGTGATACGTGGACGATAAATAGAAGCTTTCTAAATGTTGTGCTACAGAAGGATGCTAAAGATTAGATGGGTAAATCACATAACTAATGAGGAGGTATTGAATAAAATTGAGGAGAAGAGAAATTTGTGGCACAACTTGACTACAAGAAGGGATAGGTTGGTAGGACATATTCTGACGCATAAAGGGATCACCAATTTAGTATTGCAGGGCAGCACGGAGGGTAAAAATCGTAGAGGGAGACCAAGAGATGAATACACTAAACAGAGTCAGAAGGATGTAGGTTGCAGTAGGAAGTGGGAGATAAAGAAGCTTGCACAGGATAGAGTAGCATGGAGAGCTGCATCAAACCAGTCTCTGGACTGAAGACCACAACAACAATAACAACAACAACAACATGGAATATCGTCTCAGTTATGTGACTGGATTTTTGATTTCCTGTCAGTGAGGTCACAGTTCGTAGTAACTGACGGAAAGTCTTCGAGTAAAACGGAAGTGATTTCTGGCGTTCTCAAAGGTAATATTATAGGCCCGTTGCTATTCCTTATCTATATAAACGATTTTGGAGACAATCTGAGCAGCCGACTTAGGTTGTTTCCAGATGGCGCTGTAGTTTATCGATTAATACAGTCATAAGAAAATCAAAACAAACTGCAAAACGATTTAGAAAACATATATGAATGGTGCGAAAAATGGCAGTTGACCTTAAATAACGAAAAGTGTGAGGTCATCCACATGAGTGCTAAAAGGAATTCGTTAAACTTCGGTTACACGATAAATCAGTTTAATCTAAAGACCGTAAATTCAACTAAATACGCAGGAATTACAAATACGATCAACTTAAATAGGAAGGAACACACAAAATGTTGCGGGAAATGCTAACCACAGGCTGCGTTATATTGTCAGGACACTTAGGAAATGTAACAGATCTGCTAAGAAGACTGCCTACACTACTCTTGTCTGTCCTCTTTTAGAATACTGCTGCGCGGTATGGGGTCCTTACCAGGTAGGACTGACGGAGTACATACAAAACGTTCAAAGAATGGCAGCACGATTTGTATTATCGCGAAATATGGGAGAGAGTGTCACTGAAATGATACAGGATTTGGGCTAGACATAATTAAAAGAAACGCGTTTTTCGTTGCGACGGAATCTTCTCACGAAATTCCAATCACCAACTTTCTCCTTCGAATGACAAAATTTTTGTTGACACCGACCTACATAGAGAGCAACGATCACCGCAATAAAATAAGGAAAATAAAAGCTCGCACGGAAAGATATAGGTGTTCGTTCTTTCCGCGCGCTATACGAGATTGAAATAATAGAGAATTGTGAAGGTGGTTCGATGAACGCTCTGCCAGGCACTTAAATGTGATTTACAGAGTATCCATGTATATGTAGATGTAGATGTAGACGTAGAGAGGAAAGATGAGCATAATACCCACTTCAGAAGTGAGAGAAATTGTGCCTTTTAAGATAATAATCATAAAAACGTCTTTCTCAGTGCTCAACTATTACGGCATATATTCAGCTTCTTTATTATTATTTTTTGAACTTTTTCTCATTATAGAGGCTTATCTCCAACATAATAATTTACTTGGAAATTACAATACAAACAATAAACGTTCTTAAACTTAATTCTCAAAATATTTCTCCAGGTGTTTCGATCTTGTGTGTCTTCTTCCTCTGCGCGCATTCTCCCCATCTTGTGCTGTACATTTTGGAGCCAGGTGGTCATAGGTCGTCCTCTTCTTCTTCTCCCCTCCGGTTCCCATTCCAGTATCAATTTTGGTATTCTGGTTTTCTCCATTCGTCGTACATGCCCGTACCACTGTAATTTCTTCCTATCCATTACGTCATATATTCTTTCTTTTATTTCCATTCTCCTTATTGTTTCGGTGTTCCTTATCTTTTCTTTCCTGGAGATTCTTGCCGATCTTCTCCAAAAGTCCATCTCTAGAGCTTGTAATTTTTTAATGTGCTTCATGTTAATTGTCCAGGTCTCCGTTCCATACAGAACCACACTCTCTAATATGGATTTGTATATTAATTTTTTAGTTCTCCTCATTACATTCCTGCTCCATAAGACTGAGTTAAGCATCCCAATGACCCTCCGTCCGCTACTAATTCTTTTATTGATTTCTGACTCTGATTTTCCCTCGATTTCTAAAATGGGTCCCAAATAACAGAAAGTGTTTATCTTTTTGATTTTCTTTCCTTCAATGTATAGCTCATCTGAATCATTAGTCAAGTATTCTGTTTTTTGGTAATTAATCTCCAAACCCCAAGTTTTGTGTGCTACTGCTAGTTGATTGCACATATAGTTAGCTACGACTACTTGATCATCAGCAAATAATAAATGATGTAGGTAAACTCCATCTCTTATTTCTAATCCCATACTATTACATTTACGAGACCATGATCTAAGGCTAATATCTATATAGATTTTAAATAATGATGGTGACATGGGACAGCCCTGTAAAAGGCCTTTGCTTGTTCTAAATCTCTGTGAAAGCTTATTACTAACTTTCTCTTCGCAAATGTTATCTTTATACATCTGTTGTATTATTTTAATCAAGGAAGGGTTTATGTTTGCCATATGTAGTGCTCTCCAAAGTAATTTTTTTGGCACAGTATCATACGCTTTTTCTAGATCTATGAAAATTAATCCTATATTTTTTTATTTTTCCCTGTTTCTCCAAAATCTGTCGTAATGTGAAAATATGGTCTACACATGATCTCCCAGCGGTGAATCCACATTGTTCTTCTTGGATTCTAAAACTTTTTTCCGGTTTGTTTTTAATTACTCTCGCAAAAATTCTCATTAATGTGTTTGTAACACAAATTCCTCGATAGTTTGAACAAATTTTGCGATCCCCTTTCTTAAATATTGTATTAATGTAACCTAGCTTCATCTCGTTGGGTATTGAATCTCCATGTATCATTTTGTTGAAGAGCTGTGTTATCAGTTTCACAATTTTGTCACCACCATATATCAGACACTCCAGATTGATATTGCCTGGTCCCGGTGATTTACCATTCTTTCCTGTTCTCAACGCCTGAAGTACTTCACTTTCTAAAATCTGGATCTCATCATCTTCATGTCCTTTACCTTCCCCTGCTCCTCCTTCTAGATATTCTTCTCTGTCCTCATTTAATAATTTCTGGAAATACTCTTCCCATTCCTTTTGTGTTATCAGTTGGAGATTAGTTTTGCTTTTTGTATCCTGTTGAATCCCTTTCAATACTGACCATGCTTCTTTTGCTTTCCCAAATCCTAATTTGCTATTCACCCTGGCACATGTTCTTTCCCATGCTTCATTTTTTGCCATCCTTATTTTTTTCATCACTTCATTCTTCTTTTCCTTGTATATTGATCTTGTTTCTTCTGATTTATCATTCAACCACTGACGGAACGCATTTCGTTTTTCTCTAACGAGAACCTCTAGTTCCTCCGACTACCAATCTGCTTCACGGTTCTGGGCGATTTCACAACATGAGAGCTGAATTTGAAGTCGCATGTCTGCATGGCCATGTCCTTCATGGAGCGAGATGTACCAAAACAGTACTACAAGTGCTAGATGATGGAACACAGGGTTTGTGACTAGCCAATAACTTGCGAGCGACTGGGTAAGGTACTTTTTCCTTTAAGCAGATCTCCTGAACAGCTCGCTCATCGATATACATGGGAAAATCTCGAGAGGATTCGGCATGGTCGCCAATGCAGTTGATATAGTGGGGAGAAAGAGGCGGACAATCGCCCTTGTGCACATTCCTGCCACAGGTTACACATTTGGTCGCATGTAAACAAGACATTCGAGTGTGGTTGAAACAATTACACTGATAGCAGTGCATCAGGTTCGGAATGTACGGACGGAGTGTGATAACTTCATAGCCTGCTTTGATCTTGGACGGATGCATTATTCTATCAAGTATGAGAAAAAGAGATCGTGTCTGCTCTAAGGAGGTTCAAATGGTTCAAATGGCTCTGAGCACAATGGGACTTAACATATGAGATCATCAGTCCCCTAGAACTTAGAACTACTTAAACCTAACTAACCTAAGGACATCACACACATCCATGCCCAAGACAGGATTCGAGCCTGCGACCGTTCCGGACTGAAGCGCCTAGAACCGCTCGGCCACCGCGGCCGGCCACTAAGGAGGCATCTACCTTTTTCATCACCCTATGGACGGCAGTGACACCATGATCAGAGAGGTATGGCTGGATTTTGGCCAGGGTCAGACCATCGAGCAGTCTAGTGTAAATAACACCATGGAAAGAATTCAGAGTTCTATGGGCTTCGACATGAACAGGATAGTCATGGAGAAGTGAAGCAGCAAGCAGTTGTTGTGCTTGAGAATCAGAAGTAGTCTCCAAAAGCAAAGTACCATTCTGTAAACGAGAGAAGGATTTCACAGGGCCCGCAATTGCATCAGCACCCTTCTGAATAATAAACAGATTTCCCATTATGAAGGACTGTTGTCTTCAGTATAGGAAACTACGAGAAACTGTGGTGCAGCTGGGAGGGTCTTTGAATCGGGAGCTTTATTCCACTTACGCTTGGTACACGTGGACTGCAAAGATGATGATTGGCTCATTTCGAGGAAATTCCTCCTGATTGCCAGTCTCTCCGATGGTGCGTTCCTTCCAACTGCGGACCCACTGTAGAAGGGGGCGCACCTGTCTTAGGTGATTGTTCACATCTCAGGTCACGCTTCCCATACACCTAACAGAGGGAACAATAGGCAATTAGGGAAGGTAGCAGCTCAGGCAGTCACCCCTTACTGGGCCTGGCCTGTACCAGGGGGTATGGGAGTATGTGCGAACCCTATACAGGGTGTTACAAAAAGGTACGGCGAAACTTTCAGGAAACATTCCTCGCACACAAAGAAAGAAAATACGTTATGTGGAGATGTGTCCGGAAACGCTTACTTTCCATGTTAGAGCTCATTTTATTACTTCTCTTCAAATCACATTAATCATGGAATGGAAACACGCAGCAACAGAACGTACCAGCGTGACTTCAAACACTTTGTTACAGGAAATGTTGAAAATCTTCTCTGTTAGCGAGGATACATGCATCCACCCTCAGTCGCATGTAATCCCTGATGCGCTGACGCAGCCCTGGAGAATGGCGTATTGTATCACAGCCGTCCACAATACGAGCACGAAGAGTCTCTACGTTTGGTACCGGGGTTGCGTAGAGAAGAGCTTTCAAATGCCCCCATAAATGAAAGTGAAGAGGGTTGAGGTCAGGAGAGCGTGGAGGCCATGGCATTGGTCCGCCTCTACCAATCCATCGGTCACCGAATCTGTTGTTGAGAAGCGTACGAACACTTCGACTGAAATGTGCAGGAGCTCCATCGTGCATGAACCACGTCTTGTGTTGTACTTGTAAAGGCACATGTTCTAACAGCACAGGTAGAGTATCCCGCATGAAATAATGATTACGTGCTCCATTGAGCGTAGGTAGAAGAACATGGGGCCCAATCAAGACATCACCAACAATGCCGGCCCAAACGTTCACAGAAAATCTGTGTTGATGACGTGATTGCACAATTGCGTGCGGATTCTCGTCAGCCCACACATGTTGGTTGTGAGTCTCAAACACCGAAGCGAAGAAAGGATAGGAGAAGGTGAACGAAGAAAGGAAAAAGAAACGAAAAACAGTGGTGAGACTGGTCGTACGTCAGCTACAGACAGTGTGGAACATTCCCAGAATACCCCAGGCAGGTTCCCCAAGGGAATGGAAAAAGAATAGTAAGAGGACAGACATGCAGCACGAAAGGGAAAAGATGCTGCAAAGGCATTGACCGACCAACTGCAACATTGCAACATCCTGCAAACTGACATCCAGCATCTGTACGACACAATGTATGCACGTTTGCGTGCTTCCATTGAACATTCTGGCGGTTACTCTAGTTATGAATGTACCAGCATTTCACATTTGCAATGGCTTACCTCGCGCTTACATTAACCTGTTATCTTGCAATGTAAATTACTTCAGTGTGTTAACTAGACAAATTTATTCCCGAAATTTCATTGCGCTTCATTAACTGTTTTTTGATGTTGTGGGTTTTTCCGTCGGTGTAGAACGTCATCACATTTAACTCCATTTGTATCTACGTGATCCCGCATATCCAATCATTACAGTCGTCCGCGCAGCGCAGATTCTCTCCGAAAGTAATATGCTCAGAAAGGGAGAGAGGACCTGCCTCAGTTAATATGTTCTCTTAACTTTCAAAATACAGAAGTCCACAACGTCGGCGTTCTAACCAGTGACTGAGCACACGAATCGGCTGAATGGTTACGAACTGCGCTGTGCAGTGCTCAACATTTATTCGAATAGTAATTACGGGCTGAACAAGTGTTTGACGTAAGCAAGGCGGGGGAAAGAGCGTGGGCGCGCAGTAGAGTTGTCGGAAGCAAATACAGCTGCGGGGGCGGAGGCAGCTGCGAGTTGAGCCGCAGTGCTGCCAACTGTGGCATGTGCGGCGGGAGTTAACGTATATCACTGCTGCAGCTGGCAGCTCTTTCCTGGAAACTAAACGAGTCGGGATACGAACAATTCCTGTGAATTACGTCACCCATGAATTCAGAGCAATTAACTTCAATTCCAGCTACCATCTGCCGTAATTGTTCCATTGAACATTTGTGGTGTAAAAAACACGCAGATACATACCTATCTGTACTCCCGGAATGAAATGAATTTCTGATCACTGCGCATTAGGCCGCAACGAAATGAGACAACTACTTACAGCTGTTCTCCTGCTGTTGACACATAGTGAAAGTACAGCACTTAACCTGTACAGTGCGTACCACAAGTGCCGAATCCTGTGATCCTCCACGACTATAATGGTTGCAAATTCATCGACCTCCGTTATTGGGTGGAGAACTGTAGGGCCCCCCTAGACAGGTCAGGCGTGCACTACACACCGGAAGCAGCTACTAGGGTAGCAGAGTACGTGTGGCGTGCACACGGGTTTTTTTTAGGTTAGAGGGACCCCCCCTTGGGCGAAACGATAAAATACCTGACGGCTTACCAGAGAGGACATTATCATCGTTGATAAAGAACGTCCGTCCTCAGAGACCAAAAACAGGAAAAGTTAACGTAATATTGGTAAACTGCAGGAGTATCCAGGGCAAGGTTCCTGAATTAGTATCTCTTATTGAAGGAAATAGTGCGCATATAGTATTAGGAACGGAAAGTTGGTTAAAACCGGAAGTGAACAGTAACGAAATCCTAGACACAGAATGGAATATATACCGCAAGGATAGGATAAACGCCAATGGTGGAGGAGTATTTATAGCAGTAAAGAATTCAATAATATCCAGTGAAGTTATTAGCGAATGCGAATGTGAAATAATCTGGGTTAAGTTAAGTATCAAAGGTGGGTCAGATATGATAGTTGGATGCTTCTATAGACCACCTGCATCAGCAACCGTAGTAGTTGAGCGCCTCAGAGAGAACCTGCAGAACGTCGTGAAGAAGTTTCGTGATCATACTATTGTAATATGGGGAGACTTCAATCTACCAGGTATAGAATGGGATAGTCACACAATCAGAACTGGAGCCAGGGACAGAGACTCTTGTGACATTATCCTGACTGCCTTGTCCGAGAATTACTTCGAGCAGATAGTTAGAGAACCAACTCGTGAAGCGAACGTTTTAGACCTCATAGCAACAAATAGACCGGAACTTTTCGACTCCGTGAATGTAGAAGAGGGTATCAGTGATCATAAGTCAGTGGTTGCATCAATGACTACAAGTGTAATAAGAAATGCCAAGAAAGGAAGGAAAATATATTTGCTTAACAAGAGTGATAGGGCACAAATCGCAGAATATCTGAGTGACCACCATCAAACGTTCATTTCTGAGGAAGAGGATGTGGAACAAAAATGGAAAAAATTCAGAAACATCGTCCAGTACGCCTTAGATAAGTTCGCACCGACTAAGGTCCAAAGCGAGGGGAAAGATCCACCGTGGTATAACAATCATGTACGAAAGGTACTACGGAAACAAAGAAAGCTTCATCATAGGTTTAAGAGTAGTCGAATCATAGCTGATAAGGAAAAGCTGAACGAAGCGAAAAAGAGCGTAAAGAGAGCAATGAGAGAAGCATTCAACGAATTCGAACATAAAACATTGGCAAACAATCTAAACAAGAACCCTAAAAAGTTTTGGTCATATGTAAAATCGGTAAGCGGATCTAAATCCCCTATTCAGTCACTCGTTGACCACGATGGCACCGAAACAGAGGACGACCGAAGAAAGGCAGAAATGCTGAATTCAGTGTTCCGAAACTGTTTCACTGCGGAAAATCGTAACACGGTCCCTGACTTCAGCCGTCGCACGGACGCCAAAATGGAAAATATTGAAATAAACGATATCGGAATTGAAAAACAACTGCTATCACTTAGTAGCGGAAAAGCATCCGGACCAGACGAGATACCCTTAAGATTCTACAGTGATTATGCTAAAGAACTTGCCCCCTTTCTATCAGCAATTTATCGTAGATCGCTGGAAGAACGTAAAGTACCTAGCGACTGGAAGAAAGCGCAGGTCGTTCCCATTTTCAAGAAGGGTCATAAATCAGATGCGAATAATTATAGGCCTATTTCGCTTACGTCAATCTGTTGTAGAATAATGGAACATGTTTTGTGTTCTCGTATTATGACGTTCTTAGATAATACAAATCTCCTTCATCATAACCAACATGGATTCCGCAAACAGAGATCATGTGAAACTCAGCTCGCCCTATTTGCCCAAGAAATTCACAGTGCCGTAGACACTGGCGAGCAGATTGATGCCGTATTCCTGGACTTCAGGAAGGCATTTGATACGGTTCCGCACTTACGTTTAGTGAAAAAAATACGAGCTTACGGAATATCGGACCAGGTTTGTGATTGGATTCAGGATTTCCTAGAAGAAAGAACACAACATGTCATTCTTAAGGGTTCAAAATCTGCAGATGTAGAGGTAATTTCGGGAGTACCGCAGGGAAGCATGATAGGACCTTTATTGTTTACAATATACATAAATGACTTAGTTGACAACATCGGTAGTTCCGTGAGGCTATTTGCAGATGACACGGTTGTCTACAAGAAAGTAGCAACATCAGAAGACTCGTACGTACTCCAGGAGGACCTGCAGAGGATTAATGCATGGTGCGACAGCTGGCAGCTTTCCCTAAACGTAGATAAATGTAATATAATGCGCATACATAGGGGCAGAAATCCATTCCAGTACGATTATGCCATAGGTGGTAAATCATTGGAAGCGGTAACGACCGTAAAATACTTAGGAGTTACTATCCGGAGCGATCTGAAGTGGAATGATCACATAAAACAAATAGTGGGAAAAGCAGGCGCCAGGTTGAGATTCATAGGAAGAATTCTAAGAAAATGTGACTCATCGACGAAAGAAGTGGCTTACAAAACGCTTGTTCGTCCGATTCTTGAGTATTGCTCATCAGTATGGGACCCTTACCAGGTTGGATTAATAGAAGAGATAGACATGATCCAGCGAAAAGCAGCGCGATTCGTCATGGGGACATTTAGTCAGCGCGAGAGCGTTACGGAGATGCTGAACAAGCTCCAGTGGCGGACACTTCAAGAAAGGCGTTACGCAATACGGAGAGGTTTATTATCGAAATTACGAGAGAGCACATTCCGGGAAGAGATGGGCAACATATTACTACCGCCCACATATATCTCGCGTAATGATCACAACGAAAAGATCCGAGAAATTAGAGCAAATACGGAGACTTACAAGCAGTCGTTCTTCCCACGCACAATTCGTGAATGGAACAGGGAAGGGGGGATCAGATAGTGGTACAATAAGTACCCTCCGCCACACACCGTAAGGTGGCTCGCGGAGTATAGATGTAGATGTAACATCGTATGGCGACTACACACGCTGCGACAGGTACACGAAACACAGGGCGTATCAAAGATAATCTCCCGATTTGGTACATTTATATTTCTGAAACTAATAAACGTATACAATTAATTTTGTGTTTTGATGAACGGGAAACTCAAAAAGTATTTTTTTCACACCCGTTCATAGGTGTTCAATACGCCTCCCTTTAGATGCACGGCATATGTCAATGCGGCATTCAAATTGTCACCACACTGCAGAGAGCAAGTCCTGAGTTATAGCTTCCACAGCTGCTGTTATGAGATGTCTCAGTTCATTCACTGTTGTTGGTAATGGTGACGCATAAACAGAGTCTTTTACAAATTCCCACAATAATTAATCACATTCACTCAGGTTTGGTAACCTTGGAGGCCAGAAATGTAAGGCTGTATCATTTGGTCCAGTGGGACCGATCCATAGTTCAATAATCCTTTGATTTAAAAATTCCCGTACCTCCAGATGCCAGTGTGGCGGTGGCCCATACTGTTGGTAAATGAAGTCATTCAAATCAGTCTCCAGTTGTGGGAAAAGAAAGTACGAACGCATTTCTGCTGACTCCTTGTGAAACTACGACGGATGCGTTCGACGTCTGCGACAGACACTCGGGGACGGCCCGGCGATTTGCCGCTACACATACAACCTGTTTCTTGGAATTGTGCATGCCATCGTCTAATGCTCTGTAATGTAGGAGGATCCACACCATACCTAGTACGAAAATCACACTGCACTGTTATTACTGTCGCGCACTGCGTAAAACGAAGAATACAAAACGCTTTCTTTTGTCCCGACACCATATTTAACAGAACTGAAGTGGGCGCACACTGCTGCTACCTAGCGGTAAACATGTAAAACTGGACACATTGCTCTTTCCAACAGTACATTGTTCACGCACATATCTCAGACAACATAATAATTATGATTTTTTTCTTTTTTAAATCGGATGATACGTTTGGATAAACCCTGTAATTTTCGCACTACAGGCGCCTGCATAATCTCATGCTACTCGCCTATACAATGTCTTTTAAAGAGTCGTACACGAGGAAATCACTACCTTAGCTCGTTAACAGCGAATCATGGCCGGAAAGTCTGCGCGTCCCTTTCAGATGTTGCGAGCGGTTCAAACCTGTCGGCTCCAGAGAAACGCTAAAAGTTGACGCCATTATGTGTACTATGGTAGGACACATTAGGAAAGTCTGGAAGGGACATCCTAAAGAATCGACAATGGAGTCAGACTATAAGCCATTTACTATCTTTGTTTACAGTCATACAGGAACTGTAGAGACAGTGCAGAGGGACTGCACAAATTTCAAGTCCTACTAGTCCAGACAAACAGCAGAGTACGTTGCAAAATGTGGGCTGGAAGAATTTATTTTCTTAACTCGTTCATATCGTTGTAATGATTGAAAAACAAAGTTTTGCCAGCAAAATTATGTGAGCTAAAGTTTCTGTAGTCAAAAAAATTTGAGGGTTTAGGGCTTTTTCCAGTTTTTCGAAAAAACCTTAGCTCCTAACGCTTAGCTGTTTATTTCCTTTTTAAAAGAGCACAAAATTCTCTACAAATCCGATTACTCCATCTTTTTTATGCACCCAGTGTCGCAGGCGCTACAGTCGGTCAAAAAATATCAATTTTGCAAATTTTTGCAAAATTGCAGAATGCCTGGTTTTGAGCATTTTTATTTCAGTTTCTATTTACATAGTAGAACTATGTTATACGCTATTTTATGTATTATAACTGAACATTTCACTTTGAGATATTTAGTTACTCCATGTGCAGTCGGGTGATTCCTGGGCTTCCACCTCACGTGATTGATACATCACTAATTGAAGTTAAGCTCCAGGGCATCTCAGCTATGATTCATGCATTTTTTATGATAACTGTATCAGTTGCTCATTATGTTATATGTATTAAATAACCAGTGACAGAAAATTAAAATATTATTAGCTGAAACAGGCAAATCAAAACAGGTAGCCTATTACACATGTATAAGAAAAACCATTCAGTACAACTAAAACACTGGGAGCTTAATTACAATTAAAAAGACGTTAACATTTACTGAAAGTTGTTATTATCAGTTCTGGATCCGTAATACTTCTGACACAGTGTGCTTCAACCTTTACCCAGAGAGGTGGCGCAATGGTTTGCACTCTGGACTCGCATTCGGAAGGACGAGCGTTCATACGCGGGAATGGCCATCCAGATTTAGGTTTTCCGCGGTTTCCCTATATCGGTTCCGGTAAATGTCGGGATGGTTTCTTTGAAAGAGCACGGCCGATTTTCTTCCCCATCCTTGACCCAATCCGAGTCTGCACTCCGTCTTTAATTACCTCGATGTCTACGGGACGTCAAGCTCAGTCGACCTTCCTTCCTTTGCTTAAACCTTTCGCGCACTGTAGGTGGATGAGTCACTTCCGACGTTCTGACGGATCAAGTTCCTCGGTAGTGCCAGAAACGCCATGAGCAGTAGAATCAGGGTAGAGATATCGAATGGGTCCCAGATCGACCTGTTCTTACCACAGTGAGTCAGCAATTTTCAGTTCGTTGATTTCGACGTCTGGCGCTGGATCTTGGCTTTTTTACAATAGGCCTCTGACCATGGTTACTGTGAGTTTAGCCCCATTTTTCAGAAGGTGCCTAGTTTCCCATCAAACTTTGGACTTGCTGATAACTCCGTAATGAATGATGTTACGCAACTTATTTTTGGGAGGCTACCTTGCAAGATTCAACTTGCTTTTTGTGGCAGACTTACGAAATAGCTGGTACGGCAAACCGTCTAGCGTCTGGAAACTGACACCTTGTGTCTGATCCACCTCAATGCTATACTCTCGAAATTCCTTTTTAAGAAGTGTGATCAAACGATTCTTGTTTCTTTCGTTCTGCAAAAACTTGTCCTGAGGAACTTGGTTTACCATGTCTGATATACTAAGCGATAATAAACTGTTCTCCAGCTGTTATTTGTTGTAAAACCTCATTTTTCCTTGATAAAAATAGCGGATGTCGTATCACATCCACTAGTGGCGTGAATGAACAGAATATGTCCACTGTAGGACTTGTAGGATGCAGTGCAAAACCGCTTGTCCGCACTTCCTCTTCCTGGCCATAGAGAAAGTAAGTCTTCGATGTCTTGTCCTAAACAAGTCTTGACTACAAGGAGGTCAATATTTGCCCCACTATGACCACGCTTTCAAAATTGTCGATTCTTGGTTCAGATGGTTCAAATGGCTCTGAGCACAATGGGACTTAACTGCTGAGGTCATCAGTCCCCTAGAACTTAGAATTACTTAAACCTAACTAACCTAAGGACGTAGCTCACATCCAGTCCCCTAGAACTTAGAACTACTTAAACCTAACTAACTTGAGGACGTCACTCACATCCATACCTGAGGCAGGATTCGAACCTGCGACCGTAGCGGTCGCACGGCCCCAGACTGTAGCGTCTACAACCGCTCGGCCACACCGACCGGCTGTCGATTCTTGAAATGACAGATTTTACAATGATGAAGTCAGCATTTTCTTGTGCCTGGTTCACCTCAATGCTACAATCTCGAAATTCCTTTTTAAGAAGTGTGATCAAGGAATTCTTGCTTCTTTCGTTGTACAAAAACTTGTGCTGAGGGAGGTAGGATACCATCTCTGATTCAACTACACCTTCAACCGAAGAATGTTTTCCAGACCTGCGACTTCTCTCAGCACTCTTTGTGCTACATTGCTATACCATACGTGGGATCCCATAAAATAAAATGGCATATTGAGATCCAAAACGATGTTACAGGTAACAAGCGTATCTTCGAGCTTTTGATTTGAAGGAAAGATTTGAACGTCAAGTCACATTTTGTATAAGGACCCCTCCATCGAAGACCAAAATTTGTTTGCTGCGATTGGTTGCACATCTTTCACTAGAACAAAGGCGGTGTACAATGAAGATTTTGTCCTTTTTCGCATGCCTTTTTTTGAGAATAGGGGAATTAGATAACTGGAAAATTTATATTTCAGAAGGGCTTTTAATTCTTCTTCACTTTGTTCCATAAAACAAATCCTTTAGAAAGGAGCCAAAGAATCACCATGTAATAAATGCAAGTTGTCCTCTAAACCACAATTTCTACACACTTTTTCTTGTAACTGACCATTAATGTCATTCAGCTACAAAATACGTACGGCACCTGTGCGCAATTAGTTAGTCTTATGTGAGAAAAAAAGTATCCTGGCCATGCCGCAAAGTAAGACGTTCTGTCCCAGTGTACAACATGACATATCATATGTTACTACTGTATAAACAGAAACTGAAATAAAAGTGCTCAAAAACTTGGTATTTTGTCATTTTGCACAAAGTTTGAAAAATCGGTATTCTTTGACAAACTGTAGCGCCCTTGGTACTGGGTACAGAAAGTAGTTATAGTAATCAAATCTGTAGTGAATGTTTTGCTCTTTTAAAAAAGGAACTAGACGCCAAAGCGCTAGGCGAACAAGAAATTGAGACTTTTTTTAAAAACTGAACAAATTCAGAAGTTTTCAAAGTTTTTGACTACAGAAAGTTTAGCCAAGATACATTTCTTTGGCAAAACTTGGTTTTCCCAAATTTCCAACCATGTGAACGACTTAAAAAAAAAATCTTCTATCCCACATTTTGCAATGTATGGGCTCTCTTTCCGACAATTTTACCGGACTATACGGGAGACAGTCACTCCTAACTGCGGGGAAGCGAGACGTGAATTAAAAAAAAAAGTTCAAATGGCTCTGAGCACTATGGGGCTTAACATCTGAGGTCATCAGTCTCCTAGACTTAGAACTACTTAAACCTAACGACATCACACACATCCATGCCCGAGGCAGGATTCGAACCTGCGACCGAGGCAGCAACGCGGTTCCGGACTGAAGCGCCTAGAACCGCTCGGTCACTAAGGCCGGCCGTGAGTCCCAAGCCCTAGAGGAAACGGAGTGAGAGTCGACAGTCATAGATACGGTGTAACTATCCCGACGCCTAGTAGGTGTCCATTAAAAAAGAACATAGGCTGGGATCCCTCTTCACCATCTTCCCCTGAAGGGGCAGAAGCGGCTAATTCAGATTCTCGTATTTCCGGGTGCATCACTGAACTACACGAAGTGCGCTTGCCTCTTCCGGATCTCTCTCTGCCCATGTAATAATAACAAGTGTCTACAACTCTTGGTGAGGGTGGATATGTCCCGCTTGCATGCCTCTGCTCAGGGTTCATAGGATAACAGACAGCAATGCTTTGCATTCGGACGATCAGAAGCTAGCACTCGAGCACTCGCGGCAGGCATGATACATCCATATCGCTGGAAACTTCAACATGACCAACAGAATATGCTCGATAGGTTCGTTTAGAAATAAATCTTCTGCTACCAGTCACAATTTTCTTTATTTACTTTTCACACAATGCATTTCGGGAAATGATTCCCATTTTCAAGGGCGTTTTTTGTGTGTATTATGCCATTTCTGTGTGGTGTTGTCGATTTGTGAGAGTCTGCTTCATTTCGTTGACTTTAAGTTTTCTAATGGTCCATTTTTCCAGAGTCTCACACGCATGAAACATCACACAAAACTTGCTATACACTTTAAACATAAAAAGTTTAAAGTGTACGGCAAGTTATGTTGATGTTTAGTGTGTGTGAGGCTCTGCACAAATGGACTAATTTAAAACTTACAGTCAACGAAATGAAGCAGACTCTGACGCATCGACAACACCTCACAGAAATGGCATAATACACACAAAAACTCATTTGAACATGGGAATCATTTCCCGAAATGCGTCGTGTGGAAAGTAAATAAATAAAACCGTGCCTGGTAGCAGAAGATTTATTTATAAACAAACCTATTGTTTCCACACTCGCAGCCTTTCAAAAGCATGTATAATGTATCAAATCAGACTATCCGCGGTTAAGTTGCCAGTTGCCACTCTGGCGGCCGAATCGGCAATTCCAGGAATACAAATGTACTGTACGAGACCACTGTCGAAAGCGTCTGTGTTTTTATTGTTTGGACATCCATATCGGCAAAGACTCCAGCTTTCGCTTTTCTGCTTCTTCCATGTCAACTCTGGCAGTGTACCACACCGAGTTTAACACGGTTCTTAAGACACTTGAGCAGACTGGGTGAAACCAAGAAGAGTCTTCCAGATATGTATGTGCCTAGAACAAAAATTATTCAGAACATGTTAGACAATGGGTTTGTCTATAAACAACTTTCCTGCAAGCAATCTCGAATTTCTTTTATTCCTATTTTACATGACTAGTTTCGGGAAATGATTCCAATTTTCAAGTGTGTTTGCTCTTTGTATCGTGCCATTTTTACGTAACATTTTTAATGTGTGAGGTTATGTTTTGTTTTGTTGACTTTACTGCAATATATAAAAATGTGAAAATTTTAGTTAGTTATCGATTTTCATATGCAGCTAGAGCCGAAACTTGGAAGAACTTGTACCTACAGTTTTCTTGTGGTCCATTTGTACAGATCATAGAAAGAAAGCTTTCACGACCGGATGACATAGCTGCTGGTAAACCTTTCTGGATGTGAGTTAGTGGTCCAAGAAACTCTTCTGTTCCCGACGTTTCGTCCAGGACTGCGCTGGACGTCTTCAGAGGCGTTCCTCCTCGGCAACACTCAGGGGAGGAGCGCCTCTGAGGATGTCGAGCGCAGTCCTGACGAAACGTCAGAAACGGAAGAGTTTCTTGGACCACGACCTCACATCCCGAAAAGTTTACCAGCAGTATTTGTACAGAGTCTCACACATGTGAAACATCACACACAATTTTCAGTGCGTATTGTACGTCGAAAATAGCTTACACAAAAGAAAAGTTACAAAGACGTTTTTAGATGTCTTCCACAGAGTATGATAGGCTTTTGTACAGAGGGTATTTACCTACACAGTACGAATCATAATTTGCTTATATCTATTTTACAATGGTTCTTGTTTCTATGTGTTACTATTTATATCTAAGCAGGTTGTCAAAGCATCTGAAGAAATTCACTGATTCACCTTCAAGTTTTTAGTTTAACATTTTGTCTTCTTATTTTCTGTTGTGTGAATATTATCTCCAGTTCTTGTAACAAACCCATTTTATTCCCTTTATTTATGCGGGGGAGTACTTTAACATTTTGCTCCACTTTTCCCAATGGGTGCTGGGTGTCCTGTATTATCTATGTGTATGGCTATTGCTGCTGTTGTGTGTTTCTTTTCAGTTTCTGTCAATAGGATAAGTCTTCCAACCATGAATCCAGAGGCACCACGCCTAATTGCACAGCCAAAGGTACACAAAGAAGGTAATCCGATCCATCCATTGGTAAATTCTGTAAACAGCTCAGCATACAAATTGTCACAGAAACTGAATAACGTATTGTTGAAAATTTAAACATGCGAAACTACATACTCCATAAAAAAAACAGCATGATACTAGCTGAAGGACTAAAAGGCAAAAAATTTCCCAAAGATGTTCAATTTTTATCACCCGACATTACCAACCTTTACTCAAACATACCCATACAAGAAGCTGTAACAATAATCCAACAGAACCTTGTGTAGCATAAGAAACTTGCGTGCACAGAGATTATTGAATTTTGGGAACTCACCTTTAATGACAACATTTCTAAGCAACCAGACGTCCTAGCAGTGGGACTACGTATATCAGGTACCATAGCTCACATATACGTAAATCACTTGGAACAAAAGTTATTTAGCAGTCAAGAACCCTGCCTAAGGAAAACTGAATTTTATAGGAGATACGTGGATGACACGAACTGTTAGTGAAAGGGGATGTCAAAGACATAAAAGACTTCCCAAATTGCTTCAGTAATCTACATGAGAAAATTACATTCACAGTGGAAGATGAGCAAGACAAAAGGATCAATAACATGGGCTAAAAATATTAAAAGACAGAACAACACATACACTTCCAAAATTTATAGGAAAAATACGCTGACAAAAAAAAAAAAATGGCTCTAAGCACTATGGGACTCAACTGCTGAGGTCATTAGTCCCCTAGAACTTAGAACTAGTTAAACTTAACTAACCTAAGGACATCACAAACATCCATGCCCGAGACAGGATTCGAACCTGCGACCGTAGCGGTCTTGCGGTTCCAGACTGCAGCGCCTTTAACCGCACGGCCACTTCGGCCGGCTACGCTGACCAGCACCACAATCCCTGCATCATCATATCACCAGAACATCCACAAACAGTAAGCATATAGGTTAATGTTACATAGGGCAACTAAAATACCTATGAACCAAGAAAACATACAACAGGAAATAAATATAGTGAAACAGATTGCAGTTGCCAATGATTACACTGCTTCTATAGTTGACACACTCCTAGACAAAATGAAGAAACCCTCAAAGTGCACTACAGAAAAAAAAGAGAAAAAAATATATATCTAGCATTCCTTACATCACAGAAAATTGCAAATATTTCCAAAAATCACGAAGTAAAAGTTGATTTTTCTGCATCAAATAAAAAAAACTAATACACAATATAAGCCGGCCGGAGTGGCCGGCGGTTCTAGGCGCTACAGTCTGGAGCCGAGCAACCGCTACGGTCGCAGGTTCGAATCCTGCCTCGGGCATGGATGTGTGTGATGTCGTTTTCAAATGGAAATGTTAGATTACCCACAATACAGTCCGCAATTGTCTCCCCCTGAGTTTCATCTCTGGTCACATGAACCGCTGTCTTTGAAGACAACATTTTGACACAGACAACTAGGTGTAGGCCAGCGTGGAGAATTGGCGGAAAGCACTGGCGGCTGCCTTCTATGATGAGGCTATTGAAAAGTTGGTACAACGCTATGACAAAAGTCTAAGTCAGAACGGCGACTACGTAGAGAAGTAGCTGAAAGGTGTAGCTAATTGTTACAAGTAAAACATTTCTGATGTTCACTGTGGTTTCAATTTGGCAATCAATCGAAGCTTACTTTCTGAACAGGCCTCGTATACAGTCAGAAATAAATACACTATTACATCTATTGTATATTAAATACAGTGTCTTTAACGAAGCTTACAGATTCAGAATTAGCTGTACAGTACAAGTTATCAACGGATATTGAACGGCGAAAAATTCTGAACGGCGCAGAAAGTATTTTATCCGGATTTTCGGTGCTACAAGTTGTCCTTCCTAGAATGTGTACAGACTTCTTTCAGTTTTGACTGTGTCTGCATCAACGTGTCACTCTGTAGTGGCCGGCCGCGGTGGTCTCGCGGTTGAGGCGCTCAGTCCGGAACCGCGCGACTGCTACGGTCGCAGGTTCGAATCCTGCCTCGGGCATGGATGTGTGTGATGTCCTTAGGTTAGTTAGGTTTAATTAGTTCTACGTTCTAGGCGACTGATGACCTCAGAAGTTAAGTCGCATAGTGCTCAGAGCCATTTGAACCATTTGAACACAATATAAGTTGTAATCATAAATAATACTCAGACTCTGGAATATACAAATTACCATTCCAAGAATGCTCCATGTTCTACCTACGATAAACAGACTGAAATTTCAACACCAGGTACACAGAGCACGTTAAAGCTTACACGCATAACAGACACACAACGTCAGCAATAGCCACACACATACGTAATACAGGACACCTGTTTGGGAAAGTAGAGTAAAATGTCAGAGTACTCAACTGACTAAATAAAGAGCTTAAAATGGATTTGTTACAGGAACTGGAGATATAGACACGTTACAGAAAATGTGAAGACAAAATATTACACGAAAAACTTGAAAGTGAATCAGTGAATTTCTTCAGATGCTTTGACAATATGAAAATAAAAACACATAGAAATAAGCAATATTGTAAAACAGATATAAGCAAAGTATGACCCATACCGTTGAGATAAATACCCTACGTACAAAAGCATATCATACTTTGTCGAAGGAATGTTACATTATCTCTTTCAGCTACATCTAAAACCATCCTTGCAACTGTTTGTTTATGTCAGTTATTCTCGATGTTCACTGTGCACTGAAAATTGCGTGATACTCTGCGCAAATGTACCATAACAAAACTTTAAGTACAACGTCTTCCAAATTTCGCCACAACCGAGAAATAACTACAGTTACATTGCAGTAAAGCCAACAAAACAAAGAAGAACTTCACACAATGAAAACATTACGTCAAAGCGGCACTGTAGAAACAGAAAAACACTTGAAAATTGGATCATTTCCCGAAACCCGTCGTGTAAAATAAGAATAAAAGAAAATTGTGACTGTTAGATATTTATAAATAAACCCGTTGTTTTCACAGTCGCAGGCTTTCATAAAATGACTTATAATGGACAAAATCACGTATACGACCCCTTTCTATTGCCGTAAAAGCTTAGAAAGAAGGTAGTGTTCTGCAGGGTACAGACTTTGTAATGTGAAACCAATTACCTGTCCGATGATTTTCTCTTTTCAATCATACAGGTGGGATGAAGGTTCACTCAGCCATCTTCATTTAGGACATAGCTCTCTTACGAAGGTCATCTTGGTCTGGCGCGAGTAACCACCCCGTTTGTGGTGCCTGTGGTTTACACATTTCGGTACGTCATATTTAAATGGAGAGCACTTTATACTCTGAAGAGAAGCCAGCTAGGACCACATTCTATTTACCTGACGATAAGAAGAATGTGTAACCCTTTTTAAAATTTTGTGATTTGTCCAGATCTAGTACAGTCTGATACGTTGGAAGTCTCATTGTGTTGCAGTGTGGCTGGCTTGTCCTATTTACTCCAGTGACCAGCCATCCAAGATTTCTGCTGTACTATTTTACATCTATCATTATGTTATTTCTCGTTTAATTAAAATTTTAGAACTAACGAATGAAATTGTTATTAGACTTTTGTCTATGCGTATGGGGAAGGGGACAATAATATAGTATTTATTGAACAGGTACCTTTTAATTTATATCTATGGTTCCCTTTACGTTTTCCCTGGATGTGGTGGTCAGTTACAGCATTAGAGTGCATTGACTCCATCTTAAAAAGGCGGCATAGTGAGCCGTGGTGAAACACTGCCTATGTAGAGAATACTCTCCATTTTTGCAAGACAAAGCTATTGAGTCACAGCATAGCTCTGTAGAATTTGGTTTGCCCTGGCCGGCAGCCTTCCGAAAAAGCAGATGAGTGGGAAGTTACTCGCAGATAAAGATCTCTGTCTTCTTCGTGGGGAGAGTAATAGCTGACTTTGTTTTAGAATTTCTTTTCTGTCTTTGTGAAGGCGAGGTGCAATCAGCCGGACACCACAAGGAAGAGTGAATAATCTCTCATCTCTTACAAAACGTGAAAAAGGGCTCCATTGGCTGCCCCTGAAAAAATTACCAGAGATGGGACGTAGCAGGCATCTTTGTGAGAATTATGGGCGCGGGAGAGCCGCGGATTGGTAAAAAAGAAAGAAAACGTTTGTGAAGAGTGAGAATTTTGCACTTAACTTCCTCTCGATACCATTTTGTCAGAAAATTTGTGTTAAGTATTTGACACAGAGGTTTCGTAATAAATCAGGGTCAGATTGGCCCAGTCTTTTATTTCAGTAAATATATGAACTCACTTTTTATAGACATTATTAGTGCTTTTATAAAGTACCAACACCCACGACTTACTTTTTAGGGCCACCCTTTGTTCATGTTATTCCGTTGCAGGACAGTTTTGATTACATTTGTATCCATGGGGAGCAATCTGTCTCTCAGGAGGTCCAGCCAAGGCAGACCGTTGTGGCTGCCAGAACGCATGACCAGATCGGTTGGTGTCTTTCAGTGTGTTAATAAAAAGTAGTAGATAGTAAGTCAAACAAGAAAGTTAATTTTTACTGTATCCTTTCTTCTTTGCGTATTTATTTCACGGAAAAAATAGCCAGCGCCAGAAAGAAAGTGTTGACGATGTTCTCGCACGTTCAAGATATTAGTAGCTCTAAAACGTAATTAGTCGTCACTGTTCAGTAAAAGCGTGTAAATTGTTGTTATATTTTCTGCCTACTGCACAGCTAAACTATCCTCCAAATGCGGCTCCTTCGTACACCCGAGCAATTATCTAATAGTCACTCGTTGCTTCCGTATCGTTTCTGCTACCTACACTCAATATTAACTAACATGCTGCAAGTGATTGTGTTTTTAATTAATCTTATAAGTAACGAATTAATGCCTAAGAAGCTGAAATTAGATATGAGAAAGAATACTACGAAATTCTTCGGGATGTTTAAATATTCCTCGCATTCTAAATTTGCGAACAGCCAATATATTCACATGGGGTACAACAACCCAGAATATAATAAATGATAAAAGCACCATTTTGCAGTACGTTGAAATGAAAGTGAACACATGGAGTGCGTAGTACAAGTGACGTCAGTGAAAAGCGTTCGTGTATTCCAATATAACGTGTCTGTTCGTGCATGCACCTGCCATGTCGGATATTGAGAGCCAATATTTTGAATTTGCTTATACGCTCTCATTGATTCCATATGCGTGCCGCACTCGAAAATGGCCTATGAGGCTGGAATTGGTTACTCGTCTACACGCACGAATATGCCTTTGCAAATAAGATAATAAAAAGTCGATATAGAAACAATGAGTATCATTTTTTAACTGAATGTTTTCATTGACGTCTGTCGTAAGATTTGTCATAATTCCGATATGAGGCATTTACTAATTTCATAAGGACGCTAAACAGTCACGAGATCATTTCAGCTCTTCAGTACCAACAATTTATTTTAGTTTGAGTAGTTACCTTACATCCATTGGTCATTTGCACGATACGTTGTAATGATACACAGTGATTGCTGTTTAATATATGGCTACAAGCTGACCATTCACAAGTGAGTTAATGTTACAGTAAACAATATTCTTAATAACATCATTAAGTATTATAGTGAATACAGTTATTTCGCGCTACACAAGCTATGCTTAAGGACTGAAAATACATCTCGGAAAAACTGGATAACAGCACGCGTTAGCGCTACACGTCTGGGATCGGGGAGGCGCTCCAGTCCCGGATCGAATCCTCCCGGCGGATTATCGACGAGGATCGATGTGCCGGTCAGCTTGGATGTGGTTTTTAGGCGGTCTCCCACATCCGACTATTGTCGGGCCGTAACACGATGATCCATTCCTCGGCGTAATGGGTCGAGAGACCGCTCCGGTCGCAGAAACGAAATGCAATGCTGTTGCCAAATGGTTAGTTTGCTGCCGGAGAGTATACTTAACGGTCGCGATAGCTAGCGGTGGACGGCAGGTCCTGCATTCTCAAGCGAGGTAATTTGTTATTCGTGTGCGGGATCACTTTCAAGGTGAGAGGCGTAATGGAAGACCTATTCCCCCTTTGTGAAATTTAGTGCAACGATCAGCCGATGCCCTTTGTATTGGTACTGCTATAGTGAAACGTGTGACTAAGGAAAAACATGCAGGCGTTGATAATGGTAAGAAAGACTTTAAGAACGCCAGGTAAACGAGAAAGGATACGAAGCGAGTGGCAATTTTAATCAGTGTGCTATTCGGGACCATATTTACAATTATTACTGTAAAGATGAATTACCAAGTAGGAAAAAAATTATTGTTTATTTTCGTAAAGCAGGGCTTTCTTCGGTTCTGAATTATTTAGGCCTCAGGTATAAAACATACAACAATTGTAAATTTGTAATGGAGAGGACGGACATAGTAATTCTGCGCTGCAGTTTCCTCAGAAAAACGTGCACTATCGACAAAGTCATATTTAAGGATGAGACTTGGATTAATACAAACCACAGTGTTTCACACATTTGGACTGACGACAATAGTTCTTCAGATCTACGACAATCAACCGGGAAAGGTGGCATATTAATTGTTTGCCACTCTGGAACAAGCGCAGGATTCATAAACGGTGCTTTGTGGGCTTTCGCTTCAAGAGATTTCCATGAAGAAATGAATGCCGTGAGTTACATCTCATGGTTTCGGGATAAACGTTTTACGAATATTCCTCCTAAGTCTGTTATAATGGTAGATAATGCACCTTATCATTCTACTCAGGAGGACAAAGCGCCGACTATGTCAAATAGAAAAGACAATTTGTTAAGTTGGTTGCAGTGACATAATGTTTCTTGCACTGCTGAAATGAAAAAGGCACAGCTGCTTCAGCTTGTTAAGCTTAACAAGCCACAAACTCTTGCATACACGGTCGACGAAATCGCTAGAGATGGTGGTCACAAAGTTATTCGTTTGCCACCATCCCATTGCACGTACAATGCGATTGAGCTTATTTGGGCTCAAGTGAAAGGAAATGTAGCAAGAAATAACACGCGTCCACCTTTCTCACAAAGCAAGGTGTTAAAATTGCTTCATCAAGCTTTGAATGAAGTTACACCAGATATGTGGCGATCCGCGGTTCTACCTACGAAATATCATTGAAGACCCTTGGGAGGGAGAAGGAATTGTGGAGACCCATATGGAAAACATTATAGCTAATGTTGGTGAAGCAGATGATGATACGAGTGCGAGCAGCAGCTCTGAGGACGAGATTTCAGCTGATCGTGAAATTTCCAGCGCCTGCCCCAACTACGACAATCTTGGCGTGTCTCCGTTATCGGATTAACGCAGTACATGGTGAGTTTAAAATTCAGTTATTCTTATTTAACATTCTCATGCAGAAACGTGAACTGCCTTCATATGTAAGGTAATAATTTCAGGAAAATTATTTCGCAATAAATCACGAGCATTTGTTACATTTCTTTTAGGGTAAGATATTAATAAATGGTATAACTTTTTATTATTCTTTGACGCTCAACTACCGCAGTTTGAAAGTGATTCCTCGACAGAATGTGTATTAAAAGAACAGTCAGTGATAATTTTATCCAAGGGTAATTAATATGTTGCCATAACTATTTACTCTCTCCGTTTGCTTTATTTAACCATTAGTTTCTTACGATACGCACACGTATTTTTCTGAACTTGTTTATAAGGTTTATTACGTCTATCAGAAATGCAACGCTTATAACAATTTAAGTCGAACTGCCAAACGGAACCGTGCAATAACACAACTATCATCAATTAACGTTGGAAATTTTAAGAATAAATAATAACTCACGAATCTTGAAATCTATCATGGTAGCAGCTCACTTTATTGATAAATCACCTTCAGTAATAACGCATCTTGCACGTGATGTAAAACAAAAAAAGAAAGGAAATACACAAAAATAAATTCGAAAAGTGTCGATCATGTTTTTCAATCTGTACTGCCGTATGTGTCTCGTGGAATCAAATTCCATAGCGTTAAAATGAAACGAAGTAAATTATTGAGTATGAAGTTGGTGATTGCTGTTTTGTCCATGTGCAAAAGCACGCCTATTCAGGCGTGTTTCAAGAAAGCTGAGCACTTTGTTGTCGCTGTTGTCTGACAGAACTGGCAAAAGTGCATAGCGCAGCCAAACTCGCGCATGCGCAGAGCAGCGTTCGCGTTTGACTTACTCCAATGGTCTGCTGCGCAGCCGGCGCTCAATGTCGATTGGCGCAAGCACCAGGTTCAAATGGTTCAAATGGCTCTGAGCACTATGGGACTTAACATCTGTGCTCATCAGTCCCCTAGAACTTAGAACTACTTAAACCCAACTAACCTAAGGACATCACACACATCCATGCCCGAGGCAGGATTCGAACCTGCGACCGTAGCACCAGGGATCGTCGTATTTCGGCTCGACTTTAGGTGAAAACCAGGATTTTACCCACGTCCTACTTCAGTTACACGATTCGCAAACATTTCGGATTAGTCCTCGCACTCTGTGATAGGATAACACTAGGTGCAAAAGTTCCGTCGGCTGGAGGGTAGGAGGGGGCAGGGGGGGGGGACAGGTGGTGGCGGGAAGGGGTGGCAACAGGGAGGCCCTCCGGGCAATCTCTACCACTAACATTGCCGAATCAAGAATAACATGCCTACCCTACGGAAATACGTGATAGGGCTGGAAAGATGACGAAGAAGCAGACGTATCAGACTAGGACATTGTGCAGAGAATTAATAAACAGTATGCTACTAGATATTCTATTTTCGTATGTATGCTTATTTCGGCTTTACTGCCTTCATCAGCACATGTCATACCGCTTAAACGGACATACGTCAACTCTGACTAAACTATTGCTGATGTCCTTAGTAGTTGGATGTAACATTTTTTCTTATATTATAATAGGTCTTTTTGTTACACTGAAAGTCATAGAAATTCAAGTTTGACAGCTAGTTGTTTGCTCTAGTTGTCAAACATCCAACAACTACAGACAGTTCCGCACTGTCGCCTGATAAACAAAGTAAGAGCCTACGGAATATCAGACCAGCTGTGTGGCTGGATTGAAGAGTTTTTAGCAAACAGAACACAGCATGTTGTTATCAATGGAGAGACGTCTACAGACGTTAAAGTAACCTCTGGCGTGCCACAGGGGAGTGTTATGGGACCATTGCTTTTCACAATATATATAAATGACTTAGTAGATAGTGTCGGAAGTTCCATGCGGCTTTTCGCGGATGATGCTGTAGTATACAGAGAAGTTGCTGCATTAGAAAATTGTAGCGAAATACAGGAAGATCTGCAGCGGATAGGCACTTGGTGCAGGGAGTGGCAACTGACCCTTAACATAGACAAATGTAATGTATTGCGAATACATAGAAAGAAGGATCCTTTATTGTATGATTATATGATAGCGGAACAAACACTGGTAGCAGTTACTTCTGTAAAATATCTGGGAGTATGCGTACGGAACGATTTGAAGTGGAATGATCATATAAAACTAATTGTTGGTAAGGCGGGTACCAGGTTGAGATTCATTGGGAGAGTGCTTAGAAAATGTAGTCCATCAACAAAGGAGGTGGCTTACAAAACACTCGTTCGACCTATACTTGAGTATTGCTCATCAGTGTGGGATCCGTACCAGGTCGGGTTGACGGAGGAGATAGAGAAGATCCAAAGAAGAGCGGCGCGTTTCGTCACTGGGTTATTTGGTAACCGTAATAGCGTTACGGAGATGTTTAATAAACTCAAGTGGCAGACTCTGCAAGAGAGGCGCTCTGCATCGCGGTGTAGCTTGCTCGCCAGGTTTCGAGAGGGTGCGTTTCTGGATGAGGTATCGAATATATTGCTTCCCCCTACTTATACTTCCCGAGGAGATCACGAATGTAAAATTAGAGAGATTAGAGCGCGCACGGAGGCTTTCAGACAGTCGTTCTTCCCGCGAACCATACGCGACTGGAACAGGAAAGGGAGGTAATGACAGTGGCACGTAAAGTGCCCTCCGCCACACACCGTTGGGTGGCTTGCGGAGTATCAATGTAGATGTAGATGTAGAGTAGCAATAGTTTACTCAAAGTTGACATGTGTCCTTTTACAATGTCAGGTCATATACTGATGAAGGCAATAAAGCCGAAATAAGCTTATATACGAAATTCAAATATCTAGCTGCATACAGTTTACTAATTCTCTACATTATGTCCTACTGAGACATAACATATGCTGCAGGTCCTATAATAAAGAAACATTTTATGTCGTTAAATACATTGTCAGTTATTTTGATAATACATCACTCCCTCCTTTATGAACTAAAATCAGCCTTAAAAGATAAGACTGAAAGTCATAATTGTGAAGATAATTATTTCTTTTGAAATGTAGTCGACTTTTGAAACAAAATTTCATGTTTGGTGATATCTGCTGTAACACTTCAGCTTAAAGTTCCAAATCAATAAGCAATTATCATAATCAATTACCACTGCCTACATGAACCGATTATGTACGTATGTTCAAAACAAAATATCCATGCTGATGCTGTTTCTCAAAAACTTACATCGTAATTCAGGGGGCAATTGCTTTGAAATTCATTGTTAAGACATCTTCCCGTAGATTTCCTGAATCGGGCAGCATTCAAAATCGTATGCAGTTTGCTGCTAGCTATAAGTCATAGCCATCGACCACACATTACTGCTATTCACAGCTCCCATTGGTGGTACTGATGTGACAAGGCGAAGCTTAATTTACCTTTGCAGTATTTTCTGATTCTGTTTCATATATCTTCATCGGTTATCCAATCCATCCACCGAATCTTCAGCATTATTATTCTGACACTCCACTCCGTTTCTCTTTCATCAGACATCAGCTGAAACGACTGTGAGAGTGTAAGAGTCTATAGAATAAATGACTGGGGTAAGGAGTGGATCCTTATTCTATGACAGAGCACAACGATGTTTCAGCTGAACACAAATTGGTTTTAATGCAGAATTATTGTCAAGGAAATACACGAATTTACATAGGTTCTAATGTGACAATGTTAGGACAGTTGTTAAGATAACGCATTTCGTACTGAGTAATCTAAATAACTCTAAACACAACAATATCAAATTTCTTACCAGAAGTTTCTTTACAAAATTATTCTTACTACTACGTCGTGAGCCGGCCGCGGTGGTATCGCGGTTCTAGGCGCGCAGTCCGGAACCGCGCGACTGCTACGGTCGCAGGTTCGAATCCTGCCTCGGGCATGGATGTGTGTGATGTCCTTAAGTTAGTTAGGTTTAAGTAGTTCTAAGTTCTAGGGGACTGATGACCACAGCTGTTAAGTCCCATAGTGCTCAGAGCCATTTTACTACGTCGTGAAGTTGGCAAATATTACGACAAATCATCTGATTCGAGTTCTAAGTTCGGTACTATTTAGGATGACAGTCAAGTCTATGGAGGATGGTTAGTTTTTTGTGACAAGCTGAGCGAAGATTACTCAAGATTGCTTGATTACACAGTGGACGCAACCTGGTGATCCAACAAGTTTACACCTCTGCTGGCACTATTTACCTTAGCTGCAATGAGCTGTCGGTTGCATGTCTGCTCTCATCCCGTGAAATTCCTATACAAGCTAATCGAAACTATTGCTGATTTTATCAGTAGAAACTCTCCAAGTTTCTCGTTAGGCGAGAAAACATGCACTCATCCCTAGCCTTGAAATATGACGATATGCATGCGCATGGCTGGAGCAGCGTACCTATTACAATGCCCTCTGAGTTCTCACAGGAGCAATTAACTATGTGGCTGGTTCATTTCTCCGCTGTTGGTGCTCAACGGCACTACAGCTAATATCTAGCTGAATGCCAGCGGCAGTGAAAACAGTGTTCACACCAAATTCCTCCTCTGCATTGTACACAGCGTTATGTGCCCCATTCAGCACTTCACGCCAGTTCAGAGGAGAGAGCCCAAAATTTTCGGTCTTGTCTCTCTTGTAGCAAAACTGTTGTCGACCTGGGTCCTTTCATGCTCCACGTCATAGCTTTTTCTGACCAATAGGAACGTTCTTCTTATTTTGTGGAAACTCTCTCAGCCAACCACAAAGGGCCTACCATTAAACTGCGTCGAAATTTCGGCACTTTACTCCTTCCTAGTTCGTGCCAGTCGATCGGACATTTTGTGCCCGCTCAAGACGCCTAAAAGTTACGTCACGAGCGTACCACGCACAGCTCACGGGATCTACTGCATCACTGGTTTGTTCGTATCCATCTGGAAATTCCCCAACACAGTTTTCTAACGCTTCTTTCCGTACTACTCCAATGGCCCGCTACTTGCCCTCCTCGATGAGTCACCTGACCCGTTCATTTGCTCTCGCTGCATGTCACTTTTAAGAGCTTTCTGTTGTACTCCGCCCGTGGCGAGCCAGGGACGCCGCACCTCACCCATGGCGAAATTTTATTAGGAACTATTCTCGGGAGCATAAAAACTTATCATCATCATTCTTCGACACTTTATGCCGATTCACCATTGGTCAAATCGTCTCCTGTTTTCTATACGAGTAGTCATCTCCCATTTCTCGGTATGAGATTGGAAAGTGTTGCAATTTGCAATAAGGTATATTGGACATTCGTACTGATAGAACTGTTCTTTGTTGGTAGGTAAATGCAATAATGGTCTTGTATGGGAAGGGATTTGGAAAGGTTTCTTGATCTCTTCTCGTCCAGGCTCTTCTTTCTGCCAAACCTTCTGCATTGCATCTTTTGTTCTTGTTGCATCTTGCTGTCTTCTCACTTGTGTCTTTGCTCTTTCCTGGACTGGGAATTTGGACTGAAGACCTGTTTAACCTGGTTATTGTTTAATCAGTTCTTACGGTGTATTCTTTCAAATTATTGTGTGTCCTCTCTTGTATCCAGTTGTTTATCAAGTTAGATTGGGCAGCGTTCCATCGTTTTCTTGCTTACTCCCATGAGTGTTCAGGGAATGTTTCGCAGTTGTTGAATTCCGTATGGTATGATAACAGTTTTAGCTATTCTGAACCTGGAGTTACATAAATGTGCCTCTTCTTTTTCCAGTGAATTCTAACACCCGCTCATCCTTGATGTAATATGTCCCCCTCCATTCCGTTTCGGTGGACATCCATCATCTCTCCTTATGCTGCTGTTAACAGTTCATGATATAAGTGCTAAGTACCTACCACTTTCACAAAACCGTTGTTATAACGATTGCATGTGGCTTTCACTTGAATAAAGCTTGCGTTATGGTACATGTTGATCGTATCCAGGATGCGTTGTAGATCTCCAAACTGTTCCGCAGAGGTGTTATTTCCTTGGACTGTTGCTTTCATGAAGGCCTCTTCTTTCCTCATCTCGTACGCTGACGTACCAGGCACTCACACTCAGTGTCCCTTCCTCTCACGAGTAGCCACTCCCCTCAGTTCTGCTGTCGATCTGGCTGCAATAAAGCTACATCACACTTGACGACACTATGTATCATACTATATTGTCCACTTCTGTTTGTATTACTTTTCTTATATCCTCGCACATTCTCTAATTTACATGATGTTGTTACCTATCTTATGTAATTTTTACTCCCTTAAAATATCTTACAGGCTTTACAAACATTAAATGCTTAATAAACTTTACAAGAGCCCTAATTTAAACTATACCATTTTTTTCGTATTACCGTTTGTATTAGTCTACATCTCTTATCCCCATTCTACGTAACATTTTATTAGTATTAGATCATGGTTTCCTCATCTTCATCACGATGGATAGTACGAGTGAAATTGATGGTGATGAAGGTTAGTGCGTTAGTAAGTTCCTTCCTCCCCCTTTTTTTCTAACTACAGGTACATCACATTATCATGAAAGCTTCGCCACTTGACTCCGACTCCAGCGTCTTTTTCTCTGCAATCTCTTCTTTTCGGCATTAGCTGCAGCAGAACTTCGAAATACAATATATCTCTCCCCCTTTTTTTTCCAAAAACTTTCTCTGTTGTTCTGTTGCATTGTTCTAAAGCTTATTTTTCTTAGTTTTATTTATCCCTTTCTCCTTTTCCTAAATAGTAAACTTTTATATTCCTTTCTTTCCCCATCATACTGTTTCTTATTGCAATCTTCTTCGGGTTAAACTTACATCCCTCTGTCTACCTCCTTCCATGAAATAATATTTCTCGGTTAGCCTAATAATTCAATTCTCTTTCTCAATTCTTACCTCCTAACGACCTTTCATATTTATTTCCCTCATATCTCCATTTTAATATCAACTTGTGGTACCTTCCACAGTTCATATACGCTTCTCATTTTCCTCCAAAATATCTCTTCAACAGTCCTCAATGATACAAATTAGAAATGACTATCTCCTTCTTACCTAATTCTTTACTTCCTTCCCACTTCTTGACTTCCTTTCATCCACAAACATCAACTTCTATTTTACTTTACTCTATCTTTTTAAAAGAAAATCTGCTACTATTTCGTCAAACTATCCCCATGCTCATCTCTATCTTTCTCCTTACTTTCTACTCTTTCCCCAGAACACATTTCGTTTGCAGAAGAGTTACTTTAGTGCTTACTTTATTGTTCTAAACTTTCTTGTGGATTTAATATTTTATTTTGTTTTACCGTTTATACCATTTCAAATGACTCACATGGTGCAAAACCAATGATTTTCCTGTTTTTGGATTAATCAATTCGACTGCATTATCATGGACTACTTCACATACTTCCCTAGGGCCTTTGTGTATTGAAAAGAACTTGTGGATTTGACGTTTTTTCTTGGTAGAAAGATGGTGGGTTTTTACAAGTACCTTTTTTTTCTAGTGAAAATACTCGTGAGTTTGCCGCTTTGTCTTCTCGGGTCTTTCTATTTAGCGCCGCAGTCTTCAGATTGCTCAGTGCTAATTTTACTAGATGTTGATGTTATACGCTGTTTACTGGTGGGAATTTAATTCTGACTTGGGTATCAATACTGGACCGGTTCATTTCGCGTGTTTTGTTCTGCTGAAGTCTAATTCTCCCAACCTGTCTGCGTTCTAGGCATCCCAGTTCCACCTGAATAACTTGGGTTTTGTGGTGGAAAACTCCTAAACCTTCCTGCTTAGTTTTCACGGTTATCATAACGCGGATTATAGTTACCACCATAGTTTCTGGGACCAAATCCATTATTGTAATTCCGCAGATGACCAAAAACAATGTTATTATTTGACCTCGGTGAGTTTCCAAAACCATAGCTATTATTATGCCATGGGCGATTACTATTCTTCCCAAAACGGTTACCTTTCCCTACGTTATTATTGCCATTGTAAGCATTATTAAAGCCTAATCGGTGGCTACTATTCCCCTACCATTGGTTTTCTCACTGGTCGTTGTTTCTTCACGTAATCTTCACTGGAGATGAATTCAAGCTCTCTTAACATCCCTTTAAATGCTTGTGTTTTATCTCCTGCTCTACCAACCAACGATTGCTGATAACGCAACGGTAACTTGAATGTACACATACGTATCAGTTCCCCATCACTGTGTGGATTATCTAAACACTGATTCTTCTTTGTCATTTCTTCAAAAAATGTAACAGGCTTCTTTTCTCCCAAATTTTCGAATGACTATTTTTGTAACAATTCATATTTTATCCTATTTTGGGTTTCCGTGGACCAGCATTGCTGCAAGAATGCAGACTTAAATTGTTCATACGGCTGACAGTATGCAGCGACTCTTTGCATGGTTTCCGTTATTGCGCCTTCCATATGATCGCAAATAAAGTCAAGTTTATGGCTAAGTGGCCAACGCTTTGGTAAACCGACCTGGAATTTGTGTATAAACGTGCGGGGGTGTAAACCGCTCCTGCTTTGTTTGTAATGTTGGAATTTTTTGTCTGTCAAAAAGTGATCATTGTCAAATTTGCCGTACCGTTCCTCGTGTATCGGACTGAAATATACGTTTACATTTCCCGTTACTGGATCAGTCTTCTGTCTTTGTATTTCGTTCATATTGACCTGCGATATATGACCTGTCGTACTGTAACTCGGTAATTGAGAATTTGGTATATGTGTCGCCGTAAAATGCTGTGTTATCGAGCCATTCGCGTACGTTCGGAGAGTCGGCTGCCGTTCTGTTGGAATGCGCGCAGTTGCCGCTTCCCGCACCATTGTCTGCTGTGAACGCACATTACCAGCTTCGCTCACCTGTCTCAACTGTTCTCCTCCCACTTGCTTCTGTTTCGGTTCGGAAAATATCGACGCAATCTATTGTGGACATACAAGTGGAATCTCATGTCTTTTTTGTGTTTGCGCTGCTGCAACGGAAGATTGTATAACTGACTTGTTTCCCTCGGGATTTTATTCCACCACTATGTCGGATGATACTACCGATTCCGTTGCTTCAATACTGCTTTCCGTAGGGTTCTCGATACATTGTTTCCGTTCTGTACGAAGTTTTTCTTACTGATGCAGATTTTTCTAGACGGTGTTTTTAATGCGTGTATCGAATCTTTTTAATGCGGCTCGCGTGGCACGTTTTCTGACATTGAGTCCTTCCACGATCTGCTGCGCTTTACCAGACGTCTTACGTGCCAACTTATCAACTCTTTGGGTAACATTAGGCACTGTATCCTGCACCTGGTCAATGTCAGAACGCATCTTTTTCTGGTCAGCCATTAGCGATTGAATTATTTCTCACGAGTCTCTCGCCTCTTTCCAGATTTCAGTAAACTGTTCATTCACTTCCGTTTGCAGATTCTGTTGATCTGTGCGGACTTTTTCGAACCCAGCATTCGTTTCAAATTTGAGACCATTTAATGCAGTATTTGCCTCTCTTTTTAAATCTACCAACCCTGCATTTGTTGCTGTTTTTAAATTCGCCGTTTCGGTTTTTAAATTCGTCGTTTCAGTTTTTAAGTGTGCTATCCCTGCATTTGTTTCTGTTTTTAATGTTTGCTTCACGACAATTGTTAGTTGCTTCAGTATGGTGAACATGACTATCAGATTCTTTGTCATCGTTACTTGTCACCATTTGGTGCAAATTTTGCCGTTCGCGTCTTTCACATGATGTCTCACCGACTTCCGTGCATAGTGCGGACGCACTTGCACACATTCTTTCCATAGGAAACTGCCCCGTTGGATTCAGAATTACAACATTTGGTTCAACGTACCGAAGTTGCTCGTCCTCTGATTCTACTTCTGACGCACTAGATCCGTCATTTGTTCGTTTTTGTGCAGTCTCAGACTGTGATACAAATCGCGAAACTGCCACCATTCCCTCTGCATTGTCACTTTGTTTGTTTTATTGACTTGCCCTCTATACTTTTTTGTATATCAATTTCTATCCTATCAAGATCTTCAGTTTGCCCTATACGCGATGCTCTCCATCTTTCTGCCATCCCCGATCGTCTAACTAATCTCTGTCTTTCTCGATTTGCGCGAGCCTAAGCTGTCACCAACATTAAGTTATATGACTTGACACGTCTCCAGTATATCATAGTAAGTTTCTTAGACTATGAACGTATCATTAGCAATGCCGTTCACTGTTCGTGAATATACAAAACAATTCAACAACGCAATGAATAACTTCACGTGTGCAAGCAAGGTCATGCACAAGCTACTTTTACACAAACACAAGACTTTACCTTTGCTTGTTATTACATTTTTTCTACTCTGTAGGTCACACATTTACAGTATTCTGACCACTATGCAAACACATACATTGAGTAACCTTGATATAAAAACAAAACTTTTTGTTTGTCACTTTTTTCAGTACTAAACTTTAATTTCTCTTTCTAATTTGACTAATTTCCATCCTAGCAGACCAATTGCCATCCCGGTAGGGTCGCCGTTATCTGACACTCGACTCCTTTTCCCTTTCATCAAACATCAGCAGAAACGCCTGTGAGTGCGTAAGCCTCTATAGAATAGATGACTGGGGTAAGGAGTGTACCTTTATTCTATGACAGAGCACAATGGTGTTTAAACTGTACACAAATTGGTATTAAGGCAGAATTATTGTCAAGGAAATACACGAATTTAAATAGGTTGTAATGTGACAATATTAGGACAGTTGTTAAGATAAAGCATTTCGTCCTGAGTGTTCTAATTAACTCTAAACACAAGACTATCAAATTTCTTACCAGAAGCTGATTTACAAAATTATTCTTATTGCTATGTCGTGAAGTTGGCAAATATTACGGCAAACCATCTGATTCCAGTTATAAGTTCGGTACTACTGTATTTAGGATGGAAATGAAGCCTATGGAGGATGGTTAGTTTTTTGTGACAAGCTGAGCAAAGATTACTCAAGATTGCTCTAGTTCCCAGTAGACACAAGCTGGTGAACCAACAAGTTTACGCCTGTGCTCATGGTATTTGCCTTAGTTGTGATGAGCTATCAGCTGCATGTCTGCTCTCGTCCTCTGAAATTCTTATAAAAGCTAATCAAAACCTTTGCTGATTTTATCAGCAGAAGTTCTCCTATGTATCTTGTTAGGTGAGAAAACATGCACTCATCCATAGTCTTGAAATGTGGCGTTATGCACGGGCATGGCAGGAGCAGCATGCATAGTACAATGCCCTCTGAGTTCTCACAAGAACATTTAACTATGTTGCTGGTTCGTTTCTCCAATGTTGGAGCTCAGCGACGCTACAGCTAATATCTAGATGAATATCAACCGCAGTGAATGCAGTGTTCACACCAAATTCCTCCTTTGCATCGTACTGAGCATTATGCACCCCGTTGTAAGACGTCGTGGTCTCCTGACCTTCATTGCTTACATATTCCGTCCTCACACTCATTCTCCGTACATCAAGACGCTTCATTGGAACCCATACTCGATAAGATAAAGTCAATGTTGTATGAATTCATGTAAATGATATGCAAATAACTAATAAATCGCAAGTGCACATCGTGGTTGAAATACTCGAGGCTGGTGTACACACATTTATTCCAGACACGACAGTCACAGGAGCTTTTAGTTCAGGAGAAAACCCACACAACAGGACAGCGGTCCCTTCAGAGGACGACCCAGCCTGTGTCGACCGGTAGCCGCCTGTGGAGCAGACAGCGTTTGCCCGAGGGAAAGGAGGAACGACCCCGTGTTTGGCTTGAAAGCAAATTCCACTACATTGTGTGGGTGTGGCCAGCCTACACATTCTTTACACATAGCACACAGTTTCAGAAATTTTCACAGGGAGGCAGCAAACGCCAACGCCAATGCTACAGATTTCCAGGTTGGTCGCCTTAAACGAAACGTCATTCTCCCGTTTTAGAAGAGCAATGCTGATTGTCAGACGATATTTCTGACGCCTTGAGCTGAAGGAGTAATGGGAGAGACCGAAAGATATGCCCCATCATGTGTAACGTGGAGAGCGGTCGTTCCGTTGTCGCTCTTGTAGCGAGGAACAAGTCTCTCCTCAGTACTTCACTGGGAGAGCACCTCTGTCGAGAGCGAATCGAAGTGTGACTCTCTATATTGAGTCCTTGCGATTAAGCATTGTTCACTGTGTTGGCCAACACACTTATTGTGCAGTGTGAATGGACAGAGTTATAGTTAAACCCCTGTGAGCGAATTTTTGAGTGGCATTGCGGTGGACTGGTTATATGACCGGTGTACCACGCCAATAATTAGACTAGGGTCGAATAGGAATCCTTGACTTCATCAAGGAATAGGGAGAGTTTGATTGGCGAAGGTCATCCAGATAGAACGAGAGTTATCTTATTTGTCAGCAGGAAGTGGAGCTGACAGCAGTCATCGCAGCTTACGGTATTGTGCGCTACAGCTATTGTGAGCCCCATATTTCCTCCACAACAGTACACTTCACTGCATTTCACACGCGACAGCCTCGACCGTACCTAACAACATTCTAAAGGATAATTATTCATGCTGAGTAGGTGCGCCTCTCAGCCATTCTGCCAAGTCAACAACCATATTAAACTTTGTATAGAAATTTCATTAGCGAAACCTATCCTTGAGAGGTAACTTCACATTCTGAAAAGAACCAGGATATAACTTGTTCAATTCACAACTAAAAGTGCCATTGTGATTTCTCAGAATTTTTGCAAAATAAATAATAACTTTCGTTAGTTTCATGTTTTTCAGGTATTTCTCTATAGAACGTTAGGAGCGTCTGTCTGACTCCTGTAGTAGTGTGGGGGTGGAAATTGCATCTTGCAGGAGCCACAGGGTAAAGGGTACATTTCAGATTAATCCGTTGCGCAGAATAACAGAATCTCAGAATAGCAACCCCACGCTCACACCGTTCAGCACTTGACGCCAATTCAGAGGGGAGGCCACGAAATTTTCGGTCTTGTCTCTCTCGTAGCAAAACTGTTCCCCCCCTGGGTCCTTTCATGCGCCATGTTGTAAGATGTCCGAGCAGATGTAATTTCGATGCATTGCTCATGCACTGCCTGTGATATGCAAGGTATGAGAGAATCTCTGACCAGAGAGCAGTGTTGACTGCAGTACGAACAGTGTAGCTGTAGCAGTAAGTTGTTGCTAGTCTGCAGTCTGCTCTGGTCTGCTCTGGTGTATTGTGTTGGTTGAGCCGGTCGTGGTGCAGTGATGTCGGAGCCTGAGCATTATTGTATAAGGTAAAAAGCAGCCTCATGCATATGTAGTAATGTTATCTCAAGTCCCACGTAAATGTTTTAAAAAATGTCCTAATAATAATCTTTCTCATATAAAGTAATTTTTAACAACCATTCATTACTAATTTTTCCAATCCATGATCATCCCGATTATTGCAAAGGAAAAATCAGTTGTTTCCCTTTCATAAATGACAAATCTATCCGCCAGCATCGCACAGGGCTGTGCCAGAAAAATCTATTATAAGAGCAGATATATATGCGTTATCCGGCGACTTCATTGAGGTAAGAATTTTTCTTTTTTTTATTCAGAATGATCTTTCAGGGCCATGACGCAGCACTGCTGACGTCCAAAATTTACCAGGTTAAATTCACAGTCAATTATTGATAAGTCATAAGTGAGCGACACTTTAATTGAGAGGTTAGTTACATTGTATTACCACTTGGTTACTGAATTTATTTTTTGTTGGGACATTACACTGAATGTGAACGACATAATTATAATTGTTTTACTGTTGAGAGGTTTAGGAAATTTTCTGTTTTGAGGTTACACTAAACGTGAATATTATTTATGTTAATATTTTCTGTTGGGAGGTTACGGTAAAATATTTTCTGTTGAGGTTACACTACATGTGAATGAATTTTGCGTGGAGGTTAATGTGAATTAAAATTTTGTGGGGAGGTTACACTAAATGAGGATATTATTTATAGTATTTATTTTATTTTGTGGGAGGTTACAACGTATTGACTCTTTCCGACCAATAGGAGCATTCTTCTTATTTTGTGGAAAATCTCTCTGCTAATCGCAAAGAGCGTACCATTAAACTGCATGGAAATTTCGGCCCTTTACTGCTTCCTAGTTCGTGTCAGCCAATCGGACATTTTGTGCCTGCTCCAGAAGCCTAAACGTCATGAGCGTACCACGCGCATTTCACATTATCGACTGCATCACTGGTTTGTTCATATCCATCTGGAAATTCCCCAATGCAGTTTTCTAAAGCTTCTTTCCGTACCACTCCAGTGGCCTGCTTCTTGCTCTCTTGGATGAGTCACCTTGTCCGTTCGCTACCTCTTATTGTGTGTCGCTTTTAAGAGCTTTCCGTTGTACTCTGCCAGTGACGCACCTGGTTCGTCGCCCCTCACATTTGCTTCTCAAACGAAATGTTTCCTTCAGCAACTTGTTTCACCTCTTGCTCATTGATATGCAGGTAATAGGTTCTGTGTGTTGATACCGTCGACTGAGAGTCACCTCTTTGCATTACATACTGTACATTTTTATAGGCAAATCTGCTCATTTTCTCTGAAGTGTGTCTGGTGACATATTCACCTTCCTGTTACAATGTATTGAAACTCTCATGTAAGATGCGGAATTGACCTTCATTTAATCCGTTACCTTGTATTAATTACTACTATCTTCAAAAAGCTTCTATTGTCTTATTGTCTGTTCCGTTTATTGCCCATGTTTGACTTGCATATAACGCTACACTGCAGCCAAATACTTTCAGAAACGACTTCCTAACACTGCAGTTTATATTCAATGCTAACGTCCTTCACTTTTTCAGAATATTACCAGTCTACATTTTATATCAACTTTACACACGCTATCGCCAATTATTTTGCTACCAACATCACATGCTGCCGAAGTAGAAAAGCATTCGTAGTAGCAAAACTCGTGCACTACATTTTACGTATCAGTGACTTCACTTGTTTTCCTCCATCACTTGAGTTAATTCGATGACCGTCTATTACTCTTGCTTTACTTTTCTTCATCTATACTCCCACCAGGGAAAACAAAACTGGCATTGTACGGTTGGAGAGTGGAATATTAGATTCCTTAATCGGGCCGGTAGGATAGGAAATTTAAAAAGGGAAACTGATAGGTGGCAGGAAGAACAGGACTTCTGGTCAGATGAGTACAGGGTTATAAATGCAACATCAATTGGGGGTAATGCAGGAGTAGGTCTAATAATGAATAAGAAAATAGGAATGCAGGTAAGCCACTATCAACAGGATGGTGTTGTAGCTAAAATAGGCATGAAGCCAACACCCACCACAGATGACAAGTTCATATGCCAACTACATACACAGTTGGTCAAAAGACCGAAAAATGTGTGATGAGATAAAACAAATTATTCACATTGTTAAGGGAGAGAAATGTTTAATTTCGATGGGGGACTGGAATTTGATAGTTAGAGAACTAAGGAAAGGAAAAACAGTAGATGAATATAGACTGTGGGGAAACGATTGTAAGAGGAAGTTGCCTGGTAGAATTTTACACAGAGCATAGTTTAGTCATCACGAAAAATGTTGTATGTGTAGAAGAGACCTTGAGACTGTGGAAGGTTTCAGAATGATTATATAATTGTAAGACAGAAATGCAGGAAACAGATTTTAAACTGTAAGAGATTTCCAAGTACAAATGTGAACTCTGACCATAATTTATTGGTTATGAACTGCAGTGACGCCGCCAGAGATATGGGGATGCGGGAGTGGGGACTGTGGAGCGGGGTCACAGGGGAGCTCACAGCTGAAGAGAGACGTTGTGGCAATCTGTAAACATTTAATTTTCCTTTGCCTCAAGCGGTACAGGTGTTTGTCGTCCCACTCGAGACGAATTCCGCTCACTCGGCGGTTTCGTCGCTCAGTTTTCCTGAGGACCCCATTGCCAGTGGCTTAGTTGCGCAAGCCACAGCCAGGCACTCAACCCCAGCGAACTCTCGAATGACTGCCCAGTGATGGCGGAAGGCAGATGCTAGTGAGGGGAAGTCCTGTGCAAGTAGCTGGAAGGCCTGGTCTGGCACACTACTGGCGGGCTCCTAATCCCTTGCAAAGCCAGAGGCTCGATCCGTGGTCCCGCCAGAGACTAGAACTGTGGTCCTCCGTCGGATGGTTCATGTGGTGGTGGTGAGTTCCTGCGGACTAAACTGCTGAGCTCATCGGACCCAAGCTTCATGTGGCCGCCTGTTGTAGCACAGCATCGTTGTCCAAGAGAGCTGCGACGCTAAAGACACTTGTATTACTTGACTGCCGCCTGTTTATCAACTCGGCAGTGGGCGTTTGTTTTGCTAATGCGACTCTTCATGTTACATACTTAAATAAATTAGGTTAGCGGCCGTGCGCTGGTTTTAATGGAGGCTTGAGGCAATAAAATCCCGCTGAGCACGCCGTTTCGGCGACCCTTGCACTCATGTTGACCCGACATACTTTGGTATTTGATGGTGCACAAAATTATCACCAAGAAGCCCGCGCCTGACTTACGGGTACAGTTCAAATCCACTGTCGCAAATTCACGCTAAAATTACCTATGCGGTGACGCCGCTACAGTAGATTAAAACGCAAGATGTTCCAAAAAGATCGGAAATTAAGGAGACGTGAGCTGGATATGTTGAAAGAACCAGAGGTTGTTGAGTGTTTCAGTGGGAGCTTTAGGCCACGGTCGACTGAAACAGCTGAAAGGAATGCAGTAGAAACCGAAATAGTGGTCTTGAGAGGAGAAATAGTGAAGGCAGCAAAGGATCAAATAGGCAATAAAGCAAGGCCTAGTAGAAATCCTTTTATATCGCAGGAGATACTGAAGTTAAGTGATGAAACGAGAAAACATGAAAATATAGCAAATGAAGCAAGCGAAGGAAAATACAAACAACTAAAAAATGAGGTTAACAGGAAATGCAAAATGGCTGAGCAGGAATTGCGAGAGTACAAATGTAAGGATATAGAAACGTATATCACTAGGGGAAAGACAGATGCCACTTACATGGAAATTAAAGAAATGTTAGGAGAAAACAGAAGTAACTGTGTGAATATCAAGAGCTCAAATGGAAAACCAATATTAATCAAATAACGGAAAGTTGAAGTGTAGGAGCAGTATACTCCCGTAGAGGTGCTATACAAAATAAATGAACCTGAAGGCAAAATTATAGAAAGAGAAGAGGACGTAGATGAAGACGAGATACAGGATATGATTCTGCGAGAAGAATTTGACACAGCACTGAAAGATGTATGTCGAAACAAGGCCCCTGTGGTAGACGACATGCTGTCAGAACCACTAATACCCTTGGGAGAGCCAGCCATGAGAAAACTATTCCATCTGGTGTGCAAGATATATCTGACAGGCGAAATACCCTCAGACTTCAAGAAGAATGTAATAATTCTAATTCCAATATTACCGCACTATCAGTTTGAAAAGATATGGCTGCAAAATACTAACGCGAATTATTTAGAGAGGAATGGAAAAACTGGAAGAAGCCGGCCGTGGGGAAGATCAGTTCTGGTTCCGTAGAAATGTCGAAATACGTGAAGCAGTACTGACCCTACGACTGATCTTAGAAGGTAGTTTAAGGAAGGGCAAACCTAAGTTTATAGCATTTATAGATTTACAGAAAGCTTTTGACAATGTTGACTGAAATAACTCTTTGATGTCTTGCAGGCATAGAGCGAAAGGCTATTTACAACTTGCACAGAAATCAGCGCTCCATGAACCATGGACCCTGGCCGCTAGTGGGGAGGCTTGCGTGCCTCAACGATACAGATAGCCGTACTGTAGGGGCAACCACAACGGAAGTAGTAGGGTAACCTGTGCGTCAAGACACGCTGCATTCTTCCCAAATTTATTCAAGATGGCGGCGATGACGTCATCCAAGATGGCGGCATGTAGACTTGGCAACATCGCATGACGTCATCCAAGACGGCAGATTTTGGAGGGAAAATAGGCCAATTGTGCTACGCCCACCAACCTAACCTCCACAAAAAATGGCGGCAATTTTGAATTTTGGCGGGAAAATAGCCCAATTAGGCTATGTCGATTAACTTAAGCCTCCAGAAGAAAATATGGTAGGGAGTTTGAATTCCAGCAGGATAATGCATGCAAAAACCATACTTATCTTTATTATTATTATTGATTATCATTTATTAACATTCACTATCATTTAGTAACGTTCATTATCATTTATTATTGTTCATTATCATTTATTATTATTTATTATCATTTATTATTATTTATTATTATTGACCTGCCTCCACTAGAAAACTCCCTCCAAATTCAAATTCCAACATGATAATGTCTCGAGAAGTGTACTTCTATTTATTATTATCATTTATTAATTATTCAAGATGTCCTATTTTTCTCGGCGAGAAAGCCATTTTCCTTACATCCATAACAAAAATCTATCAAAAGTTCAAATCCCAACAGCATAATTCATCACACGTATGAACTTTCTCTGTCACTTATATTTTTTCACTGGTAGCCTATCAAAATCGCGTCATATAATAGACTGCACTTATAGTAACGTAAGTTACGTCCTTTGATTTTGCAGGGGGGAAGGGACTGAAGGCTTTATTTCAAGCAATACAGTCATCACTTGTTCTCCAACACAGTCAGCATACACATCTTTGATATTGCAGTGCAGTCGCCACGAGGTCCGCACTCCAACTGAATTAGTTGGAATCCTCGCCACCCACTGGCCTGTGCGCGGAGACACTGCCGACGCCTGTCACGTGAGGCGGCCAGCCACTCGCGGTGTACTGCCGGTACGCTGGGGGCGAGCCCAGCAATCGCTCCCACGTCGTAAACATGTTTTCGCTGGACACGCTGGAACTTGCCGAGTTTGACGTCACAGCGGTCTCTTGTCCGCTCACCACGTGTATTCGTCGCCTCCACACGTTTCCCGCCAAAATTGTTTTCTTCGGAGCTGAATCACACAACGGTAGGCCGTTCCCTGCCACACGTTTGGCGCCAAAGTTGTTTTCCTTGGCACGTTCAAACCTGTCGATGCCGACCGCTCACTGTCCACCACGTGTCCTTGTGCAAGCGAGCGAGAACGCAGTGCTACACTTTTGGGGGCAAAGTTTGCTCGACAGTGGAATCCGCCATGACTATATAACAGAACGTTTGGTCCGCATTAGAATGCTCGCTAATTGACTCTCTCTCGCGCGTGCGTAATAACTGTACAATCGCTGCGCCACCGCAGCTCACACACCCTCCATACACGCGACGGACGTAGTCTTCTGTAAATACCTAAGTACTTAATTCCATTCCGTATTTAGTCATATTAAATAATTCAATTTACAATTTCATATTCGCATGCAAAGGTGTTCAACTACGTAATTTCAGCTACTTTTCCAGACAGCCACCTCCCCCCTAGGAACCAGCGTCGAGTTTGAATTCTGGCAGTAAAGAAAGGTCACTTCTGCTTACTCTACCAACCTAACAAAATTGTTGGAAAAAACGGCACTTGTACCAACCTCAGCCGCTCGACCGCCATTTGTTCCTAGGAACCAGCGCCAAGTTTGAAATCTGCCATTAAACAAAGCTCAATTGCGCTTCCGCCACCAACCTAAAAAATTGTTGCAAAGGAAGCCACCAGCACTCAACCTCTTTGTACACGTTTCGGGTAAAAGGACTCACCCTTCACTAGGTCTTTGGATGGGGGAACCAATTTACTTTATTTAAGAATGGAGTATATGTATCACACCTACATGTTCCACACCATACAGACCTGCAAAACACTCCTACATAATTCATTTATAATGCTCTAGACACACGCTTGCTAATTGTAAACAGTTAAAAATAACTCATAGCACAGCCTACAGACATTACAAACACTCGTAAATAATGCAAAACATTTACGTCCAAATAGCCAAACAACTGCTAATTTTCGGAAATAATCCCAGTGCATAGGCTGATGGAAGGAGGAACGAGTGTACTTTATTTATTTGCGACATATTTCTTTGAAACTTTTGCTTCTCATAGGTTTCGATATGTAAGGCTGACTTACGACAGGTTCTGAACTCCAGTAGTGCACCACACGTGGCGACACAACCACACCCATCAAGATATTCGTTCCAATCCAGACCTGTAACTCCTCTACAGATAAATTTGTCCAGTTATTTGTGGACTCACTCACAGTCTCACCAGATTGACATTATTGCGCAAAAACAGCTCAGACTGCGCTGTGCTGCTCGGGGAAGTAATGAAGGAATGCACTCTATTTATTTGGAGCCCATTTTATTTAGTAGTGGAGTATATTTGTCAAAAAGCACCCGCACTGCTCCTACTGTGGTCATCTGACACAGGCCACAAACACGTAAACAACTCCTAATTTCACCACACAATAGCAAACTGCTCTTAAATAATGCAGTACACAATATCGGCAGACGAGCTATGTACTCTTAAACTCTCCAAATAAAGCACAGCACAGTGCACAGACATGCTCGCAAAATAGTGGAACAGACGCGCCCAAACACCCACAGCTGCCAAACCGACCAAAAGTCTCTGCTCGGCCTCCCCCCAAACATGAGCTCAACACAGTCGCATTCGCGCCTAACACCGGAGAAATTGATATCGCCTATGCGCCTTAGATACGCTCCAAGGCAGGCCCAGGCCGCGCGCGCGTGCGTGCGGTCGGCTGGGGGATGGCGTTCCAGTGCCTTCACTCAAGTTCAGCTTCCGAGTGCTCGTGACAGCCGACCAGAAAGGGCACTCTCATCTGACACGCGTGAAAGCTGCGTTGTTCTTCTCATGTTTACCGCAGGCGTCTCAGGTCAGGACCTGCCTTCACGCCTATTGTCATAATAGTGCATAGCTCGTCGACACACACGAATAACGCCGCTGCGATGTAATGATTTACAACACTCTATTTTTTCAAACAACTTATTTAACCATACAGTATATCTATAACACAATCACCCTGGGCCATGTTGCACAGCCCACAGACACGCACCCAACCATAATTTCAGTACACACTATAGCAAACTGCTACTAAATAATTCCTAACACAGATGTGTAGATACGCTCAGTATTCGTAAACTATCCTAATAACGCATAGCAGAGCCTGCATATCCGCTCGCAAAATAACTCAGCAGACGTGCGCAGGTACCCCCCACTCCGCACCCTGCCCACAGGATCGTGAAGTCACCTATCCGTCTGATTTCAGGCCTCGCACAGCCCATGCTCAGCTTCCGCAAGCGTGAGTTGGCGCGGTCATCGCGCTCGTCAGCGGTCAAAGCACACACATACGTCCGTCCAGGTCCGCGATTCGTCACAATCCCGAGCCACGACCACCGAACGCGGGTGAAAGTCAACTTTATATCAACGTAGCATAATTCCAAAGCGCAGCCTCCATACGCTAGACACATAATAGCAGTACATGTCTTTACCTCCTATGACACACTGCGCATTGCTCCTCACACGACATTACATGGCCCTTTAACTAAACATAACTACACATCCCTGCTCTCGCCTCGTCGCGTGACCAGCCATCTAAAACCGTCTTAATATTATTCTCACTTTACAACATTCAAAAAAGAAAATATCTAATTGACCACCTCTACATTTAAACTCATATGTCACAGTCACCGAATAGTTTATATCACTGCGTTCCATTTCTAGTGATTGGTCATTTTGGCACACAAGTACAGGATCACCATTTTCTGTGCTAGCAACCCCGGAAGTTGTCCGTCGCGTGTATGGAGGGTGTGTGACGTAAGCGGGGCGGCGGCGCAGCGATTGTACAGTTATTACACGCGCGCGAGAGAGAGTCAATTAGCGAGCGTTCTAGTGCGGACCAAACGTGCTGTTACAGGGTGTTTCAAAAATGACCGGTATATTTGAAACGGCAATAAAAACTAAACGAGCAGCGATAGAAATACACCGTTTGTTGCAATATGCTTGGGACAACAGTACATTTTCAGGCGGACAAACTTTCGAAATTACAGTAGTTACAATTTTCAACAACAGATGGCGCTGCAAGTGATGTGAAAGATATAGAAGACAACGCAGTCTGTGGGTGCGCCATTCTGTACGTCGTCTTTCTGCTGTAAGCGTGTGCTGCCCACAACGTGCAAGTGTGCTGTGGACAACATGGTTTATTCCTTAGGACAGAGGATTTTTCTGGTGTTGGAATTCCACCGCCTAGAACACAGTGTTGTTGCAACAAGACGAAGTTTTCAACGGAGGTTTAATGTAACCAAAGGACCGAAAAGCGATACAATAAAGGATCTGTTTGAAAAATTTCAACGGACTGGGAACGTGACGGATGAACGTGCTGGAAAGGTAGGGCGACCGCGTACGGCAACCACAGAGGGCAACGTGCAGCTAGTGCAGCAGGTGATCCAACAGCGGCCTCGGGTTTCCGTTCGCCGTGTTGCAGCTGCGGTCCAAATGATGCCAACGTCCACGTATCGTCTCATGCGTCAGAGTTTACACCTCTATCCATACAAACTTCAAACGCGGCAACCCCTCAGCGCCGCTACCATTGCTGCACGAGAGACATTCGCTAACGATATAGTGCACAGGATTGATGACGGCGATATGCATGTGGGCAGCATTTGGTTTACTGACGAAGCTTATTTTTACCTGGACGGCTTCGTCAATAAACAGAACTGGCGCATATGGGGAACCGAAAAGCCCCATGTTGCAGTCCCATCGTCCCTGCATCCTCAAAAAGTACTGGTCTGGGCCGCCATTTCTTCCAAAGGAATCATTGGCCCATTTTTCAGATCCGAAACGATTACTGCATCACGCTATCTGGACATTCTTCGTGAATTTGTGGCGGTACAAACTGCCTTAGACGACACTGCGAACACCTCGTGGTTTATGCAAGATGGTGTCCGGCCACATCGCACGGCCGACGTCTTTAATTTCCTGAATGAATAATTCGATGATCGTGTGATTGCTTTGGGCTATCCGAAACATACAGGAGGCAGCGTGGATTGGCCTCCCTATTCGCCAGACATGAACCCCTGTGACTTCTTTCTGTGGGGACACTTGAAAGACCAGGTGTACCGCCAGAATCCAGAAACAATTGAACAGCTGAAGCAGTACATCTCATCTGCATGTGAAGCCATTCCGCCAGACACGTTGTCAAAGGTTTCGGGTAATTTCATTCAGAGACTACGCCATATTATTGCTACGCATGGTGGATATGTGGAAAATATCGTACTATAGAGTTTCCCAGACCGCAGCGCCATCTGTTGTTGACAATTGTAACTACTGTAATTTCGAAAGTTTGTCTGTCTGAAAATGTACTGTTGTCCCAAGCATATTGCAACAAACGGTGTATTTCTATCGCTGCTCGTTTAGTTTTTATTACCGTTTCAAATATACCGGTCATTTTTGAAACACCCTGTATATAGTCATGGCGGATTCCACTGTCGAGCAAACTTTGCCGCCAAAAGTGTAGCACTGCGTTCTCGCTCGCTTGCAGAAGGACACGTGGTGGACGGTGAGCGGTTGGCATCGAAAGGTTTTGACGGTGAGTGGTCGGCATCGACAGGTTTGAACGTGCCAAGGAAAACAACTTTGGCGCCAAAAGTGTGGCAGGAAATGGCCGACCGTTGTGTGATTCAGCTCCAGGGCAAACAATTTTGGTGGGAAACGTGCGGAGGCGACGAATACACGTGGTGAGTGGACAAGGGACCGCTGTGACGTCAAACTCGGCAAGTTCCAGCGTGTCCAGCGAAAACATGTTTATGACGTGGGAGCGATCGCTGGGCTCGCCCCCAGCGTACCAGCAGTCCAGTGCGAGTGGCCGGTCGCCTCACGTGACAGGCGTCGGCAGTGTCTCCGTGCACTGGCCAGGTGGTGGCGAGGATTCCAACTAATTCAGTTGGAGCACGGACGTCGTGGTGACTGCACTGCGATATCAAAGATGTGTGTGCTGGCTGTGTTGGAGAGCAAGTGATGACTGTATTGCTTGAAATAAAGTCTTCAGTCCCTTCCCCCCGGCAAAATCAAAGGACGTGACTTACGTTACTATAGGTGCAGTTTATTATTTGACGTGATTTTGATAGTAGGCTACCAGTGAAAAAAAAAAGTGATGGAGAAAGTTCGTACGTGTGATCAATTATGGAGTTGGGATTTGAACTTGTGATAGATTTTTGTTATGGATGTAAGGAAAATAATAAACAGGAGTACAGTTTTCGAGACATTATCGTGTTGGAATTTGAATTTGGCGCAATTTTCTAGTCGAGGTAGGCCTATAATAATAAATAATAATAATGATAATAAATGACAATGAATGATAATAAATGACAATGAATGATAATAAATGACAATGAATGATAATGAATGTTAATAAATGATAATGAATAATAATGAATAATAATAAACGAAAGTAAGGTTTTGCAGCCATTATTGTGTTGGAATTTGAATTTGGAGGGAGTTTTCTAGTGGAAGCAGGTCAATAATAATAAATAATAATAAATGATAATAAATAATAATAAACGATAATAAATAATAATAAATGATAATAAATAAAAATAAATGATAATGAATGTTAATAAATGATAATCAATAATAACAAAGATAAGAATGGTATTTGCTTGCATTATCCTGCTGTAATTCAAACTCCCTGTCATTTTTTCTTCTGGAGGCTTAGGTTAGTGGATGTAGCACAATTGGCCTATTTTCCCGCCAAAATACGCCATCTTGGATGACGTCATGCGATGTTGCCAAGTCTCCAACCGACATATTGGATGACGTCATCGCCGTCATCTTGAATAAATTTGGCAACGATGCAGCATGTCTTGATGCATAGGTTGACCTACTACTAACGGAGGGGTATCTGTCGAGAAGCCAGTCAAAAGTGTGGTTCCAGAAGAGAGACAGGAGCCTTCCCAGTAGTTGCAGGGGCAACGGTCCGGATGATTGACTGATCTGGCTTTGTGACACTAACCAAAACGGCCTTGCTGTGCTGGTACTGCGAACGGCTGAAAGCAAGGGGAAACTACAGCCGTAAATTTTCCTGAGGGCATGCAGCTTTACTGTATGGTTAAATGATGATGGCGTCCTGTTGAGTGAAATATACTGGAGGTAAAATCATGAAAGAAGGTCGTACACGTGGAAAAGGCCTGGCTACGCTGGAAGGTTTCAGATAGATTGTATAATGGTAAGACCGAGATTTAGGAACCAGGTTTTAAGTTTTAAGACATTTCTGGGGGCAGATGTGGACTCTGATCCCAATCTATTGGTTATGAACTGTAGATTAAAACTGAAGAAACTGAGAAAAGGTGGGAGTTTAAGGAGATGGGATCTGGATAAACTGAAAGAATCAGAGGTTGGAGAGAGTTTCAGGGAGAGCATTAGGGCCCGATTGACAAGAACAGGTGAAAGAAATACAGTAGAAGAAGAATGGGTAGCTTTGAGAGATGAAATAGTAAAGGTAGCAGAGGATGAAGTAGGTAAAAAGACGAGGGCTAGTAGAAATCCTTGGGTAGCACAAGAGGTATTGAACTTAATTGATGAAAGGAGAAAATATAAAAATGCAGTAAATGAAGTAGGCCAAAAGGAATTCAAACGTCTCAAAAATGAGATCGACAGGAAGTGCAAAACGGCTAAGCAGGGATGGCAAGAGGACAAATGTAAGGATGTAGAGGCATAAATCACTAGGGGTAAGATAGATACTGCCCACAGGAAAATTAAAGAGACCTTTGGAGAAAAGATAAACACTTGTATGAATCGCAAAGCTGAAATGGGAAACCAGTTCTAAGCAAAGAAGGAAAAGCATAAAGATGAAAGGAGTATATAGAGGGTCTATACAAGGGCGATGTACTTGAGGACAATATTATAGAAATGGAAGAGAATGTAGATGAAGATGAAATGGGAGATACGATACTGCGTGAAGAGTTTGGCAGAGCACTGAAAGACTCCATTCGAATCAAGACCCCGAGAGTAGACAACATTCCATTAGAACTACTGACGGCCTTGGGAGAGCCAGGCCTGACAAAACTGTACCATCTGGTGAGCAAGAGGTATGAGACAGGCGAAATACCCACAGACTTCAAGAAGAATATAGTAATTCCAATCAAAAAGAAAGCAGGTGTTGACAGGTGTGAGAATTATTGGACTATCTCTTTAATAAATCAGGGCATTGTTTACAGACGAATGGAAAAACTCGTAGAAGCCGACCTTGGGGAGGATCGGTTTGGATTCCGTAGAAATGTTGGAACACGTGAGGGAATACTGACCCTACAACTTATCTTAGAAGATAGAGTAAGGAAAGGCAAACCTACGTTACTAGCATTTGTAGACATAGGGAAGGCTTTTGACAATGTTGACTAGAAAGTTCTCTTTCAAAATCTGAGGGTGGCGGGGGTCAAATACAGGGAGTGAAGGCTATTTACAATTTGTGCAAAAACCAGATGGCAGTTATAAGAATCGAGGGCTGTGAAAGCGAAGCAGTGGTTGGGAAGGGAGTGAGACAGAGTTGTAGCCTATCCCCGATGTTATTCAATCTGTATATTGAGAAAGCAGTGAAGGAAACAAAGGAAAAAAAATTAAGTGTGCATTAAAATCCATGGACAACAAATAAAATCTTTCCGGTTTGCCAATGACAATGTAATTCTGTCAGAGACAGCAATGGGCCTGGAAGAGTAGTTGAATGGAATGGACAGTGTCTTGAAAGGAGTATATGAGATGAACATCAACAACAGCAAAACTAGGATAATGGAATGTGGTAGAATTAAATCAGATGATGCTGAGGGAATTAGATTAAGAAATGAGACACTTGAACTAGTAGATGAGTTTTGCTATTTGGGGAGAAAAATAACTGATGATGGTCGAAGTTGAGAGGGTATAAAATGTAGACATGCAATTAAAAGAAAATCTGTCCTGACCAAGATGAATTTGTTAACATCAAATGTAAGTGTTGGAAGTTTTCTCTGAGCGTATTAGCATGCAGTGTAGCCTTGTATGAAAGTGAAAGGTGAACGATTGACAGTTCAGAGAAGAGGAGAATAGAAGCTTTCGAAATGTGGAGCTACAGAAGACTGCTGAAAATTAGATGGGTAGATCACTTAGGTAATGAGGAGGTACTGAATAAAATTGGGGAGAAGAGGAATTTGTGGCACAACTTGACCAGTAGATGGGATCGGATGGTAGGACATATTCTGAGGCATCAAGGGATCACCAATTTATTATTGGCGGGAAACGTGGAGGGTAAAAATCGTAGAGGAAGACCAAGAGATGAATACACTAAACAGATTCAGAAGGATGTAGGTTGCAGTAGTTATTTGGAGATGAAGAAGCTTGCGCAGGATAGAGTATGACGAAGGGTTGCATCAAACTAGTCTTTGGACTGAAGACCAGAACAACAACACAGTAACCAGACGGCAGTGTTATGAGTCGAAGGACTTGAAAGGTTAGTTGGTTGATTCGGGGGAGGGGGACCAAACAGCGTGGTCGTCGGCCCCATTGGATTTGGCAAGGATGGGGAAGGAAGTCGACCGTGCTCTTTCAAAGGAACGATCCCGGCATTTTCCTCAAGCAATGTAGGGAAATCACGGCCGGACGGCCGGACACTGGTTTGAACCGTCGTCTTCCTGAATACGAATCCAGTGTGCTAACCACTGACTTGAAACGGAAGCAGTGATTGGAAAGGAAGGAGGACACGATTGTAGCCTGTCTCCGGTGTTATTCGATCTTTACACTGAGAAAGATGTGACGGAAAGCAAGGAGAAATTTGGAAAGGGAATCAAATTTCCCTCCCCCCATGAACCATGGACCTTGCCGTTGGTGGGGAGGCTTGCGTGCCTCAGCGATACAGATGGCCGTACCGTAGGTGCAACCACAACGGAGGGGTATCTGTTGAGAGGCCAGACAAACATGTGGTTCCTGAAGAGGGGCAGCAGCCTTTTCAGTAGTTGCAGGGGCAACAGTCTGGATAATTGACTGATCTGGCTTTGTAACATTAACCAAAACGGCCTTGCTGTGCTGGTACTGCGAACGGCTGAAAGCAAGGGGAAACTACAGTCGTAATTTTTCCCGAGGACATGCAGCTTTACTGTATGATTAAATGATGATGGCGTCCTCTTGGGTAAAATATTCCGGAGGTAAAATAGTCCCCCATTCGGATCTCCGGGCGGGGACTACTCAAGAGGACGTCGTTATCAGGAGAAAGAAAATTGGCATTCTACGGATTGGAGCGTGGAATGTCAGATCCCTTAATCGGGCAGGTAAGTTAGAAAATTTAAAAAGAGAAATGGATAGGTTAATGTTAGATATAGTGGGAATTAGTGAAGTTCGGTGGCAGGAGGAACAAGACTTTTGGTCAGGTGATTACAGGGTTATAAATACAAAATCAAATAGGGGTAATGCAGGAGTAGGTTTAATAATGAATAAAAAATAGGAGTGCGGGTTAGCTACTACAAACAGCATAGTGAACGCATTATTGTGGCCAAGATAGACACAAAGCCCATGCCTACTACTGTAGTACAAGTTTATATGCCAACTAGCTCTGCAGATGATGAAGAAATTGATGAAATGTATGACGAGATAAAAGAAATTATTCAGGTAGTGAAGGGAGACGAAAATTTAATAGTCATGGGTGACTGGAATTCGTCAGTAGGGAAATGGAGATAAGGAAACATAGTAGGTGAATATGGATTGGGGGGAAGAAATGAAAGAGGAAGCTGCCTTGTAGAATTTTGCACAGCGCATAACTTAATCATAACTAACACTTGATTCTAGAATCATGAAAGAAGGTTGTATACCTGGAAGAATCCTGGAGATACTAAAAGGTATCAGATAGATTACATAATGGTAAGACAGAGATTTAGGAACCAGGTTTTAAATTGTAAGACATTTCCAGGGGCAGATGTGGTTTCTGACCACAATCTATTGGTTATGAACTGCAGATTGAAACTGAAGAAACTGCAAAAAGGCGGGAATTTAAGGAAATGGGACCTGGATAAACTGAAAGAACCAGAGGTTGTAGAGAGTTTCAGGGAGAGCATAAGGGAACGATTGACAGGAATGGGGGAAAGAAATACAGTAGAAGAAGAATGGGTAGCTCTGAGGGATGAAGTAGTGAAGGCAGCAGACGATCAAGTAGGTAAAAAGACGAGGGCTAATAGAAATCCTTGGGTAACAGAAGAAATATTGAATTTAATTGACGAAAGGAGAAAATATAAAAATGCAGTAAATGAAGCAGGCAAAAAGGAATACAAACGTCTCAAAAATGAGCTCGACAGGAAGTGCAAAATGGCTAAGCAGGGATGACTAGAGGACAAATGTAAGGATGTAGAGGCTTATCTCACTAGGGGTAAGATAGATACTGCCTACAGGAAAATTAAAGAGACCTTTGGAGAGAAGAGAACCACTTGTATGAATATCAAGAGCTCAGATGGCAAACCAGTTCTGAGCAAAGAAGGGAAGGCAGAAAGGTGGAAGGAGTATATAGAGGGTTTATACAAGGGCGATGTACTTGAGGACAATATTATAGAAATGGAAGAGGATGTAGATGAAGAAGAAATGGGAGATAAGATACTGCGTGAAGAGTTTGACAGAGCACTGAAAGACCTGAGTCGAAACAAGGCCCCGGGAGTAGACAACATTCCATTAGAACTACTGATGGCCTTGGGAGAGCCAGTCATGACAAAACTCTACCATCTGGTGAGCAAGATGTATGAGACAGGCGAAATACCCACAGACTTCAAGAAGAATATAATAATTCCAATCCCAAAGAAAGCAGGTGTTAACAGATGTGAAAATTACCGAACTATCAGTTTAATAAGTCGCAGCTGCAAAGTACTAACGCGAATTCTTTACAGACGAATCGAAAAACTGGTAGAAGCGGACCTCGGGGAAGATCAGTTTGGATTCCGTAGAAATGTTGGAACACGTGAGGCAATACTAACCTTACGACTTATCTTAGAAGAAAGATTAAGAAAAGGCAAACCTACGTTTCTAGCATTTGTAGACTTAGAGAAAGCTTTTGACAACGTTAACTGGAATACTCTCTTTCAAATTCTGAAGGTGGCAGGGGTAAAATACAGGGAGCGAAAGGCTATTTACAATTTGTACAGAAACCAGATGGCAGTTATAAGAGTCGAGGGGCATGAAAGGGAAGCAGTGGTTGGGAAAGGAGTGAGACAGGGTTGTAGCCTCTCCACGATGTTATTCAATCTGTATATTGAGCAAGCAGTAAAGGAAACAAAAGAAAAATTCGGAGTAGGTATTAAAAACTTTGAGGTTCGCCGATGACATTGTAATTCTGTCAGAGACAGCAAAGGACTTGGAAGAGCAGTTGAACGGAATGGACAGTGTCTTGAAAGGAGGATATAAGATGAACATCAACAAAAGCAAAACGAGGATAATGGAATGTAGTCAAATTAAATCGGGTGATGCTGAGGGGATTAGATTAGGAAATGAGACACTTAAAGTAGTAAAGGAGTTTTGCTATTTAGGGAGTAAAATAACTGATGATGGTCGAAGTAGAGAGGATATAAAATGTAGACTGGCAATGGCAAGGAAATAGTTTCTGAAGAAGAGAAATTTGTTAACATCGAGTATAGATTTAAGTGTCAGGAAGTCGTTTCTGAAAGTATTTGTATGGAGTGTAGCCATGTATGGAAGTGAAACATGGACGATAACCAGTTTGGACAAGAAGAGAATAGAAGCTTTCGAAATGTGGTGCTACAGAAGAATGCTGAAGATAAGGTAGGTAGATCACGTAACTAATGAGGAGGTATTGAATAGGATTGGGGAGAAGAGAAGTTTGTGGCACAACTTAACTAGAAGAAGGGATCGGCTGGTAGGACATGTTTTGAGACATCAAGGGATCACAAATTTAGCATTGGAGGGCAGCGTGGAGGGTAAAAATCGTAGAGGGAGACCAAGAGATGAATACACTAAGCAGATTCAGAAGGATGTAGGTTGCAGTAGGTACTGGGAGATGAAGAAGCTTGCACAGGATAGAGTAGCATGGAGAGCTGCATCAAACCAGTCTCAGGACTGAAGACCACAACAACAATCAAATTTCAGGGTGAAGAAAAAAGTCTGAGGTATGCTGCCAGAGACAGCAAAGGCCTTAGGAGAAAAGTTGAACGGGAAGATAGTGTCTTGAAAGGAGGCTGTAAGATGAATACCAACAAAAGCGAAACAACGGTAATGGAATGCAGTCGCATTAAATGAGGAAATGGAGAGGGAATTAGATTAAGAAACGAGAAATTAAGAATACTAGACGACTTTTGCTATTTGGGGAGCAAAATAACTGATGATGGTCGAAGTTGAGACTATATAAAATGCAGACTGACAATTAAAAGAAAATCTGTTCTGAAGAAGATAAATTTGTTAACATCAAATATAAGTGTTGGAAGTCTTTTCTGACCGTATTTGTCTCAGTGTAGCCTTGTATGAAAGTGAAACGTGGGAGATTAACAGTTCAGACAAGATGAGGATAGAAGCCTTCGAAACGCGGTGCTACAGAAGAATGCTGAAAATTTGATGGGTAGATCACTTAAGTAATGAGTACGAACTGAACAGAACTGGAAAGAAAAGAAATTTGTGGGACAGCTAGACAAAAAGAAGGGGTCAGGTGATAGGCCCCATTCTGAAATTTATTACTGGAGGAAAGTATGGGGAGTTAAAATTGTAGAGAGGGAGTAAGAGATGACTACAGTAATTCAGTTCAAAAGGTGTAAGTAGCAATAGTTACGTGGAGTTGAAGATGCTTGCACAAGATACAGCAGCATGGAGAGCTGCATCAAACCAGTCTTCGGACTGAAGATTAGAACAACAACAACCCTCTTTTCAAGATACCGTCCATTAGATTCAACTGATCCCAAGTCGTTTGCCGCCTGTGACAGAATTACAGTGTCATCAGCAAACCTTTAAGTTTTTATTTCTTTTCCCTTAGCTTACACTCCTTTCCCAAATTTCTGCTTGCTGTATGTAAAGCGTGATGGGCTACAACGTGTCTCAATACCTCCTTAGCTACTGCCTCTCTTTCATGTGCTTCCACTCTTGTAACTGAAGTCTTGTTGCAGTAGATGTTGTCGATCAACTTTTGCTCGCTGTATTTCATCGCCAATAACTTCAGAATATCAAAAAATGTATTCCAGTCAACATTGCCAAAAGCCTTTTCTACAACTACAAACATTATAAATGTGACTTGCCTTTCTTCATCTTACCTTCTAACCTTCCTGCCGGCTGATATCTTCCAGTCTTCATTTTTCTTCTGTATGCAAGGTGATCCGTGATGATGTCACAAATTCTCAGGGATAATGGAGAAGGCTAAATGTATCATTTTGAGGTAAGGAACACTGGTCTGGAAACGAAAGGGATGAAAATTATAAGCGAAAATCGCTCTGATACTCTCACAGTAGAACACACATACTGGTAGTGTTGTTGCTAAGATTCTACAGTAGGCAGATATCCCACCTGTTATTCGTCAACAGATGTGGTTCCAACATGGTGGATCCCCACGTCACTTTGGACTGTATGGTGTATAATAATTATGTGTTATTTACGATTGTGTATAATAATTACGTGTTTTTTATCGTTGATCAAAGCAGAGATCCGGCAGAAAAATCCGGTGATGCGGAGGAGGACGACAAAGCAATGCCCGACCACGCCAATATAGAGGTAAAACAAGGAAAGCTGGCACGTGTGACGACATTGGTCTCGTTTCTGCCCAACGCGAGAAGCACAGATCAACGGCCAAAGAGTCAAACTCCACCCTAGAAACTTCGCGACATTGGCGAAAACACCGAATAAATACCTTCGACATTCGGGAGGACGACGGTTCAATCCCGCGTCCGGCCATCCTGATTTAGGTTTTCCGTGATTTCCCTAAATCACTCCAGGCAAATGCCGGGATGGTTCCTTTGAAAGGGCACGGCCGACTTCCTTCTCCGTCCTTCCCTAACCCGATGAGACCGATGACCTCGCTGTTTGGTCTCTTCCCCCCAAACCAACCAACCAATACCTTCGACAAACGGGCATGAGGTCGTCCTTTGAGGGGAGAAAGAAGAGGCGAAGAAACGTCGCCTGGACGGACGGACCAATCTCGTGGTTAGTCAGCGACAGTGGCGGATTTACATATAGACCTACTAGGCACGGATCTACGGGCGGGACCTTGTTTTTTGCTCTGTACTCATTTTAACCTATCACGTTTTAAAGTAACTGCGCTTACAAACGACAAAATTTTTTAATATTGTTAAACAACTTGCTAGTTTAAAGAAGCCTTAAGAACGAAATTCGACAATAGAAGCTTGGAAATATTGATAGTTTACTTGATAACTGAATGGAAATTTAACATTGGGTATCTGTCAGGTTCAAAATATTTTGAAGTAAACTGTCTGGACGGCAATCTACAACACAATGTTTGAAACGTTATTATTCCGAGAATGTTGTCGGCTTCTACTTAACCCTACCATATTTTCCCCGTGAAAATACTGAGACTCCTGAAAAGCTGTGATAAACTAACCAGTAGTTTCTTAAATACTGTAACATGCGTGGGCCTCAGTGTGTAAAATCCGACTTTACTTAAATTTCTTGTAGAAATTACGGGGAAGTATCAAGTCAGCCCTCCATTACTGTAATTAATGTGAAAGCGCTGTGGTCTTCAGTATCTAAGCTTTGGTTTAATGACACCTGTTTAACAAAACATGTTGATACTGTGAATGCTTTACACTTTTAAACACATGTTTGTACGAAAGGAACATAAGCAGAATATCTAATAATGTGTGAAATACACTTCACAACAATTTCATAATTTTATTTATTTCTACATCTACACCTACATTTATACTCCGCAAGCCACCCAACGGTGCGTGGCGCAGGGCACTTGACGTGCCACTGTCATTACCTCCCTTTCCTGTTCCAGTCGCGTATGGTTCGCTGGAAGAACGACTGTCTGAAAGCCTCCGTGCGCGCTCTAATCTCTCTAATTTTACATTCGTGATCTCCTCGGGAGGTATAAGTAGGGGGAAGCAATATATTCGATACCTCATCCAGAAACGCACCCTCTCGAAACCTGGCGAGCAATCTACACCGCGATGCAGAGCGCCTCTCTTGCAGAGTCTGCCACTTGAGTTTATTAAACATCTCCGTAACGCTACCACGGTTACCAAATAACCCTGTGACGAAACGCGCCGCTCTTCTTTGGATCTTCTCTATCTCCTCCGTCAAACCGATCTGGTACGGATCCCACACTGATGTGCAATACTCAAGTATAGGTCGAACGAGTGTTTTGTAAGCCACCTCCTTTGTTGATGGACTACATTTTCTAAGCACTCTCCCAATGAATCTCAACCTGGTACCCGCCTTACCAACAATTAATTTTATATGATCATTCCACTTCAAACTGTTCCGCACGCATACTCCCAGATATTTTACAGAAGTAACTGCTACCAGTGTTTGTTACGCTACCATATAATCATACAATAAAGGATCCTTCTTTCTATGTATTCGCAATACATTACATTTGTCTATGTTAAGGGACAGTTGCCACTCCCTGCACCAAGTGCCTATCCGCTGCAGATCTTCCTGCATTTCGCTGCAATTTTCTAATCCTGCAACTTCTTTGTATACTACAGCATCATCCGCGAAATGTCGCATGGAACTTCCGACACTATCAACTAGGTCATTTATATATATTGTGAAAAGCAATGGTCCCATAACACTCCCCTGTGGCACGCCAGAGGTTAGTTTAACGTCTGTAGACGTCTCTCCATTGATAACAACATGCTGTGTTCTGTTTGCTAAAAACTCTTCAATCCAGCTACACAGCTGGTCTGATATTCCGTAGGCTCTTACTTTGTTTATCAGGCGACAGTGCGGAACTGTATCGAACGCCTTCCGGAAGTCAAGAAAAATAGCATCTACCTGGGAGCCTGTATCTAATATTTTCTGGGTCTCATGAACAAATAAAGCGAGTTGGGTCTCACACGATCGCTGTTTCCGGAATCCATGTTGATTCCTACATAGTAGATTCTGGGTTTCCAAAAACAACATGATACTCGAGCAAAAAACATGTTCTAAAATTCTACAACAGATCGACGTCGTAGATATAGGTCTATAGTTTTGCGCATCTGCTCGACGACCCTTTTTGAAGACTGGGACTACCTGTGCTCTTTTCCAATCATTTGGAACCCTCCGTTCCTCTAGAGACTTGCGGTACACGGCTGTTAGAAGGGGGGCAAGTTCTTTCGCGTACTCTGTGTAGAATCGAATTGGTATCCCGTCAGGTCCAGTGGACTTTCCTCTATTGAGTGATTCCAGTTGCTTTTCTATGCCTTGGACACTTATTTACTTAGTTACTTTTTTTGACGAGAAAAGAAGAAACCAACTTTCGTTTGTCTCATTTATTGTTCTGCAGCCTTCGAGATATGAGTTCCCACTCTGTGCAATCGAATAGTACATGGCATTGAAAATTTCATATTAAACTTCTTAACTAAGCTTTTTTACTTCGAGGAAAGGTTATTTTAATTTTATGTTGGAACAAAAGGTGCATATGCGTGTAGATATAACAGCAGTGTTCACACAAATGACAACACACCACATCAACTACTTAAACTTTGTAGTCTGTCTTCTCTGCCCACAGAAGCCGCTTAAACGTTATAAGAATAAGCGGAATAAGAGTCGATCTAGCACACCTCACTGCAAGAAATTGCAAAATTTATTTGCTTTTTAAATTAGAAAGAAGAAAGACAGTGTCAAGAATATTTAGAACATATTTGCGTCCCAGTTAAATTCCAGCGATGCGGGAACAGAAGCCAAAAAAGGAAATGTCCCGTTTTCTTTACGAGACCAATGTCAGCCGGCAGGTGACAGGCGACAATGATATTAAATTATTCTGCATTGTCGTTCTTTCATAGCACAGTTACGTCGAGTAATCCGAGTTGGTCAGTTCATCGCTAAGTGTTTAAAGGAAAAATTTTTGTGCTCGTGTGCCGTGTTTAAAGTAAAAAGCTTTGTATCCATGCGGATGTAGTGCGACTGGAACTGGATACAGTCTTTGTTTCTTTCCTTTTACAAATTTTTTTTCTTTTGTTTTGACTGTTGGTTGACGATTTTGTAAGTGCCTTAACATGAATATACTGTAGTATATTACAACTGATGCGTATCCTTGGCGTCTGCTGAAATGTATAGTTATCGCGGAAATATACGTTATCGGACAGTACGCTCAGATGAAAAAGTGTTAATAAAATAACGTAGTTCAGTTCTGTCGATAAATACGTAAAAGATTTGTTAATACCATTAGAAAGAGCTATGGTGAGAGCAGTAGCTGTAGTACAAAACTGTACAGCCCTTACATGGATTAAAGGTATTGTGTTCACTTATTATGCAGCATCTAGCTACACAGACGTGTTTTGATATATTTATTTTGGTATTTGACTGACAACAAGGATGCAGTTTAAGGTCTCTATCTCGTACAAAAATGATGTAAAAATTCTTAAATTTACGTATCTCTCAGTGGTATCTCTAAGCACATCAAAAATCTTTTCTTTACCTTAATTAGAATTGCTGTTACGTTGGCTGTTGAAAAAGAAAAAAATTTCGCGTCCACAAAAGTTTCCTTCTTATCATTGCATATCTAGAAACTATTACACAAATGAAATAACGTCTTGGTGTCTACACAGAATCAAATATATTTAAATAAACTTAAAATGCTATCTGACTTACCATAAGGGGATGGTGCATCCGGCTGAATAGTAATCCTTAGTCTCATAACAGGAAACAGAAACTGGTCGAAATAAAGTCACAAACACAAGTAAGACGTTCGTTGAGGTACACTATACAATACATACTAATCAGACAATGGGAAGACACTGCTTAATTCAGATTCAGATTCAGTGGAACTACCGGTGTCGCTATTCGTAGTGACAGATATTATCATATTTTCGAAACACTATTGTAACGTACCTTCATTGCTGCATGCTTCCTGTATCACTCCTGTCGCATGATCCACTACCTTCTGCCAGTCTTCTGGGGTCACTTTTTCAACTGCCTCCTTTAAAAGCCGTTCCACTTCGGTCAACGTAATATTTTTTTCCGCAGCGATATGATGTTTAACCTGAACCCAAATCAGTTCTGTTCCATTGATGTGCAATGGTATGGAGGCAATCTGAACACTTTATGCCAGTATTTTTATGTATTTCATCCACAATATAAACTGGGTTCTTTGGCTTCCGCTTTGCCACAAGTGCTAATATACTGGCGGAAAAAAAACACAATACCAAGAAGGAACTTTGCGACATAAACGAAAGTTGATAGGCGTGTTTCTACATCTGAAGGATGATATTTATTAATATTTCGCGCTAGTTGCATATGAGTGGTTCTAGTAGCGTCATTATGGGGATGAAAACCAGCTTTAATTTAAATACATTCTGTAACGGTTGTGAGCGTTATTTACCTTTGAGATTGACATGGTGAGCTGATGTTAGTCTTGAATGCCTTTAAAGCGATTAAGACGCCATTATCAGCGTCTCAGTGAGTGAATGATGGCGTGCAATAGGACTACGAGAAGCCGGATGTATTTTCTGCTATATTTGCAGAAAGACTTACCGGGAATGTAACACTGTACAAAATTGATGGCAGCGGTGATCTCGAGAATGTACGGTCACAAGAAGACCGGACTCCGGATGGACATGTGGCACTGCCGTGTTTGGTGTATGGCTCCGGCGCATCGTACTGCATGTACAGCAGCAATCTGTGCAGCAGTTACCGCCAGAGTGACACAATGAGCTGTTACAAATTGGTTGCTTCAAGGACAGCTCGGAGTCAGAAGCTCTAAAGCGGGCATTCCACTGACCTGAAACCACCGACGTTTGCTACTTCAGTGGTGTCAAGCGAGAGCTCACTGGAGAGCTGGGTGGAGGTCTGTTGTGTTTTCTGATGAAAGCTGGTTCTGCCTCGGTGTCAGTGATGTGTCAATCTGGTGATTCCACCTGCTGTGTTGCCATTCATGAACACCATTCCAGGGTGCGTTTTCCAACAGAATAACGCTCGCCAGCATACCGCTGTTGTAATCCGACATACTCTACAGGGTGTCGACATGTCGTCTTGGCGTGCTCGATCCCCAGAACTGTCTTCAATCGAGCACATATGGGACATCATCCGAAAACAATTCCAGCGTCATCCACAACCATCATTAACTGTCACTGTATTGAACGACCAAGTGCAACAGTTATGGAATTCCATCCCACAAGCTGACATCCGGCACCGGTACAAAACAATGCATGCGCGTTTGCTTGCTTGTATTGAACATTCTGGCGGGTATACCGGTTATAATGTACCACCATTTCACATTTTCAATCGCTTATCTCACGCATACATTAACCTGAGATCTTTCAATTACATATTTTACCTAGAAAAATGTGTTCCCGAAATTTCATTACTCTACATTAATTATTATTTTGGTGCTGCGATTTTCTTCCGTCAGTGTAATCCTGCCTTTCCCAAGTTACCGTCAAACTGTATCTTATGATTATCTAGCATGCATACAATAGCATTTTTCTTCGTTGCGTTTGTAGGCTTCTTATCTTGAATGACCGAATAATATCGAGCGTACCCATAACACAGAGTTTTTCGTTAGGTTTTGGAGCACAGTGTCCTCAAACCATTCCACAAAAGTATTATTCTTTTTCGTCTGCCGATCGTAGATGCCATACTACCGCTGATGGTATCGTTCGTCCATCCTTTTTTTAAATTGTGCCGCACGTTCACTCATCTTTCATCGGACCAAACGATGTCGTAAAAATTTGTCATTACTAATTCTCTAAGAAAGCGGCATCACCAGGCTACAATATCTTGGCGTTTCATTAATAACATGCGGGCTGCGCGGGATTAACCGAGCGGTCTCGGGTCGGAGGTTCGAGTCCTCCCTCGGGCATGGGTGTGTGTGTTTGTCCTTAGGGTAATTTAGGTTAAGTAGTGTGTAAGATTAAGGACTGATGACCTTAGCAGTTAAGTCCCATAAGATTTAACACACATTTGAATTTGAATAACATGCAGCCAGAAATGGATTGATAGTGGAATCCTAATTTTTTTACGACTTGTAACAAGGACGATTTACTTCCGTAAAATAGGTCCACTGCTACAAAAGTAGCATGTAGCTTTTTGAGTGTCGGATGCTCCTTCTTTCAATAATCTGCCAACACCTGACGACGAATAGCATATTCTTGAAAAGAGTCGAGATTTGTGACCCTCTTATCGAGGCGCCGTTCCTTCCCAGGTGTCTCCAGTGTAGATGATTCTCCTGATTCTGCTTTCGCGAATTTCTCCTTGCAGATTCTTATCACTGATCATTCGCTGATATTGAGAGCAACTGGAGTTTGGTCCACCACTTTATCCAATGGAACTAAAGGCACTCCTACGTCCCTCTCTCTCTCTAAATACTCCGCCAGGAACACACGAATTCATGCGACAGACTGTGTATAATCACGCCTTTTCCGACACTTTTTAAAACTTTCCTAGGAATGGACAGCTTAGATCTGCCCCTCTTTCGACTATTTTCATCACACATCGCAAGGCATGTGAAGCCGGCATTTGTGGCCGAGAGGTTCTAGGCGCTTCAGTCTGGAACCGCGAGACCGCTACGGTCGCAGGTTCGAATCCTGCCTCGGGGTTGGATGTGTGTAATATCCTTAGGTTTAAGTAGTTCTAAGTTCTAGGGAACTGATGACCTCAGATGTTAAATCCTATAGTGCTCAGAGCCATTTGAACCAGACACGTGAAGCTAAATGTCACCCAAATCCCTCCCTAATGGCCAGAGGCGTACAAATTCTCCTTCCAGCCTGGTTGCCCCTATCTCCACCGCAAACATTATGGCAGCTCAGTTTACCGCAAAGAGACATAAGAATACATGTGTACTGAAACACCGGTTAAAGTAGGCCATCTTGGGTTCCCGCTAATCTGGCGAGCTTAAGGGGACCCGTTCAGCCTGCCGCACCTGAAAACCTGCTGCACCTAGCAACAGGTTGCGCTGTCAATCCCACGTGAGTACAGAATAGCCAGGTATATGTCTGGGTAAGTAGTTTCTCTGCAGCTTAGTCCTCACAACGGTGGAAGCAGCAAAATGAATAAACCAAACTTAAATCAGACTGAGGAGAGATTAAGAATTGGGGAATATGTACAAGCCACGAAACATAGCCCATGTCCAGCATGGGAAAAGTTTGTATGTGTTTATGAAGCAGCAGTAGATAAATCGGTAGGTGTCTCCCAATGAAAATTGCATAGGAAGTTACTAAACACTCATTCAAGATCCTCGTATGCGTTATGACATGTTTGTAAATCTGACCGACAATTTCCTCATTCCATGAATATTTTGAATGAGGACAAAGACTGAGTGGCTGACAAGTGTATGGACATGAATGCTAAGGACGTGAGGAAATTTATCATTATATAAGCTTTCTAAATTTAGGGCAAACATTGACTGAAATAGAAAAAATTGTGGCTGTGTGGATACTGGAAACCACACTCTGGTGGTATGCGAAGTAGTGCAAAGAAAGCTTAATATATAAGAAAAGCTTCTTCTCTCAGACATATATTTATTAGATTAACTTCTAATGAAAAACGAAGTTCGTGTTTGCTAAAACGTGTTTGAAAAATTTATAATGAACTATTTCGGGCACTTAAAATGAAGTCAGCGAACCTGCAATACACGTCCTGGAAAAAACTAATTAAAATTGGTATAGTGGAGTCATATTTGACTGAAACACGCTAAGGTTGCAGAAAATAGACTACCAAAAACTTACACAAGTTGGCGATGGAGTATAATAGACATGTTCAGGTTCTGAGGCACGAAGGATCTCGACTTTCAGCGATGGTTCTCAGTACTACAGAAAACATGTATTAGAGGTGACCTGATGATGGTTCAAATTGAGAATAGCCGGTACTAGTCGAAAGAGGGTGAAGTTGCAAAGAAAACTGTTCATACATAAGTAAATAAATAAGTCCGCAATACGCCGTAGAGGAAGAAATGACGAATAAAATCCACCGTTTCGTGGCCTAAAATGATCCAAAATGAATATACCGGGTGATCAAAAAGTCAGTATAAATTTGAAAACTGAATAAATCACGGAATAATGTAGATAGACAGGTACAAATTGACACAAATGCTTGGAATTACATGGGGTTTTATTAGAACCAAAAGAATACAAAGTTAAAAAAATGTCCGACAGATGGCGCTTCATCTGACAAGAATAGCAATAATTAGCATAACAAAGTAAGACAAAGCAAAGATGATGTTCTTTACAGTAAATGCTCAATTTTTCCACCATCATTCCTCAACAATAGCTGTAGTCGAGGAATAATGTTGTGAACAGCACTCTAAAGCATGTCCGGAGTTATGGTGAGGCATTGGCGTCGGATGTTGTCTTTCAGCATCCCTAGAGATGTCGGTCGATCACGATACACTTTCGACTTCAGGTAAACCCAAAGCCAATAACAGCACGGACTGAGGTCTGGGGACGTGGGAGGCCAAGCATGAGGGAAGTGGCGGCTGAGCACACGATCATCACCAAACGACGAGCGCAGGAGATCTTTCACGCGTCTAGCAATACTATTTTTTTAATTGTTCTAATAAAACCTCATGTCATTCCAAGCATGTGTGTCAATTTTTACCTCTCTCTCTACATTATTCCGTGGTTTATTAAGTTTTCAAATTTATACTGACTTTTTGATCACCCGGTATATTTCAGTGAAACCTCGTCTTGTGATATTCGAGGAAAAAAAGCCTTTTCAACAACTTACGAGCCCCACGCATAACGCTACAATGTAAGCGTGCAGAATAAACTGTTACGTAGCGTAGCAAACGGGAAGACGGGCAGGCAAGCAAGTCCTCTGAAGCCTGCTTGGGTTGGGCACAGCATGGCTACGATGGAAGTACAGGAGCCTGCCCGTTCTGCTGATACAGTGAAATAGTATGCCTGCCTGGCTAACGAGCATGCGTGGGCGGTTAAAAGCGGATTGTGTACATCTCTGCTACCGGCTGGCACAATGCCACAGGCAGCGCAGCGCAGCGGAAGTGGCAACGCAGAGGGAGCCAACAGCGCCAGGCACCTACTGGTCTACTCGTGGCGGGCAGCCCGCTAACTGCCAAGTTAGTCAAGCTAGTTTAAATCAGACTATAGCGTAAATGGTGAACAGCACACAGCCCCTTCCTAGCCACCACCTGACTCCGTAGCAGCTACACCGCATCACAAAAGCAGCTTCCCCTGATTTGCCAATGCGGGCCAATTACATTCCATCACAAATTACTATGAATACGGAACTTCAGCTCCTTTACTTTATGTGCAGTGCTTCTAAGCAGTTATAAGGGCAAGAGTAAAGACCGTACATTAAACTTAAAGCTGGATTGCCCCAGTGGGATATGCACACAGTTTTGCCTGACGCTGACAGAGACATAGGTGAACTCCAAATGACGAGAAAGTCATTTACTTTACTCTCTATGTACACAAGGAAATACACTTCCACATACCTTTCATTTCTTGTCTGAGACATATTGTACCAGAATTAAATTCCAAAAAGTTCGCGTTCTCGGGCTCTGAAAATTATTTTAGAAGGTTCCCTTGGTTGTAAGGCAAATTCCGGAACTGGAAACCCTTCCCAAAGATTACTTCTGCCTCACTACCAGCTAGCTTGGTATTTGGTGAAAATAACCTGACTCCACAACGGATCAGAACTCGAACACTTTGTCATGGCTGTCTTGAAACCTCTCCCAAAGATTGCTTCCGCCGCACTACCGGATAGCTTGGAATTTGGTGAAAATAACCTGACTTCACAACGGATCAGAACTCGAACACCTTATCATGGCTGTCACGTTTTATTAATCTAAGAGCTGTGATGGCTGTCAGATTTTACTCTTGTAAGAGGGGTTATGGCTATCACATTTTATTAATTTAAGAAGTGGTACGGCTGCGAGGAGAGAAGAGAAACTATATTAAAACTACTATTAAGGCACTGCACATGCATGGTGCTGGGAAGGCAAGATGCGTATAACGTAAAGCCGGCGGAAAGCAGAACGAGTGTAACTCCCAACACACAAAGGCGAATGTGTAGCATCACAACGAGGGTCACTGCCTGTGCAGTAACACACCTGTGTACAATAGCTGAAACCACAGCCAAGTGACGGAGACAGACACGGAAATGGTAAAAAGACTGCCGTGTTTGAGAAACACTACAACTGAAGTTGAACATTCAAAGAAATCAGAAAGCCCTTTGCAAGCATCAGCGAAAAGCAACGCTGCTAGAGAAATTCATCCAAAACTCCTTGAATGATTAGTGTAAGATAAACTAGCGGACACGATCAAATCAATCACAGTCTGCCAGGGAGCAGGTAGTACAACAGCCGGGTCGTCGCAAGAAGCCACTACATAGTTCAAATGGTTCAAATGGCTCTGAGCACTATGAGACTTAACCTCTGAGGTCATCAGTCCCCTAGAACTTAGAACTACTTAAACCTAACTAGCCTAAGGACATCACACACATCCATGCCCGAGGCAGGATTCGAACCTGCGACCGTAGCAGTCGCGCGGGTCCGGCTGAGCGCCTCAACCGCGAGACCACCGCCGCCGGCCACTACAGAGTGACACGTTGATGCAGACACAGTCGAAACTGAAAGAAGTCTGTACACATTCTAGGAAGGACAACTTGTAGCACCGAAAATCCGGATAAAATACTTTCTGCGCCGTTCAAAATTTTTCGCCGTTCAATATCCGTTGATAACTTGTACTGTACAGCTAATTCTGAATCTGTAAGCTTCGTTAAAGACACTGTATTTAATATACAATAGATGTAATAGTGTATTTATTTCTGACTGTATATAATCGATTGTAATTATACTGAAGCGCCAAAGAACTGGTATAAGCATGCGTATTCAAACGCAGAGGTATGTAAACCGGGAGAATACGGTGCTGCGGTCGCCAACATCTATATAAGACAACAAGTGTCTGGCGCAGTTGTTAGATCGGTTACTGCTGCTACAATGGCAGGTTATCAAGATTTAAGAGAGTTTGAACGTGGTATTATAGTCGGCGAACGAGCAATGGGACACAGCATCTCCGAGGTAGCGGTGAAGTGGGTTTTTCCCGTACGACCATTTCACGACTGTACCGTGAATATCAGGGATCTGGTAAAACGTCAAATCTCCGACATCGCTGCGGGTGGTAAAAGATCCTGCAAGAACAGGACCAACAACAACTGAAGACAATTTTTCAACGTGACAGAAGTGCAATCCTTCCGTAAGTTGCTGCAGATTTCAGTGCTGGGCCATCAACAAGTGTCGGCGTGCGAACCGTTCAACGAAACATCATCGATACGGCCTTTTGGATGACTGCATGACACAAAGCTTTGCGCCTCGCCTGATCCTGTCAACACAGAAATTGGACTACTGATGACTGGAAACAAGTAGCCTGGTCGGACGAGTCTCGTTTCAAATTGTATCGAGCAGATGGACGTGTACGGATATGGAGACAACCTCATGACTCCATGGACGCTGCATGTCAGCAGGAGACTGTTCAAGCTGGTACGGGCTCTGTCGTTGGAGGTTCGAGTCTTACCTCGGGCATGGGTGTGTGTGTGTTGTCCTTAGCGTTAGTTAGTTTAAGTTAGATTAAATAGTGCGTAAGCCTAGGGACCGATGACCTCAGCAATTTGGTCCTATACTCCTTACCACATTGCCGGCCGAAGTGGCCGTGCGGTTAAAGGCGCTGCAGTCTGGAACCGCAAGACCGCTACGGTCGCAGGTTCGAATCCTGCCTCGGGCATGGATGTTTGTGATGTCCTTAGGTTAGTTAGGTTTAACTAGTTCTAAGTTCTAGGGGACTAATGACCTCAGCAGTTGAGTCCCATAGTGCTCAGAGCCATTTGACCCATTTGAACCTTATCACAATTTTCCATTTTTTTTTTTTTTTTTTGCAGGCTCCGTAATGGCGTGGAGCGTGTGCAGTTGGAATGATACGGGACTCCTGATATGTCTAGATACGACTCTGACAGGTGACACGTACGTAAGAATCCTGTCTGATCACCTGCATCCATTCATGTCCATTGTGCATTCCGACGGACTTGGGCAATTCCAGCAGGGCAATGTGACACTCCACACGTCCATAATTGCTACAGAGTGGCTACAGGAACACTGTTCTGAGTTTAAACAATTCCGGTGGCCACCAGACTCCCCAGACATGAACATTATTGAGCATATTTGGGATGCCTTGCAACGTGCTGTTCAGAAGAGATCTCCACCCCCTCGTACTCTTACGGATTAATGGACAGTCCTGCAGGATTCATGGTTTTAATTCCCTCCAGGACTACTTCAGACATTAGTCGAGTCCATGCCACGTCGTGCTGCGGCACTTCCGCGTGCTCGCGGGGGCGCTACACGATATTAAGCGGATGTACCAGTTTCTTTGGCTCTGCACTGTATAATGAAAGTGTTGTAAATTACTGGGTAATAACGAAGGGAACGTTACTTATATATATCTACAGCAACGACAAAGTGTCAGTAGCTGTGCCATTCCTTTGCTGATGGAGAGTCTCTGCCGCGCTGCGAGCAGAGAGAAAGCAGAGCAGTTTGAGTCGTGAAAGAGCACGGAAGTGTTTGTGGGGCGCTCCGGCAGACGTGGTGCCAGCTGCAATTCTAACTTTTGCGTGTTCCATAATTATTCGTGGCTCTGGAGAGGACTCGAGGTATTTAAAAAGTAGCAGCAACAGTAGCAGCTACATTCTTCCTCGACCCCACAGCTACGAAATCGTAAGCCTGTTAAGTGACAAATTATATCTAATATTGCACGGGCATTACCCAGTGGCAATTCTTTCGCCAACTTAAATAATTTTTCTCAATAATAACCTGCAATAGTTAAAACTTGTAAGGTACCTGTGATGTTATTGACCTCAGACATTATTACCAAGCAGGGTTTTTTTCCTTTCCATGCAGTCACCGAGTGTGGTAAATGTACGAAATTTGATTTACTACTTACTGCCAGTTTTTTTTGTTTGCTAATGACCAATTTCAGTACCAATTTTGCACCTCGGTAACTGTTCACTCTTGTATTGCGTAACGGGAGGCTTAAATAATTTGCAGTTTTGAGCATTAACTTCACTCACGTGAGGTAATTGAAATTACACTGGCAGAACTAATAACTGAAGATACAGCACAAATTAGGAGCGCGCAATTTCATTTATTCTGTATTTAACTCAGCAGGTGACTTCAGCTGGCTTCGTGCGCAAAGTAAATTCAGTTCAATCTTTCAATAATTATAAGTAATTTGCTTGACTTTTTCCAAATTTTGCATTACTTTATGCTGAGGTTACTGAAAGTCATTTTTCGCGAAACAGAGTTTAACTTTACATTCAAAATTTAGTGTTTCAGAATAAGTAACAGCAAACTCAGTTCTTTCTCATTCATTTATTTTCTCGTGAACTGTTGTGTCGCTGAAAAGCGAGACAACCTTCTGTTGCCACGCCGGTGATTGCTTGCGTAATTTTCTTTGCCATTACTATTTTTAAGATTCTGGAGTTTCATTGCCCTAGTGGGTTAGCGACCGTTTAATTATCCTTTTTTTCTAATCAACATTTTTGTATTAAAAATACTATGTGGTACCCCTTTTCCCCCTTTGTGGTTCGTGAGCGATTGCACTATATTCCACACATTTCAAAATTATCATCGGTATTTATATTAAGTTTGGAATAGATTCTTCCTTTAGAAGGGTCTGTTGTACACTTTCCTCCTACTAACCGGTATTGTTTTCGTTCGTTAACGATAGTCTTACTGTAAAATGTCATTAGACATAAACGATCACGGTCAATTATATTGCAGTCGGCCGCGGCTCGTGGTCTTGCGGCAGCGTTCTCGCTTCCCGCGCACGAGGTCCCGGGTTCGATTCTCGGCGGAGTCAGAGATTTTCTCTGCCTCGAGATGACTGGGTGTTGTGTGCCATTCATTATCATTTCATTCTCATTCACTCGCAAGTCGCCGTAGTGGCGTCAAAGAACTTGTGGAGCGGCAGCCGAACCGCCCCGCGAGGGGTCTCTCGGCCACCAATGCCATAGGCTCATTCATTCACATCGCAGTCCAGTAGGCCGATTGGGAAGGAGGAGGTTACACGTGGCAACAGTGACAGGACACTATGAGTTTAGTCTTGTGCTCGGCACGAATTTCGAATTGTGCAGATTCTTTTCGGATTAAACCCTTTCGCTACGAAAAAGTCGCTCACGCACGGCAATATAAATGGTGGAAATAAGACACAAAATTTATAAATTGGTATTAATCAATAAAACAGGCTACACGATGAACATAAATGAAACTGATAATTTGATTGTAGTTACCCTCCTGAACCCACCGATTCCATATTCTGCTAACAGTCATTGGATCTCGACCAACGCGAACAGCAATGTCGCGATACGATAAACCGCAATCGTGATAGACTACAATCCGACCTTTATCAAAGTCGGAAACGTGATGGTACGAATTTCTCCTCCTTATACGAGGCATCACAACAACGTTTCACCAGGCAACGCCGGTCAACTGCTGTTTGTGTATGAGAAATCGGTTGGAAACATTCCTCATGTCAGCACGTTGTAGGTGTCGCCACCGGCGCCAACCTTGTGTGAATGCTCTGAAAAGCTAATCATTTGCATATCACAGCATCTTCTTCCTGTCGGTTAAATTACGCGTCTGTAGCACGTCATCTTCGTGGTGTAGCAATTTTAATGGCCAGTAGTGTAATTGGCGGAATAACCGCGAAAATTTTAAACGCCATAGTAATAGCAACAGTGAACAAAACGGCAACAGCCAAAACAAAAATAACCATGGCAGTAATGGTAACTACCACCATGGTAATAATAACTCACACCGCCATAACAATAATAGTCATTGTGGGGACAATAATAGTAGAAATGGCGGAGGCCAGTATCAAGTGTATACGGTACTTGGTTCTCAGCAGAATGATAGTAGGCGGGAGAAAATTTAACAATTGCCACAGCTGAATAGAAACGGACCTGCCGTACCTAAGCAGGGAAACCATTAGCCGCACCGGTTTGGGGCCCACCGGGCGTGGGAAGACCTTAGCGGCCCAGTAGAAAGGCTAGACAACGTCACTAGGACAGATCCGACTGGATAAATCGGCGATGTGAGGATGTGCAAGAAGAGAGAGAGAGTAACTAAGCCGCAGTAACAATAACTGAAAATGGAACGACAGTCGACAGAGCGATCGCTGTCCGTAATAACGATGAAAGGGGAGTACCGGTCATTAAGTAAGAGGTGGCAGCGGTTAAAGCAACAACGGTACCGCCGGCTCCAATACAGTGTGATTCGCAGGCGGAATTAAAGAAGCCGATATCGGGTAAAACTTCCGTTATCGAGCAGGGCAACGCGGAACGCGAGGTGGTGTGACTAGGTCAGTTCGGTCGGATATACGACGATCTGAAGAATTACAGAGGATTGTATGGAAGGTGTGCTAATGGGGAGAGCGCACAATAATTGACCTTCTCAACCCACAAGAAAGCAGCGTTTATGAAGAAACGGAAAGCTCCGTACCGAAGAGGCAGCAGTTGAAGAAGCCAACCCTAAAGACGCTGGTCCTATTGAAAACCGAGGTGAAATCTCTGAATAGGGGCAAAACGTGTTTGCCGATGATGACCAGACACGACTAATTGAAGGCCACGTAGATTACAACATCTACGACCTTAAGGCTGACGTCATATCGTCAGACGAGAGTGGTATGGGTTGCGTAAGCTCGGGAGAAGAATTAGGAGCAGAAACAGAGCACATTTCTCCAAGCAGTTTGGGATGATAGCCATTTGTCCGAAGAAAATTTACCTGACTTGACAATTAGCGAATTATTGCTAATACACTACTGGCCATTAAATTTGCTACACCAAGAAGAAATGCAGATAATAAACGGGTGTTCATTGGACAAATATATTATACTAGAACTGACATGTGATTACATTTTCACGCAATTTGGGTGCATACATCCTGAGAAATCAGTACCCAGAACAACCACCTCCGTCCGTAATAACGGCCTTGATACGCCTGAGCATTGAGTCAAACAGAGCTTGCATGACGTGTACAGGTACAGCTGCCAATGCAGCTTCAACACGATACCACACTTCATCAGGAGTAGTGACTGGCGGGGGTATTGTGACGAACCAGTTACTCGGCCACTATCGACCAGACGTTTCCAGTTGGTGAGAGATCTGGAGAATGTGCTGGCCAGGGAAGCAGTCGAACATTTTCTGTATCCAGAAAGGCCCATACTGGACCTGCAACATGCGGTCGTGCATTATCCTGCTGAAATGTAGGGTTTCGCAGGGATCGAATGAAGGGTAGAGCCACGGGTCGTAACACATCTGAAATGTAACGTACACTGTTCAAAGTGCCGTCAATGCGAGCAAGAGGTGACCGAGACGTGTAACCAATGGCACCCCATACCATCACGCCGGGTGGTACGCCAGTATGGCGATGACGAATACACGCTTACAATGTGCGTTCACAGCGATGTCGCAAAACAAGGATGCGACCATCATGATGCTGTAAGCAGAACCTTGATTCATCCGAAAAAATAACGTTTTGCCATTCGTGCACCCAGGTTCGTCGTTGAGTACACCTTCGCAGGCGCTCCTGTCTGTGATGCAGCGTCAAGGGTAACCGCAGCCATGGTCTCCGAGCTGATAGTCCATGCTGCTGCAAACGTCGTCGAACTGTTCGTGCATATGGTTGTTGTCTTGCAAACGTCCCCATCTGTCGACTCGGGGATCGAGACGTGGCTGCACGATCCGTTACAGCTATGCGGATAAGATGCCTGTCATCTCGACTGCTAGTGATACGAGGCCGTTGGGATCCAGCACGTCGTTCCGTATTACCCTCCTGAACCCACCGATTCCATATTCTGCTAACAGTCATTGGATCTCGACCATCGCGAGCAGCAATGTCGCGATGCGATAAACCAGAATCGCGGTAGGCTACAATCCGACCTTTATCAAAGTCGGAAACGTGATGGTACGAATTTCTCTTCCTTACACGAGGCATCACAACAACGTTTCACCAGGCAACGCCGGTCAATTGCTGTTTGTGTATGAGAAATCGGTTGAAAACTTTCCTCATGTCAGCACTTTGTAGGTGTCGCCACCGGCGCCAACCTTGCGTGAATGCTCTGAAAAGCTAATCATTTGCATATCACAGCATCTTCTTCCTGTCGGTTAAATTTCGCGTCTGTAGCACGTCGTCTTCGTTGTGTGGCAATTTTAATGGCCGGTAGTGTACAAGGTTTTTTAATCGAAGAAATTGATAAAAAGATTTCAGTGTTGGGATCAAAACGGCTTAAACAATCGCAGAACAAGCAGACAGAAATTAAGAATGTCCAAGATCAGAAAATTAAAATGCCACCAGGTAAACCGCTATCGGTGCCGGAGCTAGACGGATTTTTCTGGAATGCTCTTGATGTGGATGAGGACTTGTTAAGGGAAAATCCAGAACTAAACACAGATAAGTGTAGACAAATAATAGTGTCCGTCGATATGCACGACCTATTAATGCACATTGTCATAGATACCACGGCAGAACGAAGTGCTATGTTCAGAAAAAATTTAGGTTTGTTAAAAGAAAGACCGGGATAGTAGTAATACCCGCAACGGGAGTTAAAATAATAGGTGCTACCGGAGAGAGTAGCAAACCTATAACTCATCAAATATTTGCCTGTTTCGAAATTCAATGGGAACAATGTGAACATGCAGTTAGCGTCGTTCCAGATTTGACCAGCGAGATAATAATTGGCTTAGATTGGTTATTGAAATACGACGCAGTAATTGACTGCAATAATAAAACAATGATGTGCATTTCAAAAGATAAGACCGAAATTAATGTACGTTTTAATGGAACAGGTGATGATGTGAGTAGTCAATACCAACCTCTTCACATTGTTACTTGGTCTGATGAGATGGGTTTAGGCAGACATACGGAATACTACAATAGAAGTGATCTAAAAGATTACTTTGTGCGTGTCGGCATACCAAAAGCGATTTTGTCCGATAATAGGGCACAGTTTATTTCGTGATTATGGAATGAAGGTATGGAATGCAATGGGGTTGAAGTGATACACATCTTGGCCTATTATCTCCCGGAAATCCACCGGAACGATACATGCGTGAGATGGGGAGACTTTACCGAACGTATTGTCACCACAATCACGGGGTGTGGGGCAAATATGTAAAGAAATTTGAAAAGATTATGAATGCTTTGACGCACGAATTTACAGGATTCACTTCGGAGGAAATAATATTAGATCGCAAGCCTAACAGTTTGTTAGAAGAGATAAGTGACTTCCCCCCGCAAGTTAGTAGTGACATTGAGGTAAAGGAAGAACATTTAAGAATGGCAATGAAAAAGTAAGCCGAGGTGTGAATACAGCGTCATGACGCGAAAGCGCGGTTTGCTAAATTTGCAATTGGTGACTCCGATCTTGTTAAAGCGAACGAGAAATCGTTCGAGATTGATAATGAGATTTCAGAATATAAATTCATTCTGAATGGACCATTTAAGATTCTCAGTATACCTCACACTAACGCTTACTGTTTAGTTTTTCCTAATTCCAGCAAGCTGTTAGGTGTATATAACATTGTTGACTTGAGATTGTATCAGTCAAGAACTGATTAATCTCAGAAAGAATTTCCAGTAAAAAACTTAATTATTAATGTAATTTACAAAATTTTTTTCCAAATTTATTTCTAGGATCTGACGGTCATCAAGGAATTTGCAGAGAATGCAAAGAGGAACTTAACTTAAAGAGTAAATGTCCCGAAAGCAACTGAAATGAAAGGAAATTCCAAGCCATGACCAATGACGCCACTCTGGTATATCTACCATTAAATAATACCTTGTAAAAATTCTTTTATGCCATGTATTATGTAAGTGAATACCGATGCACTCAGACAATGTTAAGTTTAAGGTCTGTGTATTTGAGTGAACATGGACACTGTTGAGTTATCCACTGTTATAAAAATATAGGGACTCCTTGAGATTACCCTGGAGCAAGTATTGAAAGAATAAGAGGCAGGTGAACGTTCTGGAATGCCACTGCACAAACAAATAGAGAGAACAAGAGTGCCACTGTGGCACACGCCACAATGCAATGTCTGGACTCAGCTGCTGTGGGCTCTTTAGAACGCTGTGGCTTTTTTTGTAAATATGCCTGTGGAACACGACGTTTTTCTTTTCTGCATAAACAGTATAAAATAGTTCAAATGGCTCTGAGCACTATGGGACTTAACATCTGTGGTCATCAGTCCCCTAGAACTTAGAACTACTTAAACCTAACTAACCTAAGGACCTTTGAAACTTCCTGGCAGATTAAAACTGTGTGCCCGACCGAGACTCGAACTCGGGACCTTTCTGGTAACCTAAGGACATCACACACATCCATGCCCGAGGCAGGATTCGAACCTGTGACCGTAGCGGTCACGCGGTTCCAGACTGAAGCGCCTAGATCCGTACGGCCACACCGGTCGGCAAGAGTGTAAAGCTGTGATGTGTTTGTTATATTGTTTTTTATCCTTTCACTCATTCGTTTGTGTACCTTTATTTACATTGCTTACGTTTTCCTACACCGTACTGACATGAAATTTTCATTTCAAACGTAATGACTTTTTGGAAGATGTAATTTTGTTGTTTAAAATATGTTACAGTACACTATCATGTTTTGTGTAATAAATACACAGTTTCTCATGCTAATTACGTACCCAAAGATAATTATGATAATTAATGAGAAGCTTAATGAGTGATTAGCAAAATTTATGTAAACAAAATTGAATGCACTTACTCATCTCCATTTCCGTTCGTATTTCTTCGGACATTCCCTGATTATTTTTCCCTTCAGCAAAAACCTCATGGAATGTGGGGCACATGTAGCACCGAGAATGGAGATAAAATACCTTCTGCACCATCCAAAATTTTCTGCTATTTAATATCTGTTGAGAACTTGTGCTGTAGTGCTAGTTCTGAATGTGTAAACTTTGTTAAGGAAATTACAATCTCAATAAAAGTTTTGCATCACCCCGGTTCCCAGAACTCCTGAAGATAGACGTTGACTGTGGATTTTGTATCACAGACACAGGCTCTTTGACTGTTCAGAGATATCACTAAACCCGCCCAAAGGTGTGAACAACCATGCATGAACAGCACCTATTAGAAGGAGAGGGTCGGTCAACCGACCAGATCCAGGCATTTCGCCTGGAAGATACACGGCTGGTGTTGTCTGTAATTCAACGATGCCTAATCGGTCAATACCGCGGTTCGATCGCTTCCTCATTATTACTTTGTGCCAGGAAGGGCTCACAACAAGGGAAGTATCCAGGCATCTTGCAGTGAACCAAAGCGATGTTGTTCGGACACGGAGGAGATACAGGGAGACAGGAACTGTCGAAATGATCTCAAATTGAATGATCAGATTACACAAGTAACGGGCAAGGCGAACTCTAGATTGCGGTTTATTGGTAGAATCGTGAAGCGATGCAGCCCTTCAACAAAGGAAATAGCTTATAATACGTTAGTTCTTCCAGTCTTGGCGTATTGTTCGTCTATATGGAACCCTTACCGGTTGGGTCTGATTCAAGAGATTGAGAAGGTCCAAAGAAGAGCAGCAAGATTCGTGACTGGTACATTCAGCCATCGCGAGAGCGTTACAAATCTCATAGAAAGTTTGAAGTGGGACACACTTGCAGATAGACGACGCACTAAACGGAAGGGGTTGCTCACTAAATTCCGAAATCCGATCCACACCGAGGATGTGAGCATATATTATTACCACCAACTTTCAAATCGCGCAATGATCACCATTCAAAGATAAGGGAAATAAGAGCTCATACTGAGGTGTCCAGACAGTTGTTTTCCCTCGCGCGATCCGTGAGTGAAACAGAAGGGGGAAATATGACTTTGGCGCGAACTGTGCCCTCCGTCACACGTCGCTTGGTGGCTAGCGGAGTATATATGTAGATGTAGATGAAATGCCTCGCTCAGGCCGCCTAAGGGCTACTACTGCAGTGGATGATCGCTGCCTACGGATTATGGCTCGGAGGAACCCTGGCAACAACGCCACAATGTTGAATAATGCTTTTCATGCAGCTTCAGGACGTCGTGTCACGACTCTAACTTTACGTCATACGCTGCATGATGCGCAACTTCACTCCCGACGTCCATGTCGAGGTCCATCTTTGCAACCACTACACCATGCAGCGCGGTACAGATGGGCCCAACAACATGCCGAATGCTCGGGATTGGCATCACGTTCTCTTCAATGATGAGTGTCACATATGCCTTCAACCAGACAATCGATGGAGACGTGTTTGGAGGCAACCCGGTGAGGCTGAACGGCTTAGACACACTGTCCAGCAAATGCAGCACGGTGAAGGTTCCCTGATGTTTAGGGGTGTCATTATGTGGGCCGACGTACGACGCTGGTTGTCATGGAAGGCACCGTGACGGTTGTACGACACGTGAATGCCATCCTCCGACCAATAGTGCAACCACATCGGAAGCATTTTGGCGAGGTATTCGTCTTCACGGACGACAGTTCGGGCCCCCGTCGTACACATCTTGTGAATGAATTCCTTCAGCATAACGACATCGCTCGACTTGAGTGGCCAGCATATTCTCCAGACATGAACCCTATCGAATATAGCGGGGGTGGATTGGAAAGGGCTGTTTATGGATGATGTGACCCACCAACCACTCTGAGGGATATAGGCCGAATCGCCGTTGAGAAGTGGGACAATGTGGACAGCGGGTATTAGAGGTACCGGTGTGTACAGCGGTCTGGACCACCATCTTTGAAGGTCTCACTGTATGGTGATACAACAGACAATGTGTGGTTTTCATGAAAAATAAAAAGGGCGGAAATGATGTTTATGTTGATCTGTATTCCAATTTTCTGTACAGGTTCTGGAACTCTCGGAACTGGGGTGATGCAAAACTTTTTTTGATGTGTGTATATTAAATATATAATGGATGCAACAGTGTATTTATTTCTGCTGTATATAATTGATTGTAATCAAAATGTAAATTGCTGGGTAACAGCTAAGGGAATATTATTTCAATGTATCGATAGCATCGATGAAATGGCAGTAGCTGGTGTTTCTTTATCTTTGCGTATGGGGAGTCTCTGTGGTACGGCGAGGAAAGAGGAAGCAGAGCAGCTCGAGTCATGAAAGAGTGCGGAAGTGTTCGCTGGTCGCTCCCGCAGACGCGGTGTGCATCTATGATCGCGCAAGTGTAGGCGCACCTAATTCGTTAACCCGCGAGTATTGAGACCATAGTAGGAATGAAAAGGCGGAGGAAGCTGCAATTCTCAGTATTGCCGGTCGCGTAATTATCCGTGGCTCAGGAGACGACTCTTAGTCCTCAACCAGCAGCAGCAACAACGGCAGTTCAACATTGTCGTCGGCTACATTTTTCGTAAGACTGTTAACTAATATTGTACAGGCATTATCCAATGGCATTTCTTTCACGAACCTTAATAATTTTCCTCAATAATAACCTGCAATAGTTAAAACTTGTATGGCACCTGTGTTGTCATTGTCCTAGGACATTATTACCAAGTAGGGTCATTTACCTTTCATGAAAATCACCGAGTGTCGCAAATATATGAAAATTGATTTACTACATCCTGTCAGTTTTGTTTATTTGCTAATGACCAGTTTCACTATAAATTTTGCTGCCTTAGGAACAGTTCATTCTTGTGTTTCATAACAGGGGCTCAAGTAATTTGCAGTTTTGAGTATTAACTTCACTCACTAAAGTAATGTAAAATTTCACTGGTAAAACTAATAACTAAAGATACAGCGCAAATTAAGAGTTCGCCGTTTCATTTATTCTGTATTTAACTTAGCGAGTGACTTCTACTGGGTTTGTACGTATCTTATTATTATGTTACAAGCAAATCAGTTATTCATCTGTTTAAAGAAAATTCATTTCAATCTTTCAATAATTAGAAGTAACTTGCTAGCCTTCTCCGAATATTTGCATTACGTTATGCTCAGATCACTGAAAGTCATCTTTTATGAAACAAAGCTTCAGTTACAGTCAGTAATTTATTTAACCAGCAGCTTCATTTAACTTTACTTTCAAAATTTAGTGTTTCAGAATAGGTAACAGCAAACTCAGCTCATTTTGATTAACTTATTTTCTCGTGAACTGTTGCGTTGCGGATAGCGTAACAACCATCTGTTGCCACGTCAGTGATTACTTGCTTTATTTTCTGCCCCATTACCTTCCTTAAGACTTTGGAGATTCATTACGCTAGTGGGTTGGCGACCTTTTAATTATCCTTTTTTTTGCTAATCAGTATTTTTTGTGTTATCAGTGCTTTTTGTACTAAATATATTACGTGGTATCCTTCTCCCCTGTTTGTGTTTTGTGAGCGATTGCACTATATTCCATCAGTTTCAAAATAATCATCAGTATTTAGATTATTTTTAGAAGAGTTTCTTACTTCAGAAGGGTCTGTTGCACACTTTCTTCCTAATAACTGGTATTATTTTCGTACGGTAGCGGTAAGCTTACTCACTGTAAAATTTCATTAGGCATACGTGATCACGGTCAATTATATCGCAATTCAGTAGGATGATTGGGAAGGGAGAGGTTCAAACTGAGTCTCGAGCAGCATTATTCATCTTGAATTTCCTGCTTGTTAGTAAACAACAAGCTGTCTAGAATTTGTCTCTAGTAGCAGCAAAGAATGATAGTTGACATTTTCTGTGTGTCATAGAGAGAATTGAGTGCTGTCTCGTGCTTGTCTCCTACTGTGGTTGGAGTGTGTGCTTTTGTACTGTCGGAACGAATTGCAAGCAGATCGCCCATTCCTGACAGTCAAGGTTATAAAGTATGAATCCAATTTTAGGCAGCTCTCCGAATGAGGTTGAACTATTGGGAAATAACTTGTTCTTAAATCGTCTTCTTAAGTGTTTGTGCCCTTATTCACTTCCTACAAAAACAGAAACTTCTCCTTTGCGTTTCAAAATCGCCTGTGCTATGCATCCTAGGACACTTTCTCCCGCTCACTCTGTTAAAGATGACTTAGTAGACCTTGTTCCATATTGTCGTCAACATTATAATTGCGTCACGCAGGCCATACCTCCATCCAAAGCTGGTAGCAGGGGCTGTGCCAGGGCGTGACATAATCCTGGTGTCAGGTGTGTGGTGTGTGTGTTTTGTAGAGGCATTACAAATAGGAAATCAGGTGGCAAAATATCGGAGGAGAAGTAGGAAGACAATCGGTATTAGTTGCTCGAACTGTGAAGATTCGTTCAAATGGCTCTGAGCACTATGGGACTTAACTTCTGAGGTCATCAGTCTCCTAGAACTTAGAACTACTTAAACCTAACTAACCTAAGGACATCACACACATCCATGCCCGAGGCAGGATTCGAACCTGCGACAGTAGTGGTCGCGCGGTTCCAGACTGTAGCGCCTAGAACCGCTCGGCCATCCCGGCCGGCGAACTGTGAAGAGCAAGAAGGTTGACAACCAGTCCTGTGGAACAATGAAAGGAAGCAAAAACCATCCTGAGAGCCCAGCAGAAATTTGGTGAACTTTTCCAGGGCAGAAGCGTTGTAGGAGAGCCCAGCAGAGGAAGAAACAGATGTAGAAGGAACTACAATGGAAACCAGTGGAACTACAGCATCGAATTTTACACAAAGAGTTCAGACAAGCGACGACAGCAGTAGTTCGAAGACTCTGTGTATAACATTGTATCAACGTAAGATGACTTCCTCAGTAGTTCATATATAGAAACATCAGTGCGAAGCAAATGACTCATTTAGTGGGGCTACGTTCGAACTTAGGGAGTTCATCGAGAATAGGAAGCCAACGTTTGAAGTAGTCCATACAGATGCTATTAGTACATCAAGTCTAAAATTACGGAAGATGCTAGGGTGAACTTAACTTTCCGGGATAGAGCCAATAATTGGAATCAAATAAAGTTACTCTTGGAAGAAACTTATTAACATAAGCACACCAAACATTTTTTACGCCTGTAGTATATTTCAGGCCGGAGAACACCCAGGGGAAGCAAGTGCATCATGGGTAAATCGAATACATGGATTATCAAATTCATACAGAGAGGTGGTCACGAGAGTGACATGGGCGGCAAAGCTACAAGGTGAATTTGGACCGTTATTTTCGCTAGAAAGTCTAGCAAGCGACAGCATTCATGCAATTTCACGTAGGCGGGGTGAACAGATTAGCTTAGGTGACACAGTGGAAGGAGCGTTGCAATAGGAAAGAGCGAAGTTGACAATGAAAGAAAAGGGCCAGTTCCCGAGAATGGCTCGTAATGCATTTGAAATTCGAAGTAAAATAGGAGAAAGGTCTTATAATAATGGGCTGAGGGGTCATATGATTAGAGACTATAGGAAGCCAAAGAGCAGCACTAAGGTACGATGGGTAACGACACCCACGGAGAAGGAAGAAGCGAAGAGCTTGCAGAATCACTGCGATAAACCAGGTAAAAAAAAAAAAAGTTCAAATGTGAGTGAAATCTTATGGGACTTAACTGCTAAGGTCATCAGTCCCTAAGCTTACACACTACTTAACCTAAATTATTCTAAGGACAAACACACACACCCGTGCCCGAGGGAGGACTCGAACCTCCGCCTGGAAACCAGGTCACACGAAAGCCGAATGTAAAAAAGTAACCATACGAAGTGAATGCAGTAGACCTACCGAGTGTGACAGTTACGGTGCCTAGAAATAAGCATATGAAAGTGCGTGGAAGTCAGTATTAACGAACAGAAGAGTCGAGAGGAGACAGCAGCAAAAAGAAAATTTTTACAAAACCAAGGAACCATTTTCCTAACGAAACGTATCTCATGGGCATTGATTTTGCTAAGCAGGTGTTTGCATACCGTATCACGTGAAGAGGTAGTGAAAATCCGAAAAATAGAAGACTCACCTTGGATTTACTATCAACATCAGGGCAGGGTGACGATCATGAATACCGAAAATTATGAAGTATGTGGACCTGAGAACGCTTGATGGGAAATTCTGTAGAATCGCTCGAGTAGAAAACGATGCCGTTTGTCAGTGCAGAGCCGGCCGAAGTGGCCGTGCGGTTAAAGGCGCTGCAGTCTGGAACCGCAAACCGCTACGGTCGCAGGTTCGAATCCTGCCTCGGGCATGGATGTTTGTGATGTCCTTAGGTTAGTTAGGTTTAACTAGTTCTAAGTTCTAGGGGACTAATGACCTCAGCAGTTGAGTCCCATAGTGCTCAGAGCCATTTGAACCATTTTGTCAGTGCAGAGAAACATTGACCAAATTAAATAGCAGCAGAACAGAGTGTAGCTTTCTAAGTAACGAGGCTGACAGAAATATAGCCAGATTAGAACAAACTAAAGAATTAGTTCAGCTGTTAAGGAAAAATGATGCAGGAAGGTGATTTGCAATTTTGCAGGTGACATCAGAAAAAACCTTTCACAAATGCGGACGAAGCAGACGGTTCATATTAGAAAACACACATAGATGCAATATAAGACTGATCGGAAGGTTTGCTGAGACTATTAAAAGAACAAGTTGCCGTAGTAGTAGCAACGTTGTATGTACTGAATCACACGGCGGGTTACATCGTGACTAATAAACAAATATTAAAGAATGGTATGAATAAGTTGTATTCACTAAAGACGACGACTGTCACCGTCAATGAACAGGGGATATAATTAGCCTCACTGTTTAGACAATTAAGCACTGAGTAAGAGCAGTTAGTAAGTGCCATCGCGCACTCACAAAGATGGATCCTAGCACCACGTGTCGTGGATCCGATCGAGAAAGTAAAATATTTAGGGTTAATTCAAGACAATCTTAGAAATGTATGATATACTTATTATTATAAGGAGCATGTGGATGTATGCTTCTAAAAGTGATTGACACACACATGTTTGTGAAGGATAATGTATTAGTATATATTACTAGCGTTCCAAAATTAGAAAACAAAGAGTTAAATTTATACAGTGCTGTCACTGTCAATCACACCAAAAGGTGATACAGGGAGCTACATTCACCTACAGCTAGCGGAAGGGTATTTATTATTAGACAATTCTAAGAATTTATATGCTAAACTTTCGGCAGATCAATTAGAACCCAAAGAAATTGTTAAGCGAACTAAGACCTGTAAACAAATCTTTGTAATGGTTGAGGGTATTTTTGTTCTGTCATTGCAACTACAAAAATGAGTGATTTTTTTCACCAGACGCGTTTCGCTTTATTGAGGTAAAGCATCATCAGTGGTGTGTAATTAAGTTATTCGCGTTTTTATTTGCTTTTTGATAGAAAAACAGTTCGTTAAGAATAGATTGATTTGCGTTATTTTTCTGTGTTAGATACTGATAATTTTGGTCTAATTTTTAGATGTTCTGCAGCACTATGCATTTCTAATGTTTTGCACAACACACTTTTATACACACCAATGTATTCTGTTTGTTGCCAACATAACCTCTTCACTACTTTGTCCTTGACCTACAACCTATTTTCTTTTTAAATTAGGTTATTATATGTGCGTGATTCTATTTAATTATGTTTCTGTGTATGTATGTACTGTGGAAGAGTGGAGAAGGAATAGCGACGGAAGATTTCTTTGTTAAGGGGAGGGGGAAACCATCATGAATGGACATAAATATATAGCAGTGTGATGGAGTGTGAGTTAGAGGAGACGGTGAGGAGCGAGAAGTGAGATGAAACTGTGAGCGGGGGGGGGGGGGGGGGGGGAGTGGTTTTGAGAGAGTGGCAGGGGGTGAAGGATGGAAAATGCTCGTTTCTTTTTCATGTAATTTCATCAATTATTCTATATAGAGTCTGGTTTCCACTATTTATCTGGTCGTTGAACAACTATTTACTTTGTGTTAATGCTTTTCACATACAAACGCCATGCATCTACTGTACCGCCTGCCACCTGGATCTGATAAAGATCACCTTAACGCTCTCCCTCTTACTGAACGAACCACTGACATAACACGTTATCTATCTTGAATCTCCTGTACCTCTTGTATTAAACCCAACTGGTAGTGTCCTCAGACTGACAAGTGAGACTCATGAATCAGTCTAACCAGTGTTTAGGAAAAAATTTCACTATTTTAAGCAGAATAAAAAAAAGGGAACCATACAAAGGTTGGGTTTATACGCTACTAGTCATACACTGAAGTGCCAAAGGAACTGGTATAGTCATGCACATTCAAATACAGAGATACGTAAACAGGCAGGATACGGCGATGCGGTCAGTAACGCCTATATAAGGCAATAAGTGTCTGGCGCTGTTGTTAGATCGGTTACTGCTGCTACAATGGAAGGTTATCAAGATTTAAGTGAGTTTGAAGGTGGCGTTATATTCGGTGTACGAGCGATGGGACACAGTATCTCCGAGATAGCGATGATGTGGGGATTTTCCCGTACGACCATTTCACGAGTGTACCGTGAATATCAGAAACCCGGCAAAACATCAAATCTCCGACATCGCTATGGGCGGGAAAAGATCCTGCAAGAATGGGATCAACGACTGCTGAAGAGAAAGAAGCGCAACCATTCCGCAAATTGCTGCAGATTTCAACACTGGGCCATCAACAAGTGTCAGCGTGCTAACAGTTCAACGGAACATCATCGATACGGGCTTTTGGAGCAGAAGGCCCACTCGTGTACCCTTGATGACTGCACGACACAAAGATTTACGCCTCACCTAACCCCGTTAACACCGACATTGGACTGTTGATGACTGGAAACATGTTGTCTGGTCGGACGAGTCTCGTTTCAAATTGTATCGAGAAGAAGGACGTGTACGGATATGGAGACAAACTCATGAGTCCATGGACCGTGCATGTCACCAGGGGATTGTTCGGGCTGGAAGAGGCTCTGTAATGGCGTGGGGCGTGTGCGGTTGAAGTGATATGGGATCCCTGATATGTCTGGATATGACTCTGACAGGTGGCAGGGGTACGTAAGCATGCTGTCTGATCACAAGCATCCATTCATGTCCATTGTGCATTCCGACGGACTTGGGCAATTCCAGCAGGGCAATGCGACACTTTAAACGTCCAGAATTGCTACAGAGTGGCTCCAGAAACACTCTTCTGAGCTTAAACACTTCCGGTGGCCACCAAAGTCCACAAACATGAACATCATTTAGCATATCTGGGATGCCTTGCAAAGTGCTGTTCAGAAGAAATCTCCACCCCTTCGTACTCTTATAGATTTATGGACAGCCCTGCAGGATTCATGATGTCAATTCCCTCCAGTATTACTATAGACATTAGTCGAGCCTATGCCATGTCGTGTTGCGCAATACTGCGTGCTCGTGGGGGCCGAACACGATATTACGCAGGTGTACCAGTTTCTTTGGCTCTTCAGCGTATATCCCAAAACAATATTAGAATGTAGATGATTGTATTTGTATTTTAATAAAGGAAAACTGCAGATAATATATTATATACTTTACAGATCTTAGCACTGTCTGTGCGGGTGGGAGAGCTTGTGAGCTCCAGTGAAGCTGGGAGCTATGCCGGCGGTAGCGTAGCTACTGACAGGTCCAACCTAGCCGGACAGGTCTCAGCATCGGAGCCAGACGGAGTGTAGCTTACAACGACCCGTCTTTATTTCCTTTTCTTACCGATCCCCATTTCCTTTCACCACAGCCTGTCCCAGGGGCTGAACAGCGTCAGCAGTTTTTGTGTCTCCAGTCGTTGTCATCACTATGCCACTGGGGTAAGATTACAAAGCTATCAGGGACCGTGTGATTGTTGCTGTGCAGGAACATTTACGCGTTAAGAAATACTCGCACAGGCGTCTTTTGGAGGACAGTACCATCAGTGCAATACAGGAAAGCCCTGCGTCTATGGGCAAGTTCCGACGGGGGCAGGACCGAGTAATCTGGAAGCTCTTAGTGACAAACCGGCACGTACGCGGCAGGCGTGTGATCGTCGTTTTACTCGAAGAGGCTGTAGAGTAACTCTTGCCCTTCGCCTGTGGCTGAGCATGCCAAATCAGGATCCACTCTGCTCACACAGCATGGGGAGGGGCTTGAAAAGGTGCCCTGAACATAGTCAGCCTAACCAACCAACTACCTGACTGGATGGCCGCGTCCGGAGGGTACGCCATATGCAGCCGAAACAAAAAGAACAAACAAAAATTAAATATTGCTACGTGGTATGTTCGAACTCTCATTGACTTTGACAAAAGCAACCGACCAATGAAAATTTGGGAAAGAGTTATAGAAGCAAGATCACGCAAGGAGACTGTGGTGTGTGAAGAACAGTTTGGGTTCATGTCTGGAAGAGGAACGACAGATGCAATGCATGCTTTAAGGCGGGTAGTGGAGAGACACGGCGAGCTACAAGCCGATCTACATATGGCTTTCATTGATTTGGAGAAAGCATATGATAGAGTCCCAAGGGACGAAATAAATAGAAGCTTGAGAGAGCAGTGCGCGCCAGAGAAGTATGTGAGGTTAGTGAAGTAAATGTACAGAGGAGCAATGACACAGGTGAGAAGTAGTGAGGGCATGACAAAGGAGCTTCCAGTAAAAGTAGGTTTACATCAAGGTTCTGCGCTTAGTCCCTATCTCTTTGACCTGATTATGGATGTGCAGGTGAAAGATGTGAAGAAGGAAGCGCCATGGAATATGATGTTTGCGCATGATGTGCTTCTTTGTGAGCACAGCATCGACAGACTTGAGGAAAAGCTGGAGGATTGGAGGAGGGCACTAGAAGAAAGAGGGATGAAAATTAGCAGGACAAAGTCAGAATATTTAGCACTGAAGGATGTGCAGATGATGTCTTGCAAGATCCTGGATGATGAGCTGAAATCGGTCTTCAAATTTAAATACCTGGGGTCGTACATATAGAGGGACGGAGGACTGGAAAGCGAGATACAACACCGAATAAATTGCGGTTGGAACAACTGGAGGAAAATGAGTGGAGTGTTGTGTGACAAGGAGGTGAGCATTGGGCTGAAAGAGAAAGTGTACAAGTCGGTGGTAAGGCCTGCTATGATACACGGGACAGAGACATGGCCAATCACAGTAGCCCAGGAAAGGAAGATGGAAGTGGCGGAAATGAGGATGCTGAGGTGGATGGCTCAAATGGTTCAAATGGCTCTGAGCACTATGGGACTCAACTGCTGTGGTCATAAGTCCCCTAGAACTTAGAACTACTTAAACCTAACTAACCTAAGGACATCACAAACATCCATGCCCGAGGCAGGATTCGAACCTGCGACCGTAGTGGTCGTGCGGTTCCAGACCGTAGCGCCTTTAACCGCTCGGCCACTACGGCCGGCTGAGGTGGATTTGTGGGGTAAGATGGAAGGACAGGATTACAAATGAATTTCTTAGAGGAGCTGTGAAAGTGGGACCCATGGGGAAAAATATACAAGAGAGCAGATTAAGGTGGTACGGGCACTTACAGAGAAAAGGGGAAGAGTATATCGGAAAAAGAGTTGAAGATATAAAGATTGAAAGAGCGAGAAGGAGAGGAAGACCGAAGATGAGGTGGAAGGATAAGATATCCGGGGACCTAAGGGAGAAAGGATGGAAGAAGGAAGAGGCAATGGATTGAGTACTATGGAGGAGAAGAATCCAGAAGAGCAACGCCGACCCTACGCGACGTGGGACAAGGCGACGCTAAAGAAGAAGAAGAAGAAGCAGAAGAAGGCAATGGAAACTCCAATGGAACCCTTCTGACTAAATGCTCAGAACACGATCTCATCGTTACAAGTACTCTCTTTCGACAGAAAATAAGTATAAAACCACATTGCAACGCCCCAGATCAAAACTCTGGCATATCTTACATTACGTGACTGTGCGGTCTAGTGATCGGCGTGATGTGAGGATCACAAGAAATGTACCCCAGGCTGATGACTACTGGACAGATCATCGAATGGTCCGTTCAGTAGTGGCTCTATGTGCCACCCAAACGGTGGAAGCAAACTAAACTAGCAAAACATCTGCTAAATCTTGAACGACTATAAGAAGTTTCAGAACATCGTGAAGCAAAATTTTCCTGCTAAGTATTCTGACAATGTTGAAGAGCACTGGTCAATCCTGAAAACCATCATGCTTTTGGCTTGCCAAGAATCAACTAGATTCATTGGAGGAAAACACCGAGATTGGTTTGATGAAAATGATGATGAAATTGAAAACATGTTAGACAAAAAAAGAGAGGCCTGCAACGCCTGGCAAAATGATCCAGAATCAGTCCACAAAAAACAACCTTACCTCCATGCCAGAGCTGATGTTTAAAGGAAAACCAGAGCTCTCAAACCCAACTGTGGACTATAAAATGAACTGAAATGGAAATTAAGGAGCAACCAACAACTCCAGAGCCTTCTTGACTACCACAAAAACGATGTATGGCCCCTCCAAAATAGAACTAAACCCCCTTCGATCTAAAGACGGTACATAACTTTTTAAAGACTCGGCATCCATCGGCTCTCGGTAGAAGGAGCGCTTTGAAGAACTTCTAGACAGAGATTCAAGTTGCACGAGATTGTTTTTACAAAAATACTACAAAAACCCATTTAGGACCATATGAATGATGACCTTTCGATTCAAGAATCTGTCGACCAGCTGAGGAATGACAAAGCCCCTGGACTGGATGGGATCCCGGCTGAACAATTCAAAAATGGCGGCACTGAATTAATCAAGAACTTCCACATCCTTACCACCAATATATGGAACACTGAGACAATACCTGCACATCTGCGTGACACCGCTATTCTTACTATATTCAGAAAAGGCGATAAGACCCATTGTGGAAACTACCGAGGAATATCGCTACTCTCAACAGCTGGAAACATCCTTGCTAGGATTCTCTCCAACCGACTACTTCCTCTGGCTGAAAAAACCCTACCTGAAACTCAGTGTGGCTTTAGACCTAATCGAGGCAATGGATATGATTTTCAGTGCAAGGCAAATGCAAGAATGATTTAAAGAACAGAACCAACCCATGTAAATGGTATTCATATACCTTGTTAAAGCTTTTGACTCTCTTAATTGAGAAGCACTGTGGGAAGTTCTGGCATCAAATGGAGGTCCTGGAAAATGCATAAAAATACTTCGGCTTCTGGATGACAACATGACTGCCTCTGTCCTTGCCAGCAATGGACCCGGAGAAACGTTTAACATTACCACAGGAGTCATGCAGGGATGTGTTATCACACCTAGCCTATTCTCGATATTTGTGGGAACCTTATTTCACCTTGTTGAGGAAAACCTACCGTTGGGCATTGAAATAACTTATAGGACTGATGGTAAGCTATTTGACGTTAGCAGACTCCGAGCTAAAAAAAATAACCATAACAGATGTCATCGAACTTCAGTACGCTGATGATAACGTTATCTTGGCAAACACAGAGGAGGATCTACGAAATACCCTAAATACATTCAGTCTGGAATACAAATTCATTGGTCTGGAGCTTAATACAGACAAAAGGAAAGTCTTCTATCAGCCATCTCCAAATTCCACTGCAGCAGCAGCAGTTTGATGGAAGACCTCTAGAGATTGTAGAGTATTCTCCATACCTGGGAAGCCATCTTTCTGCAAATTCAGACATAGATGCAGAAATTCAACAGCGGTTAAAATGTGCAAGTACTGCATATGTTTGTCTTTTGAAAAGAGTATTTGATAATCATGATTTTAATGTTAAAACTAAGCTTACAGTCTACAATGCCATTATCACGCCTATACTTCTTTATGGGTGCGAAGCCTGGATCACATCCAGGCGTCACTTAACGTCCTTAGAAAGATAACACCAACAGTGCCTAAGGGGAATATTGAAAGTACAATGGCAGGATCGGCGAACAAACAACAGCATTTTGAAAGAAACCATCTCCACCAGCATTGAAGCAAAAATTGTCAAATACCAACTTCGCTGGGCTGGTCATATCATCCGTATATCAAACTCCTGTCCCCCTAAGCAAATCAAGTTCTCCCAATTGAAGTATGCGCAACGTAATCAGGGAGGGCAAACAAAACGGTATAATGATATCCTCAAGCCAAATATGACAAAATGTCAAATAAACACAAATGACTGGGAAACTGCAGCCCTAGATAGACCTAAATGGCGGCAAATTGTTCACCAAGGGACATTTAATTTTGAGAATCAGAGAGAGTTGCAGGAGAATAGGAGGAGAGGTCACAGAAGAGAACAAGAGCTCTTGAGATGAACAAATCTGTTACACCATTCAGTCAACACCAGCTGGACATGCGATTACTGCGGGAGAGTCTGTGGCTCCAGAATAGGACTATTTAGTCACCAAAGATCCACAGATAATGCTAACAAAAGACTTTCATACTCGTCAACAAGTAAATGTCTATGACTTTACCGATGAAATGTTTTAGAAAATAATTGAAACAGATATTAAAACACTAGTCGTTTTTACATACATTTGTTAACGACTTTGCATTAACAAAACAATGAATTGCATATCCATACTCAAGAAAGACAAAAAACATTCATATACAAACTATGTTGCTTCTCATCTTATTTGCTAAAGGTGTTGGGTTGCAGGGGCTATTGTTCGTTTTAAGTTCGTTGTTAACCGCTGAGGTAAACATGTGGTACCATATTATTTACGTTTATAGGAAGCAGTGACTACTGTGACAATACATTCACAAAAATCTTGACATAGGCTGAACTTCTTTTTGTATTTGTAGGTTGTTCGATTATTCCCTTTTCTTCGAGCATGCTGTTCTAGCCTTCTGTTTACCAGAAGATTACATAAGGGCAAAATTCATTACGTTTGTGGTAAATGTACTCATACTGACTTTCGAGGTTCTGCTGTCTTGGTGAGAATATTTCCAGTGGTGCAGACAGGTCCTGAAGTTTATTGTAGTATTAATGTTCCCAAAGTGACGAGCAGTAAATGATTGATCAAAGCACCAGTAGCAAGATAGCCATCTACGCCGTACTTTTAGTTTCATCGAAGTACACATGAAAGGTACAAATCGATGACTGAGAAGCTTATTCCTTTATTTCTAGGTTTAGCTTCTGCGTTTTCTTTTAAAGAGGCACCCAGTTTTTAACACCAGGCACATCACTGGCTTTTATACCTCGTACTACGAACTTTCTGGCTCCACTATTCTGCATAATCTTGCTAGTAACGTCTTGGACAATAACCACTCTTACAGTTCCTGAATATGTTAAGGCGATTACAAAAACACGGTCAGATGTGAAAAAATTATAACTGCTGACAGGAAAATTCTGCTGAGTTCTTTGACAACTCATTTCCTACTCGCATGTTAAAACACAACACCACAGCGCCTAATTTTAATTTGATCACACTGTTGACAGAGAAAACGCGGAGTTTTGATTTATTTCCCGGCATTCGGTTGTTTGCAGATGACGCTGTCGTTTATCGACTAATAAAGTCATCAGAAGATCAAAACAAACTGCAAAACGATTTAGAAGAAATATCGGAATGGTGCGAAAAGTGGCAGTTGACCTTAAAGAACGAAAAGTGTGAGGTCATCCACATGAGTGCTAGAAGGAAAGCGTTAAACTTCGGTTACATGATAAATCAGTCTAACCTAAAAGACATAAATTCAACTAAATACCTAGGTATTACAATTACGAACAATTTAAATTGGAAGGAACACACAAAAAATGTTGTGGGGAAGGCTAACCAAAGACTGCGTTTTATTGGCAGGACACTTAGAAAATATAACAGACATACTAAGGAGAATGCCTACACTACGCTTGTCCGTCCACTTATAGAATACTGTCGCGCGGCGTGGGATCCTTACCAAATAGGACTGACTGAGTACTTCGAAAAAATTCAAAGAAAGGCAGCACGTTTTTTATTATCGCGAAATATGGGAGAGAGTGTCACAGAAATGATACAGGATTTGGGCTGGACATGATTAAAAGAAAGGCATTTTTCGTTGCGACGGAAACTTCTCACGAAATTCCAATCACCAACTTTCTCCTCCGAATGCGAAAATATTTTGTTGATACCGACCTACATAGGGAGGAACGATCACCAAGATCAAATAAGGGAAATCAGAGCTCGTACGGAAAGATATACACTCCTGGAAATTGAAATAAGGACACCGTGAATTCATTGTCCCAGGAAGGGGAAACTTTATTGACACATTCCTGGGGTCAGATACATCACATGATCACACTGACAGAACCACAGGCACATAGACACAGGCAACAGAGCATACACAATGTCGGCACTAGTACATTGTATATCCACCTTTCGCAGCAATGCAGGCTGCTATTCTCCCATGAAGACGAGCGTAGAGATGCTGGATGTAGTCCTGTGGAACGGCTTGCCATGCCATTTCCACCTGGCGCCTCAGTTGGACCAGCGTTCGTGCTGGACGTGCAGACCGCGTGAGACGACGCTTCATCCAGTCCCAAACATGCTCAATGGGGGACAGATCCGGAGATCTTGCTGGCCAGGGTAGTTGACTTACACCTTCTAGAGCACGTTGGGTGGCACGGGATACATGCGGACGTGTATTGTCCTGTTGGAACAGCAAGTTCCCTTGCCGGTCTAGGAATGGTAGAACGATGGGTTCGATGACGGTTTGGATGTACCGTGCACTATTCAGTGTCCCCTCGACGATCACCAGTGGTGTACGGCCAGTGTAGGAGATCGCTCCCCACACCATGATGCCGGGTGTTGGCCCTGTGTGCCTCGGTCGTATGCAGTCCTGATTGTGGCGCTCACCTGCACGGCGCCAAACACGCATACGACCATCATTGGCACCAAGGCAGAAGCGACTCTCATCGCTGAAGACGACACGTCTCCATTCGTCCCTCCATTCACGCCTGTCGCGACACCACTGGAGGCGGGCTGCACGATGTTGGGGCGTGAGCGGAAGACGGCCTAACGGTGTGCGGGACCGTAGCCCAGCTTCATGGAGACGGTTGCGAATGGTCCTCGCCGATACCCCAGGAGCAACAGTGTCCCTAATTTGCTGGGAAGTGTCGGTGCGGTCTCCTACGGCACTGCGTAGGATCCTACGGTCTTTGCGTGCATCCGTGCGTCACTGCGGTCCGGTCCCAGGTCGACGGGCACGTGCACCTTCCGCCGACCACTGGCGACAACATCGATGTACTGTGGAGACCTCACGCCCCACGTGTTGAGCAATTCGGCGGTACGTCCACCCGGCCTCCCGCATGCCCAATATACGCCCTCGCTCAAAGTCCGTCAACTGCACATACGGTTCACGTCCACGCTGTCGCGGCATGCTACCAGTGTTAAAGACTGCGATGGAGCTCCGTATGCCACGGCAAACTGGCTGACACTGACGGCGGCGGTGCACAAATGCTGCGCAGCTAGCGCCATTCGACGGCCAACACCGCGGTTCCTGGTGTGTCCGCTGTACCGTCCGTGTGATCATTGCTTGTACAGCCCTCTCGCAGTGTCCGGAGCAAGTATGATGGGTCTGACACACCGGTGTCAATGTGTTCTTTTTTCCATTTCCAGGAGTGTAGGTGTTCATTCTTCCCGCGCGCTATGCGAGATTGGAATAATAGAGAATTGTGAAGGTGGTTCGATGAACCCTCTGCCAGGCACTTAAATGTGATTTGCAGAGTATCCGTGTAGATGCAGATGTAGTTTAATCACAGATAAACGACCATAACTCGTTCGCAGTTACTCTCCACTTTATTATGGTATGTATAAGTTTTGTTTTTGTTATTAATGAGGGACAAATTGGCTTTTCATGTCCAAAGAAAATATTCTCTGAACTGTGAACCTAGTCACGCTAAGATTCTGCATATAATTGAATGTCAAGAATGAAACATGTGCTTCGTCTCCCAAGTTTCTGATGTCTTGGTTTCTATACGTAAGAAATCTTGACAGTGTGTGATATGATTGTGAAGTGTGAACTCGGAGGAACAACCACAGATAATAGAAGGCTAGGCAGACCTCATGATCTGACTGACAGGGGCCCTCGATCATTGCAGAGGGTGGTTGTAAAAAGTTTCATGAAATCGGTGGAAGGAATCATTCGTGTGTTCCAGAGTGCTGCCAGCAGTCCCACTAGTACAATAACTGTGTGTAGCGAGTTAGATAGAATGGGGTAGAACAGTCGAGCAGCCCCTTGGAAGCCACACATTTGTGTATTCATTGCTATGCGTCGCTTGAGATGGTGTAAAGAGCGACGCCACTGTATAGCGGATGACTGGAAACGTGTGAAAAGTGTGTCAGTCCGATGGAAGGGTCTGGGTTTGGCGAATGCCTGGAGAATATTACCTACCGTCATGCATCGTGCAAACAGTGAAGTATGGATATAGTGGTGTTGGGATGTGACTGTGTTTTTCATGAATAGGGTGTGGTCTAATTATTGCGCTTAAGGAAACGTTAGTTTCGGATGGATACGAACAAAATTTATAGTTTTGTGTCCTGCTTAGAGTAGAGGAACAGTTCGGAGACGATGATTGCTTGTATGAACGTGATTGTGCACCCTGTTACGAAGCAGCATGTCTTAGGCAATGGTTTATGGACAATAATATTCATGATATGGCTTGTACTGCCCATGGTCCAGACCAGAACGCAATAGAGGACCTTTGGTGTGAGGCAGAACGTCGTCTTCGTTCCACACTCCAGCGTCCAACATCGCAATCTCCTCTGGTTCAGCTCTTGAGGAAGACTGAGCTGCCATTCTTCCATAGAAATTTAGGTACTGCATTGAAAGTGTTCTTAGCAGAGTTCGAGCCGTCATAAAGGCGAAGGAGGGACATAACCGATATTAATGTCTACTAATAAGTGTACAAATTCCTTCGATCAGACAGTGCACTAACAATTTCGTTATGGCTGTTCATTTTAATAGCATTACTAGAGTGCAAGAATATGGTTTTTGTACACAGTTAGCAACAAATGGTTCAAATGGCTCTGAGCACTATGGGACTTAACATCTGAGGTCAACAGTCCCCAAGAACTTAAACCTAACTAACCTAAGGACGTTACACACATCCATGCCCGAGGCAGGATCCGAACCTGCGACCGTAGCAGTCGCGCGGTTCCAGACTGAAGCGCCTAGAGTCACTCAGCCACACTGACTGGCAGTTAGCAACACATCGGGTTTTTGACTAACTGGTGGGTGACATTAGGAGCCTACTTTTACATACTTACTTTGTTACATATATTGGATAAATACCATTCCTGGATAAATGTGCTAATTTTTGTAAAGGATATTGTGTAAAATTAAACATAAAAGCTTTTCCAAGTCCTTGCCAGAGATGAGTATGTAATTCTCTTTGAAATCTGATAAAGGTTGTCCACTTAGAGTGTTGAGAACAGATGTTTCTAGAGCTGTTCTCAGTTCTGAGACAGAAGTGAATGGATGCAAGCGAAGTTGCTGACGCTTTGCTCACAGCTCCAGGTGGTGTTGGCTTCTGTCACACATCTTGAGGCTGCTGCCAATGGGTACTCGCGTTGGGGCTGGGGGCCAGACTGGGCGGCGATCCAAGGGTCGTCCAACATGACTCATTTGTGCCCTGATCGGTCCACTATTGTGGTCGCCCAGGGTACTGCCTGCACTGAGGTTGATCCCTCACCTGTGGTCGAGTTGGAGGTCGTTCCAATGTGTGGCTGACAGCGAGAATTTCCAAGGAGCCCATCGTAGGGCCTCGCTAATTTGCCTGACTAACAGGTTTCGACGCTATCTGTGGGTGACGAAGTCGCTCGCCCAGTTCCACAGGAGTCCTCTCGGTGTGCAAACTCTGGGCATTCTCAAAGGGTGGGATTACTGGTAGTTGGCAACTTCAACTTTATGCACATAATGACGCCACTTAGGGATGTGGCTGAAAAGGAGGAGACGACGGTAGCAGCCGGCCGAGACACAAGATGCAACAGGGAAGTAACAGATATTGTGATTATTACGAATTTCTAACCACGAGCGAAATGTATAACATCATCTGTGGGCTTTAACAGTTTAGTTTCTTGAGTTACTGCATGTTTATTTAATATCCAATAGCCACAGTTATCACGTTTTCGTTTGCGTTGGAAAGTAAACCGATTTTGTGACATGTTACAAGTTCTTAATCAGGGTCGAATTATTTAGTTTCACCTGAGTGCTACGGCAGTTAGATTTTTGAATCTCTGTGTATTAATCTAATTTATTAGACACAGTTCCTGCGTTTTCGTCATGGTCTACAGGTGAGTTGCGCCGCACGTGCCGATGATCCGTTTATCTGCATAGTTTAGTTCTCCACGGTCTTTAGTATGGACAGGGACTGCGGTGGTTGTGTGCGGATGCGAGCCGAGTTGGTGACACTTCGCTCTCAGCTTCAGGCTGTGATGGCGTCGGTTACACAGCTTGAGGCTGCAGTGAATGGGCACCACTGTTGAGGGCCGGCCGTGGGGATCCAGCGGACGTCCAGCACGTCAGAGTCCTTGAGATCTCCTCACCGGCGGCCAGCCCAGTTACTGCTCACGCTGAGGTTGACTCTTCACCTGTGGTCGGGTGGGAGGTCGCCCCGGAGCGTAGCAAGCGACGAAAGACTTCCCAGGCGGTCGCACGTAAGGCCCCCCCGGTTTGTCTGACAGGTTCCAGGTGCTGTCTGTGGCTGCCGCTGAGACAGATGCTGCCGCCTGTCCTGTTTCAGAGGAAACCTCTCAGCCTGCAAGATCCGGTCAATCACAGAGGGTGGGATTATTGATAGATGGGAGCTCCAACATTAGGTGCGTTATGGGTTTCCTTAGGGACATGGCTGCCAAGAAGGGAAAGAAAACCAGTGTGTACTGCATATGCATACCGGGTGAAGTCATTCCAGATGTGGAATGGGTCCTTCCAGATGCCATGAAGAGCGCACGGTGCAGCCAATGCAGGTGGTTGCTCACGTCAGTACCAATGATGTGTGTCACTTTGGATCAGAAGAGATACTGTCTCGTTTCGAGCGGCTAACAGAAGTGGTAAAGGCTGCCAGTCTTGCTTGCAAGATGAAAGCAGAGCTGACCATTTGCAGCATAGTCGACACGACCGATTGCGGACCTCTGGTACAGAGTAGAGTGGAGGGTCTGAATCAAAGGGTCAGACGGTTCTGCGACCTTGTAGGCTGCAGATTCCTCGACTTGCGCCAAAAGGTGGTTGGGTTTCAGGTTCCACTAAATAGGTCAGGTGTCCACTATATGCAGGAGGCGGCTACACTGGTAGAAGGGGCTGTTTGGCATGCACTGGGTGGTTTTTAGGTTAGAGGGTCTCGGGAAACACAAGAAGGGCTTCAGCCACAAAGGGGCCGAACACGGAAGAACGTAGATACAGGAAAAATTGGTATAACAGTTGTAAATTGTCGTAGGTGTGTTGGGAAAGTACCAGAGCTCCAAGCGTTAATAGAAAGCACTGATGCTCAAATCATTATGGGAACTAAAGCCGGAGATAAGCTCAGCCGAAATTTTTGAGAAGAACCTAACGGTGCTCCGATAGGATAGGCTAAACGCGGTTGGTGATGGCGCGTATGTTGCTGTTAGAAGCAGTTTATCGTGTCGCGAAATTGAAGTAGATAGTTCCTGTGAGTTAGTATGGGCAGAGGTCACTGCTGGCAACTGGAATAAAATAATAATTGAATTCGTTTACCGACATCCGAATTCAGATGATACAGTTGCTGTAAGGTTCAAAGCTGGCCGTTGTGACCGAGAGGTTCTAGGCGCTTCAGTCAGGAACCGTCCGACCGCTACGGTCGCAGGTTCGAATCCTACCTCGGGCATGGATGTGTGTGATGTCCTTAGGTTAGTTAGGTTTAAGTAGTTCTAAGTTCTAGGGGACTGATGACCTCAGATGGTAAGTCCCATAGTGCTCAGAGCCATTTGAACCATTTTAAAACGGTCTATTGACACACAATCAGCATGGATGTAGAAAACATCGTTCTTGTGAAACATAACTAGCTCTTTATCCACATGAAATGTTGAGTGCTATTGACAAGGGATTTCAGATCGATTCCGTATTTCTGGATTTCCGGAAGGCTTTTGATACTGAACCACACAAGCGGCTTGTGGTGAAATTGCGTGCTTATGGAATATCGTATCAGTTATGTGATTGGATTTGAGATTTCCTGTCAGACAGGTCACAGTTCTTAGAAACTGACGGAAAGTCATTGTGTAAAACAGAAGTACTTTCTGCCATTCCCCAAGGTAGTGTTACAGACCCTTTGCTGATCCTTATCTATATAAACGATTTGGGAGACAATCTGAGCAGCCGTCTTAGGTTGTTTGAAGATGACGCTATCGTTTATCGACTAATAAAGTCATCAGAAGATGAAAACAAATTCCGAAACGATTTACAAAAGATATCTGAATGGTGCGAAAATTGGAAGTTGACCCTAAATAAAGAAAAGTGTGAGGCCATCCACATGAGTGCTAAAAGAAATTCGTTAAACTTCGGTTACACGATAAATCAGTCAGATCTAAAGGCCGTAAGTTCAACTAAATATCTAGGAATTACGATTACGAACAACTTAAATTGGAAGGAACACATAGAAAATGTTTTGGGGAATTCTAACCAAAGACTGCGTTTTGTTGGCAGGACACTTAGAAAATGTAACAGATCTACTAAGCAGAATGCCTACACTACGCTTGGTTGTCTTTTTTTAGAATACTGCTGCACGATGTGGAATGCTTACCAGATATGACTGACGGAGTACATTGAAAAAGTTCAAAGAAGGACAGCACGTTTTGTATTATCGCGATATATGGGAGAGAGTGTCACTGAAATGATACAGGATTTGGGCTGGACATTATTAAAGGAAAGGCGTTTTTCGTTGCGACGGAATCTTGGCTCTGAGCAATATGGGACTGAACATCTATGGTCATCAGTCCCCTAGAACTTAGAACTACTTAAACCTAACTAACCTAAGGACATCACACAACACCCAGTCATCACGAGGCAGAGAAAATCCCTGACCCCGCCGGGAATCGAACCCGGGCGCGGGAAGCGACGGAATCTTCTCACGAAATTCCAATCACCAACTTTCTCCTCCGAATGCGAAAATAGTTTGTTGACACCGACCTACATAGGGAGAAACGATCTCCACGATAAAACTAGAAAGATAAGAGCTCATGCAGAAAGATGTAAGTGTTCGTTCCTTCCACGCGCTATGCGAAACTGGAATAATATATAATTGTGAAGATGATTCGATGAAAGCTCTGCCAGGCACTTAAATGTGATTTGCAGAGTATCTGTGTAGATGTAGATGTAGAAGTAATCCAGTGAGCACTCTGTGTGTATACCAGGAGGAGTCATTTCAGCCACGGAATGGGTACTTACAGATGCCATAAAGAACGCAAGGTTGACCAGCTACATGAGGTGGCTCATGTTGGCAGTGACGATGTGTGTCGCTTTGGATCAGAGGAGGTTCTCTCTTGTTTCTTGCAGCTAGCTGTAGAAGTAAAGACTGTCAGTCCTGATTGCGAGATGAAGGCAGACTCACCATATGTAGCATCGTCGAGTGAACCGACTGTGGTCCTTTGGTACAGAGCCCAGTCGAGAATCTGAATCAGAGGTTTAGATGGTTCTGTGAACATGTAGGTTGCAGATTCCTCGACTTGCCGAATATGGTGGTTGGTTTCCAGCCTCACCCAAATAGATCAGGAGTCCACTACACGCAGGAAGCGGCTAAATGGGTAGTGGGGGCTGTCTGGAGGGGACTGGGTAGTTTTTTACGTTAGAGGGTGTGAGAAACGCAGAAAGGGCTTCGGTTTCAAAGGGTGCAGGACGAAAACAGGAAGAGGGTAGATATAGGAGCTATCAATGTAGCAGTTGCAAACTGTTTTAGCTATGTTCGCAGAGAACCAGAGCTCCAAGCGCTAATAGAAAGCACTGAATCTCAAACCGTTGTTGCTATGGGAAGCTTGCTAAAGGGGGAAATAACTTCAGCTAAAAATTTTGCAAAGGACCTATCGGTATTCAGAAAGGATAGATTAAATTAAACTGGTAGTGGAGTGCTTATTGTCACGAGAAGCAGTTTATCTTGTAGTGAAATTGAGGTAGATAATTCCTGTGAGTTAGTTTGGTAGCCGGAATACATTAATAACTGGTTCCTTCTAGCGAACCCCCGACTCAATTGCTGCACAGTTCAAAGAAAACCTGAGTGTCATTTCAAATAGGTACCTCACTCATACAGTTATAGTCGTAGTTGGTGATGACTTCAATCTACCCTATATATGTTGGCGAAAATTCATATTTAAAGTCGGCAGTAGGCATAAAACGTCGTCCGAAATCGTACTGAATGACTTCCCAGAAAATTATTTTGAATAGTTAATTCAGGTGCCTTCTCGAAGTGTAACTGGTTCCGAAAACATACTTGACCACTTAGCAACAAATAATTCTGACCACATAGCTATGACAGGTACAGCGATTAGTGGCCACTACGTTGTTGTAACTATATCATATTCCGAGGTTTGTATCTGCACAGTGAGTGTACTAATGTGTGCAAAATCAGCTTATTACTTAGGGCGCATATGGACAAAACATCTGAACTGTCTTCTCAAGCCCAGGGTGTCAAGCAGACATTCTAAATAAATATGAACCTGGCACTATAAGGCAGCTAATATTAGGTGCGGATCCTAACAAAAATCATTAGAAATGCTGCTGTCACATAACTAGAATGCATGAATTAATAAAAGTTAAAGTTTGGGATCTATTCTAGAAAGACAAAGCAGCTATTCCCTTTCTTACTCTACATATAATTTATCAACTGTGCTTTGAGGGGTCAAGTGATACACAACAATCATGCTCAATTACTTTGGAACCTCAATAACAAAATATTTAACTCTTGGACATATTGAATTGACGATTATTTAAATCGTTATCTCTGCATATGAAAAAAAGTTATCACAGGAAAGAATGATTAAAAATCTTCATAAGATCATTTAAATCTACGTTGTCATAGCTGGTCAATGCAGTGAGTTGGTGGAGAATAAATTTTACTTTTTAAACCAACGAAAAAACTCTCATGTACTCAATGTGAGGGTAGGTTAGTATCCTAGTTTTTGATATTCAATGGTCAAAGTGAACACAAGTTGGAGTGAGCAAAATCTAGACTCAACATTTAATGTGGCGTAATGTGCAATGGTACATTACCAAGCTGCATCTGCAGCGGTGGTGTCTCCGTACTGAATCTGAAACGCTAATTCCCTACTCTGGCCTTGACTGAATTCTCTCAGTCTCAACTTTCCTGCACTGCACTGAGCGTTACTCTTTCCCTAGTTGAAATAATGGTTATTGCACATTCGCTAAGGGTTGGAGCGACGCGCACATTTCCTTGCCCACAAAAATTTCCACAAGAATAATTATCTACCTCTTTGCTATCTCTCGCCACGATACGTGAAGCGTATCGTCCTCACTTCGCAGAAAGCAAAGCTCTCAACACCCTCGCTTATTTCCACACACTTGCGCGGCGCGCCGCGAGGCAAGAGAGAGATCTAGCTATATTAATTTTCAAAATGCTTTTATATAATGGGGATCTACCCACTGCGCTGCGTCTGCTTCGTCCAGTATGTCTTCAGCCAATCACCGTCTTGTTAGATGTGAATTTTATTTTTCTTGCTGGGTTGTAGCTTAGCCCCGTTAACGCCGTGCAGCCACTTACCTTCGGTCCCGGCCATATTGATGTTAAAAGGAATAATGCATTGGTCTGGCCTTATCCTTTTCTGCGCTGCAGCTCGCTGTTCTCTTGCTAAATGGGGTTTTCTGATGTCATTAACTACCCGCTCGGTTCGTCTCCAAAATGCGTTTCACTTTAACTTGTTTATTCATGCCCCTGTCCATATATTGGTAGATATTGTTTTGTTAGTTTTCGGTACCTGAGATTAACTACATTTGCCTTTTGCTGACATAATATAGTTATTATTTTCTGAGGATCTCATAATGCATCGTACTGTTGTCATGGATTAAGCTTATGTAAGGTCCGTAAAATCCGGAAGCCTTACAACTAGACTTAATACCGTAACATCCAAACACACCAAAAATAAGCACAAAATACTTATATTTAAGAAAGCAGAAGTATAGAATGTAAACTCAACTAAATTACTAGCGATTACAATTACGAGTAACTTAAGCAGGAATGATCACATAGATAATGTGGGGAAAGCAAACCAAAGACTGCTATTTATTGGCAGAACATTTAGAAAATGTTACAGGTCTGCTAAAGAAGAAAATATAACAGGTCTGCTAAAGAGACTCCTTACACTATACTTGTCCGCCCTCTTCTACAGTACAGCTGTGCAGTGTGGGATCCACATAAGATAGAATTGACTGAGGACTCTGCAAAAGTTCAAAGACGTGCAGCTCGTTTAGTGTTATCGCGATCTAAGGGCCGCAGCAGCACGGATATAATGCATGAACTGGGGTGACAGTAATTAAAACAAAGGCGTTTTTCGCTGCGGCAGAAACTTCTCACCAAATCTCAGTCACCAACTTTCTCCCCAGAGTGTGAAAATATTTTGTTGGCGCCAACCTTAATTGGGAGAAGTAATCATCACAGTAAAATAAGGGAAATCAGAGCTCACACGAAAAGTTGTAAGTGTTCGTTTTTTCCCGTCGCACTGTTTGACAGTGGAACGGTAGATGACTCTGCCAGGCACTTAATTGTGAACTGCAGAGTAATCATGTAAAGGTTAATGTAGATGTAGAAAGAGACTGTGTAAAAGCGAAAGAGACTGTGGGAAAGCACACAAGTATGCTGTTCATCATACGTGGCACCTGTGTAATCTCTACAGTCTCATTTACAACTTGTGTTGGGTTAGATCTGTTTACTTGCTCATATTAACATTTGATAGCGCAGAACGTGGCAACTCTGCACATCAATAGTAGATCTGTATGGGTGGCGTTGTAGCGCAGCTGCCAAGGATTCAGGTCAGAGTCTCTGAATGCACAGCGATTTCGTATCTTACGTTGAAAGTTGCCTGATTTTTTTCGGAAATTTCATTTTTGACGAATGTATTTTGCTTTTTGTAGATAGCCACAATTAGCTTTGTAGTGCTTTGCGTATCTCTGCTATACTCAGCTTCGACTGACCGAAATAAGCTCTTTGAGCAACCTGCTTACATGCCCACTGGGGAAGTTTCGCCTCTTTTGGGGGTCAGTTTGTCTGTTAATCCATAGGAAACCTCCACTGGTTGGAAATCACGATGTGTTCCTTGCTTGAAAGTACTTACGCTATTCTGTGTTTTTTCTCATTCTAGTGCCGTATTTCGCCGAGTTCTGTTCTATTTTTGCTTTTGATGGAGGACTGGCTTTGTCTGGTATCGATCTAAGCTGGTTTGGAGATTTAAAATGATGAAGAAATTGGGTGAGATCATTTCAATTACATTCCGCTGTGAATATTAGACAATTGATCAGGTTATTTCGGAAGTGCATCTGAATCACTTCGCAGTTTACTTACAATTTCTCCCGGTACCAACTTGAAGTGGTCTTCTTATGCGTGATGAAATAGAATCTCGCAGGTCGCTCACTTTTGTGAAGTGAAAGCTGTTTGTAGGGGCAAATATCTTTCTCAATCGGCCGTGCTCTAGATTCACAACTATCATCCTCTCCTCAATTTTGAAGGAGTCATTGCTTTGTTTAAACTTGTTTACTGAGAACATATTTTTATGATTACGCTTGTGAGGTTCACTTTTGTATTCAGTGCTCTATGGGTTCACTTGGGCTTGTAATTCAGTTGGGTCATTACTGTTTTCTTTGTGACACCGCGCAGCATTCACTCGTCGCCCCATTGCTATTACTTGACGATGGCGACTGCGACACGTAAATATTTCGATACATGAGAGGCAATTTACTGACTTAAGTTTGCAATTCCACACCACTGGCAGTAAGTAGATTTTGTCTGCATGAATGTAAGCTTCAGATGCCGAAAGCTAGGTTGTCGTCTGCTGTTACGGGCGAGTGCTACATAGTGGAGTTCAAATGGTTCAAATAGCTCTGAGCACTATGGGACTTAACTTCTGTGGTCATCAGTCCCCTAGAGCTTAGAACTACTTAAACATAACTAACCTAAGGACATTACACACATCCATGCCCGAGGCAGGATTCGAACCTGCGACCGTAGCGGTCGCGCAGTTCCAGATTGTAGCTCCTAGAACCGCTCGGCCACTCCGGCCGGCACATAGTGAAGTGATCTTGTAGTTTACTGAAATGCATTGTGATACAGGACACCGAGTAGCTAGCTAATGATAACATTAGGAGGAAATTTTGTTCTTATCTCCTGTGCCGATCTTAATAGATTAATTATTTCTCCAAATCTAGAGTAAATAATTAAAAATCGGTGTATACATCCTCTTGTGAAGTGCTGGACGCTGTAGCCAGAAAGCAATCACTAATTGTCGGTATGTATCCTTGATAAATTATTACATACTGTTCAACTGGTAACTATGCAAAACACTCTTTCAGTTGCACGTAGGTTATGTAAGTGTGTGTGTATATGAATATTACGTTCTACATTACGTGTCAGACTGCGTTTCTAGTTTCATTTTTCGGTTTGAGGTTTTGTACTTAATTCAAAGTTTAAATGTTTGGGGTTTTCCTTTTCACTGCTCATGTGAGTGGTTCAGTCATTACCACTACACTCAACTAACAATGTGACTAAAGCAGCACTTTAGAACGAATCTTCCAGTTTGTAGCACAGTGTGCGCCCTTTTGAAGCTTCCTTGTGAATTACAAGTGTGTGCCACATTGCGACTCGAACCTGGAAGTTTGCTTTTTGCGAGCAATACCGAGAACAGTCGTGGTCCGACCACACATTCCAATTTTGCTAGTACCTCTCTCTTGTTTTTCGGACTTCAAAGAAGGTCTCCTGCATGTCTTGTTGGTTTCGTATTCGAATCCGGTTCGGAACATAATTTTTTAAGTTGTCAAGATATTTCAAACGCACACTCAGATGCAAAGAGAATGACTTACTCTGTGGTGAGGCTGACTAGCATGAATTTTGCTGAAGAAGGATGGCAGCCTTTTTAGTAGCTGCAGGGACAACAGTTGGACGATTGAGTGACATGGCTTTATAACATTGGCAAACGTGGCCCTGCTGTGCTGTCACTGCGAACTACTGAAATCAAGCGGGAGCAACAGAAATTACTTTTCTCGAGACCATGTAGCTCTACTATAAGGTTTAATGACGTTGGAATCCTCTTGGGTAAAACATTTCGGAGGTAAAACTGTCCCCCATTTGGACCTCCAACTGGGGAATACTCAGGAGGACGCTGTCCTCGGAAAAAAAATAAGGCTGGTATGCTACAGGCCGGAGTGTGAAACGTTAGATCCTTTAATCGTGTAGGTAGACCGGAGAATTTTAAAAAGGAAATGGACAGATTGATCTATATATACAATGGGAATCGGTGAAGCGTTTTGGCAAGAAGAACGGAACTTGCAGTCAGATAAAGTCAGATCAGTACAAAATCAAATGGGGGTAATTCAGGAATAGGCCTAATCACGAATAAGAAAATAGAACACGGGTAAGCTACTATGAACGTAAAGATCGTTAAAAGGCTACAAGACAAATAGTCCGTAAGCTGACTAATTTCATAATATCGAATGTAGTGGAAATCCACCGAATGATGGGAACTGTATTAATTAAAACTAGAAAAATATTATAACTGTATGTCGGGAAAAAATACTACGCTATTTATCTATCTGCTGACACTGTAGGAAATGCTCAGTATAATTGCAATCCTTCAGTGCTACTTCTCAAAGAATCACGAACTCGAAGGACACACTGGCTTACCACCGACTTGATCACATGTATGTTTCACATCCTTCTGTACCGTGTGCACCTGTGGAATACACTAATGCCTATACATGGGTAGGCAACGCTACTGGACCTTCTCGAACAATATATCAGTTTTTTAACATTTGTGTTATGTACTGTTGCACAAGATGTCGATTAAAAAACACGTCCATTGCCTTTCTGAAAGAGTTAACATCCTCCATATGCGCAGGCAATCTGTCACACAGGATTTGTTGATCAACAGCACCCACTTAAAGGGCTCTATGATTCTGCCGGACTGATGATGTCTCTGCTAAAGCTGACAGTTTTTTATACAGGTTATCGGAAAAGTTATTGCGCCGGTATGGTTTCCAGCCGCTCTCGGGACAGCAAATCCGATGCAGAGAAATGTGGAAACAGCTTGACTCATACTGCAAGAGTACCGTCGTACCCCTGCACTAGCAGGATTGCGTAGCCTCCCTAGACCGTCTAACAGCGTTTAAACAATCGTGTTGCTGCACCTGTCATGCCGGCAGCTTGCCGCCTGCTGGCTGATGTCTTCCACAATTGCTCTAGCTGAGCCGCTAGTTTCTGCAGTAGTGCCCGAAAACTATTGGCGGTGCCACAATACCTTCATCCTTCGTGAGACTCGGCCCCCAGTCTCTACCCTGGACAGGTCTGCAACAAAATTCACTGAACATGGACAACAAGGTATAAGGAACCGTATAACCCTAGAACACTCAAGGGGAAAAATGTTACCTTGTTACTAAAACAAAGCAATTGTTACTAATCCGTATTTTATTCAAAGGAAGTCATGATTTATAGTATATGTTCTAGTTAATTATAATTATAAGGTCTCCAGTGATACGTCACATACGAAATAAGTACAAAATATCCTGTATTACACCCTATGCTGACAATACCTGATTGGCGGGAACCACGAATTGATACCAACTGCAATCGTAAATTTTAAGATGGTTTAGTAATCTTGGGTTACGTTCTAGCTGGCTTGAACATCAAGGTTCAGGGGCTGTGAATTTACTCTACAGGTTTCATTCCTCTGGATTCAAGTTCTTATATGATCTACAGTTCTCCCTAGTCTTCTCTTACAGCTAGGAGGTAACATTTTCTGCTCGTCTTTAACAGTCAAGCAGTTCTTCATAAAACAACTTACATCTGTTTTCACTTTCATGGTATCTCCCCACGTGTCGCTTAACACCTCACAACACCTCTGAAGATTCCTGTGCCCTACTCAGTAGTTTTTTAGCATCCTGTTTACTTGGAAGCATATTTATTATCATAATGCTGACAAGCACAACAACCATCTTTTACTTTTCACGTTTCACTTACGGACTATGAATGCCACTGAAAAACTCTTTCCGTCTTAATAAAGTATCCTTAACAAATCACCTTCAGTAGCACAAGGTCTGACTCCATTAAGCTCTTACGCTGGCATCTTTCTTGTCTATCTGGTGGGTTTTTAAGTTGTTGTTTAGAAACATTAAACGGTGATTTATTCGTGTGTCAACACTTCCCGTTATGCAGTCCAAAAAAACATATCCCCAAGCCCATCCTCACACAAGAACTTCGTACGTTGCTACCACCGACAATACACTGACAAGCATTCCCACTTATCTTTCTCTCTGTAGTGATAATCACAGACTTAATTCCTGTGGAAATGCCCAGCTTTTTAATACCCCCTCTCCTCCAAGGCAACTTCTTGCTGCCTAACGGCACTATGTCATAGGTATGAAGTCTCAGCGGTTTTGTTCACAGTTTAATCGATTTTTCGCTTAAGACGGACAAACCTTGTGGCAGTAACCCGTTGGCGACAGTTTTCCGTAGGTGAAATTTTCCCATTAAAGTTTCAAACTGGCTCTAAAGGCGGAAGAACCATGAAGATGGTCAACGGCATAAGGATATAGAATGTACTGGAATCAGACTACATTAAAGGCCTTATGGCATGCCCTTGTAATTCTCATGGCTATAATCATGGCGAAATTAGCATCCGGAGTAAGTTTCTCAGTCGAATCTCCGGGAGGAACAGTTGTGAGTACAGACGTGAAGAAAAACAAATGTCAAGAAAAAATAAAAATGACAACCTGGAATGTAAGATCAGTGAGTCATGGAGGGAAAATACATGATACAATTGTAAGTAGGCTCTTTAGGTTTTTTTATTGGTAACGCCACCTTTGTATAAAAATCACTGGCTCTGCTGTGTGCAGTCTGTGGCTGGTTTGCATTGTTGTCTGCCATTGTAGTGTTGAGCAGCGGCAGCTGGATGTGAACAGCGCGTAGCGTTGCGCAGTTGGAGGTGAGCCGCCAGCAGTGGTGGATGTGGGGAGAGACATGGCGGAGTTTTGTAATTTGTCATGAACTGCTACATATATTATTACTATTAAGGTAAATACATTGTTTGTTCTCTATTAAAATCTTTCATTTGCTAACTATCCCTATCAGTAGTTAGTGCCTTCCGTAGTTTGAATCTTTTATTTAGCTGGCAGTAGTGGCGCTCGCTGTATTGCAGTAGTTCGAGTAATGAAGATTTTTGTGAGGTAAGTGATTTCTGAAAGGTATAGTTTAATGTTAGTCAAGGCCATTCTTTTGTAGGGATTTTTGAAAGTCAGATTGCGTTGCGCTAAAAATATTGTATGTCAGTTTAAGCACGGTCTTGTATAATTGTTCAAAGGGGACGTTTCATATGTCGACCCTTAGCCGAGGATACCTCACTGGAATCTTCTGATTTTTTCTTGTAGTTTGTGTAATTAGTGTAGCTTTTGTTTATTGCTAGCGCGTAATTATAGAGAGAGTTTCCATTGTAGTTGTAGTTTTTCATTGTTGTACAGTAAAACAGTTGTGGCATGCATGTAGATTTGCACCAAGTATTTCGCAGCTGCGCTTGCAATTAAGTAGACATTATTTCCATTGCTATGTTATTTTATTTTGCTCTTCAAATTGTGCTTTTCTGTGTTATCGTGTGAAATATTGTGACAATAATGGCGTGTGAAAAACGTAATACTAGGTTTCAAAGCAAACTGAGAAATGACAGTGAAAACGAAAGCAGTGTGTTAGCGTCACCGAATAATGAATTAACTGATGTTGAAAGTAGTAATTTGGTAATTGTGCATAGGGAAATGGAGCGGGCTGCAAACAATGGTGTACACAGTGAAACAATTAGTGAACAGGGAAGCATTATCTATCGATCGGTCGGCAACAGCTCGCCTCAGGAATCCGAAATGACAGGAAACAATCTCGCAAATACCGTAGATTCAGGTTTTGGGTCCTCACCGTTTTCTCAAATAAGTCAAGACACATTTTCTGTTTGTCAAAATGTGAATGTTGCCGGTGCAAATGCACTGCCGAAAAGCATAGAGGAACAGATTCCAGACACTAATACATTATTATTGCAATTAATGCAACAAATGAAACAAAATCAGAGACAAACACAGCTACAGTTAGACACAATGGAACAAAATCTTCAAAAGTTAGACATAATGGAACAAAATCTTCAAAAGTTAGACACAATGGAACAAAATCAGAGACAAACACAGCAAATGCTTCAAAAGTTAGACACAGTGGAACAAAATCTTAAAAAGTTAGACACCACGCTTGAACACACACGTGAAGATTTAACTACTGAGTTACATAACATCGAATCGAAATGTCAAAAAGTCTGTAATGACGTAAAAACACAAATTTGTGAGCATTTCCAACCTATTTTTTCGCGTCATGAAAATGCATTACAGAATCACGAAGCAGCCATAAAAGAACTGCAAACTATTGTTCATGAAAATCACGACACCTTGCAAGCTAAAATTGACTCAGTTGCATCTACCGATTCGGTTACGCAACTCGCAAAAACTCAAGAAAACTTAAAGGACACAGTAGATTCGATTTCAACACAAATGGACACTTTGAAACGTGGTTCAGAAAAACACACTGAGGAAATGTGTTCACTATCGGAGAAAGTAGCCGAACTTTCGGATCAGATCACTAATTTATCTACGAAGGTGGATGATAATCTGAATGACACAGAAGAGTGCAAACAAATTAGGAAATTCAAACAAAATCAGAATCAAATTAATACGCAACACCAACGAGAAATCCGGGAAGTACAAGATCAGCTGACACAGGTAATACAAGAATTACGTATTTCAGAGGACACTCGCGTTCCAACACGGGAAGAGGGACTTAGAAATACGGGAAAGCCGCAAAATAATAACACAGGGCATTTCGGAAATTATGAAAGAAATTGGCAATGTGCACCAAATTTTGAGATGGAGCCGCCGACACGACGTAACAATGACCGATATGCGACTCGCCGACACGATGATTTTGACTATAAGCTGTTCATTACTACACGTAAATTCAAAACATTTAAGAATTCCGGCAACGACATTCATCCACAAGCATGGCTCCATCAATTCTCACATTGTTTTCCTCCCAACTGGTCATTAGAGCACAGATTAGAATTTATGTGTGGCTACTTAGAGAATGAACCAGCTGTAAGAATGCGATCGGTCATTCACGATTGCCACAGTGAAGGAGAGTTTTACCATGCCTTCCTCTTAGCATATTGGTCTCAAGCTACACAAGACCAAGTAAAACATAGCATCATGATGATGAAACACTTTGAACAATCTGAATTTTCCAGTCTTGTCAAATATTTTGAAGACATGTTGCATAAGAATCAATATCTTTCAAACCCATACAGCCCTTCAGAACTCATCCGCATTTGCTTAATCAAATTACCTGAACATTTACGACATATTACTTTAGCAGGACGTTGCAAAGAAGACATTGAGGCTTTTCAGGGACTGTTACAAGAACTGGAAATTGACACTGACAATCGGGGAACGCGGAAACAGGAGCACAACAATTACAGGTCACATACGTCACAATTCCGTGACGACAGAAACAATAACTGGACACGACAAGGCTATTCTTACAACGCAAATCGTGACCCCAACAGACACCACCCATATGACAACCACTGACAGAGTAATAATAGTTACAGAGAAAGATCGCATTTCCGTAGTAATGAATATGACAGAGATTACCTTAGAAACAGACAATATGGGAACCAAAACAATTATTATCAAGGGAGACAGAATAACTTCAGACGCAACAGTTCAGCGCGCAGGTACGATTCAGGAAGAAATTCTCCACCACATGACCGACAAGAAAGAAACTACAGGAACTACCGACATGATGACAGACGATATAATCATAACGATAGACGTGAATTTCATCAGAACTGGCGGGATTCTAACAGAGCTAGGCCCTCTCGGCAAGGCGAATTTGTAGAAGTTAGGTCTCCTAATCCCAATAACGACGCGCGCCAACAAAGGGACAGACAATGACTTGCACCGCAGGCAGCCACGTTCGCCGGCTGGATGGGAGAAAAATAACATAGCTAACCTTGAGAAAAATTCCAGTATTCTTTACCGACGTATACGACATGATAATTCCGTTGAAGCTCGAGCTTTGCATAGTAGGAAGATTAAAGGCTTGCACCACATTTCACATGTAAAACCGTTTATTGAAAGATAATCTGCTATTTAACGTAGTCTTTGCCATAAAATTTTTCGCTTCACATTTCTAGTATGCTTTGTCAGACTAAGAATCTGTTTTAGTAGTAACTTTTGTGGTACAGCAACAATGAGATAGCCTTTTTCGTGGCACAACAATACGTTACTGTACAGTAATTTCTTCATCACGCCAATAAACATAATAACTACGATATCTATTCGCAAAGCATTTCACTTTCGTTTATGATGAGGTAAGTACATTGACTTCAGCAGAACTTTGCTTACAGAGGACGATAACTACGACACTTCCACAGAATTATCTTACAGCAAGACGCACATTTAGCGCTACAGGACACGCATTTGAGTGATCAATTTTGTACTTAAACCATTTATTTTTCAAGATTTTTGAATTACAAAGAAAGTTTTCCGTGATACATTTCATTCCATTGCTGTAATCTGTAACACTTGAGGATATAATTACATTTATCCTCAGGGGGGTACACGCTTACTTTGTGTACCATGTGTTTGGCAAGCACAAGGAGCCCTAGCTAATATGGTATTTGCTTATACAACTTTACACATCGGTACCATATTTCTCTAACACGTAAATTACACAGCTATCTGATCATTTAACAGAGAAACAAACATTTCTTTACTACATCAGTGACAGATGTTTACGTGATTACACAGTTGGGTAACTTCACACTTACGAAATTGTATTTTGTCTGTACTTTATGAACTGTTCATATTTTTTCAGAACCATTGTGATATTATGAGAGCTTTGAATGATATATTTGGTATGGGATCACGATTTTTAAAGTACGTTTGAGGCAGATGACACTTTTGACATGAGCAGAGAATTTTTTTTAATTATTGGAGGAAGCTACGACGATTTTGAGAGTTGACTGAGGTGTTGTGATGTTATTATTACGATGACTATGTGTATTATGCTGTTGCGGTATGTTTATGATCAATAAGCTGATGCTATATGAGTTATTTGATTATGCTACGTATCTTTTATGATGAAATATTGTAGAAGTGTCGACGAGTAAGGTAAGGAATAATGAGTAGTGGTTAGGGACTCTGATTTGTGGAAAAGGATGATGGAAACCAAGAATCGTACTTTAAGAGTTATGAAATGGGTGTAAATGCGCGAATGTATCACAATGCCGGCGAAAATTTTTTTGTATCTACACATTTGCAACGCAAATTCTCGACCTCTGAAATTTTTTATATGAGACTGCCACTGTAGCGGAAACTGCTGTCGTAAATATTTCCGTAAGAAAATTAAGTGACCACCTGCACGTAATGCGTCGTGGGCACCCAGCTGTGTCAGACGCCTGGAGAAAAAGCCATTAGCGCGTGCCTTTTCAGAGCACAGGAAGAAAAAAAAAAAAAGAAGAATACTGTAATTTTACTGTGATGACTCAGGACTGTCTTTATAGACTGTGAGAAAATTTTAGCTTTTGACCAACATTGTATCAATAAGTGTGTGCATTTGATATCTTTGTTATTGTAATTATGAAAAATTTTATCAAATCATTATTGGCCACTGGCCAAAACAATTTGTAAAATTTTTTGTGGGGAGCATGGGGGCTATGTAAGTAGGCTCTTTTGGTTTTTTTATTGGTAACGCCACCTTTGTATAAAAATCACTGGCTGTGCTGTGTGCAGTCTGTGGCTGGTTTGCATTGTTGTCTGCCATTGGAGTGTTGAGCAGCGGCAGCTGGATGTGAACAGCGTGTAGCGTTGCGCAGTTGGAGGTGAGCCGCCAGCAGTGGTGGATGTGGGGAGAGACATGGCAGAGTTTTGTAATTTGTCATGAACTGCTACATATATTATTACTATTAAGGTAAATACATTGTTTGTTCTCTATTAAAATCTTTCATTTGCTAACTATCCCTATCAGTAGTTAGTGCCTTCCGTAGTTTGAATCTTTTATTTAGCTGGCAGTAGTGGCGCTCGCTGTATTGCAGTAGTTCGAGTAATGAAGATTTTTGTGAGGTAAGTGATTTCTGAAAGGTATACGAGGGCAGTTCAATAAGTAATGCAACACATTTTTTTTCTGAAACAGGGGTTGTTTTATTCAGCATTGAAATACACCAGGTTATTCCCCAATCTTTTAGCTACACAACACTATTTTTCAACGTAATCTCCATTCAACGCTACGGCCTTACGCCACCTTTAAATGAGGGCCTGTATGCCTGCATGGTACCATTCCACTGGTCGATGTCGGAGTCAACGTCGTACTGCATCAATAACTTCTTCATCATCCGCGTAGTGCCTCCCACGGATTGCGTCCTTCGTTGGGCCAAACATATGGAAATCCGACGGTGCGAGATCGGGGCTGTAGGGTGCATGAGGAAGAACAGTCAACTGAAGTTTTGTGAGCTCCTCTCGGGTACGAAGACTTGTGTGAGGTCTTGCGTTGTCATGAAGAAGGAGAAGTTCGTTCAGATTTTTGTGCCTTCGAACACGTTGAAGTCGTTTCTTCAATTTCTGAAGAGTAGCACAATACACTTCAGAGTTGATCGTTTGACCATGGGGAAGGACATCGAACAGAATAACCCCTTCAGCGTCCCAGAAGACTGTAACCATGACTTTACCGGCTGAGGGTATGGCTTTAAACTTTTTCTTGGTGGCGCCACTCCATTGATTGCCGTTTTGTTTCAGGTTCGAAGTGATGAACCCATGTTTCATCGCCTGTAACAATCTTTGACAAGAAATTGTCACCCTCAGCCACATGACGAGCAAGCAATTCCGCACAGATGGTTCTCCTTTGCTCTTTATGGTGTTCGGTTAGACAACGAGGGACGCAGCGGGAACAAACCTTTGAATATCCCAACTGGTGAACAATTGTGACAGCACTACCAACAGAGATGTCAAGTTGAGCACTGAGTTGTTTGATGGTGATCCGTCGATCATCTCGAACGAGTGTGTTCGCACGCTCCGCCATTGCAGGAGTCACAGCTGTGCACGGCCGGCCCGCACGCGGGAAATCAGACAGTCTTGCTTGACCTTGCGGCGATGATGACACACGCTTTGCCCAACGACTCACTGTGCTTTTGTCCACTGCCAGATCACCGTAGACATTCTGCAAGCGCCTATGAATATCTGAGATGCCCAGGTTTTCCGCCAAAAGAAACTCGATCACTGCCCGTTGTTTGCAACGCACATCCGTTACAGACGCCATTTTAACAGCTCCGACAGCGCTGCCACCTGTCGGAAGTCAATGAAACTACACGAGACGAAGCGGAAATGTTTGAAAATATTCCACAAGAAATTTCCGGTTTTTTCAACCAAAATTGGCCGAGAAAAAAAATGTGTTGCATTACTTATTGAACTGCCCTCGTAGTTTAATGTTAGTCAGGGCCATTCTTTTGTAGGGATTTTTGAAAGTCAGATTGCGTTGCGCTAAAAATATTGTATGTCAGTTTAAGCACAGTCTTGTATAATTGTTCAAAGGGGACGTTTCACAATTCAAGAAATGGATAAGATAGGAATATGGATACTTGGAGTTACCGAGATGGAATGGTCGAACACAGGCGATATTTACATAAATGGACATAGAGTGGCTATACTCAGGAAGAGCAGACAGGAAGCACGAGAATGGAGTCGGTCTAATATTATCAGAGAAACTAGCAAGATGTCTCAAACGTTTCATATCTGTTTCAGCTCGTCTAATGTTACTGCAACTGAGTGGTAGCCCTAGTGATATAAATATAATACAAGTGTGTGCCCCTACAATGGACAAGGAAGATGAAGAGATAGAAACATATTTTGATAACATAAATAGAATTTTGAGAAAACTTAACAAATACGAGTTGCCATGAACCTACTATGCTGTCATAGTAGGAGGAGAGGTGATACTACTACGTGGTGCGTCCCAGGTGGCGGATAGGGAAGTCCTCACCGGTTTACTGACGGACTTGAGTGAAATAAAATAGCTCTCGCGGACCAAACACACCCTCTGCGGTTAACAACCGTAGTTGTAAATTGGAGCTTGCTCCAACTAGGGTTGACAACCTTCGAAAGTCAAAAATGGAAAGGTCTTTTAGGAAAAAAATTCCACCGTCCTGCTCAAAAAGGCAGGAAAAGGCTACATCGGATTCAGTGGGTAGTCAACTAGCAGACAGCAACGAATCGGAGCGTTTGCAATCATCCAAATGCACACTAAAACACAAAAAGAAGATTAAACATGAGCAAATAAATTATATAGCAACACACAACATAAACTCACTACTTCAGACCGGAAAACTCAAGGAGCTCACAGATGAACTAAATAAACAAAAAATTTTAATAACAGGGATCCAAGAAATGAGAAACACCACAGAGGACCCATTGGAATCACAAGGATACAGAATTTATAATGGGAAACCAGGACCGAGGGCAATGAAACAATGTCTCCAGTTTGGAACAGGGTTTTTAGAGAACATAAAAATAATAGATTCAGAATTGCGACACTAAGCTTTAAAACAATGAATAAAGCCTATACAATAACAAACGCTCATGCCCCAACAAATGAAGAAAATTGTCTAACAAAAACAAAGGAAGAGGTAGATAAATTTTGGGACCTTCTAGAACAAACTGTGAACAGAGTACATAAAAAGAATGTAAAAATCTTATTGGGAGATTTCAATGCTCAGTTGGGAAAAGAAAGGAAATATAAAGATATAATTGGAAAATGGAGTCCACATAAATTTACGAACAAAAACGGTGAAAGACTTATTGAACTCTGCAGAGAACACAACCTTATATCTAAGTCAACATACTTTAAGAGGAAGCCAAGTAAACTTAAAACATGGAAACATCCAGACTGAAGGAAGGGCGAGTGGCAGCTAGACCATGCCTGTCTGTATGGACAAAAATTTTCATAAGGAGATCCACAATGTTAAAGTACTGAGAGAAGTAGACACAGGCTCAGACCACTATATGGTTAAAATTAAAATCAAATTCACTCCATTAAAGAAGAGGACCGGAAAAACTAATAAAATAAAAAGGAGGTTTGACCCACATCAGGTAATTAAAAATAATAAGTACCAATAAATAACACAAACCATCAAATTAACAGATGATCTAGAACAACTAGTGCCTAATCTTAAAAAAGAAGCAGAGAGTCTAGCTCCCTTGAACCCACGAAGGAAACATGCATGGTGGACATCAGAATGTGACAAATTCCATGAAGATAGACACCAAGCATGGTTAAAGTTTCAAACACATAAAACTGAAGAAAATGCCATCAACCTAAAAAATGAAAGAAAAAAATTCACTCAAAATATTAGAAGAATCAAGAGAGGATTTCATAAAGATATTATAAACTCTATAGAAGGTAACTATCATAAAACCAACTCCAGGAACTACTACAAAATCTTTGGGAAACAACTAGAACAGTATGAGGCCCCTACACTAATACTGAAAGATGAAGTTGGAAGAATGACACACAGTAACAAGGAAAATGCAGAAATCATGGCAAAAGCATTTAACAAACATCTGAATTGCGAGGAACCCAAAGAACCCTTACAAATCAACATAAATACCCCAATCAAAACCAAACCTAACAAACTAGACCCTCCAACTTTTCAAGAAGTAGAAAAAATTCTTACAGAACAAAAAAGTTATAAGGCATGTGGAGAAGATCAGGTTTTTGTTGAAATGTGGAAATATGCAAGTGACACAGTCAAGACCTCCTTACACATGGCTCTAACAAGAATTTGGGTAACAGAACGATTTCCCGAACATCATCCACCCACTACACAGAAAGGGAGATAAAAGCAACCCAGACAACTACAGAGGAATCTCTCTCCTAGATTGCACATACAAAATTCTATCCAAGATCCTATATGAAAGAATCAAGGAGCAATTAGAACAGGAGTTAGGGGAATATCAGGGAGGTTTCAGACCATGGAGAAGCCATGCAGAGCAGATAATTAGTTTAAAACTGATCATGACATACTACAAGAAACGGAACAAACCTCTGGAAATAACATTTGTAGATTTTAAGAAGGCATATGGCCACAGACCTTCAATATTAAAAAATTTAAGAAATCTAGGACTCCATCCAAAACCAATTAAAATAATACAACTCACTCCAACCAACACCAAATCAAAAGTGAAGTTTAGAGGAGAAATTTCGGAACCATTCCTCATAAAAACAGGCTTAAGACAAGGTGATTGCCTATCACCATTATTGTTCAACTGTGCACTGGAATACATAAGGAGAGAATGGTACAAGGACAATCCAAAGAGGATAAGAATTGGAAGTGCAAAAGATGATATTAGCTTAAACTGCTTGGTATTCGCTGATGATCTTGCTCTCCTAGCCAACACCGTTCAAGAAGCCAGGCAACAAGTGAAATCACTACAAGAAATAGCAGAGAAAGTAGGCCTTAGAATATCATTTGAGAAAACGGAGATTATGCTAACTGATCCACCACTTGCAAACAAAATTACAATAGGAGAACAGGAAATCAAAATTGTTGATAAATTTAAATATTTAGGCGAAATAATAACATACAATCTAAATGAGAAGCCATCATGGCAGAATAGAATAAAAAAACTGAGCTATGCAAATTACATTACCAAAACTACATACAACAAAAAAAGCCTATCTACAGATGCAAAATTAAAACACTATAAAACAGTTACACAACCAGAAATAACGTGTGCAGCTGACGGTATCTTCAAAACAACTAATACAGCAGAAATTGACAGAAGACTAAAAACAGAAAGAAGAATAATTAGGACATGTATAAATAAACCGTATAAAATAAATGGACATTGGAGAATAGCAGCAAATGAAACAGTATATAAGAAAATAGAACCAGTCATGAGCACAATCAGGAAGAAACGCATCTCATTCTTTGGACATCTGATGAGAACTCCAGAAAACAGAATTAGTAAAAAAATAATACAAAAATTGTGGAATAGCAAGAGCGACATTAAATGGATCACAGAAATTAAGGAAGATATAAAAGAACTTCAAATTACAGTAGATGACCTAAAAAACAAGACAGAGAAAACCAGAATACTGCAAGACCCGCAAACCAGACTACAAATGAAAATCAATGAAAGGAGTACAGGAAGAGTTGTCTCAGATGAAGAAAGAGAGAAAATATCTGAAAGAATTAAGAAATATTGGGAAGCCAGAAGAGCAAAACACCTTTCATAAAAGAATAGACTCTAATAATTATATTACCTAAATATCATATTAAGTTATTGTTGAACCAAATTGTATCCCTGTGTAACAACTTGTTTAGAACTTTGTATTTTTGACTAGAGTGGTCCAATGAAGGCCATAAAATAAATAATAATAAATACGAGTGGACTGTTGTGATGGGAGATTTTAATTCGATAATAGGGGAAGGTACAACATCAGTCATTGTAGGGTCATTTGGACTAGGAGAGAGGAATTCTAGAGCGGAAGATTTTGAAAATTTTGTGGTGGCAAATGATCTAGTGATAACGATCGCCTGGTTTAATCTTCTACCTAGAAGGCTGTGTGCGTGGAAGCCTCCAATGGGCAGACCTGGGAAATGTGTGAGAAACCAGATTGATTTCACACTAGTAAATAAACGTTTTAGGAGCAGTTGCATATCAGTAAGTACATACCCAGGAGCACACGTAAACTCTGACCACACACCACTTGTAGGAGTTTTTAACGTTAGAATAAAGAGAGTGAAGAGGAAGAAAAATGAAATCTACGATCCGAGGTAAATGAAAGGCCCGACAGTAAAACATAATAAACAAATAGAACTCAACTCGGCGATTAACACAGAAGACATCACAAGTAACAATGTCAATTTAGAATTGAACAGACTACAGAATGTTGAACAGCAAATAAAAGAAAAGTACATGAAAATAGTGAGAAAGAAGAGGAAGTCATCGATGACGGATAGGATACCGACTGTAATGGTGGAAAGGAGATTAAATAAGCGAAACCAAACGGAATACAGGAGGATAAATACGGGCAACAGAAGAAAAATAAAGAAGGCAAGAGAAATTGAAAAAGTGGAGCAATGGAAGGAAATCGAGTTTTGTCAGTGTAATTGTGATCGTTTGAAGGTATACAAGTAAGTCAAGGAAATAACAGGGAAGTACAGTTAGAGCATTAGTGGAAAACTAAAGGATGAAGCAGGGAACTTGACAGTAGAGTTAGAAGACAAGAAAAAGACGTGAAAAAATTATACAGAAACTTTATTTCATGACACTAGATGTGCTTTTAATTCGACTACAAATGAAATAAGTGGTACAGATGTACTAGAAGTAGAGGTTCAGCCATCAGTCAGATGAAGGCTGTGGGATCCCATAATGTAGAAGCAGAGTTCTTAAAACAGATGGATGGAAATCACGTAAAATCGGTAATCCAAATATTAAATCAAATTTATGCATGTAAACAGTCAATTGGAGTGGCTGACAGAGTTCATTACTCTGCCCAAAAAGCCAAATGCAAAACAACGCAAAGATTATCGGATGATAAGATTATTGAGCTATATCTTAAAATTGTTTTTGAGGGTGATGCACAGAAAAATATGTAGACAACTTGAGGAACAGATAACACCATCAGTTTTGGTTTGGGTTTGTTAATGCCGTGGGTACGAGAAAGACTTGTTTAGTGTATAAGTATTGTTTCAGAGATGTAGAGATGTAAATAAAAATGTATTTGGTTTCCTAATAGATTACCAGAAGGCTTTTGATAGAGTAAAACACGGCAAATTGATGCAGATTTTGAGAAATATTAGAATGTAGGAAAGAGATCTGCGTATCATCAAGATCCTGTACTGGATTGAAACAGCGGTGTTGCGTATTGATGGAGGAAACACTGAAACAGACAAAATTTTCAGTGGAATATGACAGAGATGTATCTGGGCACCGATACTATTAAAAATTGGGAGAATCCCTGAAAGAAGTAGAAGAAAGAATTTTGATAAATGGAATAAGATTAAACAGCATTCGATATGCTGTGATAGCATTGTGTTTGTTGACACTATTCAAGCGTTACAGCAATTAATGGATAGAAATGTAAGAGTCAGCAGGCAGTATGGGCTCGAAATATACACAACAAATGCAAAGCCCATGATTCTAAGTAAGGGAAATATTACAGGAGTAAACTTAATCATAAACCAAAGAACTATGGAAAGGGTAAAACAATATACTTACCTTGGAACCATAATGAATGAAAACTAGAATAACTCGCAAGAAATCAAGATTTGCATCGGGAAAACAAGAAGTGTGTTTCAGAAAATGAGTGCTGTCTTCAAAAGCCATAACCTAATTGTAAGAACAAAAATTAGACTTTTACACTGCTATGTATATTCTGTCCTCCTACGAGAATGTGTGGAGAGACATGAACCTTAAATTAAAACACGAAGATGAAGCTGGAGGTCTTTGAATTATGGCTTTATTGGCAGATCCTGAGAATATCTTGGTCTCAGAGAGTGACAAACGTAGAAATTTTGAGAAGAATGAACGCAACACCTAAATTAATCAAGATAGTGAAATGCCGAAAGTTGCAATATCTAGGACATATCATGCGTACTATAAATAGATATGATTTGCTACAAAAATACTTCAAGGGAAAATCAACAATAGAGGTCCTGGAAAAAGAAGAATATCTTGGTTTGACAACCTTAGATGCTGGATCAATATGTCTTCAACAGAACTATTCCCTGTTGTTACCAACAAGAGAAAAACAGCCATCATGATCGCCAACATCCGAATCGGATAAGCACCGAAAGAGGAAGAAGAATGGGAAACACAAGCTAATAACGATTTTATTTGTCTTCGTGTGTGTTGCTCCATGTTAGGCACCTTTACTGCACGTAGCCTCTTACAAATCGGTTTACTATTTCGTGTTTACGTCTGGCGCCAAGGAATTATTAAAAATACTGATACGACTGGAGGGTAACTTCGTGATTAGATTTTGTACATGGTGTACAGCGATAGCACACAATTGCACTATGTTCCCACAGCTAATGATCGGTTAGATGTGGGGGTGTTTAAAATATCTCTTACTTAGCATAGTTGCCAAAACGGAGTACTACAATAGATTTTTACCAAAGGTGAAGTATCGAAATTAAAAATACTGGTGGTTTGTTAACATGGAACTTGATTCACACATGTTACACTGTTAATAAATATTAATGAAGTCACAGTGTGTGAGGAGTATGGACAAACAAATAGTGCCACTGAGTTATGTAAGAAACAGTAGGCATGACATTATTGGCTACTATTTAGAAATATTAATGGGTTAATCGGGATGGAAATTTTCAATTCGGAAGAAGATGCAGACTTAACATACCACTATTACGACTATTAAATATGAGATAAGGAGGCTCCACATTTCAGCAGTTTTTCCCATAGTGTCTTTTACATTTGTTTTATTCTATTCCCCCATCTTTCCTTATACTTACTTATTTATTTTATCGCGGTTGTCAGTGTATTTCACGTATTTATATATTCTGTTACTTTAGTGTATGTATTTTGTAGTGCGCCAGAACTCACAATTGAAGCAAGGGTCTAAGAGTGTGAGGAGCAGTGTTGTGAATGCTTGATTGAAAGTGCTATTAAGGAACTGTGCTAATTTAAAAGTGGTCAATCGTACCTGTTAACAGACACCACCGTTGAAAAGAATACCAAAAGGCGCTTCTGACAAGCGGGCCTAAATAACTGTTTAAACAATATTTAACGGCAGTATGTTGTCATCTATCGCTGGCGCACTGGCACAAGACTGCTGGCTTATTTATTAATGCAGAAAGTTTTATTTATATGCATTGTGCATGGTCTGAGTGTGACCGAATGTATATAACATTTCGTTTATTTAGATATTGTTATAATATATTAGTTTAGTGCGGGAAAGTGGCAAGGTGAATCAAATCATGTCTGTAGAACATAAGAACGATGTATTTCCGGTGGGGACGACTAGTTAGTTTGGGGTTTTGCTGCCATTATCGAAAGGCTCTCAATGCAACAATACTGCGATTGATAAGGGTATTTTCTGTATGTGTTTTAACTGAATAACGTAGAACCATTTCTTGTTTATTTGAGATGTCCTTTTCTGAATAAACATTATTCAACATAATGTTCTGTCGTCTCCATCAACTACAGACGTTAGAATACAACTCTTGTTATTAAAATATTCATTTAGCTTTTATTTTTATTTCTGTGTATTTTATTAACTCGCAATTCTAGCCGACACACAGACTATTTGACTGCAGGATCACAGATACAGCTTATTATTTGCAGCGAATTTGCTGTGGGGCGTGAAAGGAGAAATGCGCGGCTCGACCCTATGACTACATTAAGCTATTCCTTTTAAAAAGAACTACACATAGCCCAGGTACCTAAAGTACGAGTAATCACAGGTAAAGACACAACTGGTTTGCTCGTGTGGGATTCTGTTAGGAAGAGCAACCACTCTGCACTAACTGTTAGGTACCGTCGCAGCCTCCTTCGACATCCACGTGCGAAAGGTGATCTCTTTATGACTCCATGGACAGAAGATTTACCTTCTGTGAGAGGAGGCAATGGCGGTCCTGCGGCCTATGCCAGCCAGCTGGGGGCGCCTGCTCGTGGCTCCGGCGCTGTGTCAGCTCTCTTGGGAGATGTTCAGAATTAGGTGACGCGGCCGAAGCTGATTGCGCTGCCAGCAGGCCAGTTGCTCCTTCTCAGTTGCAACATCAACAATTGGCGCCCCCTAAGGCCTAAAACGACACTTTCGTTTCACCATGGGGTCTGTCCAAAGGTGAAAACCCATACCCAAGAATCTGCAAGAAAAAACAGTTTTGCACGGGGCTTTGGGATTGATGTGATAGGGGTAAAAGATGGAAGAGCGACTGCAGTATGTGTTCAAGCAGGATTTTGTTCAGGCTACTATCGTCAGCAGGGAGTGGTGGTGGTGGGAGGGGGGGGGAGGGGGGAGAAGGAACGATATGTAGCGAGGAAGATGATATATAGATACTTGTCTGGTGCCATTAGGAGATTTTTTCTCATCCGTGACTCGAATGTTATGACCAACCCCTCTGTGAGTGAGTTTGAGGCCAGGTGAAAGGGGATAGTAGTCCGGTGCATGATTCCGTTCCTTCTGCAGTATTTCTGGAAGACAGATGAGAGGAACTGTGGGTCGTTATTAAATGTCAGGGTCTGTGGCACAACGTCTGTTACATACATTGTCGCTAAGGCCCGGATTATAATCGCTGTTATTGTAGGTGACATCCAGCCACCTATGGGAAATGTTACAGTGCATCCACAACTAAAAGCCACATGGTGCCGCTTGAGGCATACAGTAAACTCTACGTGTATCCATAGACAGCGGTTAAGGGAAGTCTTTAAGAGGTTAAGAGCAGCTCGTTTGACGTAGAGCCTGGAGAAGCGTCATTTTGCATTAGAAGAAGTAAAATATTTGGGTCATATCATCAGTAACGACGAAGTATGAACAGATCCGAGGTTGGTACAGGCTCTAAGCGGTTTTAGGGAGTCGAAAACAGTTAAGGAAGTGCAATCATTCGTCGGAATTTGCAATTTCTATCGAAAATTCGTGAAGGGTTTTGCAGATTTAGCACAACCATTGACGCTATTGTTACGGAAGACTTTAAAATTTGAGTGGACGGAAGAGTGTCAGAAAGTGTTTGGCAGACCGAGAGAAGTGTTAACATCAAGTCCGGTTCTTGTGTTTCAAGATTTTGAAAGAGAATTTATTCTAGCATGCGATGCATCGAATCAAGCATTAGGGTGTGTTCTTAGTCAGGAAATTGGCGAGTTGTGCGGCTGGTCCCGGCGGGGATTCGCGTCCTCCCTCGGGCACGGGTGTGTGTGTTTGTCCTTAGGTTAATTTAGGTTAAGTAGTGTGTAAGCTTAGGGACTGATGACCTTAGCAGTTAAGTCCCATAAGATTTCACACACATTTGAACAAAAAAATAAAAAATAAAAAAATAAATTGACGAGAAAGAACATCCTGTAGCCTATGTATATAGGCAGTTGAATGCAGCAGAGAGGAATTACTCAACAACAGAGAGGTAGATGCTTACCGTAATCTATGGAATCACATATTTTAAATGTTATTTATATTGGAGAAGAATTCTGGTTAGTGACAGATCGTGCTACATTGAAGTGGTTGTTGGGGTTGAAGGATCCGTCCACTAGACTCGCTAGGTGGGCTGTGAGGTTTCGTGAATTCGACTACGAGGAGGTGCACAAGCCTGGGAACAAGCACGGTAATGTGGATGCACTGAGTAGAGAGATGGCAAAAGTAGAAGTCGTAGGCTATGACCTAGCAGTATGGCTCGAATTACAGGACACTGACAATGATTGTAAATTGTATCGGACATAGCCACAATTTAATGAGTACGACGGTCTTCTGCGCAGGGAAACGAAGTTAGGGCCAAGGGTAGTAGTGCCAGCGAAATTGAGGGATGAGGTTTTGAAAGAAGCACATAATCACGTGTTTTCTGGTCATGGAGGGTGTAGAGCGACGAATAGGAGAGTGGCGGAGAGGTATTGGTGGAAAGGTAGGAAAGTAGATGTGGATCAGTATGTTAAGAATTATGTACCATGTGCGCAGAGAGCAGATTTGACCGGAAACAGATACAGCTACAACGATTACCGGAAGCAACATGTCCATTCTCTTTGTTGGGGACTGATGTCTTAGGACCTTTTAGTCGAACACCATCGGGGAACAGATTCGTTCTGACAATAATAGACCATTTTTCGAGATATGTGGAGATGGTGGCTATGCCAAATCAACAGGCAGCAATGGTCGTGCAAGCGTTAATAAACAACTGGATTTTGAAGTTTGGTGTACGGAAGACAATAATTACTGACCAAGGGATTTAATGAAGGAACTATATAAATTGTTGAACGTAAAGAAGTTGAGGACGAGGGCGTTTCATCCACAGGCGAACAGAAGGACAGACCGGGTACACAGAACAATCGGGTAGAGGCTGAGTTTTTATGTGGATTCTCATCATTATAGTGGGACGAGTATTTGAGGCATTGCAAAAGTCCATACAAATACCGGTTTGTCTCCATATGAGGTAGTGTATGGGCGAAAAACGCCGTCACCGTTTGATTTAGAGAAGCTACAGACCTTTGAATCTGCACGTCAATTCGCAAAGAAAATTCGGGAAACTGGTACAAAAGGCCAATACAAAGGCTCTGGAAAGGCAGGAAGACGCAATAAAGGCTAAATGGTTCAAATGGCTCTGAGCACTACAGGACTCAACATCTTAGGTCATAAGTCCCCTAGAACTTAGAACTACTTAAACCTAACTAACCTAAGGACATCACACACACCCATGCCCGAGGCAGGATTCGAACCTGCGACCGTAGCAGTCCCGCGGTTCCGAACTGCAGCGCCAGAACCGCTAGACCACCGCGGCCGGCACGCAATAAAGGGAAAGGAAGTTTAGCGCAGTATAGAGTGGGGCAATTCGTAATGCTGTCCAGCCCCTAGACGCAAAAAGGAAACCTCATAACGAATTCCCTTAAACGCTGTCAATGCTGCTCCATATTACTTGAAAACACCATAATGTCATGCAAGCAGACAAGACACTGCCGTGGTTTCAAACCCCTTAACACACTGTCTAGCAACCTCTGAAACGTCGCTGGAGCTTTTTACAAACCGAATGGCATTCTAATGTACTGGTAATGGCGTCCAGGTGTAGAGAAAGAAGTTTTTGGACGATCCTCTGGAGTCACATCTAACTGATGATAACCACTTGGCAAATCCATCGTAGAAAAGTACTGTCACTGTCCCAAGTGATACAAAGTCTCCGATATGCTTGGAATGGGGTATGCGTCCGTTACTGTCTTATTATTGAGGTATCGGTAGACACAATAGAACCTGTATTTCTTAGTTCCATCCATAGATTTTTTAGGCACAACGACAATGACCGCTCCCCAGCAACTATTACTATGCTCTATAATACGGCCCACAAGCTGCTGATCAATGAAATCCTCCATAATCGGCTGCAAATACCTCTGTGTTCTGTATGGTTTACGGTAAACAGGTGCTTCATTCCCTGTTGGTATCCTATGTTGAGCTAATGTAGTTGCTGGTAACGGCCCTTGTGGAAATAAAATCCTTGAATTCCCACAATATTTCTTCCATATTCTCTCTTTCTTCTCTTTTCAAATGCTTAATTTTGTCAGGCAATGCAGTTCTATCGGCAGTTAGTGGTTGATCGCTTCGCCTACCTCTCGAACACCAGTCTTTCGTCATCTGGCACATTCTGATTTGCTACTAAAACTCCTTTCCTCGAATTCGCGTCTACAGCGTTAAAATTATCCACGTTCAAGGGAACTACTCGCCCGTCGTTCCCCTCCTGTACGCGTGCATCTGTACGTTTCACAAAACAACCCAGTGAATCTAAACTTCATTATCCTCAAACGGTTCAATAACAATTACCGTACCCATGGGTAGATCCGACTCCACACTTACCCAAAGCGACTTTCCGGTGCCACTAGACACACACTCATGCGAAGTAAGCCTTAATGGTAATGTACGCGGTTCAACTAGTTTGTTCATTACGTTGAACGCCCCTCGCGACAGCTCTGCATTGACAACAGTTTCCCCTAGCTGAAATAACATTCTACCGAGTTCCACAGTTCGTTGTCCAAGGTCAATTCTGGCATGATGTTGATGCAAGAAATTTACTTCTAGGATCGTGTACCCATGGTACTACCTCCATGCATGCATTAAATCGGACATTCTCTATTTGAAAGTCAACTGTCACCGACCCCAAAGGTGTGACCTCCTCATCCCCCACTCCACGCAACCTATAACGTGGTGGGTCTAACTTCCTCTATCCCATTATACTCCTAATAGCCACTGACACTTGCGCCCATGTGTCCAACAAAATCTTAAACTTTTTAGGTCCTATGGATCCTACCACTGAACAATCCACCTCTGCATACGTATTCACAGCATTGAAATTGAACGGGAGCTCTCTTAGGTGGGTCTTGGGCCCCCTCTGCCGTTTAACGCTTGTCCAACTATCCTATCACTACTTCTCCATCCTCCACGCTGCCGGTTTCCACCCCTTCCTCTATTCCTCAGTGACTAGGTACGTTGCCTCTCCACACGTCCCGTACGACCACACTTAAAGCATTTCACACCCGCTGCAAATACTGTTTGCCTCTCGCGTATTCCTGTTGCCACGTCTATTCCCTCACATTGAATTGCCAGTTGAATGGCCGAATACAAATCTTTCGGATTCCCTTCATGCAATTTCCGTGACATATGCGTCTGCAATCCTCTCAAAAATACCGGTTGATCAAAAAGTCAGTATAAATTTTTAAAAACTGTATAAATCACGGAATACTGTAGATAGAGAGGTACAAATTGACACACATGCTTGGAATGACATAGGGTTTTATTAGAACCAAAAAAATACAAACGTTCAAATAATGTCCAACAGATGGCGCTTCATCTGATGAGAATGGCAATAATTAGCATAACAAAGTAAGACAAAGCAAAGATGATGATCTTTGCAGAAAATGCTCAATTTGTCCACCATCATTCCTCAACAATAGGTGTAGTCAAGGAATAGTGTTGTGAACAGCACTGTAAAGCATGTCCGGAGTTATGGTGAGGCATTGGCGTCGGATGTTGTCTTTCAGCATCCCTAGAGATGTCGGTCGATCACGATACACTTTCGACTTCAGGTAAACCCAAAGCCAATAACAGCACGGACTGAGGTCTGGGGACGTGGGAGGCCAAGCATGACGGAAGTGGCGGCTGAGCACACGATCATCACCAAACGACGAGCGCAGGAGATCTTTCACGCGTCTAGCAATACTTTTTTTTTATTTGTTCTAATAAAACCTTATGTCAAAAATACTATGCCCACGCAGAACACCTTAAATATGGCTTGCCAGGAGCCATACTCGAAAAAACAAAAAAAGGCAAGAAAACGTCCAATACCCAAAAGAAAACTGGTCAAAATTCACCACATCTTGCGACCATAATGCAAGCGGTGGGCACGAACGTCATACTGTACAGACAACATCCGCTGTTCTGACACCAAATGTAGTGGGTGATGCCAGGAGGTACTGTATTAAAACACAGCGAGAACTTTCCAAATGATTTACTGTTTCCAACTACAGTGCCCTCGTACACCTCAGTCTGTATCACAGGGCCCTGCAATGCTGAGGAAGCACCCCAGCAGCCGGTGCAATGCAATGCTGTGTTGAGCCGGCCTTGTACGCCAGTGGAGTTGTGGCATTGTCAGGATACCGGCAGTTGGCTCAGTGGTCTGCGTCCATGATAACTCAGAGCCGCTCAGTGTGAGCTGCAGGCAGCCAGCTGAATCCTTCTCACCGGCATGGCTAAGAATGAGGTGATAACTGTCCTCAGGTCACTGAAAAGCGGAGCATTGAGCAAGTTGGTAGAAGTAAAAAGGCGAGGAGGTATTGCTGATCTCGGCAGTTAGCAGCCAGTACGCTGAGATGACAAGGGAGGAATTACAGAGCTGCCATAGAGGAAGGTAACGGTATGTCCAGCCAGGGTGATAAGCATCAATCCGGACACGTGCACGGTGCAGTTATTTTTAGCGAGGAAAGAAATAGACCCTCCAAGGAACATCGTGGAGTCAAAATTGAGCTTGCAACGGGATGGGATGCACTAGATCTTCTCCACCCTCGAAAATTTGGTAGTAGTAGCAAGTTGTTTTGAGCAGGGAGTATTTTCAGAAGCGAAACGTATAGAGCTCGAGGGGAGCGCAATTTTAACCAATGGAATTGCGTGTAACATAATAGGACCAACCTTCCATCTGCCAGTGTCAATTTCAGGAGTCACGCAATGGAATGTTACACAGCCACAGCTGTACTGGCCAGAAGCAACTTCAGAGTTTTTTCCAAGGCAGAATCTGACCTTGCCAAATCAAACTCTGGAATCAGGTCTGTTAAGATCCGTAAACCGGAGCAAGAGGGGAGCATATGAACTGACCAACTTGTGCACCATGTTGCTCCATATAGGTAAAGGCAACGACAAGTAATGATTGTTTTGAGCACCTCTGTGCCAAGTGTCATCGCAGCCTTAACTTTGTTGTGTGTTGTTTTCATTCTGATCAGGTGGAGAGCCAATTCCAAGAGGAAACCAACGGTAGTCCAAATACCAGTGGATTGGATACCGAGTGCGGAAGATGGGTAGGTAAGGGGTTGATCGAGCATTAAGTAGAGCGGTCATCCAGTAAGGAATTTTTACGTTTTGTGTCATGTCATGTGCTTAAGAGCACTAGACCACATCTAAGTTTTCTAGTAGTAATAGTGAATATTTCATAAGTATGTGCCAACCCAAACAAGTTTAAGAGTACGTAGAGGTCGACCCAGGGACCGGGCCTTTCCGAAGGGGGGAATAATGTAGTGGCACGACAGTTTAAGATAGGAAAGTTAAATACAGTGCAATGTTTGTGAGTGCACACGTTACAGCCAGGCATGGGCCTGTCGACAGTAAGTTACGCTGACCAGAGGTTGCAAAGTAGAATGGAAGCCACAGGGCCGTCGAACCGCTGAAAAGAGTAAACGCATTGGTTTGCATGGCGCAAGTTACAGGCACTGGGGAACCTAGGTGTTATTAGCACATGACTCAGAGCGACGCGTTAGGAAAACAGAGGCGGACAGCCATGTACAAATAGGTGCCGGTTTTATAACGAGGGCGATTCAAGCGTGGCAGCTCTCCTGGATGGCGGGTGTATCACAACACCGGCTACACGCAGCAGCAGATGGGACGCGAGTATTCCAGTCCACTGCGGGTCACTGGTTCGACCCTCTGCGGCCAACGTGGGGCCTATAGCCAGCCAGCGGCGGGACCCTCGACGGTTCGCTACCGCGGCTCCCAACACACGCCAGAGGCATCCCGAAGCGAAGGCCACTGAGTCGGCTGCCGGCGCATACTTGCATTGTACATGGCCGGCACACTGCAGTACGCTGCACGGGTTGCTGAGGTAGCCCTTCCACGGCAAGCTGTTTTGCAGACAGCGAAATGGCATCGCAGGACCCTGTGACGCAGACAGGGAGGAAATGGGCACTGTAGCTGCGAATAATAAAACACTTGAAGACCACAGCCGAGTTTTAATATGGCGCATCCTGACAGTTTCCATCCACGTCATTCCTCCACCGCACGCCAACATCTACATTTGACAGTGACAGCTACAACACCACTTAAAATAACTTATGATAAGAGCAACACATGCATCCATGCCCGAGGGAGGACTCGAACCTCCTGTGGGAGGGCCGCTCAATCCGTGACATGGCGCCTCAAACCGCATGGCTACTCCACATGGCTAGATCCTAATACTGCAGTGAGAATACTCTCTATTCTGGTTGTCGCCTTGGTTGCTGAACGAAGACCAACTGCTCTCCATCAGTCTCAGAACAGAGTCTTCTCTCTACCACTCTTCGAAACGGAATATTCTCTCTGCTGCTCTCCGATGGTTCAAATGACTCAAAGCTCTATGGGACTTAACATCTGAGGTCAACAGTCCCCTAGACATAGAACTACTTAAACCTAACTAACCTAAGGACATCACACACGTCCATGCCCGAGGCAGGATTCGAACCTGCGACCGTCGCAGCAGCGAGGTTCCGGACTGAAGCGCCTAGAACCACTTGGCCACAGCGGACGGCTTGCTCTCCGAAATCTAATCTTGATCGTACTGCCTTCTGAAACGGAATCATATTTTCACCACTCACAGAACAGAATGTTCTAGGTAGTTTTGCGTTTCTCTAACTTTGGTGTCTCAACAAAATAATTCCACCAAAAATTCGCGTCTGCCTTGTTTGACCTATCAGAAGAGCAGAAATTTGCCACTTGAATCTCCTCTTCTCGTCTTAAGATAGATAGCGGTACTCAAGGTACCCTCCGCCACACACCGTCAGGTGGCTTGCGGGGTATGGATGTAGATGTAGATGTAGAAGAACATCAGAAAGATCTACGCTACGTATTAGTGGCCAATGAGAGCTGTAGTCTTCACGTTAAAGTATGAGGCACGATCAAAATGTTCGTTTCTCCTTCTACTATCCTGAATATTTTTCGAAAGCTTCTTAACTCTTCCCAGAGTTTTGGTAAACACCTTTGACATCAATACATATGACGGGGGTGTAACTTCGTAACTAATCAGCAGGCTCATTACTTTTTATTGGTGCCAGTATGTCGGCTGGGGAGCTGTCTTTCGGGGCTGGAGCCATTGCGTCTGCAAGAGGCGTCTCTCCACCTTTAATCAGTGAAATGTTCTGCCCGGTACATTCCGCTGAGCACGGACTGCGCTGAACTCGAGCTGGGTTTGTAAATCGACTGCTCTGAGCAGCATATCTTCTGAATGCATTATGCAAATGTTAACCATTGTTTGATGGACGCAAGGAGGCCACCTTGTCGGAAAGAGCGTGTGACTCACATGTGAAACTTGGACATCCTAACATTACCTCATTCGAATTAAAAGCTATTATTTCAATAAGACCTAGCTTGTTTGTTCCTTGACCCGCTAACAGGAGTATTTTAATTGTCTATCTACAGGTTGAGTCATAAATGAGGAAAACTATGTCGTGCAAATTATCACACACTGAGTTAAAAACATAAATTCGTATTCTGCGTGTTCCTATGTCAATAAATGACAATGCAATTGAATGGTAAAATTCTGGAAACATGAAGTAGACTTTTGGGTGTTACTGTGCACCGACATTGGCCAAGGGGAAGATCAGCAACAAGGCACAGCATGCGAGTGTTGTAGATAGTCTAGCCGCTTGCGAGAAGGCGAGGTATGCGGTGTCAAGCGACGGCTTGTGTGACACTGCGAGCAAAGACAGCACCCACATCCATCTCGTACCGGTTATGTATCGTGGCTAGTTAGCATAGAAAAAAGGAACGTGAATAGGGGCTGCACTACTCTACATACATGTTTTATAATTTCGTTTTAGTATCCCAGACTTAGTTTTAAGAAACGAGTACATAGATGCAGAATACAAAATACAACTACACAGGTACGTGGCAGTTAATACAGACGAAAACAATACAGCTGTACAAATCGAAACTAGCATAGAAACACATGACCAGAAGCTACAGTGGCGGTTTATAAGTACTGTTCGAACAGTATTGTAACATCACACACATCCATGCCCGGGGCAGGATTCGAACGTGCGACCGTAGCAGCAGCGGAGTTCCACACTGTAGCGCCTAGAACCGCTCGGCCACTCCGGCTGGCAGTGAGTAACAGATTTGCAGGGTATGACGAGGAAATACAAATTCAAATGTGCTTGTGGTGTTTTATATACAGATGTTATGTTGCGTGATGTGATCATGTACAACGTAACTGATGTCAAAGTTAGAGAACAGATTGTGAAACAGTCTGATCAATCATTTCAACACGTCGTGCAAATTCTAGACCAGTACGATTCAGGTGCCATGCTGGCCGATAAATCTGAGCAGGCACCAATTTCTCGAGTTGAGTCGTCTCTTGTTCGTGATCGACCCATTAGGCAGCAACAGCTTGTGCGCGTCACGCCATGTAAACAGTTCTCTACACAGGCAAACAGAATTGAATAATGTCCGCGATGCTATTCACGGCACGAACGCCACGACTGCCCTTCCAGACAGGCACAGTGTTATGCTTGCGGCTATAAAGGTTACGTACAATCCGTATGTTTGCAACAGAACAAACATAAGAATTCTGCCCACTCACAAATATCTAGTCACAAGGCCCATATAATCAATGCAGTGTATTTCAAAGCCTCCTTCAGACATTAGCAAAACTCGGAAACGAACAGTTTCTTCAGTACTACGCCAGTCTAACAAACTTTTTGTTCATTTGCATATTAGTGGAAAACATGTGAATTTTCTTTTGGACACGGGTGCCTCTGTTACGCTGCTGAATCGTAATACACATGAACTGTTAGGCTCCCCACGCCTGTCTAAAACTAGCACACACCTGACAGCTTATAATAGACAAGACATTCCCGTTCTCGAAAAATGTACTTTGCCTGCTATGTATCGCTCTCATACGCAAACAGAGACTTTCATTGTGCTACAATTACGCGATTGTGAGAATATATTTGGCCTTGATTCGTTTGATTTGCTTGGCTTTCAAATTCAGGACAATGTGTCGTCAGTGACTGCACTCAGTGCCAAAGACAATGTATCTAGTTTGCTGTAAGGACTCCCTGAACTATTTTCTGAAGGTTTAGGCAAGGATAAGAATTTTGTTGCACATATTACTATGAAAGACAATGCTCAGCCGAAATTTTGCCGGACCAGAACTGTTCCCATTATATTCCGAAACAAAGTAGCTGCTGAACTTAAAGAATTGCAAGACAGTGGAACTATTGCGCCCATACAAGTTAGTCAATGGGCATGTCCACTGGTTTTGCTCTCCAGACCTTCAGGTCGCATTCGCTTCTGTGATGACATTCAGTCAACAGTCCACCCACAAACTGTGATTCATACTTATCCATTGCCACGCCCGGAAGATCTCATGGACAGATTAGGCGCTGCACGCTACTTTTCAAAAATTTATTTGTGCGACACATATCTTCAAATACCACTAGATGACGAAGCTCAAAAAGTGTGTGTTGTGAACACCCATTTGGGCTTGTTTAAATATTTGCGTTTGCCTTTTTGGTAGTGCTTCCGCACCCGCCATTTTCCAGTGATATTTGGGACAGCTGATTGCTCAAGTACGAAACTGTTCAAACTATTTGGACGATATTGTCGTAGTAGCTCGTACACCTGAAGAACACACTTCAAATTTGAGTGCTTTGTTTCGTGTGTTACCTAATGGAGGACTATAGTGCAGACTGGACAAGTGCGATTTTTTTGAACCTGAGTTCCAGTATCTTGGTCACTTCATAAACAGTCAAGATGTACATCCTCTTCAGTCACATTTGTTAACCGTTCGTGACTTGTCAGTTCCTCGCTATGTCACAGAATTGCAGTCAGTTTTAGGGCAAATTAACTATTATATTCGGTTCATACCGATACCGAATGCTGCACAAATCACAGTTTCATGGCATTGCTTGCGACGCAAGAGTGTCCCCTTTGTTTGGACAGAAGAGTGCCAAGAAGCTTTTCAAAAACTTAAAGATGCATTGCTAAGTGATCCATGCTTAGTTCACTTTGATCCTGACAAACCAGTTGTTTTGCAAAGTTGACGCTTCTTACAGAATCTGTGTAATGCTTCCGCACAGAATTGGTGATAAGTAAAGGGCTATTGCTTTCGCATGAAAAGTGTTGCCCAAATCTCAGTGTAACTGTTCACAAATAGAGAAAGAGGCATTGAGTACTGTGTATGGTGTCACCAAATTGCACTACAATTTGTATGGCTGAAAATTCTAGTTAGCAACGGATCGCAAGGCATTGCAGTCCTTGTTTCCTCCGGCGAAGCCGGTTTCTGTATGAACTGCCAAAAAATTGCAAAGATGGGCTATGTTGTGTCTCAGAGCCAGTTGTGTCGTCCAACAGCTCAACATGGTAATGCGGACGCACTTTCACGTCTTTCGATTGGCCCTGATACAGACTTCGACGCTTCTGTTGCATCTTGTTGTCACATCGACGCTCAGGATTCTGAATTCTTCAATACTTTCCCCTGAACTGAAGGAAAATTGCACAGGCCGCGGAAGCTGATTCAGATTTGAACATTTTGCTAAAACACATTCGCTCATCTTGGCTTCGCTCATTGCATAGCATAAAGAACTGTGTAGTGCGCCGATACTTTGCACGTCTGCATAGCCTCGCTATACAGCAAGGTATGATTTTTGTTCAGAACGACAGTGGAAAGTCACGTGTATTGATCCTCAAAACTTTGCAAAAAGAAGTGTTGGAGTTACTTCACCATGAGCACTGGGGGAACGTTCGTACGAAACAGTCAGCGCGTCGACACCTTACTTGGCAGGGTATGGACACCCAAATTGAACAGTGTCACACATGCGCGGAAAATCAGTTCGCTCCGTCACAAAAACTCTCTGCTTGGCTAAGTCGCAATCGCCATGGCAACGTGTTCACATAGAGTTTGCGGGTCCTTTTTGGAACATTCGTTGGTTGATTGTGATTGACCCTTATAGCAAATTTCCTTTTGCTGTGCCAATGAGCTCGTCAACGTCATGTAGCACAATTGAGGCGTTGTCCTGTATTTTTTGTCTCGAAGATTTACCTGAAGTCATAGTGTCAGACAACGGCCCTCAGTTCATGTCAAATGAACTTGAAACATCCTGTGAACGCAATGGCATACAGCATCTAACTATTACACCGTCCCATCCACAGTCAAACGGCGACGCAGAACGTTTGGCAGAATATTCAAGCATCAGATGGCCAAACTTCGCACCGCACACACCAGGGATCATGCATTGCAACTGTTTCTCGCCTCCTATCGTTCGCACTCACGAGATGGACCATCGCCGGTGGAATTGGTTCACGGCCGCCGCCATCGGACACTGCTCCACCTGTTCCGCCCTCCTCAGCATCCGACGCCGAAGGAAGGCCGCAAGTATTGCTTCGCGCCGCATGATATTGTGTTTTACAGGGTTTTTAGTGGCAGCAGACGGTGAGCGCGAGGCGAGACCGTTCATCGATTTGACGTATGCATGTATCTCATTTCAGGCCCAGACGGACTGCAGCGCCGACATCACAATCAAATTCGCCACTGTATGTGCACAATGATTCTTCTGTGTCTCTTTCCCCAGATTCACGGATCCCGAGGACAGCGCGGCCACAGCAGCCACCAGAGGGTGTCATCACGACATCATGGAATAACCCCATGGAGACGGAGTCTTCGCCTCCTCCGCCTCCTCTCGTCCTACCGATGGAGTTGGACCCGCCCACGCTGCAGCAGCCGACGCCTTCTGCATCTTGTTTTCGGCCACAGGAGGTGGACGCCTACCCTTCTAGTCGTTTTCCGGGTGACGTTCCCACCAGAGCAAAGGCTGGATGGCAAGGTACGACTGAAGGTCTGCCGTCCCCTGCAGCCACAGTTTCCAGTCCATCGCAGCATCCACGCTCTTGCCTCCCCCGCCGTTGTCGTGGTCCTATACGATGACGGTGGGGAGAAGGGGAGGAAAGTTATGGCGTAAAGTCAAGCGCCGGTAGGCCAGCTGGGAACGATAGAGCAGAGAGGGTAGTGACAAGACGTCAGCCAATTGTCCGCTGACCGACCCCTATCCAGGACGACAACGTGACAGCAGCGGCCCCTATGCGAAGAGGACAAAGCGCTGTGCCCGACTGGTCTCGGCCCAGTCGAAGAGCAACCTCAAGACTAGCGACGTGCATATAAGCGTCAAAGCTCTTTACTTCGCCTGTATTAGAATTGTTATACTTAAGAAGCTTGTTTATTTCGGATGACGCCCTTTGCTCGCGACACATCTATGTGATTCTCAAAGTTAAGTATTGTCAATTACTTTTCTTAATAAAACTCACTATTTTGATTTGCTCGAATTGTTGTCTAGCGATCCGAGAGATTAGGTTTCCTAGACACATCATCTTTGACGAGTAGGCAGGATTTAACACTTCGGGATACACAGTCAACTGATGTGCTGGCCCCCAACTCACCACATGTGAGCCCGATCGAACACCTCTCGGATGTGACTGAACTTTGCGTCAGAGCTCATCGCACCTCCCCTCCCCGGAATTTACGGGAATTTGGAGATTTGTTTGTGCAGATGTGGTGCCAGTTGCCTCCAGCGACCTACCTAGGCCTCATTGCTTCCACGCACGACACGTCACCGCTGTTGTCGTCCGCAGCTCGTGGTCTAAAGGCTAGCGTTGCTGCCTTTGGATCACGGGTCCCGGCCGGGTTGGGGATTTTCTCTCCACGGGGACTGGGTGTTTGTGTTGTCCTCATCATTTCACCCTCATCAACATCATCATTCGTGACAGTGGCTAGATTCGATTATGAAATAACTGGACTGTGTAAAAATTGGTACTTTGTACGGGCGCTGTCGACCGCGCAGTTGAGCGCCCCAAGAACCAAACATCATCATCACCGCTGTTATCCGTGCCAAAAGTGGACCTACCGGCTATAAACGTAAGTGGTCACGATGTTCTGCATCTGTATCTACATATATACTCAGCTAGCCACCAAGCGGTGTGCGGCGGAGGGCACTATTCGTGCCAAAGTCATATTTCCCCTCCTCTGTTCCACTTGCAGATCGCGGGAGGGAGAAACGACTGTCTGAACGCCTCAGTACGAGCTCTAATTTCCCTTTGAACTATGATCATTGCGCGATTTGATAGTTGGTGGTAATAGTATATGCTCTACATCCTCGGCCAAGATCACATTTTGGAACTTAGGGAGCAGCCCCATCCTTTTAGCGCGTCGTCTATCTGCAAGTGTGTCCCACTTCATACATTCTATGAGATTTGTAACGCTCTCGCGATGGCTAAATGTACCAGTCACGAATCTCGCCCCTCTTCTTTGGACCTTCTCAATCTCTTGAATCAGACCCAGTTGGTAAGGGTACCATACAGACGAACAATATTTTAAGACTGGACGAACTAAAGTATTGTAAGCAATTTCCTATGCTGAAGGACTGCATCGCTTCAGCATTCTACCAATAAACCGCAATCTAGAGTTCGCCTTACCCGTTACTTGTGGAATCTGATCGTTCCATTTGAGATCATTTCGAATAGTCACACCCAGATGATTGACGGATGTTATCACATCCAAACACTGGGAATTTATTTTGTACTCGTACATCAATGGGGATTGTCTCTTTGTTATACGCAGTACGTTACACTTACTAATATTGAGAGATAACTGCCTGTCATTACACCACTTATATATTTTCTGGAAATCCTCATTGATTTATTCACAATTTTCGTGTGATACTACTTTCCTGTAGACTGCAGCATCTTCGGCAAACAGTCTAATGCCGCTGTCAATACCATCAACCAGATCGTTTATGTAAATCGTAAAAAGCACTGGACCTATTACGCTGCCCTGGGGCACACCTGATGTTACGCTTGTTTCTGTTGAAGTCTCCCCATTCAGGACGACATACTGCTCTCTGTCTGTTAGAAAAATTTCTATTCAGCCTCATATGTCATCGGATAGACCGTAGGCGGGCACTTTTTGGAGCAAGCGACAGTGCGGAACTGAGTCGAACGCCTTTCGAAAGTCGAGGAATATGGCATCAACCTGGGAGCCGGTATCTAGAGCCTGTTGTATATCATGCACAAAGAGGGCCAGCTGTGTCTCGCATGACCGCTGTTTTCTAAACCCGTTCTGGTTTCTGCAGATGAGCTTCTCAGAGTCTAGAGATGTCATTATGTCTGACCACAAAATATGTTCCATGATTCTAAAACAAATTGATGTCAGTGGAATTGACCGATAATAATGTGCATCCGATTTTCTACCCTTTTTACAGATTGCTATGACCTGGGCCTTCTTCCAGTCCCGTGGAACTTTCCGCTGTTCCAATGGTCTCGGATAGACGATAGATAAGAATGGTGCTATATTTGTAGCATATTTAATATGAAATCTTACGGGGATACCGTATGGGCCAGATGCCTTCCTGGCGTCTAAGGATCTTAACTGTTTTACAATCCCAGATAAACGCTATGTCAGTCATCCATACGTTTGTTCGATAATTGAAAGAGGGAATGGTGCTGCAGTACTCTACCGTAGACGAGTTTTTGAAAGCTAGGTTTAAAATTTCGGCCTTGTGTTTATCATCATTCGTTACATTACCCATACTGTCAGCAAGAGAAGGTATTGAATTATTTGTAGCGTTCATAGATTTTACGTACGACTAAAATTTTTTGGGGTTATTTTTAGAATCTGCAGATAAAATATTACTTTCAAATTCGTTAAAAGAATCTCTCATTGACCTTTTGACAGCCGCTTTCATTTCACATAATTTCTGTTTGTTAGCGGGGCAGTGACTACGTTTTAAAGGACTGTGCACAATTCTCTGCTTTTTCAGCAACTTTCTAATGTGTTTGTTGAACCAAGGTGGATCCTTTCCCTCCCCTATATTGTTGCTAAGCACATATTTCTCTAGCACGTGGTGGAAAATACCTTAAAATTCCGATCAAATATGCGCAATATCTTTGTGTCCCGCGGTGAACGCTTGGAGCTGTCTATGAAGATATTCATTAATCACACTTTTATCTGCTTTTCCAAACAAGAAATCTCTACTCTGTTTCTTTGTTTTTTTTTTTTTTTTTTTTTTTTTTTTGTTTGCAACTTCCACTGACATAGAAGCCACAACAACATTATGCTCGCTAACGTCTAGATTAACTTCCTCAAAAAGATCAAGTCTGTTTGTCGCCAAGGTATCTAATATGTTCCCATCTCTAGTTGGTGTTGTAACTAATTGCTCAAGGTTGTATGTTGTTGGGCGCTCCTAGAATTACAGTTGGCACACCCACGTCAGTGTCATGAAGTGGTAGTTTTTCAGGCCAACGGTTTGTTTCCCGTGGGGAGGAACCTAATCTAAAAAGCCCCCATGTGCACGCCACAAGTTCTGTGTTACCCATGTTTTCTGTATTGTAGTGCAGCCCTGATGTATCGAGGGGCGGCCTACAACCTTCCACCTCATAGCGGAGGTCGAGGAGTGTACAACCATTTTCGTCACAGAGTCGACGTAGCCTCTGGTTTAGATTCTCCATTCACCCCAAACCAGAGGACCCCGGTCCACCAGGGATACGATGCTGCAAATCATAAGCTTGGCTTCCACTCCTCGAGAGATGGAGGCCGCCTTTTCTAATTTAGCCAGCAGTCGAAAGGACCGAAGGATTTCCTCGGAATCCCGACGACTGGCATCGTTGGTGCCGACATGTGCAACAATCTGCAGCTGGCTGCACCCCGCACGCTCGACAGCCGCCGGAAGAGCCTGTTCCACATCCCGGACATGGCCCCCCGGCAAGCACACCGAATGAACGTTGGATTTCTTCCCCGCCCTAGCCGCTATGTTCCTGAGGGGCTCCATGACTCGCCTAACATTGGAGCTCCCAATAACTAACAAACCCCTATCCCCATGTTCTGGCTGATTAGTGTAAATTCCATTAAAAGAATCCACTTAAGAGGGTGGCTGCAATTGTTTCTGGTTTGTTCACATTGAAATTACTGATGGAAATCAATCCTAACCACATTTAATCACACCAGGTGGAAGTATAGAGACAGACGCCAGCATCTTCCTATATTCCTTTTATTAATCTACCTCTTTGAAGTCTCTTGTCAGACTGGATTTTTATATTTGTTGGATTAGCAAGGGAGTGAGGGTTGCGGACACAGATTATCATTTATCAAGCACGCAGACCTAAAGGAAACAGTGGCACACTTCTTTCCGAGGAGTTGGTTGTATTCGCAAATATTTAGCAAGTGACATGAGCCAAGAACAGTTTAGAAAAGCAAAAAGATATGAAAGTGATCTCACCGTCAGCGTTTTCTGCGTAGCATTACAGCTTCAATCCTATAGAGTGATACGTCCGCCGTAAGTACGAGGTCGTTATCTGACGTGAAAGTAACGAGACAGAGAATGAGTTTCAGAAACTTTATTCACTGAGCAATGCTTTGTGGCACGCTTCTGACAGTACAAACGTATCCCCTATTGTGTAGATGGTTTAGTTGGTGCACTGTTTGTGCTGCCTTCGCTATGAACTTGGTGTAATAGTTAATTTTATCCAAGAAACGCTGTAGCTTTTTAAGATTTTCGGTAGCAGGAAAGTGAAGTATGGAGTTGACATCCTCGTCTGTTGGTTTCTATCCGTTCCGGCTAAAAACTGGGCCAAGGTACTTAATGCTGGGTTGGAAGAAACTGCATTTGTCCAGCCACTTTATTTCGATATCTCTAATAGGGCTTTCAGATTTGCTTGGTGTTGCTCGTGTTCCCATAATGTCATGCAGGGCCGTCCGGAGTGGCCGAGCGGTTCTAGGCGCTACAGTCTGGAACCGCGCGACCGCTACGGTCGCAGGTTCGAATCCTGCCTCGGGCACGGATGTGTGTGACGTCTTTAGGTTAGTTAGGTTTATGTAGTTCTAAGTTCTAGGGGACTGATGACCTCCGAAGTTAAGTACCATAGTGCTCAGAGCCATTTGAACCATTTGTCATGCAGATAGTTTTCATACCGAAATGTGTCCATGGCGAGTTGCTCTAAATGTCATTGAAATAAGAGGGGAAGGGGGGGGGGTTTGCTTTCCACACCAAATGGGAGCCTATTATTTTGATATAACCTAAAAGGGGCGTTGAGCATCAGTGCATTCCTTGTTCCTGCATCCACAGGTAGCAGCAAATAAACGCCCGCTTGGTCTGTTTTAGAGAAGAAATAACCCCCCTATTCTGCATACATAATTGGGTAGACGTCTATAGTAAAGTGGGAGTTAATAGTTGTTTAAAATCGGAAAAAAATACGTGGAGAACCATTTGATTTCTTATTGACGACCACTGACGTCGTCCATCTGTTGGTAGAAATTTGGGAGATGACACTGAGTTCTTCCGAATAGTCACTTCCTTTTTGACTGTTTCTCACATTGAGAGTGGTAATGGATGGGAGTGTCAAAGACGTGGTCGCATCCTTGCCTTAAAGGATATGTGCGTAGCGAAATCCTTAGCACAACCAAGTGAGTGAGGAAAGCTTCCTTAAACTCAGATACCTTACCTAAGTCATTGAATGGTATACACGTTGACATTAGACTGCCATCTATATCAATACGTAATAAAGGAAATATATCCAACATAAATACGTAAGTAGCCGACGGTGAAGTCACTACCAAAAACAGTGAGTGAGGAACTATATTTTTGTACTTAGCTGGTAATGGCAACTGGGCTTTTAACGCAATATTTTGATTGCTGTAATTCACAATTAGCCTCCGCGGCTTGTGTAGCAGCGGTGAACGGAGGCCATGCAAAAGCTTACAACAGCTGAAATAGGTACATCAGCACCAGTATCGACCTGAAACTTCATCTCAGTGTTGTCGATGACCAACATGATCATTAACATGGCCAGAGCTCCGTAGGGTGACGTGACTATCGGTGTGATACCGCTGACATGGGCATCAGACCACGGCCGAGTCGCTTGACAGCCCACCGTGTTGCTCATTTCCCTGTCATAACACAGACATTGATGTTTATAGTGCCTGTGAAGGCAGTCCGGACATGATTTCCAGGAATTTATGCTACTGGGCTACGTTTCCAGAAATGAAGTGAAAGAGTGACTTCTATCTGCAGTCACAAAGATTAGACGAGATCGACATCGTACTAAGCCCACTTTTCTATCGACGGCAGGGGGCTCTGTGTAAATACTTTATTGACCGTTGTTGCTGTCGTGGCAAAAGGTGGTGAATCAGAAGATGATGACAGCAAAGTGTTTTCAGATGCACACCTGTTGAAACGCTGCCATTTGTGCTACTTCTACTTCATCAACGAATGCTTGCTGTACTGTGAATGCTATTTCGAAAGCCTGAACCATTTTAAGAACAACACTAAGATTAGTGCATGACAGTTCCAGTGCCTTAGCTGTAACCTTACTACTGGGAGCCAGTCTGATTATGTCTCTGATTAGTGACTTGGCATATGATCAAATGGTGCTTTACAAGACTTGCATGAGAGAGGCAGTGAATATCTGGAGCCCATCCCCTGCAATATTCACCATACTCGATTAAATTTGAGTCTTACAGCCACAACGCAGGTTAGATGACTGAAACGGTCGGTTAGCAAGTCACATAATTCTTCACTTGGAAGACTGCTGGTTTCGACCAACAGTCGCAGCTTGCAAGTAGGGGAGATTTAGGCATATAAGCCCAACCAGCATTATTGTCACACTTGCTTCACTCCACTCCTCCCCCCACATAGTCCTCACCATCTCCCTCTCCCTGATGGTAGACTAGCCAACGTTTCCTCAAGGTTAAATGGCCTCCAGGCAATCAAAGAACAAGTTAAAACCAATTCATAAGTGGCACAAGAGTTAACCCTGTAAATTTAAAAATATGTTGTGACCCCTCCTGTTGGTCGCACCTGAGAATTTTAGGTTGACGTAGACTTAACTTCGTCACCTTCAGACACGTCAGATTTAATTAACATCCAGGATCCTGTAAGCACCACTGAATTTTAGGCAGAGAATGGAAACCAATCCCCTTGTAATCTTGTACATAGGACTGTCACAGCATGTAACCAGGCCTCGCACACAGGTCTACTGCAAATGTTGCGTATACAGAGTGATTGGACATTAATTTTTTAAATTGTTATGGCGTTTTTATGTGGTAGTGCTGCACTGCAGGGGCATTCCCTAGGAGTAGTAGGAAGTAATGAAATTAGGGTTGTTATTTGTAGACAGTTATGGCGGTTTTGTTATAAATAGTTATGTCCATGCCGCTTGTGACTGTTTGTGCCATGAACTACGGCACGGGGGCGCGTGCCAGCACAATGCGAGAGACACAGCTACATGCCGTCTGACAATGGTCTCCTGAGCTCCCACTGTGTGGCCACTTTGAGCCCCACCCCCCTCACCCCACCACCTCTGAGATTGCCAGCTGCAGCCGCACATGGTCCGGGGACTTGACCACAAAGCCTCCGTCTCGTCTCGCCTCTTGTGCGTAGACGCAGACAGAGTTTTCAAACGTTATAATATTATCTTTTTATTGAATCTTTTGGAAGCTGCAATTATATTGCACAACCACAAGGTGGCAGGCCATCACAGGGTACCTTAAGGGAAATCAGAACATACATGAAAAGATTTAGGGGTTTAATATATGCACTTTCATTTTGGCTGTACTACGTGCTAAAACTCATTTGTAAGGTTTACAGATTGTTCGGACCTTACATAAGCTTCATACGTATGATACAGAATAAAATCCTCAGAAAATGAGTCTATATTGCCAACAGGAAGTATACTACTGGCCATTAAAATTGCTGCACCACGAAGATGACATGCTACAGACGCGGAATTTAACCGACAGGAAGAAGATGCTGTGATATGAAAATTATTAGCTTTTCAGAGCATTCACACAAAGTTGGCGCCGGTGGCGACACCTACAACGTGCTGACATGAGGAAAGTTTCCAACCGATTTCTCATGCACAAACAGCAGTTGACCGCCGTTGCCTGGTGAAACGTTGTTGTGACGCCTAGCGTAAGGAGGTGAAATGCGTACCATCACGTTTCCGACTTTGATAAAGGGCGGATTGTATCCCATCGCGATTGCGGTTTATCGTATCACGACATTTCTGCTCGCGTTGGTCGAGATCCAATGACTGTTAGCAGAATATGGAATAGCAGAATATGGAATATGGAATAGCAGAATAAGGAATCGGTGGGTTCAGCAGGGTAATACGGAACGCCGTGCTGGATCCCAACGGCCTCGTATCACTAGCAGTCGAGATGACAGGCATCTTGTCCACATGGCTGTAACGGATCGTGCAGCCACGCCTCGATCCCTGAGTCGACAGATGGGGACGTTTGCAAGACAACAACCATCTGCACGAACAGTTCGACGACGTTTGCAGCAGGATGGACTGTCAACTCGGGGACCATGGCTGCGGTTACCCTTAACGCTGCATCACAGACAGGAGCGCCTGCGATGGTGTACTCAACGACAAACCTGGGTGCACGAATGGCAAAACGTCTTTTTTTCGGATAAATCCAGGTTGTGTTTACAGCATCATGATAGTCGCATCCGTGTTTGGCGACATCGCGGTGAACGCACATTGGAAGCGTGTATCTGACATCGCCATACTGGCGTATCACCCGGCGTGATGGTATAGGGTGCCACTGGTTACACGTCTCGGCCACCTCTTGTTCGCATTGACGGCACTTTGAACAGTGGACGTTACATTTCAGATGTGTTACGACCCGCAGATCTACCCTTCATTCGATCCCTGTGAAACCCTACATTTCAGCAGGATAAAGCACGACCGCATGTTGCAGGTCCTGTACGGGCCTTTCTGGATACAGAAAATGTTCGACTGCTGCCCTGGCCAGCACATTCTCCAAATCTCTCACCAATTGAAAACGTCTGGTCAATGGTGGCCGAGCAACTGGCTCGTCACAATACGCCAGTCACTACTCTTGATGATCTGTAGTATCGTGTTGATGTTGCGTGGGCAGCTGTACCTGTACATGGCATCCAAGCTCAATGCCCAGGCGTATCAAGGCCGGTACTGATTTCTCAGGATCTATGCACCCAAATTGCGTGAAAATGTAATCACATGTCAGTTCTAGTAAAATATATTTGTCCAATGAATACCCGTTTATCATTTGCATTTCTTCTTGGTGTAGCAATTTTAATGGCCAGTAGTGTAATTATGGCAATCTCATGTACCGAATAACAAAACAATATCTACCTTATAATGACAGGGGCATGCGTAAATAAGATAAAGGGAACGCAGCATGGAGACCAGTTAACGTGGCTAATGGCATTGGCAAACCCCAATTAACATTAGCAAACGAAGGCCCAGATGCACCGCAGAAAGAAATAAAGCGAGTACAATATAATACCTTTTAGAATATACTTCATTAACGAAGCTAGCGGCGACCAGGGCAAGAGAAACAAGAATTCACCTATAAAGAGGAAGCAGTTGGCCGAAGCCATACTGTGTGACATAACAGAATCGCGGTGGGGAGAGTAGCGTCATATAAAAGCAGTTTGAGAATTAAATTAACACAGAGAGAGCTCTCGTCTCGCGGGTGGCCACACACATGCGTGTGGTAAAATTAGTGAAGACGTTGAGACTCAGACTTTACGTTTGCGAAGTGAGGGCAGTATGCTTCACGTATCGTGGCGACAAACGTAAAGCGTCGGTTCATATTCTTGCGGGAATTTTTGTAGGCTGAGATTTGTGTAAACTTTGAATATAGAAATTCAAGAGTTAATTACTAACATACCCTCCATTGAGTGCATGAGAGTTTTGATTAGGTCAAAAGATAAAGTTCATTCTCCACCAACTTAGCCCATCGCTCAGCTACGACAACGTAGATGCAAATATCATTGATAAAGGTTTATTTGTTTCATTTTTCATAATACTTTCATATATAGAGATAATGTTTTAATAATCACATATTCAATACCTAAATGTTAATTAATTTGTTGAGAGTTGAAATTAATTCAACCCTCTTGTTGTTTATGACTTGAACCTTGAAAGTTTTGATAAATTAAAATGTAGAATGAGAAAGAGAAAGGTTGTGTTATCATTTTAGGATAAATCCCAAACTTGACATTTATATTAATTTAAGTATTCTTGTAATGTCACAGTGGCATTTTAATTATTTTTGAGACAGGGCCAAAATTTATAGCAATGTGGAATGCCTGTTTACTTCCCTGGGCTTCAAACGACAATTAAGATACATTATCCATTGGCACATAAGATACGTTATCCACTTGCATAAAGACCATAAGATACGTCGCCAGCTTAAACATTATCTCCTCCTTCCATGGGTCGCCTTGTTCTGGCGACTGTTGTAAGTAAGAGCGCTGCTAATAATCAGGTTTATCTTAATATTTTGTACTTGCACATATCTAATTTATCAAAAAAAAAAATGTATATAATGGGCTGATGTGAATCATGTTCGATCCATGATGTTCTGTCTAATTTTCTCAAAATTAATCTTTTTTCAATACACTTAACGTGGAATACATCTACATCATATTTAACCACTTATCATGTTGTTTAACACCATCGCAATTGAGTGGCAGCGACCCTGAGTACCACCATCATTTAATCAACTGGAACTACAGCGAAACAATTGTACTCACACTATGTTTAATAGTGAATTTGCACAGACTTAATCCACGCTTCTGCTATCTCTGTAGCAATATAAAACATTACAAGATTTCGCATTAAACGCTTGTTATAGGCTGCTTGTTGTCTGCAACAGATACGATTTGAAGCCCCATAAAGCTTCTGTCAGAGCTTCATCTATATGAAGGCTGCAATCTCAAAAGACTGTATCGAAATACAGGAAGACGTGCAGAAAATCCATGGCTGGTGCTAGGATTTGCAGTTGACCCTGAATATAAATAAATGTGATGTACTGTGTGTATAAATATGTGAAAGCAACAAATGATTTTTACTGCAAGATAAATTTTTAACCTAGCAAGGGGTCACTATAATGTATGGTTGGCTCTGATATTAATTTTCAGCCGAACTAGGACGATTTTTTGAAAAATACTACAGAAAATTTAGATTTAGCATTATCAGCAAAAGACAACACATATTTTCTACTGAAAGATGCACTTTTTATTAACATGGGGGATGTTGTAATGTATAGTTGACTTTGCTATCAATTTTAGGAGTGGTAAGACACGTTTTGGCAAATAATACAAGTAATTCAAATGTGGGAATAGCATTGTTTACTACTGCAGTTGACAAGTACACTTTAAGCTGTCAGTTAGGTCAGCAGTAGCGCCTTGCGTATTTTGTAATGTTATAGAAGATATTTTGATTTTCAGTAGTGTCAGTATGCGAGCCATACGATTTTTTTACTGCTATAGAACAATTAAGTTAAGGCAGTAGTGCCACTCTGTACTCGACATTTATTTTCACAATTTTATTTTTTGCACATGAACGAATTCTGTCTTTCACAGCCACAGATTTGGAATCGCTCTTATATTACAACAAGGAAAATGCGTGTGTTTTGTACATATACTGCTAATTTCTATCACAAAATATCTACTTCTGGAGGAAATATAGTGTTTTATATTTATTAAAGCATAGATAGGTGACTCAGGCCCGCATATAGTGTAGACTGACAAATATTAAACGGAATGATCAGTATTAGGGAAGGCAACTGGAAGTTCACTGAGAAAAGCAGTTGAATCTGGAAAGGAAATCGCATGCATGCTGCTAGTGCGAACAATTCTGGAGTATTGTTCCAGTGTTTAGCGACGTAATCAATAAGGTACGACAACTGACATCTAAATGAGCGACATGGTGCTAGGATCTTAACGAGTTGATACAGTCCTATACGAAGGTCTAACAGAAATGCTCGGGTAACGAAAAGGGATTACAGGAAAGAAATATAATGCATCTCTCGCGAGACTATGTAAAATAAAGTTCAATAACATGTACTCGAAGAAGAATGTGGTATCTTATTTCTACTGCAGTTGTACACATATATCTCTTGGAGGGTCCATAAGAAGAGAATGGTTATGGTACAGTTAGTCTTTCTCTTGTTCAATATGAAAATGGAATACATTGGTTAAGTAATCTCTAGGTCATAATTTCTGTTTACATGTTAGGCGCAGACTTGGTCCTGTAGCTGTCAGGACAGCCGCCAATAAATTGCAGACAGTTGCAGGAAATCTATTAGAGGCATATAGAGATACTGTACTTTGTGTTGTGGCAACATACGTGACTCACATACTCTATGTAACGATTTTTTAAAATTGATTGTAACAAAGAGAAGCACCTGGCAGCTTTCAAAATTGGGAAGATATAACCAACAGTAATGCGGTGATTATGTGATCGGAAATTCCACAAAGCTGGATTTTTACAGTATGTGACAAGCCCTGATAGCTGCATCTGATCAGTGTTCTGTAGTTGGAGAAAGTGTTAACATGATTATGAGTATGCTTCAGCCTGCACTGTGCAGCACGGTGGTGGAGTATTGTGCGGTGCAGAGAACGGAAATCTTGCATTAGCCGCCTTGATCTTGCGGATGGAACAGACTTCTATAGAAAAAAATCTCAATGTGTAGGTGTGCCGCACACCGATGAGACGCATGGCTGTTGGAGGTGAAATAGTCGTTAACGGGCAACGTCTGGGAAAACTACAATACCTGAGGTTTACACAGGCAAGCAGGGCTTTGCCTGCGTGGACCCTTGTTTCCCTAGCTGAGTGCGAGACCGATATAGAACCCCCTAAACTTATCAACTCCCAGCGGAATGGGTGCACCACTGGTAGGTGTCTACACCCAGCCCAACAAGAGGGTTCGTGTTGCCAGCCCTTACAATACTGGAACTACTTTCAGTACTTCATTTAACAATAATGGAACACAGTCTGGTAAAAGAATGTGTTTTTGATAGCTAAAAATGGAGGGCAGCATTGAAAAAGCTTCTGCTATCCATATTTAGAAGGATTTAGAGGACATTGCTGGCCCTTTAAAAACTTTTAAGTCAATTGAGAAATGAGATATTGTTGATAGAAATGTCTAGTTCCTAACAAGCAACAAACCTTCAGAGAGTTAAATGCCTCGTGGAAAGTGCCATCGAAACGGAGCCTGCACTATAGCAAAGGCGTTGTGTCATGATGGGTAATACAGACGTGATTGTTTCCACAAGAAACACATTTTAAACTTATGATACCCCGCTACTAGGGGATATGATCTCCAGCTCAGGGATGACCTGACTAGTAAAAGTTGCAAGCGAGAGATAGCTGTGTTTGTTAATAATACGCACCATCCCCATGCTAGCAACTGCCACTGACGTTGAAGTGGGTCAAAGGATCACTATATGCTCCCTGCATTAGAAGCGACAGATTCTGAGATTCTCGTAGATATTATAGGCCAACTCCCATGACCATTTTTCCATCTGGGAGACTTCAATGCCCATAGTCAATTATGGAGCTTCCACTCTACTTTCACCTGGGGTCGAGTTGTATAGAACCTCATAATGTCTCTGGAGCTGTGCACTCTTGACTTGGGCAGTTTCATCCATTTTAATGCTAGTATTGAATCATAGTCGTCCACAGCCCTCTTTTTCTGCTTCCCAGTCTCCGCTAAATTTGCTCAGTGGGAAGTTACTGATGAACTTCATTCCAGTTACCACTTCCCAGTCTCGTTCCACTTACCAGATGGAGCAGTCTTTTAAAAGAAGCTGCCAAGATGGATGATAAGCTTAACTAACTGAGTGCTGTCCAGCCAACTGGCTGGGTATGCACACTGAAGCAGCGTCCAGGAATGGGTGGATCACATCACACGTGTGATCCACCATGCCGTTGACCAATCCATCCAAAAGTCCTCTAGTCAGCTTGGAAGGTAGCCTGTACCTTTGTAGACTGACGGGTGCCGCTCATCAATCTTCGTCAGGAGTGTGGCTGTGCAGCGGTTTCAGTTCCGCCCAACGGCAGAAGACCTCCGAGCCTTTCGAATAGCGAGAGCGCAAACTGGATGGATTATCAAGGAGAACAAGAATAGCTCATGGCAAATGTTCCTGGACTCTGTCAACCTCTCTAATTGTTATACGCAAGGATGAGAAGCCACCAAGATGATTTCCAGTAAATTCAGTCGGTTACCTATAGCAGTGGTGCAGCAGGACAGGTGTCTCCAAACAACGCTTTGAGACATCGATCAGACAATGGCAGAGAATTTTGTGACGAATAAAGCCTACATTACATTATTTTAGATTAGGTTTATTTTTCCCTTCCAGTTGATCCATAATGAGGAGATCCTCTGGGAGGTCGAACATGTCAGGAAACAAGGATATGCAATAAGTATTTACAAATAAGAACTGATATGTTACTGTACCTTCCACAGACTCCAAAATGAAATTCCCCTTGTGGATGTGGATCGGTCAAAAAAAAGTCTTAAGCATACTTTCATTTGAAAGGATATAAAACTTGTCGCCAAATATTACATGATCAGTGCACTTAGATGCGTATTATAATTCTTAAGCTATTGTAGCCACGCATAATCAAATAAAAAAGAACATTTTACAGCAAAGAGCGCATTACTGCCAAAATTTAGTACATATGTCAAATAGCACACAATATTCACACTGTGTGAAGTTATTTATAACATACAAGCATTAGTTGGTTCTGCTAAGAAATTCATTAACGGAGTTGAAGGAGTTGGCTGTCAACAAACCCTTTAGACTCTTCTCAAGCTGAATTTTATTATTAGTTAAACTTTTTATGGTTGCTAGCATGTTATTGAAAATGTGTATTATGAACCAAAGTAAGTGAATTTAAATCTTTGTGATATTTATTCTTATTTCTAGTATTGATTCCATGAACTGAGGTGTTGGTTTGAAAAAAAAGATGTATTTTAATAAAAAAATTCATTAAAGAATAAATATGTTGGGAAACTGTAGTTAGTATCCTCAGTTCCTTAAACAGCCCTCTGTAGGACGTTCTGGAGATCAAACCACAAATAATTCGTATTGCACGTTTCTGGGCTTGTCTTGACGAGTGACTTCAGAAAATAATCTCATATGACATTATGGAATGAAAGTGAGCATAGCGCGCTAGCTTTTTTATTTTCATATCAATCACGTCTGACAAAATTCGCATAGCAAACAGAGATTTGGTTATACGGTATACTCCTCCCAGGTAAATTTGTTGTCAAGCTGTAATCCGAAGAATTTAACACTGTCAACTGCTTGTCGTCATATTTTAGGCATATAGTGACAGGAAACCCTTCACAAGTTCTGAACTGCATATAATATGTTTTTCAAGGTTTAGTGACAGAGAATTGGCTAGGAACCATTTAATAATGTTTATGAAAATTTCATTAGCCGACCTTTCTAAGGCTCTAAGGGCCCTAAGATGGAACCTTGGGGGACACCACATGTTATTGGTTCCCAGTTGGATGATGCCTGATAGCTTAATACACGTATCTTTTCTATTGACACCCTTTGTTTTCTGTCAGACATATAGGATTTGAACCGTTTTACGGCATTTCCTGTTACCCTGTAATATTCATATTTACTTTTAGGGATATTGTGAATTTACACAGTCAAATACCTTTGGTAGATCACAAAATATTCCATTAACCTGTAATTTATTGTCTGACAAATTACGTACATTCTCACTGTATGTGTATATAGCCTTCTCAATATTGGAACCCTTTAAGTTTGTGGTATTTCTTTCTTCCCTTTCTTATGCAAAGGCTTAACTTCAGCGTATTTCAGCCACTCAGGAAATCTTCCACTGACAAAAGACAGGTTACACAAATAACTTAAAATACCACTAAACTCAGATGCACATTGTTTAATTGACTTTGTTGATATTTTGTCATAGCCTCTAGACTTTTTGGATTTTAAGGATTTTTGGTGAACATTACTTTTACTGGTGTTGTGAGGGTCATACTCAAATTATCGCAGTTGTTTGTAGTGACTAGTCTGAGATATTTCATAACAGCATCTGCTGAACCTGACAACTTCACGCTTTCAGCAACAGTTATGAAGTGCTTATGGAAAAGTTCAGCAACACTGCATACATCTGTTACCCATGTATCATTTACTCTTAATATTATGTACTCCTCTTTGTTTCTGGTTCTACCAGTCTCTTCCTTCACTCTATCCCATGCTGTCTTTATTTTGTTATCTGATGCCAGCCAGTCAGCCAGGATCCAGATTTCCACCGCAACAGTCGACCATGGGGAGGACTGAGTTGGACATCAGGTCCAACAATTCAGAGTCCTACAATTATACTTTCTCCATGTGGAAGGTGGATTAGGCACTGTCTGAGGCTCATGATAATGCACATGGTCAGGACAAAATCCTATACAGCAAACTCTATAACTTGCAAAGAGCATAAAAGGAAGTCCTCCTTGACTGTTCTAATGCGATGGGGCACAGGACACCCAACTCTGGATGGGAGTACATTTTTATATATCTCCTCAAAACGAGAAAGGAACAGAAGTGTCTCCTACGTAAAAACAGAGAAAAACATTGTTTAGGGAGATTTTTTTGACATCAGTTAGGCGTACGACACTACTTAGATGCATAACATTCTAGGACAGATCCACCAGTCGCGCTACCGTGGCCGCCCCAGATATTCATTCGGTCCTTCTTATCTAAACGAGTTTCATGTGCCAGTTTGGTGACATGTTGTCGAATTGTTTTGAGCAGGAGAACTGCGTTCTTCAGAGAATTCTTTTAAATAGTACCCTCTTTGCCATGGCCATAATCTGTATAACGTGTACGGTTGGAAGTCCTGTACAAAGCTCTATATATTTTGACAATTCTACAGTTTTGTTATTCCTCCAACACCGCAACAGCGACTCGTCAATTACAACTTATATTTCTAGTGAGGATGTCGGAGGAATGGGTTACGAGAAAGGGTTTGAAGTTTTCCGCAGATAAGTGTGTATGCCTTAATTTTAATCTTTATCATTGTATTTTTAACTTGAATTAGTTGCATGTGAGTGTACCATTTTACTTTTTTAGAGAATTGGTGTGGTTTTTGGGCTTTATTTTCGATTCCAAACTGTCTTGGATGCCACACCTAAAGAACCAGCTTATAAGGCCCTCGCTACTCCCAATTCAACAGCATACCAACCTGCTGCTTGTCCAGCTATGGAATGTCTTTTCGCCAATCGTCCACGACCAACAAGGGCTCTTGGGATCCCATGAAGTGTGTGCTGGATTCAATCGGTGTGGTGCAAGTACAAACCCAAATTGGGGGTCTTAAACGACTGCCGTCCTGGTTACTGCAGAGGCCCAGTGTAATTTTAGACACTGTGCGGTACAGGAGAGGCTCTGCTCCTGCATCTGTCTTTGATACAATATCTTATGGGGTTTTAAATGAGCGCTACAACTGTATGGCTGTATCCACGATGGGTATAAACAGTGGAACTCTGCTTTTTGCTCTGCTGTTTTTCCTAACTGTATCTTGCAGATCCAACTGCCTCAAGACTTCACTGTCTTCGATATAGAATTATACGTGATCATGTGGACAATGAAGCAGATGTGGCGTGTTGCGACTACTAAATTCCTCGTCCGTTGAGATTTCCTGAGTGCCATTCACCTTCTTCAACAGTTGCACCCTGCAGAGAAAGTAATGCAGGATATCCAGGACGCCCTTCTCCATCTACAGTAACTGGGAGAGTAGGTGTCTTTTTTCTGGGTGCCTGGTTGAAATGGTTCAAATGGCTCTGAGCACTATGGGACTTAACATCTATGGTCATCAGTCCCCTAGAACTTAGAACTACTTAAACCTAACTAACCTAAGGACATCACACAACACCCAATCATCACGAGGCAGAGAAAATCCCTGACCCCGCCGGGAATCGAACCCGGGAACCCGGGCGTGGGAAGCGAGAACGCTACCACACGACCACGAGCTGCCTGGGTGCCTGGGTATATGGCGATTAAGGGTAACGAAATGGCTGATGTAGCAGACAAGGAGGCGTTTCATTGTCCTCAGATACTTCATCCTCCAACATGGTATCACCACGTTGTTGAGGTACAGAGGAATGCGTCGATCGGAAGAAGAGTCACTGGAAGAGGCTGAGGATAAAATGTGTCTCTTAAAGTTAATGACTCGTCCATGACACAACTTCTTCCAGTCACACAAGCGGGATGAGCAACTTCTCACACGTCTAACCCTTTGACGTATGGCTTCTTGCTCTGGTAAGAGTATCCTTCATGGTGATTGGTTGATTTGGAGGAAGGGACGAAACAATGAGGTCATCGATCGCATCGGATTAGGGAAAGATGGCGAAGAAAGTCGAAAGTGCCCTTTCAAAGAAATCATCCCGGTATTTGCTGAAGCGATATAGGGAAATCGAGGAAAACCTAAATCAGAATGGCTGGACGCGGGTCTGAACCGTCGTCCTCGCGAATGCGAGTCCAGTATGCTAACCATAGCTGCACCTCGCTTCATTGTGTGGTGCTTGTGGCGTTCAGATCACAGAACATCACACTTTAGTAGGCTGTGTTTTATAATCAGACAAGAGGGTAGCATCTCATTCACTGACAGACTTGTCATCCATTTTGACTCACAGGCAGGGGAATAGGGTATGACTTTAGACGTTTTGTGAAAAGTCACATTTGTTTCCTAAAATTTTATGGGGAAATTTTTAATGTGTTACCAGAGTATCAACCAGCCACTTATTCCTGTGGGAGTTTTCCTCTTGTTTTACTTGTATTTTATTAGACAGTTTTAGAACATTTGACCATTTTACCGCTATCTTATGGGATGTGAACAAATATGATTGTGCAGGTGATCATAGGTGTGACGAGGAGAGAGTGACTGTAATCTTGAATCAGATTGCTTTCTAATTCTTTGAACACAGTTTCGAAGTTAAACCATATTCGCTTTTACTCATTGTCTTGAGGATGCTCATAGCATCGCCGTTGAGCAGCCTTAAATCACCAACACACACACGCACGCACTCACAAACACACACAAAGACAAACACTAAATGTGGCGGAAGGAGACATATTGGGAAAAAGCTATCAAGGAAGCACAGGCAGCCATTTCGAGAAAATATAAAAATGCTGTGGCTATCCCACATAAACCGGCTTTGGTCAACCTTGAAATGGCTATAGTAATGGATTAACTTCTTGCGATATTGCAGTAGCTCCATGTAGACGACTATAACCTCATATACTTGGATGTAATGCAAGGCTTTGCTGGCAGTTTTAACAAAATGGAGAAGTGTGACTACCTTACGTCAAACGACGATTTTTGTGTGCAAGAAGACTTAAGGAAACAGCAGTGTGATTATGGACAACGATAAGATTTTGGAACAAACTGATAACATGAACGGGTTGCAACCGTTGGATAGAGATGTATAACAAATTTATGTATCAAATCACAAGCCCTGAACTTAACAAAGATACCGGTAACCATATTACTGATTTTATATAATGCTGTGATATATGCCTATCAGAAAATTTTTTGGTTAAAGAACATGGTATTACCAGACTGGAAGCTAGGATATATAACTGAAGAATAAATAGTGCGTTTGACCGTGCCAAAGACTGTCTAAATGTATTAATGTGAACTACAGTAATTACAATACGTTACACCATATTCTGTACCAATTTTTTCTATGTCATATAAATTATTGGACAGCTTACATAACAGTTGCTGAGTTGTGTTTAATATTGTGTTACAGTTTGTCTGCAGAGTCGATAAGAGTATATGAAGTTCGCAGGTGGACAATTAGATCTGGCAGACAATAGAGAATTAGGAAAAAAGTTTAAACTGTGTTCTATACACTTACTGTTTTAATTGGTTGGTTGTTGATTTGTGGAAGGGGACCAAACAGCGAGGTCATTGGTCTCATCGGATGAGGGAAGAATGGGGTAGGAAGTCGGCTTTGCCCTTTCAAAGGAACCATCCCGCCGTTTACGGAAACTATTTATTGAAATTACGGAAAACCTAAAACAGGATGAGGGGACCCAGGTTTGAACCATGGCAGGTTTCTCCCTAATGCGAGTTCAGTGTGCTAACCACTGCGCCACTTTGTTCTGTCAGCTGTAATAACTGACCTTTTACTATGTATAAAGTGTTAACACAGATTCCAAAAAAGATGACAGGAGTATTTTGCATAAGCGTTGTGTTAAGGCTAGAGAAACATAGTTTTCCCAGTCCAGCACATTATACCTCACAGTATCATCAAATATAGATGTTGTCGAAATAGGATTGGTTCCCATGAATAGTGTTATTCCAGAGGTCTTAAGGACAGGAACCAGTGTATCAAACAGAGTTAAACCATTATCTATTAAAGAAATTACTCCTTTAAATGCAGTCACTACGTGATCAATATGCCAAAAAAAACTGGTACCCGAACCTTTCTGTTATATTTTCATGTGGGACTGTATCAGCCTGTTAAGATATCAGCAGCACATCTCTGAATTTGATATCAGCTGTTACACCTATCTGATTAGGTCTCCGAATGCTGGAACAATATTCCATATTTGTTAGCACTGACACCTTGTGTGCGATTTCTTTTGCAGATGCAAAGTCTTTTCCCTGAGCACTTCCATTCGTGTTCCCTAATACTGATCACACCACTTAATAGTCGTCAAGCGACGATGTAAATGAAGGTAATGCCACATATAGAGAGTGTCCCAGAAATGTTGCGACAGACTTCGAGGAGTTGTAGAGGATGTCTTGAGGAACAAATCGAGGATAGGGACCCGTGTCCGGAAACGTCATCCAATGACGCTACAGAGCGTTGAAGTAATTCTTGCTGCCGCGTGCCATTAGGCCATCTCGTCGGCAACAAACGGGATTTTGTACGCTGACGAAACGTAGATATAACATTTAGAAAAGTTGTTTGTTATTCAGTGATCATGTCTGATTACCACTATGGCCAGTGGAGAAGATGGGGCTAGCTGCTGCGTAGGCGGGCATTGTCTCCTATGAATACGATGCTCTGTTGCCTCGCTGGATGAGGGTTTCAGATACTGGTTCCCATATGCAGTTTATCTATACTTTCATAAGTGTACACCACTAAGTTTCCTCTCTGCGTAGATGTTTTGGGTAGGAAGTAAGAGTATGTATACAAAATACTCGCATGTTGCTTGTTGTAGTATGCAAGTATGATAACAAATTTCTGATCGTGAATGACGAACTGCAATCTTGCACAAAAAAAATGTAAAAATAAATAAGATTTCGAGTCCAAAACACATGTGGTATTACTGTTATAACTGAGTTGTTCTATAGCGGCAAAAAAATCACGTCTCACATAATGAAAGTATTAAAAATATCTTCTATAAAATTACAAAAGTCACACGGTGCTATTACTGATCTAACTTACAACTTAAGGCGCACTCTTCAACTGTAATTGTTTGATCTTCGTACCAAAGTAAACAATGTTATTCCCAAGTCTATGTTATGTGTATTAATTGTCATAAACATGTCTTATTTCAGATAAAACCAAGATCGAAGTCAGTCATACATTATGTCATCCCCCATGATAGGGTAAAAAATGTATCTTGCAGTACAATACGTTTGTCGTCTTTGACTATTATCACACAGGTTACATTAATTTCATTTACGTTTAGGATCAACTTCATTACTTATTCCTCATTACTACAGTAAAAAAATTATCTACCAACAGAAAACGATTCCCATCTTCTGCTAATAGAGCCACGTCTAACTGTTTTATTATTTCTCTAAAACGCGTCATCCATACATTGTAGAGAGCCCATGCTAGAGTAAAACACTTACCGTGTAGTAGAAAACGTTTGTAGCCTCACGCATTTATACACGCAACACACTATATTTATTTATATTCTGGGATAACTGTAAGTCCCTGAACCAATCATCGATCCTCTGCAGATCTTCCTGTGTTTTGATACGGTCTTTTGATTTCGCAGCCTTAGTATTGACACTAGCATCCTCTGGTAGAAGCTTTATGGAACTTCCAACGTTATCTATTGCAGACAGTAACAACCCTATGACAACAGTTTGGCTCGAAATTATGTTTACCTATGTCCATTCATAAAATTGTTCAAATGTCTCTTAGCACTACGGGACTTAACTGCTGTGGTCATCAGTCCCTTAGAACTTAGAACTACTTAAATCTAACTAACCTAAGAACATCGCACACATCCATGCACGAGGCAGGATTCGAACCTGCGACCGTAGCGGCCACGCGGTTCCAGACTGTAGCGCCTAGAACCGCTCGGCCACTCCGGAAGGCCGTATGTCCATTCTGTCCTGTTATACTTTATTAAGAAATAGGGTCTACACAAGCGTAGATTAGGTCTGTAGAGTTGGTCCGTAGATCGTGGTCTAGTGGCGATCGTTGCTGCCTTTGGATCATAGGGTTCCGTGTTTGATTCCCTGCTGGGTTGGGGATTTTCTCTGCCCGGGGACTGGGTGTTTGTGTTATTTTCACCATCATCATCATTCGTGACAGTGTCTAGATTTGATTGGGTAAAAATTGGACTGTGTAAAAATTGGGACTTTGTACAGGCGCTGATGACCGTGCAGTTGAGCGCCCTACAAACCAAATATCATCATCATCATCATCATCTGTACAGTTGCGTTATTGAACGTAATGTCAGTATAATAGTTTCGCTGTCGCTCTATCTGCCTAAATTATATTAGCGGTCGGGATCGCTACCACTCACCTGCGCTTTTAAACATGGTGGCAAGTGAAACTTCCTGGCATATTAAGACTGTGTGCCGGACCGAGACTCGAACTCGGGACCTTTACCTTTCGCGGGCAAGTGCTCTGGCAGAAGTAAAGCTGTGAGGACGGGGCGTGAGTCGTGCTTGGGTAGCTCAGTTGGTAGAGCAGTTGCCCGCGAAAGGCAAAGGTCCCGAGTTCGAGTCTTGGTCCGGAAGACAGTTTTAATCTGCCAGGAAGTTTCATATCAGCACACACTCCGCTGCAGAGTGAAAATCTCATTATGGTGGAAAGTGTTCAAATGTGATTTGGACTTACTGTAGATTAAGTTTATTGGAGAAAAGTTAAATTTAAAACAAAATTACACATGAAAGTGGTCTAAACAGATTCATTACGTCAACCTACTTTATTTCTGCTGTTGGCGCATTAGATAGTACACAACAATAAGACAAACCTTACTAGTAACAGAGCTCGTAGTTACAACGGTGGACACTACGAGATGACCCACGGAAGGTGTAAAAAATGCAGAGTTTTACTGTGTAGTACAATCGAAGTAAAATGCGTATGTTATACATCTACATCTACATACATACTCCATAAGCATCTATACGGTGCATGGTGGACTGTACCTCGTAATACTATTAGTCATTTCCATTACTGTTCGACTCGCAGATAGAGCGCCGGAAAAACAACTGTCTATAAGCCTCCGTATGAGTCCTAATTTCTCTCATCTCATCTTCGTGGTTCTTACGCGAAATGTACCTTGACAACAGTAGAATTGATCTGCAGTCGGCCTCAAATGTCGATTTTCTAGGTTACCGCAATAGTGTCTTTTGAAAAGAGCATCGTCTTTCCTCTAGGGATTCCCATTTCAGCTGACGAAGCATCTCCGTAACACTTGCATAGTGATCGAACGTACTGGTAACAAATCTAGCAATACACTTCTGAATTGCATCGATTCCTTCATTTAACCGGCCTCTTGGGGTCCCAAACACTCGAACAGTACTCACGATTGGGTGGCACTAGCTTTCTATACGCCGTCTTCTTTAAAGATGAGCTATACTCTCCCAAAATTCTTCCATAACAACGAAGTTGAACATTCGACTTCTCTACTACCAACCTGACGTGCTCACCTATTTCCTATCACTTCGCAAAATTTCGCCTAGATATTTAATAGATGTGTCTGCGTCAGGTAGCACAATCCTAATGCTGTAGTCTAACGTTACAGGATTGTTTTTCTTACTTATCCGTATTAACCTGTATTTTTCTTCATTTAGAGCAGGCTGCCGTCCATCAAATCAATTAGAAATTTTGTCTAAATCATCTTGTGTCCTCCTAGGTCACTCAACAACGAAACCTTCCTCTCTACGACTGCGTCATCAACAAACAGACGTAAAGTGCTGTTCACCGTGTCCATCAAAACATTTACGTATATGGAGAATAATAGCGGTCCTGTTACAGTTCTCTGGGGCACTCCTTACGATACCTTTGTCTTTGATGAACATTTGTTGTCGAGGAAAACTAATGGATTCTGTTACTTAAAGAGTCTTCGAGCCAGGTATATATCTGGGAACCTAACCCGTATGCTCGGATGTTCGTCAACAGTCTGCAGTGGGGCAACGTATCCAACATATTCCGAAAATCTAGGAATGTGGAATCTCTCTTCGCCAGAAATGCCTACATCTAATTCTCTGAAAATGATAACCTGCAGCTGTGATCATCCACTCAAATAGTCTATGCATTGACTAGAAAGGCGAGTTATTAAGAAATATAAAGATAAATGAATAATTTAATATAAAATGTTCTACTTCAAGATCTTTAACTGATGTAGATCACAGAGGATTATATTGAATAATGATTATACACGAAAGGACATCTCAAATAAATGGAAAGTGATCCTACAATATTCAGTTAAAATACAAACAGAAAATACCCTTATCAAATGCGGTAACGTTTATTGAGTGCATTACGAGAATGGTCGCAAAATCTCCAAACTAAATAGTCATCAAAGACTCGCGAAATATAAGTCCATCTCGTGATCACGAAAGATTGTCCAGATCAAGGTAGTTCAGAGTTCAACACGATGATTCACAAACTGACACACGCTATGTAAACAATAATAACTCATACTCTGTCCTTTGTTCCCTAACACAAGCGGAATAAGTTAAGAGTCCTACTCTGGAGCACATTCATACCTCTCGTATTATATAGTCCCTTAAGAAGTATGACAATGGCCGTTCACCGCACAGAATAGAACACCGCAATAATCTAATCGTCGACGTTACCGTAGGCAGATCTGCCTTCTTCAGGGACTTGACATAAAGTGCCGAGAATAGCTCCCTTGAGCTCATCGCTCGAAAAGTTCCAGTCTCCATTTGACTGCAGCGGTATTCCGCCACCGCCCAACTCTCATTGGCTGAATGCCATCCCCACCAAAAATATGCCATTCTCAGGCTCTACAGACATGATTTGATTCAACATAACCACTTCCCAGACTAAACTAGTGTATTACAAGAATATGTAAGTAAAGAGATGTCATAAATATTCCCTCACACTCATATTATTCACAGTTTATAAATGACGGTTTGTTCGTTAATACATAAGGCAGCATCCTGACACAAGTGCGCTTGCGTTAAATGACATCAGATTGTCGCTAAAAATTGCTTAAAGAATTGTTTATGCCTGTTTGACAGAAGCACTCTTTTCTATTGCGGTGTCCGCTAACACATTCGAGTGACCACTTTTAAATTAGCACAGCTTTTCAATATCACTTCCTGTCAACATTTAAATAAAGTTACTGGCAAAATAGTAAACTGTTCATTAAGTAAAAACAACAGTATAACAGTATGTAAGGTCTGATGCTTTATTCATTTGCTGTGTAAATGTAGCGAATACAACGTTCTGACAAACATTTGCATAATGAGGAAGATATAAAAGACGTCGTAAATCAATAAGTAGAATACATACAGTTAGGTAGCTTTCATCTGAGATAATGTTTGTTGATATCGGACTAAGGGATTAAAGGAAATTTGGAAATTTGTGGTAAGGTCTTATGGGACCAAACTGCTGAGGTGATCGGTCCCTAAGCTTAAACACTATCTAATCTAACTTAAACTAACTTACTCTAAGGACGAAACACACCCATGCCCGAGGGAGGACTCGAACCTTCGACGGGGGGAGCCGCGCGGACCGTGACAAGACGCCCTAGACCGCGCGACTACTCCGTGCGGCGAAGGGATTAAAAGTTGTCAATTCAGAATGTCATTGTCAAAATGTTTATGCGCTATGAGACATTAACTTCTGTAGCTGTGAATATATTGAGGTTTTATCGTGTTACTGGATGTGCCTCATTTTTCTGAGAATGCATTTGCATTAGTATCCGATGTGAGGTATTGTTGAGTCTCAAAGAACTGCAAGTTGGTCATCTTTAAGAGTTTCTGACACTCCGCCATTTCCTGGAGCATATTCTGCACAAAAGCAATGCGAGCATCAGCCGTCCAAATTCCCAGCTCTGGGATTTACCCGTTTCCGGCGACGCTCTTATTGTCTCTGCATCTGAGCTCACCTGGGGCGGAAACGGTCACTAGCCACGTTTTCCGCCACAAATTAGTTCAAAATGACTCTGAGCACTATGCGACTTAAAAGGACATCACACACATCCATGCCCGAGGCAGGATTCGAACCTGCGACCGTAGCGGTCGCCCGGTTCCAAACTGTAGCGCCTAGAACCGCACGGCCACTCCGGCCGGCCCAAATTAGTCTTACCTCGTACCAATACTGGGCGTCCGATTAGTTCGCCTACACGTAATGTTACAGGTATGACTGTGGAGGTTGTTGTATGCGTCGCGCACTGATCTTACTGGCGCAAGAATTTGTGCTAACTTTTGCCTGTCGACTTATGCGCGTTCTTCTTTGAACCGACAGCGCAACAATCTCTGTTCCCTCCATATTGTCCGAATTTAACCGCGGAGGGTCCTCGCCCCCTTAATCACTTACATGATTCCAGGGCGCAATATACTGTCAGTGTAAACTTTGCCCATAATTTCTGTAGGTGGTGGCAAATGGTATCTATTCATTACCTAAGTGGCATGCTGACAACTGCTTACATGATTTTTATAGCGTAAATACTCTCATAACATCTTGATGGATTTATTCACTTTAGTAATCATCGTCACTATGATGACGTCATTATCTCAAATCCCCTGTCTCTATAATGACAGTCTCGGTAAGGTCAAGCCTGTTTGTAGCTACAAGATCTAAAATATTTCCATTACATGTGGGTTGTCTAACAAGTTGTTCAAAGGAGATTTCGGAAAACGTGTTTTTCCTTGAATGATTCTACGACTGTTACGGTGGTATCAGGAGGCCAGTAAAATCAACCGATGATTACCTTCACTTCACCTCGGCCTCCTACTCGTGTCCAGATCACTTCACAGTCATACTCAGTTTCGACCACGACAGTCACAATATTTTTATAGACAGCAATCAACACTCCCCCTTCTATGGCGTCCAATCTCTGTTTTCGACATACGGCCCATGCCTAATCTTTCTGAGTGATCTCTAATTTTCTTAAAGTACCTGTGCAACATACTGTCGCCTTATGGGAGAATGTGCGAAAATATGCCGTCCTCCAGATGCAATAAAAAAGTCAGTATCGTGATGTCTGAAACATATGCCTGAGTCTGTGCATAAAAACATGAGACGAAACAGAAGCTGTCTAGCTGAGTCCCCTGTCCATGTGAAACTGTAGCTGGCAACCTGTGAGGTGGTGGGGAGAAGGGGTCGTTTCGTACTGGTCCTTGAGCGGAGAGGGCTGTCGGTGGCCTCGTGGTGGGGAGCTTAGACGATCGTTGTCAGACAGCACGCAGCTTTGTCTTCTGCATTGTGCTACAACGCATCCTTCTCCCTTAACACCTGGCATAGAGGCCGGCCGGAGTGACCGTGCGGTTCTAGGCGCTACAGTCTGGAACCGCGTGGCCGCTACGGTCGCAGGTTCGAATCCTGCCTCGGGCATGGATGTGTGTGATGTCCTTAGGTTAGTTAGGTTTAAGTAGTTCTAAGTTCTAGGGGACTGATGACCTCAGAAGTTAAGTCCCATAGTGCTCAGAGCCATTTGAACCATTTTGAACCTGGCATAGACAGCTGCGAATGGACGCCAGGAGTGCGGTAGGGCATAAAATGTTCACAATAAAAACGCCATAATGGTTTACGTGTAACGTCCCTAACATCCTTCTTTGGTATTACTTGTAAGGGATGGCCCTGCAGTGTTGTGCATTAACATAATAGCACTGTTATTGTTTACAATATAAGGCCCTAACATCCGCTGCATGCAAAGTCTGCAGTGGTCTTGTGTGCTAAGGTAGGTTAACTATTGCGGTGATCCCATACACGTGGATAGAAGGGGACTAGATTCCACTGACTTCCTAACATTCACTAGTCCTGATATCATTTTCACTGTCAAATAATTCTGACATGTCTGCAGGCGACATAATAAATTTCACTTTCAGCCTAAGATTTTCAGGTACAGTCAGCATGGGTGGTTCCACCATATATTTAACTTGACGGGGTTAACTGTCGTGGCACTGGCGAACTGGTTTGTAATGCCATCTTGGGTTTCCCGGTGATCCTTTAATATTGAAACCAAGTGGGCTAATTTCACCATCTTGGATCTATCATTTTTGATTGTGAAGTCACAGAGACTGCCAGCCTGGGATAGCATCTTACACTGCCCAGATGTCTAGCAAACCAGACAGCCTTGGCTCGTACAGCCAGCCAACAGGACAACTGCTATCTTGCTTATAAATAAAGCAAATTTACTGTGATCTCAGGGTATAGGGGAGGGGGTGGGGGAAGGGGAGGTGTGATGGGGGTGACCTTGATAGGGAGATCTGGTAAGAAAACAGCCATGGCTCATATGCCCCAAACTCATCTACTGCAATGAACTGCAAGACAACTTGAATACAATAACAAGGCACTTTGACATTCGGAATCTGAAATCGTATCTCCCCTGCAATGAAGGAGACAATTATGCAGATAGGTGTACCAGGATTCATTCGCAGGCTATAAACAAACAAACGCCGCAGATAAAGGAACTGTCCGTAGTTAGTAGTACCGTGTACGTCAAGACGATTAACGAGGTGGTGTGTGACAGGGTGCTACAGGAGGCCAAATGTGTACTACGTTTCTGTCATTCAGACGGCAACGTAGGACCCCTTACCGTCGATCATGCCGGTCTCGGCATACGAACGATACGGATCTTCGAACTGCCGTTCGAACTACCCGCGGACGCCGTCATTGCGGCATTGCAACCCTATGACGACGTCCTGGAACATGTAGCCGAACAATGAGTACAATTCTTAACCTATCCCGTCTTAGATGGTGTCAGGCAGGTTCGTATCGATCTGTAAAGTAACCTGCCCTGGTACCTTCGTATCGGAAGCTGCCGTCCCATCATAATGTATGACGGTCAGCCCTCCACCTGTTGCAGTAGATGGCGGGAGAGCCATTTGTGGTCTGATTGCGTCGAAGAACATGTTGCACAGCACCTACTGTCAGTGCGCCTGTGCCACCCACGCTGACCACCCTACCAGTAACTTACGCGACGGGCCTCGCTACGCGTATGGCTTCTCCCAGTCCATCGCATTGCCTCTCCGATCGGCACGTCCCTCCATCCCACCAGCCATCGGACGGTGGAGTCATTTCACCTGACGACATCGTCGCCAACTAGACTCCAGCCAAGGACGCCACAGGACTGGGTACATCTCCACATTATCCGCTTTACTCCTCCATTGTAACGACAGTGGCCTTCGAACCAAGTCGACGATCCCCCTGTCAACGTCCGACACTGAGGAACACGTGTGCAAACAACGTTCGCCTCGTCGCTGCAAACGCCGTCGCTGTTCGCTTACAGGTCCTCATGACAGTCCTATGGAAGAAAATGTAGACGCCGCCCAACCACCCGATAGTGTCATGCAGATGTCGGCGGACGGCACTAGCGATGACCAACACGTTTTACCGTACTAGCAACTGGTGGAGGCAGCCACGAACGTAGTGCCGACCAGTGCGCCGATACACCTGTCTCCCTATTGATGCCTAATGATCTCTTCCACCAAGATGATGTTGACGTGTATATTGGACAGGCCCTCAGCACAGGGGCATGTGGTGACGATGTGGAGGACGGAATTTCTCCTCCGCAAAACTGTCTACCACTCCCGACGAGGCTGCTCGCTAATATCGGATTCAATGCATGATTGACAGTGGGATGGGCTCTCCTTGAGGTCCATACCTCACACCGTCCCTGGTGATGATAGACCCACATCCACCACTGCTAGCAGTACGCCACACTGAACATCAACATGATCAGCAACACACCATAGCTGCAGCTCCTCCGTGATGTATCTCCGGCCTATGAAATCAATGTTGCCCATCTTCAGAAAGTTCATGTTGCACCCTTACAACACTTTATGGCTGTGATTACTAAACATATGTAGGAGATATGTGAAGAAATCTCAGTTACAGATACGGCCGGGGCATGGCTGTAACCATCTTCGAGATGTGTGTCGTCAATGTCTATGCCCCATCTGGCTCTACAAATCGTCAGAAACAGATCACACTCTTCGCGGAAGACGAGACCCCTCTATTTTCCAGATGCTATGATCACTTTACGTGGGCAGCATTTAAACTGCATTCTCCACCCAAAAGACTGGACCACACGGTTATTCACCATGCCCAACAATGAGTACCTTGGTCAATGACTTCCAGCTTCTTGATGTTTGGGAAAAGATTCATGGTGACGCCCCTAGCTATACCTATTATACAGCACATTCTGCGAGCAGATTCGACCATTATTATGTCTCTGTACACCTTGGAAACATTGTCTCCCAAAGAGAAAAATAACACCCTGTGTTTTAGGACGATTGAACCATCATCTGCACGCTCACTCTACCACCTCAGTCGGTCTGGTAGGGTAAATAGTGAACAAAAAATTTGGGACTTGTAGAAGACAAGAAATTGTTTATTTAAACAAAATAAAAACACTCTCCTTTCACAACATACATAAGTAACACATTAACAGTACCACATCTTCTTTAAGGCACTACAAAAGTTAAAAAAATACTTATTTTTATCATTTTCACCCAAGTATATGGGTGAAATGGCGAATGCCATTTGGGTGAAATGGTGAACTTATTTCCCCTGCTTTTTGCCACATACGTCCCACATAGATTCATATTTTGAACAGTCTTCATGCAGCCAACGTTGGCAGCTAATACATTTGATCCAATCCACATCATTTTTAGTGCAGCTGTGCAGTTCACTGCACCCTACACAACAACACTCTTCATCATCCGTATCGTCATCATCATCTTGCAATTGGATATCCAGCGACGAGTCGGATTCGGTGTCAGTGGTAGACGCTTTTCGTTTCTTATGCTGCTTCTTTTTGATAATTCCCTTGGTAGTCTCTTTGGTTAAGGTTTCTCCTTTGGTTACGGTTTCTCCTTTGGTCCTCTTTTTAGCATTTGCTCTACTCTTCACTCACTCATTTTGTCGTTTTCTGTTTCGCAGGTTGTTGATGTTTTCTGGAGAAGTCAAAACCTCAGCTAAAGCTCTGGACTTCTTCCTTGCAGATGCAACTTCGTCTAGGATTGGTATCGGCGAAATATGGTCCTAGAGTTTGCCAGGGGTTATTTGAGATTCTTCTGTTGCCACTGTCGAGGTCATATCTGTTGCTTCTGATGCATACTGCATGCTTTCCTGTGGATTTTCCTCCCGTTGCGAACAAACCAGTTGTGGTGAAGCTTGTATGTGTTCAAGTCCCTGATTGTTATCTACGTCTGCAGTTGCTTCTTCCGAGGGATTGGGTATCTCCTGCCAGTGCGAACAACTTGATCGAGGTGAAGTAGGTCTGTTTTCATGTCGTTCGTTGTTTTCCTGATGTTGATCGGAAGCTAATATTAAAAACGTGTATTCGGGGATGACATCAGGATTAAACGGGATGATTCCTGTGCTTCTGAAGCCCGATATTGCATTCTCTGTCGTAGCTTCTTGTACCCATGCCTTTGTAAGCAGTACCCCAAACACTAGTCTGGAAATTTTTCTATTTGGATTCATTTTAATGTACGAATTGCAAGCATTGTAATAATAGGATTTCAGAGCTTTAAAAATACTCTTGTCTAGCGGCTGCAGATAGTGTGTGGTGTGGCTAGGTTGACAGAGAAAACTTATGATTTTTTTCTTCTGCAAACTCTAATGTATCCACGCTGCTGCAATGAGAGCTATGTCCATCCAAAATAATCACGACTGTTCCCTCAGGCTTCCTCGGTGCAAAATGGTTCCTTAGCCACAGAAGAAAAATATCAGTTGTTACGTACGCCGACTTTTATGGCATTAATATTATGGAACCCGGCGGCATACCGTCCTTGTACTCGGCCTTTTCATTTTTTCCCTTCACAAGCTGGGGGTAAAAACATGCCCTCTCCATTTCAGCAAGCGATTACAGATATGATTTCACACTTTTCACCGGATGTTATCGCTGGAACGCTCTTAAACCCCTTTGCTGCCAACACGTAACCTGGTCTATTATTCAGCTGAAGTCCAGACTCATCTACGTTGAATGTATTTCCAGGCTTATCAAGGAGGTTATGCTCTATCAAGATGTTCTGCAGCAATGAAAAATAGTCTGAAACGATTTTCGTACTTAAACCCCTTGACCGTGCTTGTGAAACTCCTTCCGATTTGCGGATTGAGAGTTCCTGATTTCTTTTTAAGAATAAATGTAGCCAGTCCATTCCAGCAATTTCATTTTTTCGGTTAAATTTCCGATGGTGGTTATATTTCTCAGCTAGAAATCAAAAAAGATTACAGCAGAGACGAAAAAGTTCACTGATGAATGTATGGGTCCATTTAGAATTACTGAAAAACCACACCCAAATGCATATAGATTAGTGTACTGGAAGTCGGGGAAACCAATGGGTTTAAGAAATATTATTGATTTAAAAAGATACATTAGCCCTGAGGTAGATGTGAGTTAAGCTTGGAGGCCTCAGAGGGCATTGCAACCTATGCAATGCTAGGTGCTCAAGTTACTGGCAGTGCTATTTCATTTTCTTTTCGTATTTCCAGTCTTCCTCTTCTAATCATTCTGAGCTGAATCTATCTTCTGTAATATTCTTCTCTATCAGGGAAGGTGTGTTTGTAGGTGTAAGATGGAGTCATGGGATTAAGATGAAGTAAGTTTTGTGGTGAGAGAGATGGTAGTCAGTTTGTGATTGAAGGCTGAGTGACATGTACAAACATGAGAATAACCAGACGTGACAAGGGCAGTTAATAAAGGAGATCTAGGTGAAGAATATTTTTTACAAGTGGAGTATGAATGAATGTGGAAAATATATGTATATTTTGTACATAAAATTTTTGATTTCTGTTACATAGTGGTGAAACTATGAGGAAGAAGTGATGAAAAGAGACACTACATAAAAAGTGGTAACTATGTACTATAAAAATGTTTGTAAATAATTGCTTTATTGCAAATGTGTTTTTTACCATTAAATATTTTCAAGTTGAGTGAAAGTTAAACAGAAAAAAATTAATATAACCTTTGCTTGCAATAGCAACTAGTTCTTAAGTTTTTGGAAAAGAAGTAAATTTTGGAAAAGATTTTCGAACAGATTTGATCTTGCTGATTTGAGTAAGGAATACTCTGTTAATTTACTTTCATTTGAATTCAAGTTAAACCAAATAGTAAAAAATGTAAATAATCTCCTATACTATAAGTAATTGTATATTAGGATGTATATAAAGGAAGTAGGCTTAGACGGAAGTATGGTTTCAGGGACAGCAATGCATGTAAACCATGGAGGGACCAATAAGTGGAGAACGGAGGTGTCTTATGGACGCTACAATGCAAGGTGCCATACTCAAGACTCACGGAAAAATATGTGATAAAGAGGCGATAGTTATGTCAGTTTTTTTAGGGTAGGACAAAATACTATTATTAAATAGTAGGACACCAACCGCAGTGCCTGAAAAAAGACATTAAAAAGTAAATGTAAAAAGTTATTAAAAATTAGGAATGCTTTTGATAGTTTTGCAAACATGTTTTCAAGTAAGAGAGGATTGTTATAAAAGAAATTAAAGATTTTAGACTAAGTTAGAGACTGCCAAGTCCGAAGTAAGAAATTTGTGATCTTAGTTTATAAGAATGAGAATATTTTGTGAAATATTTTGTAATTTTAAGTCAGGATCGATATGAGTATAATTTTAAAATTTTTTGGAATCAAATTTTGTAATCATAGGGGGTGTGAGGCGTAGCGCCGTATAACGATCCTGCCTTGCAGGCGGTTAAGTGGGAGATGTGTCTCAGAACTGGATAGTGACAGATGGTGACGCGAGACTGGACGTGCACTTAGTTTATGTATCAGCCAATAGAGGACAATATTGGATAGGGGGAGTGTGATTTTAGTTTCGATTGTGCCCACTAGAGTGCACTAAAGTAATAGAATGTTTTTCCTAAACTGTTTTGGTATTTTCATAAGTGTTATTATATATTTATGTGTAACTAAAATGTTATAAATGTGTTTTAGCAGTATGAATGACGCGTGAGTGTGATTTAAGGTTAATATGAAGATAATTGTTAAACGAGTTATGTAGTAGGATTTAGTGTGGGAATATTTCGAAGAAGTATGGATATGGACAAAGGGGATTTTTGTAGAATAGTTTTGTAAAGTAAGTTTATGGTAAAGGGAAAGTTAATTCAGGTATAAATAACAATAGTAAATAACTTTATGCATAAGCAAAACTTCAGCATATTAGATAATTACGTCGGTAAAAAGTGCAGTCGTTGGGTTTACTATTTTGCGATTGGTTATTGATGAAAAGCGCGGATTGACGAGGGAGAATGTTGTTGTGCTATTGGCTGTTGAGTAAACTGACCAATGGTAAAGCAATATTCTTCGCGCGCCATTCTCTGCTGGTAGAGAAAACTTAGAGTATTCTAGAGAAGAGTCGGAGCCTAGCCATGAAACAGTTCGGACGCGTGTAGTAGTAGTTCATGGAAACGATAAGTTGCCGGATCTTGCAGTGTTTCATACGTCAAAAGTGTGGTAAAGTGACGGCATAATTATTTCGATGGGCGTGTAGAAATTTCGGAATTTTTAAGTGAATTTTGTGAAGAGAAAAGACATGAATTCCGCGTGGCGTATTGGGCATGTCGGTGGCTAAAAAACTGTGACTGCATTTGGTACCGACAGACTTAATATTTGGCGAGCATTCTCAATCAAAAACAATCAGTATTTTTTTAGCTATTACGTTTTCGGGAAATGCAACACCATAAACTTGCTAACCTGAGTGAAAGGATTTGTGAGTGACTGTGTTAAGACTAGCACGGGCTTCGCAGTGATACTTGTTCACCTAAGTTTCCGAATACATAAATTGAGGACAAAATTTCCAACCTTTCATTTGTTGTGAAAATTTTCTCCCGAAACGTAGATTAGTTACTTTAGTTGCAGCCTGCTTCACGTCGAAGTACAGTAGGTTTCGCTCGGCTTCCCAGGTAGGTGCAAGTTCGTCGTAAAGGGACAGAAAGAACCGCTCCGCCGGAACGTGCACACTGCACAGATGATCAGAGACTGTTGGCATGCAGACATACAGAGACATCTGTTTAACCAGTAAAGAATTAAAGCAATTCACCATTTCACCCGATTCACCATATCACGTGACTTACCCTACAGCAAAGGGTTCTGGAAGTGTAACACGGCAGTACTTGGAGACCTGCCCCTCCGACAACATACTGTAGCTGTATGGGAATCCTACTAAAATTATCTCCCGCAGAGCACATCCACGTTGCACTGGTGGCTCAAATGTGCAAACCCTGAAATATAAACGATCTTCATGCAGTATGGCAAAGAAGCTGCAATGTGATATCGGGACACCACCAACTTTCATTACACTATGCTTCATGAGCTCAATTAGCTCCTGTTATTACCTGACGTCCATATTGAATGCCACCGTACTAGAGATCGTCTCCTCACCCTCCAACGTGATAAACTGAACGGCATCGTGGTGCGCTTGCGTCGACAGGACCTTCTACACAAGGAAATGCCGTCCACAGTTAACGTGCATCTGATCATCGTCGTCGATGTCGACTCTTCGTTTCTAACGTCACCACCTCTGATGGTATTCGCCACACAACACAGGCAATGGTGGCACCTGCCTTCGCCAACCATTACCACCATTTTTACGACGACGCTCCAATGGCGGCGCCAATTCCTGACGACCTATGTTCCCACTCCTGAGCGGACTGGAGTAAACACCAACGATGTATGTGATTACTGCAGATGATATGGAGGACATGATTGACAAGAGGACAAAGAACAAATTGTTCGGACTAGATGGTCTTCAGCCAGAGTTCTACAGAGTGTTCACAACTTTAATGCTCCCTCACTGGGTGGAAGATACCTCAGGAGCTCTTTACTCTGTCCTTTCAGATTCCACCCGAATTTGTCGTTGGCGCTCTTGTACCAATGCCTAAGCCATCGAGAGGGACAAATGTCTGTACATATCAGCCCTTTACATTTATGAACACGGATTGTAAAATCTATGCTCACTTCTTAGTTGTACACGTACACACTGTCTTATCAACAGTCCTTTTACCAGAACAGACTGCACGTGATTGTAGGTCTACCCTTCAAATGGCTTTGGGGGAATGAAGTGACCTCATTGTGAGAGATGTGGTCTGTCGGCTCCGTGCAGTGCTGAACTCCATTGATTTTACAAGTGTATTGGATCGTGATCGACACCATTTCCTCTTCACAGTCGCGACTTGTATGGGTTTCCTGTTGCTCTTTGTGGACACCATTTGCCGGTTACTGGTCCCCCTGTCTCCATAGTCCATGTCAATTGGAGACTTGTTGGATCAATTCATATGTGCTGTCCTGTGTGTCAAGGACACTCCATGTCCAAGCTACTATATGCCATCCCACTGGAGCCCCTTTTTGTGGGTCTTATGAGTCGCCTACAGGGTCTCACCTTGTGCAATTATACCTATCGCTATAGGACGCATGCAGATGATCTCCGACTTGTCACCGACTCCACAACCGGAACTCCACGACGTCATTCACTGGATCCAGCAGTATGGAAATATTTAGGGTAGCATGTCTAACTTCCGCAAGTCGATGATGATGTATATTGGATGTGGACTCGAGGTTCTGGCGCCAGACCAACTTCCCATCAGTACCATCCTTACTTAGGGATCGACTTCACGGGCACTACACACCACACCACAGCACTAGCTTACCGCCGGCTTTTACATTCGATATGCCACCATGTTTGCTGCCATGTCTACCGTAGCATGAACGAACTATAACATGTGTCCTATGTGAACACATATGTTGCCCCTGAACTGGTACATGTTGCCACGATGCTACTGATGCCATTACTCCTTGGTCACCAATTTCAATCGGCCTTCGGCTACTTCACGTCAGCAGGGGCCCTTTTAAAGATCCATTGCTTCGTTACCAAAATCTAACATAGCCCCCTCTAAAAGGCAGCCTCAGAAATGTCAGCGTGTGAGCACTACACACACAGTGTTCTTTGTGCATACTATGCTGTGGTTGCTGCACTGACGGATGTCCTCACCATCTTTAAAACGCAATCTCCTGGAAATTCTCAGACCTGCTTCGCTCTAACCACTGATCGACACAACACATATATCTAAATTACTTTACCATATCATCATAACATACACACATCAACAAAAAGTTTTGCATCACCTCAGTCCCGAGAGCTCCGGAACCTGTACAGAAAATTGAAATAGAAATCAACATAAACATCATTTCTGCCCTTTTTATTGCTCATGAAAACCACACATTGCATATTGTACCACCATACAGCCAGATAATCAGAGGTGGTGGTCCAGATTGCTGTACACACCAGTCTCTCTAATACCCAGTAGCACGTCCTCTTGCATTGAAGCTTACTGTATTCGTCGTGGCATACTATTCATAAGTTCACCAAGGCACTGTTGGTCCAGATTGTCCCACTCCTCAACGGCAATTCGGCGTAGATCCGTCAGGGTGGTTGGTGTGTAAATTCGTCTATAAACAGTCCTTTCCAATCTATCCCAGGCATGTTAGATAGGGCTCATGTCTGGAGAACATGCTGGCCACACAAGTCGAGCGATGTCGTTATCCTGAAGGAAGTCATTCGCAAGATGCGAACAATGGGGGCGCGTCCGTGAAGACGAATACCTCACCAAAATGTTGCCGATATGGTTGCACTATTGGTCGGAGGATGGCATTCACGTATCGTACAACCGTTACGGCGCCTCTCATGACAACCAGCGGCATACGTCGGCCCCACATAATGCCACCCCAAAACATCAGGGATCCTTCACCTTGCTGCACTCGCTGGACAGTGTGTCTAAACCGTTCAGCATGGCCGGGCTGCCTCCAAACACGTCTCCAACGATTGTCTGGTTGAAGGCATATGCGACAATGATCGGTGAAGAGAACGTGATGCCAATCCTGAGCGGTCTATTCGGTATGCTGTTGGGCCCATCTGCACTGCGCTGCATGGTGTCATGATTGCAAAGATGGACCTCGCCATGGACTTCGGGAATGAGGTTGCGCATCATACAGCGTATTGCACACAGTTTGAGTCGTAACACGACGTCCTGTGGCTGCATGACAAGCATTATTCAGCATTGTGGCGTTGCTGTCAAGGTTCCTCCGAGCCATAATCCGTGGGTAGCGGTCATCCACTGCAGTAGTAGCCCTTGAGCGGCCTGAGTGAGGCATATCATTGACAGTTCCCGTCTCTCTTTATCTCCTCCATGTCCGAACAACATCGCTTTGTTTCACTCCGAGGCGCCTGGACACTTCCCTTGTTGAGAGTCCTTTCTGATGCAAAGTAACAATGCGGACGTGATTGAACCGCGGTATTGATGGTCTAGGCATGGTTGAACCTCAGACGACACGAGCTGTGTACCTCCTTCCTGGTGGAATGACTGGAACTGTCTAATAGGCGCTGTTCATGCATGGTTGTTTACATCTTTGGGCGGGTTTAGTGATATCTCTGAACAGTCAAAGGGACTGTGTCTGTGATACAATATCCACAGTCACCCTCTGTCTTAAGGAGTTGTGGGTACCAGGGTGACGCAAAACTTTTTTTTTGATGTGTGTATTTCGTCGAACTCAGATACGCTAGGAACAATCTCCTCGTCAACCGCCATCCCTGCGTGCAGGACTATCATTTACGTCTGTCCACCCCTTACAATCCCATGAAGATACAGCACCCAGGTGTTTTTACTGGTGGACGGTTTTGGGCTGCATCCATGCACGCTTTTTACCATTGAACGTGTCTCATGTGGTGGCACCTGCCTCTGTATGGTATGCATACATTTTGAGCGGAGAATCTGCAAGCCATTTGTCTCATCTTCCGTCAAGGAGGTAACCTTTATTTGAACTATCAATATAATCTTTTGCGCTGTAACTCTCATCACAGAGAGTGACTAAGTTAATTTTGTGGTGGGTCTAACGTTTTCCATAGTTTTGCAGAAAATTGCCTTATTTATTTATTTATAAAAATGTTTTCCATTATCAAACGCGTCGAAAGCCCTCTGATCAGAAATTACTTCAACTAGCAACATACTTGAACGAAATAACACAGGTGACTCTGTCCCGTCTCAACCCCAGCTTGAGACAAAACTGGAGGTTTCAGCAATATGTAATATATATTGTTACTGGCTCCATCATTGTCAACAGCTTAAGATGTCAGCCCCCTGCAGCTGAGTGGTCAGCGCTACAGAATGTCAGTCCTAACGGTCCGGGTGCGATTCGCGGCTGGGTCGGAGATTTTCTCCGCTCAGGGACTGGGTGTTGTGTTGTCCTAATTATCATCATTTCATCCTCATCGACGCGCAAGTCACCGAAGTGGTGTCAAATCGAAAAACTTGCACCAGGTGAACGGTCTACCCGACGGGAGGCCCTCGTCACACGACATTTTATTAACAGCTTAAGATGGGAACAGTTTAATGGAACTTTGTGCTCTTGTAACGCCGGAAATGCATATCCTTCAATTTCCATCTATTGTACTATAGATTTTTCCTTATTTTGTCACCTGAAGATATGACATTTCTGTCTCTCTATATATTGTAATTGTTTTACTGTTTGTATATATATATATATATTTATGCATTTATGTTGGTTTGTTTTGTGAATATTATTTGTATTTATACGATGGGTCTGGCCTAGGGAAAACTATGTTATCGAACGAATACATCGATAGGTCGTGTGGAGAACCAAAGTGTTTAGGATCTTTGGTAGTGTTAACTCTGTCGCGTGGAGCGCGGGCAGAGCAGAGAGAGTCTGGCTGGGGTGGTGCAGTGGAGCAGGTGTGTTGTGTGAAGCCCCCGCGAGTTGCCGCGCTTTCCGGGTTTGGCAGCATGTAATTGCGCTCGACTTGCGATGATAGTTTCTGACATGGTGTCGCGGACGGGAAGCATTAGCTGGCGCACAACAAGAGTCCGTTTCGTCTGTTGACCGTGTCGAGAAGAAGGCGCGCCAACATCCAACTTCTGCAACAGCAGCGGCCGACAATGAGTGACTGTCGCCACCTCCTCGATCGACGGCTTCAAACCTTCAATCAGCCAACAAGGAAGACTGGAAGCACGTAAAGTTTTAGAACTGTATGGCAGACCTCAGCTTTTCAAACTTTTAAAATTGTTGCATCACAAAATTACAGCAACTTAGCACGAACCTTTGTTGCTCATTGACCCAATTGCATTGCCAAGCAGGGTCCCTTCCTTTTCCGAAATGAGCCCGAGTGTCGTTGAAATTCAAACGCCAGCATCATTCGATTTCACTGCTTTAATTTCAAAGTTCAGTTAAGGTATTCATAGCTGGCTACAATATTTAGATTACACAAGCACAAATTAAGAGTGCGAGTTTTGTTACCGTATTTTAGTTACCTGTGACTGCAGCTCAGCTTGGTACGTACTAAATTTTACTATTGTTAATTGTTCAGAATCATTTAATTCAAGTTCAAAGTTAAATCTCTTATTTCTAAATTGCGTAGATTCAAGTAGCTTTTGAAATGATTGTTGAGGTAGTCCAAGACTAACCGTATTTTACTGAATTTCGATGTGCTTCAGAAAGAAAGCTCACTATTAACTTCAGTCACTAAATTAACTTTCGATTTTCCGGTGTTATTAATTCTTTTGCTAAATTAAGTCAGAGTGTAGCGAAATTTATTACTTCTGACAAACCTTCAGTTTTCACACTAAACGTGTCAACCTTTAGTTGCCACGCTTCTAGTGCTAATTATATGTGTAATAACCTTTCTTTTTTCAGTTACTATAGTAATTGTCCTTAGGACTGGCGAGCGTAATTTCCCCCAAATCTCAAATATCTAATTACCGCTAGTTAATTGTTAACGTAACGGCCGCACATTTACTTTCTTTATTAACTTTACCGCTTTTCAAAATTAATTTCCACCAGTTTCATTTGCATTTTTCCTTTCATTTAGATGTAACCCTTTCCTCCCTCTTTACCGACAAATTGACTTCGGTGACGATTGCTTTTCCCAAATTTCCATTAGGTACACGCGGTTTAATTTTTCACTGTCATTAAGGTCGATAAGTGAGGGGGAGGTTACACTCTGAACATAGCGGCAGATCACTCTGTGCTTCATGCAATACCTCAAACTGCCATCACAGATGAGAAATTAGCCAGTCCAATGATTCCTTCACTAGACAGCCACTGAAACCCTCGACCTGGGGTAGATTTTTGCACAGCATGGCGGTACAAGTTGTTTACATCCAACTGCATGATCTAATTTAAATCTTTGGATATTTTATTGAACTGTTCATCCATTCGTGGTTTGTTTGCCTTGGCATGCCAATGGACAAATTGGCAAAGTCCCCTGCATATTCCTCATTCGAAAACAACAGCATCTGAATATTGGTTAAGAATTCAATGCTGGCTTGAGTATGAGCGTGAAGTCCCACGAAAGCCTTAGTGCAATGTAGTGGCATGCTGGATCCAGAAGTTATGTCTCCATACATACACTTTGGAATTTTTCACAGATGTCTGCAAGTAAGCATACATCTATGTCTTATAAGGACCCAATGTACGATTCAAAATGATTACAACTCTAGACGTATGCAAATGCAACTTGATTTGCTACTACAAAGTGTGTATGTCGTCCTGTGAGAATAGTTTGTGAGACAATAGTCACCCTCACAGCCCATCACAGGGGCGAGAAGGCACGAAGACTCGTCGTGTGCAGCAAATAGTAGATTCTGCTTGTGTGGAAAACTCTTAAAGTTTAAGAATTTTTTCACTCAGAGAACATCTCTGCATATACTGTGTAATGCTATTGTAAATATAATACTGCCATTAATCTGTATATTTTAAGATTTCTTTTGTTCCATAATAATTTTGAGAAATTAAGCAAATACTATAACGAGAGTAAGCTTTTGTTAAGTGTAGTTTATCTGTTTAAAATAACCTCTTTGACGTAGGTGGAATAAATGTATGAAAACATATTTTGTAAATAATTAGGTATTATGTCAAGTACAGTTGTAATTAATTATGCCAATTTTGTACGTATATGCTGTCATGCAATTGTAGATGGTTCATACTTAGGGTTTTTGTAAGTAGAAGTGTAAACTGAAAAGGTATAGGGATCATAGGTAGAACGGAACTCCGTTCTGTGGTAGAATGGAAAAGGTGGTGAGGCGCGCGAGTGAGAATTGGCGCGCAAGTGGCATACACAGTCGGTAGCTGAACTGCGAGTGATGAACACGCATTACGTTGGTCAAGCACTAGAGGCCCCGAATTTACGTGCAAGACTGGGTTTTGGCCTCGGACGTGTTCTCCATGATTGGCGCAGTACGGCCATAAATTAACAGCTCAGACATTTGCAATTTTATAGTCGCCACCAAGAGAAAGACAGAGCTATGTACCTCAAGAGCCGTACCTGGGCAATGTTGCTACGCAGCACCGCCTCACGCCACCTTCGACATCAGTGACAGGCAAAGTACTTTATTTAGAAGTTTATCACAGTATGAACCATCCATCTTCAATCAGTGGAATATAAGTGTTAAGTGTACCTTTGTGTTTAACTGTGATTTTCCCACGTCATTTACCTCAGTAGGGTCCTTACCTAAACGAATTTATTCCGAGTATCCTGATGTTTATTGAAGCTCGAATAATAGTAAATTACCGGCAAGAGTACTGTTTTGATAGTAAATTCTGAAAATCATTATTAAATACTAAAGTTTGCACGTATTAGTTTAAGGGCCACCGCTTTGCGTGTCTATGAGGATAAGTTTTCAATTGTATTTCTGAAAGTAAAGTAACATAATTGTTTAACTGCAACAAGCTTAACAGTAATTGTTCGTGTTGCTTCTCCATGTAAAAAAAAAGCCAGACAAATATTAGTGTTAGTAAAGCGTTAACAAATAACAGTCCCAAAGAAATGAAATTTAGTCATGTTAAATAATAGTTTTGGTCATATGAATGATAGCTATATGTTTAATATTTTTTTGTATCCTTGTTGAAACATATGTGTGCCTTCTTTAAATAATTACTGAAGTATAGTGATAAATTCCATAAGTAACAGAAAGTGAGATTACTAGTACTTACTGTCAAGTGACCGTAGAAAGTGAAAGGAGTTATTTATTCCGTGTCGAAAATTGACTTCACCTTTTTGTGTAGACACTGTGCCCGATTTGGGCTGGCGGCCGTTTTATTAAGCGAAACAGTTTATCGTTATAACCGGCTTTGTCTGATAAAAGGTTTCCAAAAGTAATTATTCTCAGTGCTTTTCCTCCAAACTGTATGATTCGGAGAAAAATAGTTCGATACTTTACCATTGGGTTGAACACGGTTAAAATCTCTCTCCGAGAGTCGATGGTTTGGAGTGTTAGTGCTGCGTGATTTTGTGGTGGTGTTCCTGCCGCTATTTACTACAATGCTCTGACATTCCGAATCGCGGATTTTCCGTCTTTACAGTGGTAGAACTTAAACTTTCTGGTACCGTATTGACGAGAACGCGAAAGTACCGTTGCAGCTGGGATCTGTGTAGAGCATTCCTCCGGGTTCTCTGTTTATCATTCGCTCATAGGAAAAGAGTTGAGGCACCTATGTCAAAAATGCTGTCTGTGACCATTGTTTTTGATCCAGCAGAAATGAGCATGGATTTAGAAACCATTGATTGACCTTTTGTCACATGATATCCTGAAGGGTAGAAAGCAGATTCCATATTCCTAGATTTATGAAATGTTTAAGGCATGGTGTCCCACTGCAGGCTGTTGACAAAGGTCCGAGCATACGGATTACTTTCCCAGCTATGTGAGTCGCTTGAAGATTTCTTAAGTAATAGGACCCAGCACGCTGTCCTCGATAACGAGTGTTCATCAGAGACAAGGGTGTTGTCAGGAGTGCCGCATGGAAGTGTAATAGGACCACTATTATTACCTATGTAGATAAAATATGATCTGACGGATAGGGCGAGCGACGATCTGCGGCTATTTGCTGATGATGCCGTGGTGTACAAGAAGGTGTTGTGGTGTCACCGCCAGACACCACACTTGCTAGGTGGTAGCTTAAATCGGCCGAGGTCCATTTAGTACATGTCGGACCCGCGTGTCGCCACTGTGTGATCGCAGACCGAGCGCCACCACAAGGCAGGTCTGGAGATACGGGATAGCACTCGCCCCAGTTGTACGACGACTTTGCTAGCGACTACACTGACGAAGCCTTCCTCTCATTTGCCGAGAGACAGTTAGAATAGCCTTCAGCTAAGTCCATGGCTACGACCGAGCAAGGCGCCATTAGCCTTACATAGTTTGACAGTTATCGTAGGAAATGTTTCAAGAAGAACGTTGTAAACCAACAAAGAATAAAGTTAAGTATTCGAGGAGCTGCATACTTTTCTTATTAGAATCAATACTAATCCTGTTCCAGAATTTACGCCCGTCGGCGTGTGTGTACGCGTGCCTTTCTTTCGGCTACCCGTCACTGTGGACTGGCTGCCTTAGCAGTCCACATCAGGTGTCACCATTGTGTGACTGTAGGAAAGTACAATATGACTTAAACAAAATGTCCAGTTGGTTTGATGAATGGCAGCTTGCTTTAAATGTAGAAAAGTATAAGTTGATGTGGATGAGTGGAAAAACAATTCCATAACATTCAAATACAGCATTAGTACTTTGCTGTTTGATACAGTCATGTTGATTAAATATCTAGTCGTAATGTTGGAAAGTGATATGAAATGAAATGTGCTTGCAAGATGGTAGTAGAGAATGTGAATGATCGAATTCGAATTATTGGGAAAATTTTAGGAAACTGCCAGTCATCTGCCAAGAGGACCTTGTTGAGAACACTAATGCGACCTGTTCTTGAGTACGGCTTGAGTGCTTGGGATCCCCACCATGTTGGATCAAATGAAAGACATCGAAGCACTTGGCGGCCGGAGTGGCCGTGCGGTTCTAGGCGCTGCAGTCTGGAGCCGAGCGACCGCTACAGCTCTGTAATATGTACTAATTGGACCTACTGGGAACAAATCTAGGAGCACGCATCTGAATTGCTTAAAAAAATGGTTCCAATGGCTCTAAGCACTATGGGACTTAACATCTGAGGTCATCAGTCCCCTAGACTTAGAACTACTTAAACCTAACTAACCTAAGGACATCACACACATCCATGCCCGAGGCAGGATTCGAACCTGCGACCGTCGCAGCAGCGCGGTTCCGGACGGAAGTGCCTAGAACCGCTCGGCCACAGCGGCCGGGGCCTATCTGTATTGCCGAGTTTGGTAGGTATCATTTCTTGAATGTTGAGTTGTATTTTCAAATGCATAACAAATTGTCTATATTAAATTTCTGTTTGCATGGGTCTAACATTTTACTATAACTTCATATGGTATTTAAGAGGTAATTATGAATTTTTTTTACACAGTTCGGTTATAATGGTCATGGATTTGTGGGCAGATCTCAATTCTAAGAACCATGAAGGTTAAAACGCATCCACATTGATGGTTTATCTTTGATTTGAAATGTTCTATAATAATATAATTCCTTTATTGTCTTGAAGTTACCATTATAAAATTCTCTGTCATGGTGTGTCTGATGGTTTTCTGGGATGCAGTTGGCTCCCTTCTATACCAATTGATCAACCACTTGTGCAACCACCTTCCTCGTCTTTGTTTCCTCAGGTAAGGCTCTGGAAAATTGTAATACACACCAATGGCCATTAAAATATATTAGAACCCTATGTTCTCCTATAACATTGCCTCAGCTCTACAAGGCATACTTGCCATAAGTCGTCCAAACCTCTAATTATAATGGGTCTACACGGGAAAGTCTTGCTGGCGTGCTGGTTTGCTGGTTTATGAAGCTCTTGAAAGACTGAATCCACAATTATTCAGTAATACATATTTTTCAAAGCTCTGAAATTATTGAAATGGTTTCATTAAAATGATCTGTATTTCTGGTTACGGCTGGCGCTGTCAATAGCCATAATCTTTCAACTGTTTTGTTGACGTCGTCATAATAGATGTGCTGTGGTGATTGATTGTTAATTTTCTTATTCTAAGTTTCGATAATGCACTGCCAGGGACACCCTCTAGTGCCAGTTTAAGAATGTTTTAGTATAAAAAACTGTTGGTGCTTTTTGTTTCTCTTCCATTGACTTTTATATACATCACTCTTACATGGTACTTGACCATACTTTTTGATGAAATTTTTGGTTTCTAAGTATATCAGATTCAGGAAACTGGGTGTTCTTCCAGTTTCTCTGTCACCAATCTGCAGTGGTTAAATTCATAAGTTGATTATCAAAAATATATGGTTTTTCCCTTCTTACTTTGTGTGTTCTCTCTATCCGACTATCACTGTGATATTTAATGAAATCACCAATAGCATCTTCTTCTTCGTAGTGCTTTTCCTTTGAGAGTTGTTCGATAGATTCTATAAAAGGTTTAAACCTTTTTCTCAATCAGTAGTCTCTTCCCAAATGGCCCAACCTCAGCCAATCGCCGTTTGTCTTGGACTGTTTCAGGCACTTCAACAACTTTACGTTTTGTCGACATGTACTTGTATATAAAGGGTGATAAAAAATACTCCGTTCCAAGGCCTTACAGCCCATAATAGGTGCATCAATCAGGCAAAATCGCTGTGAGCGTTGAGGCAATCATACCACTGACTCACCAGACTGAAGACAACCATTAGTTGACACAACATGTCCTTCGGCGTGACGGGGTCCATAATTGCCTGCTGCACGTAATCATCCAACAGGAATTGCCGACACTTCAAGGCCTTTTTAAGGAACCGAAGGTGTGATAATCACATGGGGAGAGATGAGGTGCTCCAGTGTCTGTAACGGGTGAGGCAGGCCTCGAAGATCGACCAGTGTCTTGTGTCGAGCTGTGTCCATTCCAATACATACGCTGCCCCATACACATTCTTCGTTCTCCAGTGGATGTCTATCGATGTTGGTCCTTCAGAAGCCAAGAAAAGCAGAATAGCACATTGGTCCTGCTTGGACCTATTTGGTAATAACGTCGCTATAATTCTGTTTTCTGTATTTACTGCATGCAAGTCAGAAAGATATATTAGTGCTTATATAACCGCAGCCCGAATCATGCTACGTTGAATGTACACTGCAGCTATGCCCTCAAACGGAAACTTTTTGATCGCCTCTTACACTAAGCAGACTTTGGAACAGTGTACTACTTATATACACTTCTATTTGCTTTCTTTCATTTACGTCAGCTCTTCCATTAAATTTACTGATTAACCTCAAAATGGCCTGTGAATGACTAATTTCTTCCCTCATACTTTTGCTGAGTGTTTCAAGTCTATTAGTATGACGTCTGATACTATCGCCGAGCACCAGAATTTTTATGTCAATTTACAGACGAATTTTCTGCCACCTAACGCTCCCAAACCGATTGGTGGGGGACACCCGAGTGAGTTTGTCAATAGTGTGATGAATAATGACGCTGTTATGGCGTTGTTTCATTGTATACACGTATCATAGTTTTTTAAAAACCTTCTGAAATTTCGTCGGTATCAGCAATCATTTAACTGACTTGTTTTATCGAAAACCAAAAACTTTTACTGTGAATTTTTACAGCACACTTTGCATGAAGTTTTAAATTCGTCAGATGTCATGTCGGTTCCTACGTGTACCTGATCAACGTGTGTTAAATTTATACTTTCTTGTTTGAAGACTGTGATAAGGATTGTATTATCCATTATCAATTGCTTTGTGTTCCTTGAGTAAATCTGACTTAGGTAAAAGACGTCAGCCCCCTATTTCGACAAAGCACAAGTATTTTCGTATTTGATACCGATTTTCCACATCCACTACATCAAATATGAACACAATATTCGGTATTATTCTTTTTTGTGGTGTGACATCGTCACTTTCAGTTAAGTTAAAAACTTGTGTGTAATACCGTGAACGCCTCGACATATTTTCTGCAGTAGTTGGTATTAGGGCTGGAATACTGTTACTGAAAATACATATACGTGTTCAAAGTGAACATCGACGAAGGGCGTTAGCGGAGACATGAAGACACAACCTATTGCCACAATACGTCTGACGCTTTCTGACAGTAGTGAACCATTTTACTTATTCTGTTTTTCTGCAGTATTCTCGGATCAATCAGATACGAATGAGACTTTCTGAAGTTGGTGTTTTTCCCAGCAACTCATGGTGAAGACTGTATGATTACATTTACATACATGGGTTTTTATGCAGTGATGAAAAAGAATATGCGTCCTAAAACTTAATTTATTTCTTATGAATACTTACGTATCGTCAGGTATGTGTACCTACTCAAATAAGAACGCAGTTTTATGCCTACATCAGGTGTTATAAACTCATACTAAAAGGTAACTATTCAGTGTCGCCATGTAAAAGAGTTATTCATATGAAAGATATTGTTTAGGGTCGAAGTATAAAAGGTAACTGATGAATTGATAAAAGTAGTTGGTGTTTATTCCTGATTTGCATAAAAGCTGACTGATTAGTTAGATTAATAAAAAATGGTAAATCAAACTAGGCCAGTGGTGCACTTATTTAATAAACTTTAAGGATAACGTAAGTTGGTCTAAACCACCTGACTCTCCTAGTTCAACAATAATGATCAAAATTTAACTAGCAGAGAATAAGCGTCTGTCAGTTAAACTGCTTCTTTTTGGCAGATGGAAAGCTGAAAGTAGCTGGCTAACAGCTTAAGCACATTATTATTTAGGTAACCAGTCTGTTTCTAGGATCAGCATCTAATGAAGATCAATCTTTACTTAATAAGAAAAATAAATAGACCTGTATATATTTTGGTAAAGGAAAACGGTATAGGAGGCAGCCTAAGAAATAAAGATTGGCTTGTGTGGGATAAATTACTAGCAGTAAAGGTGAAGATAAACTGTATTTCGACTGAACATTTATTAAATCCAGAATGTTAGGTATAAAAATGCTAAATATTTAAATAAGAACGTAATGGGTTGCTGACGCCCGATTTACTAAGAACCTGAGCATAAAGGTAACAAAATACCTTGAATCATGCGCTCATAGACCATCATAATATATGAAACAGGGATAGTATCATGGACAGGTATTGCACACACACACTTCCACTTTCACCCTAGCAATACACAGTAAAAGGAAACGAAATTAGAACAATGAAGAAATACACCACAGCACCTGTGGTCGGCAAACACGACACGATCCGACCGGCCAAACGCATCTATGATGAACACAGAAAATTCATGCCGTAGAACTTAATGAAAAATCACGTTATGAAATGCAATATAGATCAGAAATAGTGACTCAATAATGAACAGAAATACGTATTCCTCCAACGGACCAGTGGCCGAAAAGGTTAGTGTGCAGAATAAACTGCGAAAATTCCACAACACCGAAAGAAATAAAAGAACCGATAAGAAATTGCAAACATAAAAGAACAATGCAATACAGAAATAACCATAAACTCAAATATAGAGTAGCGACATCGGGTGGTACAATCGCACAAAGCTTACACACAATGAAGAAGTCACAGAAACTTTAGAACGAATAGAAATAGCGCACACGTGAATCGAATCTAAATTAAAATCCTCTCGGTAAAATAGGAACTGAAAAGCGAGGATCTGAAAGCTCGTTCGGTTTTCAAACATGTAGTACTAGTTACACAAAGCAAGACCAAGGGACTGGATGAAAATCCTGAAAAAATCTTTTATTCCGAATGAAGGTTCATTCATGTGAGAAACGTACTGCAAAGTTATTACAAAATAAAACGATGTCGCAGAGCGGAAGGCCCTCCAACCATATACAAGCACATGAAATCAATCAAACAAAGGCACTCCTGCGAAACAGATATAAATTACAGAGTAAACTAGACTAATGAATAATGGAAAAATTAAAAATGCAAGAAACGTAAGCACATGCACATTCACATTAAGGAAACTAGAATAATAGGCGAAACGAAGAATAGGTCATCCACCACGCTTCCACTTTCCTAAGTTGTGGCTGAACAAAGTAATTATTTACAGAAATTGAATAACTAAAAATGTCCTAGCCCTCACAGTAATGAATAAACTATCCATGATTATCCAGACTTAAGGCAGTAAGAGAAACGGATTACTAGTTCAGCTAGTCTGAAACTTACGCAATCTCAATCACCATACAAAATCTACAGTAGACGATCTCTCCGGAGCAACCTAACTTACCAAGCTCCCAGAAACAAGTGTCTGAGCACGATAGCAAACTTGGGGTCTGAAAAGGTAGCGGAAGTGGCCTGGGAAGACCCTTTCTGTACTGTGTCAACGTACGCACAACAGCGATTCGCTGGAGGGGACTAAAAGTCTTTGTCTCACTCTGAGACTATACTAAAGTTGTCTAAACTGTCACAGCAGCAGACGGGAAGTATACGCACAACCAAACACTTTGAAAACACAATAAGCAGACACATTCACTTAATCTGTCATTCATAGAGGGAAGAAATGGGAAAGAAACATAATGATACAACTTTAAGACTTCATAAACAAGTGTGTGAACGGGAGAGGAAACTCAGATACTTAATGAATCTCTATGTGCTCTTTTTTTATCCGAATTGGACGGAAACCGGTGGAAGTGATGTATACGTACAGACAAACAAATGATTACAATTTCAGACAAACTGGACGATTTATTCAAGAAAGAGCTTCAGAAATTGGGCAAGTCAGTAACGCACTGGTCCACGTCTGGCCCTTATGCAAGCAGTTCGTGGCCATCGGGGCTCAGTTCGAAGCCGGACTCATCACTGTAGACAATTCTGCTCCATTCAATGAGATTCCAGGCCGAAGACGTGTCTGGAGACGCCACCGACAGCGATGGGAAACCAACAAGACTGTCTCCTGCCATACGGCTTGACAACCAAGAGTGGTGGTCTCAGGTGCCCTTCATAGCAGGACACCTTTGGTTGTCATCGCGTCGCCCTTGCAGCACAGCGATACGTCGACAATATTCTACGCTGTGTCTTGTTGCCGTTCATGGTAAGCCATTCTGGGCTTACATTTCAGTAAGATAATGCCCACCCGCACACGGTGAGAGACCTTACTGGTTGTATTCGTGCTTGCCAAATTCCTGATCAGCAAGGTCGCCGGATCTCTCTCTAATTGAGGACGTTTGAGGCATTACGGTAGACCTCCCAACGAGCTTGGAATTTTGACGATCTTACCCGCCAGTGCGAGAGAATTTGGCACCATATCCCTAAGGAGGACACCCAACAACTCTATCAATCATTGCCAAGCCAAATGACTACTAGCAAAGGGCCAGAGGTAGACCAACACATTACTGACTTGTTCAATTTGTGAGCTCTTTCTCTTGAATAAAACATCCAATTTTTCGGAAATTGTAATCATTGGTTTCTCTGCACATGTACATCAAGTATATCGACCTCGTGATGACTGGGTGTTGTGTGCTGTCCTTAGGTTAGTTAGGTTTAAGTAGTTCTAAGTTCTAGGGGACTGATGACCATAGAAGTTAAGTCCCATAGTGTTAAAAAAAATCGATTTCCATCCCATTTGGACAATTCCGTCATGGTGCGTCTTTTTTTTGTCTCAGAGACTATATAGAAGTATACCAGACGCAAAGTACGCAAGACTGTAGAAAATGTGTGAAATTGTGAATGATAAGGGCACATTCAGCTTTTTACTCTTTATCCCAACATGATTTACTAATTGCACCTGAAAGACGAGGTGTTAATGATTTGGAAATTGAAGTTAACTTTAGCAAAATAGCACACACACCTTCGTCATACAAAACACGGAAAGTCGACAGCTGAAACGAAATTGTAATTCTAAATGCATAGGAACGCTTGCCGAGCCATTTATTGCCGCTACGTTGTTTCGAAGCTGTGTAGATTCCAGATATTTCCTTACCTGCGTAGCAAGGGCATGCGGCTCTTGCCCGTCACTCTGTGAGTGAATGCCATGTGATGTCGAGTCAATGAACTACTGAGGAAGCAGTGGCTATTGCACTCTCTGTTCAAAAGAGAACGCACAAATGATGACAAGTAAAGGTTAGTAGAGATTCGTGCTTCTGTGAAAAGATATATGCGTGAAGCATACAACCATTCTGGTGCGGCAGTTGAAGATAGGGAAACGAAAGCCGAAGTTTTAAATTTCACATTCAAGAAATGGTTCACACGGTAGAATCGTAGGAACATATCGTCGTCTGACCATCGAACAGACTCCAGTATGGGTGACATAGTAATAAGCATCCCTGACGTAGTGAAAGAGTTGAAAACAAACAAGTCGCCAGGTCCGAATGGAATACCAGTTCGTTTTTTTAAAGAGCACTCTAAGTCATTGGCCCCTCACCTAACTTGCATTTATCTCGAATCTCTAACCAAGCACAAAGACCAAAGCAACTAGAATAAAGCACAGGTGTCTTCTGCGTATAACAAGAGCAAAAGAACGGACCCCCAAAATTACAGCCCAATGTCCCTAACATCGGTATGCTGCAAAACGCTTGAACATATTCTCAGTTAGAATATAATAAATTGTATTGAGACTGAGAAGCTTATGTCCACGAATTTAGAAAGCAATGCTTACGCGGCACTCAGCTTACCGTTTTCTCAGATGACATACAGCGAACTATAAATGAAAGGCAACAGGCAGAATCCATATTTCTGGATTTCCGAAAAGTGTTTGAAATGGTGTCCCATTGCAGCCTGTTAAAGAAGGTAGGAGCATACGGAATGGGTTCAAATATGTGTGAGTGGCTCAAAGACTTCGTAAGTTATGGAACCCAGTATGTTGTCATCAACGGCGAGTGTTCATTACTGACAAGGGTATCGTCAACAGTGTCCCACGGAAGTGTGACAAGACTACTATTATCCTCCTTACGCATAAATGATTTGGCTGACGGGGTGGTCCAAAATCTGCGGTTTTTTGCTGATGATGCTGTGGTGTACGGTAAGGTATAAAATTGGGTGACTGTTGGAGGATAGAAGATGACGTAGACAACATTTCTAGTTGGTATGATGAATGGCAGCTAGCTCTAAATGTAGAAAAGTGTAAGTTAATATAGATGAGTATGAAAAACAAACAGATTGAGCAATAGTAGTGTCCTATTTGACACAGTCACGTGGTTTAATGCTATGTGAAATGGAATGAGTAAGTGAGGATTGTGATAGGGAAGGCAAATGGTCGACTTTTGTTTGTTAGGAGAATTCTAGGAATGTGTAGCTCATCTGTAAAAGAGGCCGCATGTATGACGCTAGTGCGATCTATCCTTGAGTACTGCTCGAGTGTCTGGGATCCATACTAGGTCGGATTAAAGGAAAACATCGAACCAATTCAGAGGTGGGCTGCTAGATATGTCACTGGTAGATTCAGGCAAAACAACAGTGTTACAAGGATGCTTTGGGAACTCAAATGGGAATTCGTACACAGAAATCGACGTTCTCTACGAGGAACACTACAGAGAAAATTTGGAGAACCGGCATTTGAAGCTAACCGCAGAACGATTCTTCTGATTCCAACATATATTAAAGGTAAGGACCAGGAAGATAAGGTACGAGAAATAAGGGCTCATACAGAGGCATATAGACAGTCGTTTTTTCCTCGTCCTATTTTCGAATGGAACAGAAAAGGAAATGACTGGTAGTAGTATGGGGTACCGTCCGCCACGCGTCACGTATGGTGGATTGCGGAGCATCGATGTAGATGTAGATTAGAAGTAGTTATCAGTTTCAGGTTTCTTTATTTGCTCATTCAGTTCCATCAGTTTTGAATCACTGTATCCTTTTGCTACCACATCAGAAGCTTTGTGACCAACAAAGTATAGTTAATCATTTATTATATGACTAACTGTCTTGTGTTGAGTTCTACCAAATTTTGAAACACAATACACGTACGAAAAATCCTACTTCTAGAAAGTACGACTTCACGTTCCTCATAAATGAGTTTTCCTGTGGAGTTAGGCCATCTATGAATAGCGTTAGACGTTCATGAGGTTACTAGCTGTAGGGGGAAAGTGGAGCAGAAGTAGTATGTCTGAACACTTCAGAATGTATTTCTGTGTTACACTTTTGGTGACTGAGTAACATGTTTGCTTCCCTAAGTGGGTTCCTATGAATATCTGGCAGATTTAGACGCCCTATTACCTTTAAGGGGAAAGTAGGTCAGAGAGAGGTGTCTAAGTGCATTTTAGATCTGGAATGTTCTACGGGTTTCAGTCAACAGGGGCAGAATACGTGTTAGCTATGAATAGGAGGCAGACTTGGACACATAGGAGATCAGAATGTTGTACTTGTATATGTGCGTGATCCATCATACGCTCTGGCGAAAGTAGCACAGCATTGAGAAGTTCGGTTAGTCACCCTGTTTAAAGGCCACACCGCACCAGTGACGTCGTACATCAGCCATCACGTTACATCAGATTCTGCTCGGCACCGTGTGGGGATAAGCAGCAACGTAAAGTCGGTCAGTCATCATGTGAATCACCGCGTGCGGCCCAGCAGAGCGGTATTGGACCCGGTCCGGTGAGTCGACACGGATGGGCTGCAGCACAGCCGCCTTGGACTGGGGCAATGGATGTCCAGCCCAGGGTGGCGCTCACAAACTTTGCGCCATGTGCAGAAGAAACTTCCCGCATTTTTCTTTAAATAACGATACACCACAAGAGGGCCACCAGCTTTTAAACATTAAATATGAGCGTAGCACAAGTGTATCTAAACTTAGCACAAGTCACCTCTAGGGATTCTAAACCTATACTGGCAGTCATGCAACCTGTGAATTCAGATGTATAAGGAGAAATGGTTTAAACGTGTAGGCTGCTCTGTTTTTAAGCTTAGGGCAAGTGGACTCTTAGCACCAGTGAACTGTCAACCACATAGGTTATGATCTTTGGCTAACTCCACTATCTTGAATTCTATACTTAGTACAATTGACTGCCAACCTGTGAACGTATCTGCAAGTCCACTATCCTGTGTTCTGATATCGCAGATGCTGTGCTCGTATCTCTAGACCAGTCTTCTGGCAACTATGCTGCCTGTACTCCTATCTCCAGTTCCACCATTTTGGATTGTGACTCACAGAGCTCTGTTCATATTTTCAGGTCAGCTGTTTTGAAATTTTCACCAATAGGATGATTGTCCAATTTTGAACTTCCCACCAACTTACACCTAGGACAACTGGGCTCTGAGCTTTGATGTTGTAGGATTGGGGGAAAACTATGTAGCACAGTTGGGGTATTTGATTCCTCGCTATTTTATACATGTGGAAATAACCCTATGAAGTCATAGGATTGAGGGAGGGATTGGGAGTAGAAATCTGGCAACGTTTCGCAGTGACATGACTGGAAATCTGGAACAATGCAAGCTGTGCTCAGACTCGTACAACTATACGGCTCCGACTGATGGTCACAAGAGTACATTAGCATTGAAACTTCCTGGCAGATTAAAACTGTGTGCCGGACCGAGACTCGAACTCGGGACCTTTGCCTTTCGGCCGGCCGAAGTGGCCGTGTGGTTCTAGGCGCTGCAGTCTGGAACCGCGAGACCGCTACGGTCGCAGGTTCGAATCCTGCCTCGGGCATGGATGTGTGTGATGTCCTTAGGTTAGTTAGGTTTAACTAGTTCTAAGTTCTAGGGGACTAATGACCTCAGAAGTTGAGTCCCATAGTGCTCAGAGCCATTTGAACCTTTCGCGGGCAAGTGCTCTACCACTGAGCTACCCAAGCACGACTCACGTCCCGTCCTCACAGCTTTACTTCTGTCAGTACCTCGCCTCCTACCTTCCAAACTTTACAGAAGGTCTCCTGCGATCCTTGCAGAACTAGCACTCCTGAAAGAAAGGATATTGCGGAGACATGGCTTAGCCACAGCGTGGGGGATGTTTCCAGAATGAAACATTCACTCTGCAGCGAAGTGTGCGCTGATTTTGAAACGTCCTGGCAGATTAAAACTTTGTGCCGGATCGAGACTCGAACTCGTGACCTTTGCCTTTCGCGGGCAACCACTACCTCGTCTCCTGCCTTCCAAACTTCACAGAAGTTCTCCTGCGAAACTTGCGGGACTATCTCTACTACAAGAAAGGGTATTACGGAGACATGGCTTAGCCACAGCCTGTCTCGAACCTCGGTCCGGCACACAGTTTTAATCTGCCAGAAAGTTTCAAAATCAGCGCACACTCCGGTGCAAAGTGAAAGTTTCATTCTGGAAACATCCCCGAGGCTGTGGCTAACCCATATCTCCGCAATATCCTCACTTCCAGTAGTGCTAGTCCGGCAAGTTTCGCAGGAGAACGTCTGTGGAGTTTGGAAGGTAGGAGACGAGGTACTGGCGGAAGTAAAGCTGTGAGGACGGGGCGTGAGTCGTGCTTGGGTAGCTCAGTGGTAGAGCACTTGCCCGCGGAATGCAGATGTCCCGAGTTCGAGTCTCGGTCCGGCACACAGTTTTAATCTGCCAGGAATTTTCAGAATCAGCGCACACTGTTCTGCATTAGCATTGATCATGGACTGTGCTGTCACCAGATCTGGTAGGGTATATACGTGGCCTGAACAGGTTCAGAGTTGTGTGATTGCTGTGAAGGACATGGAGATGCTACGTAGTCGTATGAAACAACGTCATCAGCACCTGACAGAATTTAAAAATGTCCTCATTGTGGGTGTCTATCCCCCCAGCTGGTCGGATTGGGCAATTGGGCAATATACAGACTTCTAAGGCATTCATACATGACAATGGACTGTAGGGGAACGTTATGGAATGTATACTCTTTCTCACTGTTTGGGTCGACAACGTCAGACAATCAAAAGGCGATATCGCCGTATTGTGAACCGAGAACATCGTAACTCCCACCACACGCACCTGTCATCCATGAAGATGTAGTGGGCCGCTTGCAACGTTCTGTATCACCCCATACCGTCGGTCAGAGGCTAGCAGCAGCCGGACAAGGGAACTACCGTCTCATGTGTAGGACGCCATTAATACCGATACACAGATGGCTGTTGTTGGAGTGGTGTTTTCACCAGGAAGCATGGACTGCTAATGAGTGGAGCGGAATTGTGTGTTCAGTGACGAATCACGGTTCTGCAGTACCCCAGATGACGATAGTCGGCGAGTGTGCGGCGATTGGAGGAAGGTCCCATTCTTCCAATGTTTTGGAGCGGTACAACCATGTTACTCCTGGAGTCATGGTGCGGGGAGCCGTCAGATACTACTTCAGGTTACGGTTGGCAGTAACTGAAGAAATCCTGGCGGCGCAACAGTAGGTCACGGACATCCCACATTCTCGCGTGTTATTTCTTGTGTGATAGTAACGTGGTACCATTTTTCGACAGAGCAAAGCTCATCAAGTTTCATATGTCTCTATGAACAATCTGCGTGATGTTGAGGTGACCTGTGGCGAGCAACATCCCCAGAATTATCTCCAATACAACAAGTGTGGAACCAAGTCGGACGTCAGCTCTGTCCCAGTACCAGTATCCAGTATAGCAAGGATGAGTTACGGAAGTTGTGGGCCAGCGTGTCTCAGGAAGGGATACAATGGTTTTATGATAACGTTCCGAACGGAATCATTACATACATCCAGGCCAGAAGGTGTGCAGTGTCATGCTGATATAAGGGCTTGTAAATTTGACTCGATTTCGTAATCACTGCTGTAACGTCGCATATCCTCGTCTCAAGTTTAATTTCGTTTCCTCTTCTCGTTTTGTGTGCTTCACTTCCTTGACCGACAGTTTATTTCTGTGTCAAAGATGAAATTTACTTTTCACGATAAACAGTTATAATGTAATGATGTCACTGTAGCCCGAAAATTGGTTAACTAAATAAATTTGTACTGTACAACAGCCGAAATATTACGCTTTCTGTTCAAAAATAAGAAGTTGCTCTACCAAGTAGCGACGGAAGCATCGATTAATAGGAGGTAGAAGAGCTTACGGAAAAGATGCTGTATTCGACACCACTGGGAACCAAGTGCAGTGCGTACGAGCCGTCGCGGAGCATTCCGTCGAGGTCGGAGAAAGGCATGACGCTCTGGGAGTCGGCCAGGAAGGAGACGAGCAGCCCGCAGGAGGCGCTCACCATGAGGAGCCCCAGCAGCTGCGCAGACACCGCCAGCAGCCGCCGCGCGCAGCCACGAGATCGCTGCGGCTGGCCTGCAGGCAAACCGTTTCATGTCTCCTGGTAGTCATTTTATGTTATGTTATGCTGCCCGGGGACCTAGAAAAGACGGAGAGGCTCCGTCCCTGCGCAGCCGCAGTGGTCCGCTACCCTATGACGAATACCGCAGTCCACTTCACCCCTCCGCTGAAACACACCGAATCCAGGGTTATTGTGTGGTTTGGCCCCTGGTGGACCCCCCAGGGAACGTCTCACACCAGACGAGTGTAACCCCTATGTTTGCGTGGTAGAGTAATGGTGGTGTACGCGTGCGTGGAGAGCTTGTTTGCGCAGCAAACGCCGACATGGTGTAGCTGAGGCAGAATAAGGGAAACCAGCCCGTATTTGCCACGGCAGATGGAAAACCGCCTAAAACCCACTCACAGACTGGCCGGCTCAACGGACCTCGACACAAATCCGCCGGGCGGATTCGTGCCGGGGACCGGCGCTCCTTCCCGCCCGGAAAGCCGTGCGTTAGACCGCACTGCCAACCGGGCGGCCGTCTGGTGACCCTACATCAGTTCGAGTTCTGCTTTAACAATTTCTCAGCCTGTAAGTGTTGAACTTGCCCATATCACACGTATTTTCTGACACATTACCTCATCAAAATAGCAGACATGAACCACCCAACAGTAACCCATACGCCAAATATGTGTGTCTAAGCAAGAAATGTAGAGGAGAAATCAATAACAGGCTAAGTGCAAACAGACTGATTCCGAATTATTAATTCTTTTTTGTTTTGACAAAAAATATTTTAATGTAAAATCCTCAACAATAATTTTTATTTATTGACTACAGTATGGGTCACACAGCCCGGCCGTTGAGCCGCGCGATCTAACGCACTGCTTTTCGGGAGGGAAGGCGTGCCGGTCCCCGCCACGAATGCGCCCGGCGGATTAGTGTCGAGGTCCGGTGTGCCAGCCAGTCTGTGGATGGTTTTTATTTTGGTTTTCTATCTGCCTCGGCGAATGCGAGCTGGTTCCCCTTATTCCACCTCAATAACACTATGTCGACGATTGCTGCGTAAACACTTTCTCCACGTACGCGTAAACCATAATTTCTCTACCACGCAAATATTGGGGTTATACTCGTCAGATGTAAGACGATCCCGTGGGAGAGGTGGGTGGTTGGGGGATGGGGGGGGGGGGGGGGGTGCGGGTCCTCTGGAGGTCGAACGGCACAATAACCCTGGGTTTGATGTGGGGCGGCGGTGGGGTGAGTGGACTGCTGTAACCTGTTGTGGGGTTGTGCACCACAGCGGGCTACTGCGGGGACGAAGCCTCTCCGTCGTTTCGAGGTTCCCAGTTTCATACAATAGAATACATTAAAATGGGTCACACATCTACTGCAGTTGTTTGTAAAAGATCCCTTCGTTTTACCCAGGAAATGAATATTTTATTCAGAAATCTTAGAACGTGCTAAATGCTACACAGGTATTGGCAAAACGAGGTAAGTGGCAATGAAAGAAATCTCAAGCATTTGTAAATTTTGTTAATAAAAAAACATTTTACAGATACATTTTACAGACACGCTATCCTGTGATTAAATTGCTTTTAATCCTTCTTTTAATTTTATAGAGCACAAAGCAATTTTAATGGATTAACTGTTCGAAAAATTTTCTATTAGCTACTTTGTAATACGGTAGCATCTGTTGCAGGTCCTATTCCTTTTCAGCTGAGTAGCTGTTTTCACGTTGTTGCGACGATAAAAGAAATCTCTTTATTATCTAAGTGGTAATCGCTTTCTTGAAAATCGTGTAGATGCTCCAATCTTCAAGTTCGTTAAACGTTATCTCATCTTGACGACACCAGGTGCAACTTTTCTAAATTGGATCCATCTACATTTGAAAATATTTATTTTCTTTATGTTAATATGTGTATCGACAGCTTTTTTAAAATAAAAAAGTACTCGGACTGGAGCATAGTAACTAAGAATAAATTTTACCGGGTCCGTAGGTGCTCGACACTCTGACATTCTTCCAGCCTCTTATGTTTTTCAATCTGGAAAAATCATTGTCACACGCTTAAAACAATTACAAAGATTTGTGGCACTTGGCCCACTTTAGCCTCACCAGTTGGCCGCCACGTACCCCTCATGCTATCCATCGGACCTTTGGTTTTGAACATATACTTCGTTCGGTTGGCACCAAGTAGGTAAACACACCTAAGAGGAGGAAACACGAAATGGAGTTGTAATATTTACATTGTTAAAAGCAGTGTCCGAAGAATAGTCATATCGAGTGGCAAAACAACAATAGTACACCACAAAAAAGAAGGAGAACCATGCTGAACAGAGTGGAGAAGGTCAGAACTCAAAGTTGTACTTATATGTCCGTAATAAAGTGGTAGTGCGACCTCCAGACCAGATGAGAGGAAAAAGTAATTACTTTTTTACCAAGTTTGTTTGTGTGGCCATCCTCCGCAGCAAGCATATAAATACTTGTTTTGTAAATAAAACTGCCTTTCCCTTCTGTTAGTTACTTCACTTATTTATTTATCCCGTTCGCGTTTCGCCTTCTCCTGTTCTAACGCATCATCAGTGGGATCTGTAACGATACAGTTTTGTTAGTTTTAGATTATCAAACAGTTCACTTCGTAATTGTTTTTTGTACTAAAAGTAATTACTTACTATTTGTTGATCTACGTTTCCTCACATCTGGTCTGGAGGTCGCACTACCAAGTTTATCACTGCCATATAATCACATATTTGTGTTCTGGCCTTCCTCACATTGTTCACCATGTTTCTCACTCTTTTTTTGTGGTGTACTATTGTTCTTTTGTCACTCGATACAACTATTTCGCCGTCCACAGTTTTTTACAACGTAAATATTGCGACTCCATTACGTGTTTCATCTTCTTCGGCATGTTTGCCTATTTAGTGCCCAACTAACGAAGTGTATGTAAGAGACTAACTTCTATTTATGATGTTTATACCGTGTGTGTGCATGAGTGAGAGAGAGAGAGAGGGATAGAGCCAACGAGTTTTTTTTTTTTTTGTGTACTAGCTGTTAATGAGTGATTGAAAAATTGATTTTTCGTTTCAATATTCTGTAGAGGGGTTCATGGATGGGTGAGTGTAAAGATGTTGGGTTCTATTATTATACTGGACAGTATTATTATGTTAATCCTTTTTGCGAACGTAATTCTATTATTTTATCTAATAGTGTAAATAATGAATTGCTTTGCATGTGTACTTGGTCATTCAACAGGATTTTCCCTTCTGCTTTGGTTTTATGTATGTGATAATTTTCCTGCATGGTTGGGAGGTGTTTTTTATTATTGATTCTAATTATTCTCATGTCATCTTCCCCAGTGGTTGGTTTGCGGTCATTTTCTCTTAGGTGTTCTGCAAATGTGGAGTGGTTTGTCTCATATTTCCAAGCTCTCATGTGTTCTTTGTATCTGACATCAAATGTTCTGCTTGTTTGTCCAATGTATGTGCCTTCACAAGTGTAACAATGTAGTTGATATATCCCTGCTTTCTGGTATATATCTCCCGTTTTTGTCAGTTTTGGGGTGTATTTTTGTATAGAATTGTCTGTTCTGCATACTATGTTTACTCCCTGTGTTTTGAAAATATTGGTGATTTTATGGGTGAGTTTGTGTTTGTACGTCACTGTGTACCATATCGTGTTTTCTTTCATCTTTTTCTGATTATCCTGTACAGTCGTTATGGAACTGCGTGTTTGTGTTAGGTTCGTTCGTGTTGTTGTCTGTGGTTTGGTTTTTTCTGCTTTTATTATACTTTTAAATTTGTTGTTTAGCTTTGTGACTGTGTGTTATTATTGTAACCATTATTTTGTTCTCTCTGTATTATTATGTCCAGTTCTTTTTGGTAGCTTTCTTTGGTGAGTGGTACTGTGTTGAGTCTATGGAGCATGTGTTGAAGTGCTGCTTGCTTTTGTACATGTGGGTGGTTCAAGGATTTGGGAATGGTAATGTCCGTTGCTGTGGGTTTACAGTAAATTTCAAACATATACTTATTGTTTTGTTTTTTGATTGTGATATCTAGACAGTTGATTTGGTTGTTCTGTTCTCTTTCAATTGTGAACTTTATATATTTATGTATTTTGTTGGTGACAGTATGTAGTTTTTCAATTTTTGTTTGTGGTTATATTAAGCAAAGGATGTCATCCACATACCTGAACCAATATAATATGTTGTATTCTTTTGTTACTATTTTTGTGAAAATGATCTCTTCAATGTGGTTTACAATTATATTTGCTAAGGCTCCTGAAACTGGGGACCCCATTGGTAATCCATCTTCTTGTAAATAAAATTCATTATTGAATAGGAAGTAATTTTGTTCTGTTATGAGCTTTATTAGTGTGCGTATTTGGTTAATCTGTTCATCAGGGAGTTGATTATAAGTTTTCAGGTTCTTATCTATTGTTTCTTGTACTGGTATGTTGGAATACATGCTTTCTATATCAAATGAGAGGAGTGTTGAAGTGTGCAGGATTTTTATATCTTTTATTTGATGTATTAGCTGTGTAGTGTTTTTAATGGTTCTGTCTTCTTGTACTTTGCAATTTTCAGACAGTAATTTTGACATGTATCCTACAAGCTTGGCAGTGGGGGTTTTTCTGAAATCCAGTACTGGCTTCACAGGAAGATTCGGTTTGTGAATTTTTGGTTGGCTTCGGAGGACTGGTGAAGTGGGATTGATCTGTGTCAACTTTCTTTTCTCTGTGTTACCCAGTATGATGTCAATATTTTTCAAAGTTTTTTTACTTTTGTCTGGAATCTGTTTGTTGGGTCTAATTTTAATTTTGTAATGTTATTTTGTGAGATGAATTCTCATGTTTTTTCAATGTATTGTTCTTTGTGTATCAGTGCTACTGTGTTTCCCTTGTCTGCTTTTGAAATGGTAACATTTTCATTTTGAAGATTTCTCCTAAGTTTTCTGAGAGTTGCAGATTCTGTGATTTTATTGTTTTTGTGTTGTTGTGTTTTTATACTGGTTATTATAATCTGGATTTCTTTTTTCACTAGTTCTCTAGTTAATTCATTGTTGACATTGCTATTTTCATTCCTGTCTTCTCTTGTCAAAACACTTTCTGCTTCTATAATTAGATTTTATAAGTAATCTTCATCTATTTCTGAATTTACATTGTATTTTAATCCTTTCTCCAACAGCTGTCTTTCTTTACTGTTTAACTATGTGTCCGTAAGGTTCACTTAATCTTCGGTAGATTTTGTGTGTGTGTTTTTCTTGGCTGTGAGTAAAGGTATTATGTTGTGATGTTCGCAAAAAGGATTAATACAATAGTACTGTCCAAAATAATAATAGAACCCAACATCTTTACACTCACTTATCCATGAACCCCTCCTTAGAATATTGAAACGAAAAGTCAAATGAGCTGTCAACAAAGTTTTGAACCACTCACTAACAGCTAGTACACCCCCTGCTAAAAAAAAACCTCGTCGGCTCTATCCCCCTCTCTCTCTCACTCATACACACCCACGGTACAGACATCATAAACAGAAGTTAGTCTCGAACATAAACTTCGTTAGGTTGGCAACAAATAGGTAAACATACCAAAGCAGATGAAACACGTAATGGAGTCGCAATATTTACGTTGTGAAAAACAGTGGACGACGGAATAATTGTATCGAGTGACAAAAGAACACTAGCACACCACAAAAAAGAGTGAGAAACATGGTGAACAGTGTGAGGAAGGCCAGAACACAAATATGTGATTATATAGCAGTGATAAAAGTGGTAGTGAGGAAACGCAGATCAACAAATCGTAAGTAATTACTTCTTTTAGAAGAAAATCGCGAATTGAACTGTTTAATAATCTAAAACTAACAAACCTGTATCGTTATAGATCTCACTGATGATGCGTTAAAACAGGAGAACGCGTATGGGATAAATAAAGTAACCAGCAGCAGAAAAAGGCAGTTTTATTTACAAAACAAGTAATTACTTTTTACACAAAAATCGCGACATGAAGTGTTTGATAATCTAAAAATAACGTAACTGGGTCGTTATACATCCCACTGATGATGCCGGCCGCGGTGGCCGAGCGGTTCTAGTCCCTTCAGTCCGGAACCGCGCGACTGCTACGGTCGCAGGGTCGAATCCTGCCTCGGGCATGGATGTTTGTGATGTCCTTAGGATAGTTAGGTTTAAGTAGTTCTAAGTTCTAGGGGACTGCTGACCTCAGATGTTAAGCCCCATAGTGCTCAGAGCCATTTGAACCATTTGATGCCTTAGAACAAGGAAAAGGTGAAACGCGTCTGGGAAAAGTAAATTGAGTGGCAGCAGGAAAAGGCGTTTTTATTTACAAAACAAGTATTTGTATGCTTTCTGCGGAGGATGGCCACGCAAACAAACTTGTTATATCCGCACAATGTTCACTGATCTTTCGTGTCACAAAATTTCATGTTAGTCAGTCAGCTTGACTCTAATAATTAGTAATCCAATAAACTTCACGAAATCGAACAATACCGAACAACGAGTGAAACATTCAAAGCTCAACCACATCACTAGCTAAAAATGACCAAGTGCCGCACTTATTGCGCACCGCAAAATCTTGTCACTGCCCATTGTACAATACTCAAAATATTACTCCATATGTAGAAAACAAAGTATATCCAATTCAGAAACTAGTGTTTTGTTCATAAAGCATTGCAAATTACATGTTTTCAGCGACCCCGGGAGTCGCCACAGGCGAAAGCGGAACTATCTGCTGTACAAAATATGTTGCCGGCACTCTCCAACCTCTCTCCATATCCCTGGAGTAACGAGAGACGTGATCCCTTCCCACTTTAACCGGGCCATAGGGGCGCTACTCTGAATCTCCGACTTCCTCGCCGATCAACAGGATCCTGTGACCAGTTAAAAGTGCTCGTTGCCAACTAGTGTGGAATGTCCCATAGGCTAAAAATAAAGGATGTAAGTAGGCTGCTTATGTGTATGTATGTTGGCAGCGCTATGTAGCGCTCTTCATTAATAACTTTGACAGCGCTGTGGCTGGTCGGACTAGTGGTGGGAGGGGAACAGCCAGCAGTGATGGAAGTTGGGAGTGAGTAGTCAGCAGTGATGGTTAGAGGTTAGAGGTTAATAATTAGCAGTGTTGGAGGTTTGGAGTATTAGCGCGAGCGGACGGTCTGAATGTGTATACGTCATGGAGATTTATTACTGATGATTATATATATATTTTTTGAACTGGTTGTCACTTGATTAAGGTAAAATCTGCTAAATACATTGTTTGCTCTGCAACAAAATATTTCCTTTGCTAACCATATGCACATTAGTAGTCAGAGCCGTCAGTAGTTAGACTCTCTTATTTAGCTGGCAGTATTGGCACTTTTATCGCTGTTGTTTGTGTAATGAAGATTTTCTGTGAGGTAAGTGACTTATGATATGTATAGGTTATTGTTAGAATTTCTTCTAATTCAGGGCCATTCTATTGTATTAATTATTGGAAGTCAGGTTATTATTTTTTGAGCTGTCAGATTGCGTTGCGCTAGATTATTGTGGGTTAGTGTTGAATCGATAAGAATAAGTAAAGAGAAAGTGGGCACAGTACGGTCAGTTTCACTCATCAGGTTCAGAATTAAACAACGTAGAAGTTTCACCTTCTAAGTGATTTATGTTTAAGTAAAAATTTATTTAAATAAAGAAGTTTCGGGGATTAAGTTCATATGACTGGAGAGGCCATGCGACTGCACTTCCTCAGCCAGTCTACCCCTCATTAAAAGTTTGTGTTAGGTACTGTCGTACGAGACGTAGAAAATGGAGTGATGCCCCATCGTGTACACAGGGTGATTTAGTGACGATGCTAAAACCGTTAAGGTATGACTGGGAAAGATAATCGTGTCTATATGAGGTAATGGGTCCTGTTCACGCATTGATACTAAAGCGAACCTGATGCCTTGCTTCCATGATCACGCAAGGATTTGCATTTACCTACATGTTACTATTGTGTGAATTTATTATTCCACTGTGTGTGAATCCTATATCAACCGTAAATACAATGCAAGTGGACCTTTAGTAGACTCAGTTGTCACTTGTAATCTGGTAAGGTGACTGGGAAGCCTGACCTTAGGAACGACCCTGGGTCTGCAGATTGGTTCAAATGGCTCTGAGCACTATGGGACTTAACTTCTGAGGTCATCAGTCCCCTAGAACTTAGAACTACTTAAACCTAACTAACCTAAGGACATCACACACATCCATGCCCGAGGCAGGATTGGAACCTGCGACCGTAGCGGTCACGCGGTTCCAGACTGTAGCCCCTAGAACCGCTCGGCCACCCCGGCCGGCGTCTGCAAATTGTTGGAGCACCCTGATGAAAACATTTTTTAGATGGAATACTGCGTCGAGGTTATCATCGTACATAAAATATTCCTGTCGATTAACGTCATTGGCCAAACCACTGGAAAATATCGTATTTGTTATCTCCCGCTTAGAATAAAGAGACAACATTCCACTGTTTACGATGTTCGCAATCCATAGAATTACTAATCTTGTTCTGATGCCATCACATCCTCAAAACTACATGTCAGGGATGACTAATACAAAACACAATTTTAAGTGCCACGTCTGACAATAGCGTCAACCCAAACTCGCAGGACTAAATACAGAGACAAAATACTTCAATAAGAAATAAGCTACGAAAGTTAACGAGAAGAGAGCCTACACTACTGAGTACTGACCGATCTCGACATAAGTAAAATGGCCGATATCTCGATATAAGTATGTCTGCGGATGAATATTTATAGGTCCATTTTGGAGTGTTTACCAGTATTATCTCTTGTGGGAATGTGGGACACTTTTAAAAGAATATTCTGTGTAGGGAAGCTGTCACATCAGAAAATTGTTATAAAATGCAGGAAGAACTGTAGGGAACTGGAACTTAGTGGGACTGGCAGTTGACCGTCAACATAAACATAATGCGGATTAACAGAGGGAAACACTCTCTGCTGTTCCATTACGATAGCCATCCATTGTCCGGAAACAGTCACATTTGAAAAATACGTCGCAATTTAAAATAGAATGACACCGTAAAAACAAATGTAAGGAAGATGTATGCCAGACTTAGACTGAGACTAAATCATGAGGCAACACGATCCACCCACGAAAGAGATAGTTTACAAAACCTACTTTGTAACATTTTGAGTATTATTCTTAACGCGCGACTCTTTTGAGGTAATATTACTAAGGGATATAGGGAATAACGAAACAAAAGAAGCAAGTTATGTCATTCAATCGTTTAGTTAGCGGTATAGCGTCGCGGAAATGTTCATCCAGCTCCAGCATCACAGAGAAGTATGGTGTTTACATCGGGAGAACGCACATTCCAAGAAGGGTCAAGCAACATACTACTTCCTCTGGCATCGCAAAGTGATCATGAGGGGGAAATCAGAATAGTTTGAGTCGTTCGAAGGCTTTTACACAATCGTTCTTCACGAGCATGACTCGCGGGTGGAATAGGAAAGAGAGCAATGATAATGGCAGTGGAAGTATTCGCCATCACACATCTTATGGTGGCTTGTGGTGTGCTTATGCTGATGTCGATGTAGACTCTAGATCGCAGGGTTATAGACTAATGCTCCATCTAAGTCGAGATCATTATTAACGAGAATTAGCTGAGTTGAAAGACCAAGAGGACGAAATCGACCCCCGCAGATTTAAAGGCTGCACGAGTGGCCAAACGAGGGTTGGGACCCCACTGCCCTCCTCCAACTGCTCCATCGCCTTCCAGCCACATACGAGGACAATGTGTTAACTTTTGGGCCGCGCGGGATTAGCCGAGCGGTCTAGGGCGCTGCAGTCATGGACTGTGCGGCTGGTCCCGGCGGAGGTTCGAGTCCTCCCTCGGGCATGGGTGTGTCCGTGTGTGTGTGTGTTTGCCTTTAGGATAATTTAGGCTAAGTAGTGTGTAAGCTTAGGGACTGATGACCTTAGCAGTTAAGTCCCATAAGATTTTACACATATTTGAACATTATATTTGTTAACTTTTGGGCCTTTTTGCTTGGACCACTCTTATAAAGCAGTACACTTGCTATGGCTTGAACAAGGAATTTAGTTGGTTGCCGCTGGGTGCAGGGCGATTTTGTGACTTCTGACTATGAAATGACTGTTTCAATACAGCTTATGTACTAAGCAACAGTGCAAAAGCTCTTTTATAACGTAATTGGGACAACAATTGGGCTTAACTCAACTAGAACACCGTGGTTGAATGACTGCTGAGACGTGACAGCATGCCGAGACTATGGACTCCCAAGGACACCCTTTCGGTAGTAAGCGTAGTTTGTTTTTCATAATGTGGAAGTCTATTGGAAGTAAACACATACTGCAGTGCGTGCATTCTACAGAAGCTAGACACAAATTTCCTTCGGCCACACATGCCTGTCCAAAGGAACAGGTACTGCAGCGGCTAAAGCCGTTATAAAACACATGTAATGTATTTACGATTAAGATTATGGACAACCATCATAGGTATAATGGAATGATGACAATGAAAATTTGTGTAGGAGCAGGACTCGAACCTGTGTATCCCAGTTATCGCGATTGGTCACCTTACCATTCGGCACCCTGAGCACGACTCACAGCTCGACCCAAACTTGTATATGTCGTCAACCACATGTCTACAACGTGCAGCCGTACGTTCATTACGTATATTCCCTTGCAAGGGAGACCAGGCAAGCGACTGTCAGTTAAAATGTCTCCCCTGTACAGTTATATACATAATGAATGTACAAGTGCAAGTTGTGGACACATGGTTGACGATATATGCAAATTTGGGTGTGCCCATGAGTCGTGCTCAGATAGCCCAATGGTAAGACGACCGCTCGTTACAAGCAGGATATATGGGTTCGAATGCCACTCTGGCTCAAATTTTCACTGTCTGCATTCCGTTACAGAGCTGATGGTTGTATATATTTGCAACTGCGAATAGCGAATACATTTCATGTAATGGGTGAAAGATGTGTGACGTTATATGAAGTTAGGGAGCTAATTGGCCTCCTACAATTGGTACAAGGTAAGATGAATTTGTTATACGGCTGTACACTAGTGGGCACTAGGGCTGAGGGCGCGCCACTGCAGTGCCAGCTTCCGGCTAGCTGACTGGTGGTACGAGCGAGTCCAGGTGCAGAGACAATGAGCGCATCGCTGGAAAGGGGTAAATCCCAGAGCTAGGAATTTGGATGGCTGATGCTCGCATTACCTTTGTGTAAAATATGCTCCAGGAAATGGCGGAATATCAGACACTCTTAAAGATGGCCAAATTACAGCTCTTTGAGATTCTACAATAACTCACAATACAATAATAATGCAAAACTGAATAAATTGTCGATCTCAGATAAATTAGGCATATCCAATGACACAACAGTATTTCAATACCTTTAGAACTACAGAAATTAATATTCCACGTCGAATAAACATTTACCAGAATGAACGTCTAAATTAACAATTTTTAAACGCTTCATGTGCCTGCAACAACAGCTAGCTAAGATGATAGCATTGCAGTGTAGCTATCATCCCTGAGAGCTACGTATCTTTATGCATTTTATTGGTTGATTTACGACGTCTCTTACATTTTTTTCACCATGCAAATGTTTGTCAGAACATCGTATTCTCCACACTTACACAGCAAATGAACACAGCATCGATACCTCGTATTTTGTCATACTTGTGTTTTTATCTTATGAATAGTTTACTATTTTACCAGTAATTTTACTCAAATATTAATTGTAAGTGTTATTAAAAACTGTGCTAATTTAAAAGTGGTCATTCGCATGTGTTAGCGGACACCACAGTTGTGCCCCTCCACTACTCTGCGAGTACAATCGCGAACGTAAGTAGATGACCGTGCAGTATGTTCATTCATTGTTAATTCTCGAACATATACACCAACGTATACCACACAGCGACCTATATATCTCTAGCATTCGATAATAGTGCGTAACTTGCTATCTTTCTCTCTGCGGATGACAGTCACAGGGCATTCTCGCATTCTTAGGATAATGTTAGAGACCGAAAAATCTCCTCGCATTGTCTTTGACTGACGCTCCCTGCAGCTGACCAGATGTAGACCGCTGCATTCCACATTTCGTGTAGGAACAGAGCACAAGGTTTCTCCATATGCGCGAATGTTGAGGAGGTTAGCACCCTTTATCGGTGTACAGTAGATATGAAACTGTTGTGATGATATAACAGACGGTTAAGAACAAGAAACGGGTGGTTTTTATGCATGATGGAGCTCCAGGCGGACGGAGTTTGCTGCACTTTACGTAAATGAACTACGCTAGCAAATTCTAAAGTATTGTTCTAGTGTGATGGGTCGTTACCAAGAAGGTATTGGTAAGAGAGAACATAAGCACATGCACTCCTAAGGCTACATGCACGCCTAAGGCTACAATGTTGTGCACTTAAAACACGCTATAATGATAGATCGTTGCGGTTTTCGACCTATTAGTCGTATGGAATGCAACGCTGTTACTATCCCAATGTAAGAAATATATTTCCAGCGAGTGACATACATTCTCCTTGCAAGTTTCTCTACGATAAACTATGGCGATAAACTGTATAATGAAAAACTACGCCGGGCGGGGTGGCCGGGCGCTTCTAGGCGCTACAGTCTGGAACCGCGCGACAGCTACGGTCGCAGGTTCGAATCCCGCCTCGTGCATGGATGTGTGTGATGTCCTTAGGTTAGTTACGTTTAAGTAGTTCTAAGTTCTAGGGGACTGATGATCTCAGAAGTTAAGTCCCATAGTGCTCAGAGCCATTTGAACCATTTTTTTTTTTAATGAAAAACTACTTCCCTAAAACATCTATTCCTTGTAATACACGTATAATACAGCTTTCCAGAAGCTATTGGTCATTGTTGAAATTACGATAAAGTTGCTAAAATTAATCTCACTATCAACTATGATGCCTATTATCGCTGTTGATTATCACACAATGTGATTTACACTGTGGGATGTGTAGTTTCCTGGGGGGAGTCAATGGAGCAAACGTGTTAATGTCAGTTTAGAATCTGACACAGCCGTCGAAGGCGTGGCGGAAAAAAAATGTATGGCAGTGTACAAAGCGTATTAAAGCAGAAAAAACGGTGTATCAAACAACGAAAAAGGGTCCCTCTCCGGCGACTGATAACGTGTGAGAGAAGGTTCTCATACAGTACAGGCAATGAAACTTTACTCCGGTCTGTGCAAGCGACGTCGATCACTGACCACCTGCTCCAATGGATAAATTCCTGTATATTTAATACGATCGCCGCATATGCTCGATGCCGGCATGTAGACAGTATTCGTTTTCGATTTATCGGAAGAGAGAGATGTGGTAAAAATCTTTCTGATAAAATTAACGGAGGTTTTATAGTTCGTAAGTTTTCTCTGCTGGAAGGTATACAATAAATATGATAGAATGATTGTTTGATTGACGTGAATGGATACTGAGGGACGCAGATGTGCTTTGATGTTGAGTCTTCCTAATTTTCCCAGCAAGAAACACCACCATAACTGTTCGCACTGTCGCCGTGTTGCAGGAGCAGGCTTCATTTCACGCTGACCTCACACATCGTACATGGGTGGCTGAGCTACGACAACATGTTCCCACTTCCACTGAGTGGTCAAAACACTCTCCAATAGCTTTAACTCAGCTCACTCTGTTTTTCCACAGGTTTCAGAATGTTTTGGATATTGCTCTCTCTGACTTCTGGGAAAAATTGTTAAAATTGATCTCGCTATCAGCTGCGGTGTATATTACAGTACCTCGTTCCACATCAACAGCGTCTTTCCAATCCCGACCGTCCCCTGGGTATGCTGTTCATTACTGAAGAATGATTGACTGACACCATTCTATTGAGATGGAGGAACTTTGACGGAACACAGGATATCTTCTACTTGTCGCTGTGGAACGTGGGATTAAATGTAAAGGCCATAACCTTAATACAGTTATTTGGAGGCGTTTCTCATTGCTGCAGACGCGTCCTATGCTGCAATACCATACGTATGTTTTCATTTCTATTTTTTTCCACCAATAATATAACACTACCCCTTTTTGTTTGTGCTACCTCATGGGTGTTGTGAACAGCACCTTCCAGCCATGGTCAACGTCAGAACAGTAACCAGAACAGTAATCATGTACATGATTGCAAAATGAAGGAACAATGCTTTTCGAAATGGAGCACTGAGACATCCGATACCCTGTCGATGGGAAGATGAGATTAACGTTACAGGTAATCACCTCCGAATAGCTGTTAGAAGCAATCTACAATACCGCAAACTCTTCCAGTTTCCATATTTTGCGAAGTCTTCCATATATTTGTCATTGAGAAACATCGTATCAGTGTTTTATTTCAACCTGCCTGTGTTGTGGTATCTGTATAGTTTATGCCATGTGATGGTAGAACATTTCCCCGCGAAAGGCAAAGGTCCCGAGTTCGAGTCTCGGTCCTGCACATAGTTTTAATCTGCCAGGAAGTTTCACCACCATAACTGTTTGTACTATCTCTTCTACTACCTCGTGTTGCAGGGGAAAGCTTCGTTTGGCGCTGGCCTTGCACACTGTACACGGTTGGCGGAGCTATGACAGCATGTTCCCATTTCCACCGAGTGGTCTAAACGCATTCCTGTCGCATTAACTCAGGTCGTCCTGTTTCCCCACAGGATGAAAAAGGTCTTAGATATAGCACTCGGCGACTTCCGTACAGGTCATTCCTAAGTTGGGACGATCATAAGGACTAAGTTGCAGGGAGGGCGGGGCAGAGACTTAGGAACAGTTACAAGATGTAGAGGGACTGTCTACAAACAGCGCTGGAGTTCTTGGTGCATGGGAGCCTTAGCAGATAGGTTCGAAAAGAAAAGGGGTGACTCGTTTCGAGATATGAGAGTGGTACAAATATGATTTACCAGTGGGTGTAATCATTAAAAGGCGTCTCTCCAGGCTCCAATGCAAATATGTGGTTGAATGGATTGACTCGATTCCAAATTGCGGACAGCATTTCGGACAGCATTTCTGCCTGGAAGCAAAACACTATCAGCGACCGTGTGTGCCTGTTGGCTCAAGACCACTTTTAATGCAGGGTGATGGTAACATATGCGTTATGGTTGTGTTTTTTAATAGCGCAGTCCTTACGCGAAATGTATGTTGTGGGTTGTAGAATCCCTTTGTGATCAGCTTCGGATGTCATTTCTCAATAGTGTTCCTCGAAAAGAACATCGTTTTTCCTCCATGGATTCCCAGTTGTCCTACTTGGCAAGTGAAATCCGGCTGCTGAAAAGAAATTGCTCGCCATACAAGGTGACTCTCACGATCAATTTAATTAATTAGCCTATCAAATTGATATCAATGACGTGCCGCCTGGTGGGTGGAAGAGATGGCTAGGGCACCACGGAATGTTTTTTGACAAGCATTTTTTTTTCTTTTCGTTGCGGCAATATATTTTAACGAAATTTCGCCTGCCGCTGTAGCCGAGCGCTTCTAGGCGCTTCAGTCTGGAACCGCGTGACCGCTATGGTCGCAAGTTCGAATCCTGCCTCGGGCATGGATGTGTGTTATGTCCTTAGGCTAGTTAGGTTTAAGTAGTTCTACGTTCTAGGGGACTGATGACATCAGATGTTAAGTCCCATAGTGCTCAGAGCCATTTGAACCATTTTTAACGAAATTTCAATCTCCCACCTACACAGGGCGAGACAGCCTCTTACGATTTGTTTCGTAAATGCTAGCATGATATAACATAGCATAGGTGAGTTGGGACCTGCCATTGTGTACAAAACAGCTACATTGTCTTGAAATACAACTTCTAGTTGTCAAACGTTAAATGACTATATTTTTATTCCGACATGTGTGCCAATAGCGTGAAAGATTGTCTGGAATGTTTGTTATAAAAGGTGCATGAGAGTTAATTTGTAGACACTGAATGCGAGAGATGCTCTCAGGTTGTGTACTTTTTCAACAAGCTGGAAGAAATTGCTTAATATACAATTTTTTCTTTGTAGTTTAAGTTCTCGCTTTTTCTTTACTCTGATGACAGTTTCGAAATAACGAGGACAATTGGCGGTGATCGGTAGTTCTTGCATCAAAATAGTCGAAGTTTCTTTCCCCTGATTTTATGAATGGTGGGCATGTCTCTGCTGAACATTTGTGACCGGTGTTTGTACACTTTGCTGGACGTCACAAAATAATGTGATGCGACTGCAATCGAATGTAAAAACTATACCGAATTTGCTTATAAAACTACAAGAAAATGGACTTTACCAATTTTCGTGGAAAGGCAACATTTATTATGGTCGCTATTGTGTGTTGCTTTCTATTAATAGGTGCTTGATTGTAGATGCATTGACGTCAAATACAATTGTTCTGCATCGTCGTACGGCGGGCTGCTGCGGGAAAGGGGGAGGGGGGGCATGGCTGCTGTGGTGGTCGCTGGACACAGCCGCTCTCTGCCAGGGTGGTGTGGGCGGGGGGGGGGGGGGGGGGGAAGGGCCGTGTAGGGGCTCTGTCGCTATATTTTCAATGAACAAGTTGCACTTGAGGCGGTCGTCCTTTTATCTCCTATTGTTTAGGAGACTATACACGCTATTGTGCTGGCATATAGGAGCCGCACCACGGTGGTGGCCAGATGGTGGAATGCCAAGTGCGGGCAGCAGCCTAAGAGGGTGGTAGCGGTTGTCTGAAATGCTGGGAGGAGCACTGACAGTTCTATGTCAGTTCTATGCTAGTTAATTTCCCTTTTGTGTTGTTTAGGACCGCCGTCTGAAGGCATACCGCTTGTCGCAAGTGACCTCGGAGGCTCTGGTGGGGCCGTGAGCGGGTCGGCAAGACAACAGCAAAGGGCGGGCAGTGGGGGCGCGAGACTCTCGTTGGAGCATCTTTCCGTTTGAAGAAGCATGTGTGCCGGCCGGTGTGGCCGTGCGGTTCTAGGTGCTTCAGTCTGGAACCGCGTGACCGCTACGGTCGCAGGTTCGAATCCTGCCTCGGGCATGGATGTGTGTGATGTCCTTAGGTTAGTTAGGTTTAAGTAGTTCTAAGTTCTAGGGCACTGATGACCACAGATGTTAAGTCCCATAGTGCTCAGAGCCATTTGAGCCATTTTTTTTTTTTTAAGAAGCATGTGTGCTCCCCGTAGATGGATGGATGGAGCGGGGGGGGGGGGGGGGGGTATGGGAAAGCGGACGTGTGAGGGGAAGTGAGAAGGCCTTGGTTTTCGGCAGTTTGTGATTGTACATCGAGAACAACTCATGCTGAACTACCACCCCCTTTGGAGTCGGTTACGACGTGAATTTTCGCAGTACTTATGCGCAATATGACCCATTCAATACAAGTGCTGGTTTTTCACGACAATTTTGAACTGTAATTAGAACTTTTACGCAAAGCTGTATGGCGCTTTTATGCCATCCTTGTGTAGCGCTATGCATATAGCTGTGTAATTAAGACCGACCTTTGTGAGTAATTACTTAATTAGGACTGATCTTTGCGTCAGTTTCCCGTTCAAAATAAATACACTAACATAACCTTCCTCTCCCACATCTGGACACTTTCCATGTGTTGGGGGTGCACTTGGGCTTTCCATCCAGTAGAATCAGCGTTCGACTCCCGGAAAGGGCACAGCCATTTTTGATTCCCTATCAATTCCAGGAGCCTCTGGTGATTTGATTGTGTTAGGGGGTGCCACTGGGCTTTTCGTCTGGGAAGACCAGGGTTTGAGTCCCGGAAATGGTAGTGCAATTTTTAATTTCCCGCCAGTTCCCGGGTGGGGGATGGGGTTGGATATCAGCACAGCCCTGGGACAAAGAAATTCCCGCCAAAATTCGAAATTCCCACCAAAATTCGAAATTCCCACCAAAATTCGAAATTCCTGCCAACATTCCAAATTTCCGCCAATAAGGAAGGTTGGGAGGAGGGTGCTAGGAGGAGATTACTGGGGCACACGTGCAGGCTGAGAAACGCACGTGACGACATCCGGGCCGGGGGTGGACGTGGTTGGGATGGGATGGGCGTGGACGTGGGTGAATAAGTGATCAATTTAATTTTTGCATATCGATTTGATGTCAAAAGTGGAGTCGTAAGCCCTTCTCCATACTGATTACGGATTTATGGACAGCTTTGCTGGATTCGTGGTGTCAATTCCCTCCATCAGTACTTTAGACATTAGTTGAGTCCATGCCACGTCGTGTTGCAGCACTTCTGTGTGCTCGCGGAGGCCCTACACGATATTAGGCAGATCTACCAGTTTCCTTGGCTCTTCAGTGTATATTTCGCAGAACACATTGATTAAGTCAAGGGTCAGATCTGGAAAGGTTTCTCGATTTAAAACCCATTACTGTTGAATTTTTGAAGGAAAAAATAGTGCAGGAACGAAAATTAGAACGTCCGGAATGGATAGCAGATCTCCCATTTTGAATGGACGTGACTGCTTACTGCCCACACTAATATACTGTGAAGCAACTTATTGATGATTTGATTTGAAAGCATTTAAAAAGAAAATAGCATTGTAGAAGGGAAAAATTCAGACAAGACACAGCCCAGTTCCCTATGATCACTGGCATAACAACGAGAGGCTTGAAGAATTCGTTGTCGCTTTGAAAGAATGACAAGGACATATTTCTAAACTTATTGAGGACACTGCCAATCTTACATCCGCCTACAAGCCCTTTTAGAGACCGTTTGCTGTTACAGTTAAGGTACCCTGAGCATGTCCAGGGGTAACTCACTGATCTGCAGTATAATTCTCATTTCAAAGACAAATCCTTTTACGTTAGTAATGTAAAGAGCCTCTACATTGGTTCCCTCAGATAGAGTTTCCACGTTTCCATAATAAGGTTAGAAAAGTGCTAAACTATTCCGATCAACATATTGTGTCAAAGACCTTTTCTGCGATTATGAAACTAAATACGTCATGATTATGTAGAGACCTGCAATCGAAAATCTGTGAAATTGTCCAAATCTGTCCATACGCTGATAATTTGTACGAGATAAAGTTATATTATTTGTTCAGATCGCCAAAATTAACTAAATAATACCAAAACATTGTTTTGTTTATTATATATATTGTTGAAAAATGTGACACATAAAACAGGTCTTGTGCAGTGTGACTGCACTGCCGTTTAACTGCAGAGCGTTCGTAGTTTCGGCCTCATAACGTTCAGACAGCGTTCCGTACGTTTGGGGAAAAGTGCAGCCAGGCTGAGTACTGCGGCACGGCTCGCGAGCCAAATTCGTGGCCACCCTTGATTTGGATGGTGCGTGGTATTTGAACTTTCTGGAGAATGCCTTCTTCTAACAGGACATTCCCTTGCTACTGCATACCAGTTAATGGTTTCTTCACGACGGTACTTCAGCGTACTTTGATCGTTGTGGCAGGCTATATCTTACAGACTACTTCATGCAGACATTATCTTGGCCCGTGAATTCCCCTGACCTCACCTCTCTTGACTTATTCCCCTGATGTTATGTTAAGCCCCTTGTGTACTCAACGCCATCAGGAACAGTGCCTGCGCATACGGAGTGTATCTTTTGAGCGTTTGGAGCCGTGAGAGGGGAGCGTGATGTCGTTATTTCACATTATGTAACGAAGTTGGTGGTTAGCACATTGAAGATTTGGTCTAAAGCAGCGCAGCCAAAAATTCGGTTACAATATTTGATACTACTCTACTGTTTTGTCAATAACGGTTTTCCAAACCACAGTGTTCTGGTGTTTCATTTAGCTTATTGATTATGTAGAAAATACACAGAACTGTAGAAACTTCATTTCACACTTTCAGCTATAGATTCGTTATTGGAAAATGTTCCGGAATTCATCCTCTACAAACCGCTAGATATTTAAAACGTAATGCTGTAATTTTCTCCAGCTCAAATTTTAGAACATTTGCGAACGTCCTTCTAGTTTTCTTTCTCTCTCTAACAGTGAATGAGTGTTTGTGAATGGGAAGCGTAACGAACGTATTACAATATTTCCTTAGGCATTCGCAAGAAACTACCTAAAAACATTTAGTGTTTTTCTGAATTTCCTTGTGGTCGTTTACTGTAAACACGTCACTGCATTTCTGTCCTTGCGACTGGAAATATTTCACACTGTAAACTGTGGTCTCTATGGTTTAGTTCAAAAATGGCTCTGAGCACTATGCGACTTAACTTCTGAGGTCGTCAGTCACCTAGAACTTAGAACTAATTAAACCTAACTAACCTAAGGACATCTCACACATCCATGCCCGAGGCAGGATTCGAACCTGCGACCGTAGCGGTCGCCCGATTTCAGACTGTAGCGCCCAGAACCGCACGGCCAATCCGGCCGGCTCTATGGTTTGGTTCAAATGGCTCTGAGCACTATGGGACTTAACTGCTGAAGTCATCAGTCCCCTAGAACTTAGAACTAATTACACCTAACTAACCTAAGGAAATCACACACATTCATGCCCGAGGCAGGATTCGAACCTGCGACCGTAGCGGTCGCTCGGTTCCAGACTGTAGCGCCTAGAACCGCTCGGCCACTCTGGCCGGCGTCTCTGTGGTTTGCTTGGCGTAACTGATAAGTGGTGTACTTTTTGTTTCCATTTTACGCAAAATATTTGATGACTGATCAAGTCGTCTTTTTGAGGCGCTGTGAATTTTGCTGTTATGTTTACTCGTTGCCCGCACTGCACATAAATATTGTGCGTAACATGGAAACAACGACACTGAAGGTACATCATTACACTGTAAACTACCTCATTATGATATAAAATTCTTGTAAAATAAAAATAAGTGAGCCATTTTTCAAATGTAAAACGAGGACTTTTCATTTACTGAACCTACCTTGCCGAAGAAATATTTCTATAATGTGCGTTACATTGTCGAAGACTAGACGGATGCGAGACAGTGTGGGATGGCTCCACCATGTCATTAACGTCAGGACGATGGTGAAAATAGCGATGTCAGCAGTGACAGCCGCTCCCAGGTAACAAATGGTGCGCGAGTGACTCGTGCTCAAAGACTCCTGCGGTGGTGTTTTGATGTACACATTTATTCTGCAAAAATAAAATAAAAAATCAATACATTATACACTGCAGTTGCTACAGTAAAGCAGCTTATATGATATTTTCTTACTATTCGCAATACATGTGTGTCAATACAGGATGGGGCAAATAAAAGTGGCCCGGAAGAGTGGATACGATTGGACGTGAATGTATGCATACAACCACACCCTGTGGCACGATCACCACATGTACGCCAGCCACGTGATCCACACCGGTTTACAACGTATTGCGGGCTGTGCCAATGTGACTGGAGCAGTGGAAAAGGGAAGATGGTACTCGCTGTGGAGAAGCGAGTGTTCGTTGTGGGAACTTACGTGACAAAAAGTCTTGGAAACGGTGTGTTTAGTTGTCTGATAAGAAATTTAATGGAGTCAAAGAGAGCCATGCAACGCTTAGTCAGAAAAAGCACCAGAAAGGATTTGTTCTGAACAAGTCAAAAAACATTCCGAAACGTGTCCGCACACCAGAAAATGTGGCTGCAGTTCACCAGAAAACGCTTCAGAATTTGTAATGGGACATCCTCCTTTAGCATTACTTTTCCTTAACAATAGTTATCGATGTCAGTACTATTTTTAAAATATTGGACAGCTCAGTATTATCTCTGTTGCTTTTCTGAAAACTTTCATATAATTTCATACACAGTACGCTATATTTCAAGCTAAAATTTATGAAAAGGAATTTCTTTATAAAATATGTTGATCTTATAACCGATAAGTACTAGTTCTGAATGTACAGTTAAAATTATTTTTTTACAAAGATTTGAAATTACGAATTGTTTGCACACTTAAAATTTCTATTATTAATTACGCAATCCTGTACTGTTTACTACGTTTATTCCGGGATTCATTTATGAAATAACAGTAAAAATTAATAATGTAAAAAAACTAGTAGGAATTCATTTATTAAGAAAAATTGTAAACGCTTTGGAATATTGTTAGTTACGGAGAGTCTGAGAGTAGTAAGCTTGCCTCTGATGTGATCGGACGTATTTTTGTATAATAGGTGCGAACAATATAATTCCGGCTTTGTTATTGTAGAAAACCAAAATACTGTATGATATACTAAAATGTGAGAGCATCAGTGGGAAATATATTTACGTAAAAATATTCTGCAGCAACAATCTTCCAGTTTATTTAGTTCAAACCAACCGTAAGGACCTGATGTTATATATTCAGCTTCAAGAATCAGACCCATAGATAAGAAGAACTGGAGCCATCTCAAGATGACAAGCTAAGTAAACTTGAAAGTTTATTGTAATCTTCGTTCCTCTCAAATCTTCATAAAAAGTCTTTGCTTAGTAATTACTTGGACTGGACATTGTTTAATGTCGACAATAGATGGAAAGAGGAAGGAGGGGAAAGACGGGAAATTCTACCAGATCAACTTGACACCTGTCGCAAGAGACCGGCATATCACGTCGATCATGCGGTCGAATACTCCACCTGGACCCGCACTTCAGTCTATACCGAGTTTCCGTTGTTCATGCATTAAATCCAGCAGATGCTCCTCAGCGCCTCCAGTTTTTTAAGTACCTGTTCACTGAGATAACACTGAATGGCTTGGACATGGATCTGTTCTTTATGTCTGATGAAGCCGGGTTTCACCTGAGTGGTTTTGTCAACACACAGAATCAAAGTTTCCGGCCAGCAGAGATTGTGCATAACTTGCGCGAAAAACCATTGCCTGATCCGGACGTTTGGGGTTTGGTGTGCAGTGCCTCCATACCGCCTTATTTCTTCCATCTTCTTTCATCAGATTATGATTTGGGTGCCTTACACCGCCAACATTTTGAAACCATTTGTGGTAGCAGCAACGGAAGAGGAAGAGACCTACAGTCACTTCTAACAGGATGGAGCAACTGCCCATATAGCCGGCCGAACCTTGGAGCACATTTACAGAATCTTCACCTCTAACAGAGTTTTTAGCAGAGGTCAATCTGGACGAGGCCACCTGATCTGTCAGTGTGTGATTACTCTGTTTGGGGTGTCCTCAAGTTAAGGAGTATCGCAACAACCCTCCTAGTCCTTAAGAACTTCAGAAGTACATTTCAGATGAGCTCTACATCTACATGGATACTCTGCAAATCACATTTAAGTACCTGGCAGAGGGTTCATCGAACCACCTTTAATTGCAACAATTGCAACAATTCCAGCAGTCAAACCTCGATCCGCCTTCAGTAAATTGCTGACCAGGGCCCGAAAGTACCAAGAGATGAATGGCGCTCACTTTCAGCGTCTGCTATAGTCAGGTTAGTACTTGATTGCCTTTTCTCTGCTATGTTTCTTTGTACCCTCGAACTTTGTTCTCCCAGCCACTTTTGTTTGCCCCACCCTGTAATTGATCCGACAGTAGACAACGAGAAGGACATAATATACAATATTTTTGGAACATGTTACGATATAATATCAAATTTATAATAAAACTGCGAGGAAAAAAACTAAAACTGGCTTTTTGTTAGTTGAAAGAGACAGTGTTTCATTCTACAATATATAAATGTGTACACTAAAGAGAGAGTGGCTTAAAATACTGCGTACCAGAGCTTAACATTTAATTTTTATATAGTTTTTTGTTGCTCTTTCTATATTTAATGATAACCTTTTGTTGGGGTGACATGAAGAATAAAGAAACACTTCATTATTATATCATTGATTTATGTTTGTTGTTGTGATCCATAATTTACGATCATACGGTTGAGTCATCTTCCCTTCATAATCAAGTCGTGGGAGAAGGATAGTCGGTACCTTTCTGTGTGAATTTCTGTAATTTTAGCGTCGTTTGTCATTATGTGAGACATTTGTTTGATAAAACAATACGTTTGTTGACTCAGTTTGGAACGTGAGTTCTTACAACGTCGACGTTCAACATCTTTCTTCTGACGTGTCTCACTGCACACTCTCACCCCGACCAAACAAAGCAGTTAGAAATCGTGCCGCTCTTCCTTTACTGCTAAACCAACTTGGTAGCAATTCCAGTTCGACGAGCAACACTCAAAAATTCCTTTAACATCGCTGCAGCAAATGGTCTCTGTCGAAAATCAGTTACTCTTATTTAGGACCATTACATGTTATAAAATGTCCGCCTCCGTAGCTGAACGGTCAGCGCGGCTCACTGCTATGCTGAAGACCTTGTTTCGATTCCCCGTACTGCTAGGGATTTTTCCTTGGTGGGAGGAATGAAACGATGTGCACTCAGCCTCATGATGCCAATTGTGCAGCTGCTTTAATGAGAAATAGTGGCTCCAGGTCATGAAAACTGACAACGGCTGGGAGAGCGGTGTGTTCACATCATGGCCCTTCATACCGCACACAACGACACCGTTGGCTGAGGATGACACTGTGGTCGGTCGGTACCGATGGACCCGCCAAGGCCTGTGGACTGAGTTACAGATTCTGAATTAAAGTCCGCAGCCGCGATTTTCTGTCTGTATGTGAAGGATAATCTGAGGAACTACTGTAGGAATTTTGCTACGGTTTTCAGTAATAGATATACAGATTCACGAGGAAGGAACATATAATAAGGATCTATGTATGTATGTGTCTATGTTCAACATATCCTCCTAAGCCACTGGACGGATTTCAAGTAATCCTAGTACACATATCCCTTGCAGGAGATAAGACGTCATAAACAGTGAGATGGGTGAAAACTGCCGCATCATGCATGACGTTTAAATTTATTATTTCTTTGCTACTAACTCTGTTCCAAACATATTTCGCAGACTGTATCGACATATACCGTTGAATGTACCTAAGGAAATGTATCATTGTACGACATATAGATCAATATATATGACGTCATAAACACTACGATGTGTGAAGAAATGTTTCATCATTCATGAAATTTTAATACATTTATTCTTTACGATTTAGACAGTCCTATAGTCAAGTCAGCTTAAGGAAAATCCTGACACCTGGCAGCACTTTTGACAGATGTCCACGGCTGTAGACGAAAACAAAAGTCGTCTATAGAGCTATGAAGAGACGTTGCCATACTTAAGTGCACAAAATTGTGCTGTAGACACGCGAAGCAGCTGCGCCCAGAGTACTGGAAGTATAGTTTATAATCAAGTTCTGAGTTAACTAAACATTACAGAGAATTTGTGTTTTTCGTATTATGTTCCTTAGTTTGAAATTGTACCTATACTTCTGTAGGTTATGCCTACCTGTAATTCTTTGTACGAGTTTATCAGAATTTCTAAGGTGTTTTCATGAATATAAGGTAATGAAATATTTTCGCTATTACATTACAAGCACAACTCGTTTTTTACTATAGTTTCTAACAGAAATTTGGCAAAATGGATACCAGGGCAAAGCCAGGTTTGTCAGCTAGTATAATTTATAAATATTTCGTGCACACGGGCTGAACTATGATTCTGCATGTCGATTTAGTCTTAAATTTTGAAAAGTTTCCTGCCCTGTGCTGCTTAAATCATTTAAGTTATATTGACATTTAGAGTTAATATTCAGTTAACTAACGTTGTTATCTGAATTTTAATCATAACTTCACACAGTTACCCATAAACAAATTGCCGCTTCGCCAGACAAGTCGTCCGGCCGTAGACACTTACAAGGAGGGGTCCCTAGCGGTGCGATCGACTTCTTGAAACCAAATATACTATGATGTAAGTTAATATCCCAGGTATCACACGCTGCAGCCATTCATCCTGGTGGGACCTTGTTTACAAATAACTGACGAAAACAAAATTTCGGAGTTTTGCGTGTTGCCCAGTAACGTTAGAAATGTCGTATTGCATGGTGCAGAGGGTAGGGCAATAGCTTTCAACGCATGAGTTTGTAGGTTAGAATCTCGTTGGGTACAGTAACTTTATTATTTTTAAATCTTTATCGATGACTTGGATCAATATTTTTATTCAGTTAATTGGTTTAAACGTAATTTTTTATTTCCATTCCCTTGTAACACAATTTCAATCATAATATAAACTTCTTCATTTACTCTCATTTTTTATTCCCATGATTCTTCTTCCGTTTGAAATCTTTTTTCATGTGTTTTAGTTAATTTCATTTATTAATTTCGATCTAATTTCTTTTGTTTTATAACCTTGCTTTTTCGGCAACGTTACTGTGTAGGTATTTAGGTTATGTTTTAAAGGTTTCTATGACTACTAGCGTGCAAAAAAAAAAAAAAAAAAAAAAAAAAAAAGAAAAAGAAATTCACATCTGGTGACGCAAAATACATTTTTCACACTAATCCATTAAATTTCGGGCATGCAGCCGCGCAAATAAAATTTCCTCTACTGATATTTCGGCCGCGTATCGTCCGGCCATCTTCAGAGCGAGTCACAAGACTGACAACAAGGTTTTTTATTTTTTCTTTATTGTTATTTTGAACACCTTGTACAAAGGTGGGCTGTCAGCAGCATAATACGCTGCTCTTCAGCCGCGAGTGATACAATATAAAACATAATGGAGGTACAGATGATACAATACAAATGGCGGGTAAAAAACTGTAGACACGGAAAACAATATACACTAAGCCGTTCACGCTGGACAAGAAAAAACACTAAAACCTGTTGACATGGCGCACAAAACACGGACGACTGCGACGGCACAGGTGAACAGTGGTGGCGTGACGGCGAAAGAACACTAAACAGAAACACGAAGGCACACACACGAGACACTGGTGGCGACGATCTCCGGCTCGCGAATGTCCACTGAGCGAGTACGAGTCCGGAGACCTGCCAAGAGTGGAGGAGGGGGGTGGGAGAGGGAGAGGGGAGAGCAGAGATGCCAAGGGCAGGGGAGATAGGGGGTGAGGAAGGAAGGGAGGAAGGAGGAGGGGAAACCTTGGGGAAGAGGGGTGGAGGAAGGGGGGATATGGGGAAAGGAGAGAGAAGGGAGGAAGGGCGATTAAACGAAAAAACACAGGAAGTGGAAGGGGAGGATTAAAGTTGACAGAGGGTGTAGATGGAGGGGAGGAGGGCACCATCAGGGAGGGGGATCTGGCGGAAGCCACCTTGGGAGAGGGTAAGGAGGGTGGAGAGATGGAGACCAGGTGGGACATGGGAATACAGGCGCGGAAGTGGGTGGGGGTGGGAGAGGATGGTGGAGACAAGTGGGTGAGGAGGATAGAGTTTACGGGAGGTGTAGAGTATCTGTATCCGTTCGAGGAAAAGGAGGAGGTGGGGAAACAGAATTAGGTCATACAGGATCCACGTGGGGGAGGGGAGATGGATGCGATATGCGAGGCGGAGAGCATGGCGTTCAAGGATCTGAAGGGATTTATAAAAGGTAGGGGGGCGGAGATCCAGGCCGGATCGGCGTAACGCAGGATAGGGCGGATGATGCATTTATAGGTGTGGAGTATGGTGGAGGGGTCCAGACCCGACGTACGGCCAGAAAGGAGCTTGAGGAGATGGAGTCGGGAGCGTGCCTTGGCTTGGGTAGGGTCCCGGAGAGGCGATGGTCAAGGGTGACGCCAAGGTACTTAAGGGTGGGGAGAGGGTGATAGGATGGCCATAGATGGTTGGATAGAAATCGAGGAGGCGGAAGGAAGGGGTGGTTTTGCTCACAATGATCGCCTAGGTTTTGGAGGCATTGACCTTGAGCAACCACTGGTTGCACCAAGTGGTGAACCGGTCAAGATGGGATTGGAGAAGGTGTTGGGAACGCTGCAGGGTGGGGGCAAGGGCAAGGAAGGCGGTGTCATCGGCAAACTGGAGAAGGTGGACGGGGGTGACGGCGGCAGAATGTCCGCCATATACAGAAGGTAGAGAAGAGAAGGGGGGAGAGGACAGAGCCTTGGGGCACACCAGCGGAGGGAAAAAAGGTGTAGGAATCCGTGTTATGGATGGTGACGTAGGAAGGACGGTGGGAGGGAAAGGAGCAGATCAGACGGACGTAGTTAATGGGAAGGGCGAAGGTTTGGAGCTTGAAGAGGAGACCGGAATGCCATACGCAGTCATAGGCACGTTCGAGGTCCAGGGAGAGGTAGATTGCGGATTGACAGGAATTAAGCTGTTTGGAAAGGAGATAAGTGAGGTGAAGGAGAAGGTCATCGGAAGAGAAGGACGGCCGAAAGCCACACTAGGTAATGGGAAGGAGGCAGTGCTGGCGGAGATGCTGGTGGATGCGTCAGATGAGGACAGATTCCAGGACCTCGCTGAAGACCGAGGTAAGGCTGATGGGATGGTAGGAGGAGATGGCGGACGGCGGTTTACCAGGTTTAAGGAACATCAGGATACAGGAGGTTTTCTAGAGGTCACGGTAGTAGGTGGTGGACAGGACTACATTGTAGAGCCTGGCCAGGGTGGAGAGGAAAGAGACAAGAGCTTCACAAAGGTGGCAGTAGGTGACACGATCGTGATCAGGAGCGGTGTTGCGTTTTGTGCAGAGTGTAGCTATGAGATCCTGTGTAGTGATAGGGGCATTGAGTTCCGTGTGTGCAATGTTGTCCAAGTACTGGAAACCAGGTGCGAGGGGAGGGACAGAGGTGTCAGTTCGATCGCGGACATCCGGGAAGAGGGAGTAATCGAACTGGGGATCGTCGGGGATGGAAAAGACATCGGAGAGGTAGGAGGCAAAGTGATTTGCCTTACTAAGGGTGTCAGGGAAAGGGTGATCATCATGGAGAGGAGGACAGTAAGGGGGAGGGTTTAGTTCCAGTAAGGCGACGGAAGGCTGACCAGAACTTGGACGAGTTTATAGGTAGGGTAGCATTCAAACGGGTGCATGTCTGTCGCCAGTCCTGGCGTTTCTTGGCCGCGAGCAAGTTTCGGATGTGTTGCTGGAGTTGCTGGTGGCGTCGTAGTGTGTCCGGGTAACGCATGTGGAGGAAGGCACGGTAGAGACGGCGGGATCCACGGAGGAGGAGGATGGCCTGTGGGGGTAAGGTAGGACAGTGGGGGTGGTTGGCGACAATAGAGACGTGGGCCCCCACTGCCTCAGACAAGGTCTGCTGGAGAAAGGAGGCAGCCTGGGTAACATCATCAGGGTGGTGGTAGGCGAAGGGGTGGCTATCGACCTGGGTGGAGAGGGTATCCCAGTAGGCATTCCAGTCGGCATGGGAATAATCATGGACGTACTTCGGGGGAGGGTCATTACGATGGTCAGGGTGGGGGCGACGACCGTCTGAAACAGTGAGGAGGACAAGGAGATGGTCGCTACCAATGGGCTCCAGGACATCCACCGTTATGCAGCCAAGGAGATTGTGGGGGAGAGGATGACATCGGGAGTGGAGTTGGATTTGGGACAGCTGTGCTGGGGAATGGCGACGAGGTCGCCTTGAAGAGAGGAGAGGAACCGATGCCACTGCCATAACTGGATGGCGGAACGACTATGGATGTTGAGGTCGGCGGCGATCACATAGGAGGAGAAGGTACAGTCAATGTGGGAGAGGAAGTCGAAAGGAATAGGGGCGTTATGGCGGACATAGATGGTGGCGCAGATGATGGTAAGGCTGGGGAAGAAGAGACTAAGGATCAGGTGTTCAGTTGGGTCAGGAAGGAGAGGTTGGAGCCAAACCAGGATCTAGCGGTGGTGACCAATGGCAACTCCACCACGCGCAATCAGGAGGGGATTATTGGAGCGGTGTAGGAGGTAGGGTGAAGTGTGGATGGTGTGGTGGGGTTGGAGGAAGGTTTCATTTAGGAGGAAGGCATCCACGTGGTGGGTGGCAAGGGTGTGCAGGAAGAGGTTCTTGTTGGCGGGCAGGGAGCGGATGTTGCTGAACAGGATACAGTGCTGTCGCGCCATGACATGTCAAGACGGGAGAAGGTGAAATGGGCCTGGTTATGGGAGTAGGTGGCATACATTTTTAGGTGAAAGACGGAACGGGTGGCGAGGGATATCTGTTGGAGTGTGTGGGGGCGCTGAAAGGGGTGAACATTTTGGAGGACGATGGTAAGGAATCTGATGATGTCCTCAGTGGTAGGGGGGGCGAAGGGAATTGCCAGGAGGGGTGGGGGCGTCTAGAGGGCGGACAGGGACGGTGAGTTCAGGAGTGGTAGGAGGGGGTCGGGCCTTACATTTCTGGGAGTACGTAGGATGAGGGAGATTACAGGTGTTACACGAGGGAGGGGACTGGAGGTTGGGGCACTGCTGTAAGAAGTGTTCTTGATTACAGTGTGGGCAGGCGGGTGCCTCGCGGCACTCAGATGTTGGGCGTGCGTTATACCGCAAGCATCTCTGGAAGCGGAGGAATTGAGGAGGGGAATGGGATGGGTCAACTTTGTAACATTGGTTAAAGAGGAGGGCACCCTCCTTCAGGAGATGGTCTATGGAGGGGGCGTGTTCGGAAAACATCCGCATAAGGCGGGTGGGGCTGGCGGAGTTGCGAATGCGGCGAACTACACGCACCTCCAGATGGGGATGCGCCTTGAGCTCCGCCAACACCTCCTCCTCCGTGATCGTCGGACTAAGCCGAGTGATCATGGCGGTGAGGATTGGCGGGCGACATGGGGGTTGGGGATGGCGGGAGGGAGGCGGGGAAGGGGCGGGGGTGAGAGAGGCATGAGGGCCAAAGCGGGTGACAGAGATGCGGGAAAGGATATCTGTGTGAAGGGTAGGGCTGGTGGAGGAGATGAGGACTGAGTCATGGCGAGGAGTGAGGAGGGAGATGGGGGCACCAGGAAAATGCTGGCGAATGAAGAGGGTGAGGTTCCGGGCTTCAAGAAGGGAGAGATCAGGACGGGAGAGGAGGTAGCGGTAGGTGGAGGGGGAGGAAGAGGAGGAGGAGGGGGCAGGGACAGGTGGGGAGACATCCATGGCATCCTGGGCAGGGGAAGGGGGATGACGAGGAGCCTTTTCAGGTGCAGAGGAGGCAGGGGTGCCACTGGGGTGTTTGACGGCGGTGGAGGAGGTGTGGGGGATGGGAGCCACTGGAATGTGGTGTGGAGTGGCAGGTCCCGGTGCTGGAGTCGGCGCCGGAGATGGTGAGGTTGAAGGCGATGGCGACGGCGATGATGTAGACCATGAAGAAGGCGAAGGTGAAAGTGGAGCATGGGCCGTGGCCCTCCGGGCCACCACCCTAGCGGGGGCCGTGGAAACGTAAGGAGCAGAGGGAGGGAGTGGGGGGAAGGGATCAGAGGAGGCGCAGGAGGGAGGAGCTGTGGATGGGGCGACAAAGAGAGAGGGAGATGGGAGAGTGAGGAGTGGGAGAATGGACTGAGGGGGAGGTGATTGGGCACACCATGTGATTGTGGTGGCGGCGGCGGAGGGAGATGTGTAGATGATGGTAGTGGTGGTGGCTGTAATATTGGTGGTGGGTGTTGACATTGTGACAAGGAGAAAGACACAGGACAAAAGAACAGTGGCAAACAAGGGACGGGCAAGCGGACGAAAAATAGAAGGAGAAAGACGGAGAGCGACGAAGAAAACTGGGGCCGAAGCCCCACTCTGCTGCTGCTGGCGAGGGCGACCTGGCTGGTTGGCCGGCGGGGATGCCGCTGCTGGCTGCTGCAGGCTGCTGCTGCTGGGACCGCTGTTGGCTGGGACCACTGCTGGCTGGGACCATTGCTGGCTGCTGGCAAGACCGCTGCTGGCTGCTGGCTGCTGGCTGCTGGCTCGACTGCTGCTGGCTGCTGGCTGGACTGCTGCTGGCTGGGACCGCTGCTGGCTGGGACCGCTGGTGGCTGGGACAGCTGCTGGCTGGGACCGCTGCTGGCTGCTGGCAGGACCGCTGCTGGCTGCTGGCTGGACAGCTGCTGGCTGGACCGCTGCTGGCTGCTGGCTGGCTGGCAGGCTGGCAGGCACCTGCAAATTCTATCGCTTCAATTAGTGAACGATGTCACAATCGAAGGGTGGCATTCTTTCGAATTACCGCCGGAGATGGACAAAAAGGTGCCAAGCGCGGCCTTATATGCTCCACCGCGGCGGTACTGTGCATGCGGGTCACAGATGCTGGTCGGCGGCAGAGACACGCTTACACATGCGCCGCCTGTGGCGAAGGCGTACAGACATTCGATTCGCTTATCGATGTTTGATCGGCGGCGGTGACACGATGACGACTTCTCTGCAGTTTAATTACTCCAAGTGCCGGATTCCATGCTTTGTCCAAATTAAAACCATTATCACTGTTTATCAAATTGTTGGCTAATCGAATTTCTATAGCTTCCTTGAATACAGATTCCCAGAAAGAAGAGGTGGATGTTAAAATCTTCACATCACTGTAATTCATGGAATGACCCATATCAATACAATGTTCGGCTTGTCTGGTTGTAATAAGCGTGTGTATCTTCGGTGCTTCACACACCTCTCATGAACGGTGCGTGTTGTTTGACCTATGTATGACTGCTCACAATTTCCGCAAGGAATCTGGTACACACCTGTTTTACGAAGCAGTAAATCGTCCTTCACAGAGCCGAGTAAACCTGCAACCTTCGTGGGGGGCCGGAAGATCACCTTAACACAGTGTTTCTCAAGAATACGGCCTATCTTTGAAGAAAGAGCTCCCACATAGGGCAAAAACGCACTAGATCTGAAGAGATTACTATCTTATTCCCCATCACATACCTGCTTTTTAGGTTTTGCATCGAATGCTCTACGAATTTGTTGCGGAGAATATCCATTCGATTTAAAAATGCTCTTGAGGTATGTTCGCTCTCCTTGCAAATTGTCTTTATCGAAAATACAGTGTGCCCGATGCACTAAGGTCTTAAGGACACCCATGGTCTGTGAAGGGTGATGGCAGCTACTGGCATGAAGAGATAGATTTCTGTGCGTTGGTTTCCGATATACGGCATGTCCTAATGTGCCATCACTTTTACGGCGAACGACAACATCCAAAAAGGGGAGGCAGCCGTCTTTTTCTATTTCCGTAGTAAATTTAATGCTAGCATGGATGGAATTCAAATGCTCAAAAACCGATGTAATTCATCCACACCATGGGGCCATACCACACATTTTTCACACCATTGCACAGTCAATAAAAATAGATCATTTCGTTTCTTTTAAGTCCCATAGTGCTCAGTGCCATTTGAACCATTTCTTTTCTTGTTTCTTAACTGATAGATCGGAATTTTCAGATAATTGGCTATTACAATAGATTCACAAAAACTCAGATTCGAAGAAGAATGATATAAAGGAAAAATGGGAAAAATCATAGCGGTTAAAATTTTATAACGAAGGAATATAAAAAATACATCTAAACCAATTAATTGAATAAAAATAATAAGTGAAGATTTAAAAATTAAAAAAAACTTAATGCATCCAACGAGATGCGAGCCTACAACCTCATGCATTGGAAGCTATTACTCTGTCCTCTAACCACGCAATATGACGTTCTTAACATTACTGAGTAACAGCCAAAATTCCGAAAATCTGTTTTCGTCAATTATTCGTAAACGAGGCCCCTACACGGTGAATAACAGTAGTGGAAGAGAGTATGTTCTGCCCCACTCTCCATTGTTGCCAGGTGTATCCAATATCGTGGCGATGACGTCATCCAAGATGCCCATGACATCATCCAAGATGGCGGATTTTGGCGGGAAAGTAGGTCAATTAGGCAACCTCCACTAACCTAATCACGCCTTCCCTTCCCTCCCCCAGAAAATGGCGGGAAGTTCCAATTCCATTAGGACAATGCAACACACCTCTACTAACCTAAGAAAATGCTGGCAAAAAAGGTCGCTTGGGCTACTGCCTCGAAGCTAAGCTATCCGACCGGCACCCCTTCCTAGGGATTGGCAGGAAAAAGACCCAGCCTTCACTGGCTGCTGGCGAGAGGAAGGAGTGTATTTATTTTGGAACAATTTACTTAGGGATGGATTTTGAGAGAGAGTATATTTATTACACTGATACAAAACACACACTCTGACATGTTTGTGGTTACTCCCAACAGCCTACAGACCTGAAAACTACTCCTAAATAATGTATAATGCTCTGCAGACGTACTTGGTAACTGTAAACAGCCAAAATAATGCATCGCACAGCCTATAGACCTGCAAACCACTCGTAAATAATAAATTACATTTATGCCCAGAGAGCCAAACAACTCGTAAATCGTCGAAATAATAATCCGTCTAAAAGACTCTGTGAACATGCTTCATAATTGTCAACTCTCGAAATCACGCATCAGTCTTCAGTTAAAGGATTTGAGGTACTACCGCCATCCAGTGTGTTCGCCATGAGGTCGAGAGTCCAACTGACCTAGTACACCGTACCATCACAAAAGGGCGCTGTCGTCCATTCCATGGCGTAATCCAAGATGGTGGCTATGATGTCAACTTATGAGACAAGCACCATTATCCAAGATGGCGGAATCTGGAAGGAAACAGTGTGTTCACCACGAGGTCTGGACCTAGTACACAATACTGTCACCAGAGCGCGCTGTCGTCCGTTCCGTGACATAACCCAAGATTACTGTCTGGAGGGGAAAATATCTCAGCCTGCACTGGGCCGCTGGAGAGAGGAAGCACTGTACTTTATTTATTTTGGAATCATTTATTTACTGATATACAGATAGTATATTTATCACACTGATAAAAACACATGCTCTGACGTGTTTGTGGTCATGACCCACATCCCACAGACCTGTAAACTACTCCTAAATAGCGCTCTGCAGACATGCAAACAACTTCCAAATTACCGAAATAATTTCAGCACACAGCACAGAGACATGAAAACTACTCCTAAATAATGCAGTACATTGATATGCAGACACGAAATCAAGTTGTAAACTGTCCAAATAACAGCCTACAGGCCGGTCGCGGTGGCTGAGCGGTTCTAGGGGCTTCAGTCCGGAACTGCGCGGCTGCTACGGTCGCAGGTTCGAATCCTACCTCGGGCATGGATGTGGTGATGTCCTTAGGTTAGTTAGGTTTAAGTAGTTCTAAGTTTTAGGGGACTGATGACCTCAGAAGTTAAATCCCATATTGCTCAGAGCCATTTAAACCATTTTTGAACAGCCTACAGACGAGCTCGCAAAATAATGCAACAGACACACAAACAACGTGCACAGCACAGGACCGCTCACCACCCCCTATCCACTGGATCGCAGAGGAGGCTACTGTACACAGCGTATGTGTGTTCACCGCTGCTGGTGTGATCCTTCTCTCTGCCTGTAGTCCAGTGAAGACCTGATTGCCGAGCGACTCACCCTCGCAGACACTGCAAAAATCCGTTCCAGAATGGCACAGGCTGCTTGCTCCCTAGCGATGCTAACGGGGCAAGCGTGATGTGTGGCTGACACATCGCTGCGCGTAGCTACATATCATCGCTAGCGCATCTAGCCACTTTCTCAATGTTATACTGAAGCCACATGGCTATCTACATATCGTCAAATACTGAAAAACTCATACTCATTTACACTGCTCGCCCACTGAGTGCAGGAGTTTGAGTATTATAGCGCAAAAACGATCTGCAACCCAGCATAATATCACCGCTAACCGTGTCGATGTAGTAAACACGGAATTCATATCCTGCACCATACAAAATCAGCCCTTTTACATCGTTAGTACATATACCGCAAAGACAGACAGCGCTGTATACACTCCTTGCAGCACTAGATATTTCCCCACGATGTCGGCGGCCATCCATCCTTGACGGGTGAACAGAGCACCGTCAGCCAACCGAAGTCACTCTCACAACTTTTCTACAAACTCGGGCTCGATCCCCCTCGCCAAAAACGCGTTACTGTTTGTGGTTCGAAGCTGCTTCCTTGCTTGCTTTTCCACACCCACCTCCAGACTCTGGGATTACAAGAACACACGTATTTTCTCATGGTTTGCCATAATATTATAACATTTTCGTGGCACTACCCGATATCAAGCAGACAGCAGTATCCTACGGATCGCTCCCATAACATAATTCCGAAGATATAGATTGGAAATTATTTCTCTGCAAACCTGAAACTTTAGAGAGATGGAGCATCCTCTAGACCACTGAGTAACTAGAAACTTATTCCGTCTACGAAGACCTTTATGTGAGAAAAACTCGAAAAAACTGATATGCAGAAGCAGTCAACCGAACAATTTATTTGGGAGGGAATAACGGTCCAGTGCAAACACACCTCCATATTCAATCTTCCCAAATTTCCACATAACAACGGCAGCTATCGAACACATACTAAGTATCAGTTCGCTATTTGGTTGTCTATAAGACAACACGGTTAATTCTTCTATATTCTTACACTCTAACAGGCCTCTCCACTCGGACAGCTCCTTCCGTTAATGGGAAACGTGAATCATCCCCGCACAGGTGACCGGCGCTGCATGCCAAGCACGGACAGGTAAAATCATCATCCTACGGCATTTATCCCTGTACTTACAACTAAATGTTACGATCGCGGTCTCAGATGAACGACATCAAAAATGAGCTAAATATCGGAAATACATCCTGCTGACGTCTCCGGAAACAGAAATATCTCTACCTCCCTTATGACTGGACATAGTCATTCCTTTTTCCACACACTGGAACACAAACACATACTTTATAAGCCTGATGCTCAAGGTGAACCTATCACGCACCCCCTACTACAACTAAGTATAATAATTGACCAATAAAATATTGCAGATGATACAAAATAATACATAGAGAAAAACAGCGATCGGTGGACATGTGTCATAAGTTTTTCTTGCGAGTGGTACCACTGTGTCTAAGAAAGAGATTCGTAATGGTCCTACAAACTGTCAGATGTTAAAAAACCCGATCACAGCAACTACTGCATGTTAGTGTCACAAGCAATCTTTGTTCTACAGGTGCACACAATTATCCGTTTTAAAGGCTATGCTGGCTTTATAAATCGTGGTATGGCATTACCTCCGAATGAATAAGTTTTCTTCAGGACAGATATAAGATTTCTCTGTTTTTTCCCAGTTTTTTCACATAAAGGTCTCCACAGACGGAATAAGTTTCTACACTACTGGCCATTAAAATTGCGACACAAAGAAGATGTGCAGATGATAAACAGGTATTCATTGGACAAATACTAGAACTGATATATGATTACATTTTCACGCAGTTTGGGTGCATAGATACTGAGAAATCAGTACGCAGAACAACCACCTCTCGCCGTAATAACGACCTTGATACGCCTGGACATTGAGTCAAACAGAGCTTGGATGGCGTGTACAGGTACAGCTGCCCACGCAGTTTCAACACAATACCACAGTTCATCAAGAGTAGTGACTGGCGTATTGTGACGAGCCAGTTGCTCGGCCACCAATAACCAGACGTTTTCAATTGGTGTGAGAGCTGGAGAATGTGTTGGCCAGGGCAGCAGTCGAACATTTTCTGTATCCAAAAAGGCCCGTACAGGACCTGCAACATGCTGTCGTGCTTTATCCTGCTGAAATGTAGGGTTTCGCAGGGATCGAATGGAGGGTAGAGCCACGGGTCGTAACACATCTGAAATGTAACGTCCACTGTTCAAAGTGCCGTCAATGCGAACAAGAGGTGACCGAGACTTTTAACCAATGGCACCCCTTACCATCACGCCGGGTGATCCGCCAGTATGGCGATGACGAATACACGCTTCCAATGTGCGTTCACCACGATGTCGCCGAACACGGATGCGACCATCATGATGCTGTAAACAGAACCTGGATTCATCCGAAAAAATGACGTTTTGCCATTCGTGCACCCAGGTTCGTTGTTGAGCACACCATCGCAGGCGCTCCTGTCTGTGATGCAGCGTCAAACGTAACGGCTGACACGGTCTCCGAGCTGGTAGTCCATGCTGCTGCAAACGTCGTCGAACTGTTCGTGGAGATGGATTTTGTCCTGCAAACGTCCCCAACTGTTGACTCAGGGATCGAGACGTGGCGGCACGATCCGTTACAGCCATGCGGATAAGATGCCTGTCATCTCGACTGCTACTGATACGAGGAAGTTGGGATCCAGCACGGCGTTCCGTATCACCTTCCTGAACCCACCGATTCTATATTCTGCTAACAGTCATTGGATCTCGACCATCTCGAGCAGCAAGACGATAAAACACAATCGCGATAGGCTACAATCCGACCTGTATCAAAGTCGGAAACGTGATGGTACGCATTTCTCCTCCTTACGCGAGGCATCACAACAACGTTTCACCAGACAACGGCGGTCAACTGATGTTTGTTTATGAGAAATCAGTTGGAAACTTTCCTCATGTCAGCACGTTGTAGGTGTCGCCACCGGCGCCAACCTTGTGTGAATGCTCTGAAAAGACAAATATTTGCATATCACAGCATCTCCTTCCTGTCGGTTAAATTTCGCGTCTGTAGCACGTCATCTTCGTGGTGTAGCAATTTCAGTGGCTAGTAGTGTAGTTACTCAGTGGTGTAGAGTATGCTCCACCTCGCAAAATTTTGAGGTTTTCAGAGAAATAATTTCCAGTCTATATCTTCGGAATTATGTTGCGTGAGCGATCCGTAGGATACTGCTGTCTGCTTGATATCGGGTAGTACCGCGAAAATGGTATAATATTTTGGCAAACCGTGAGAAAATGCGTATGTTCTTGTAAACCCAGAGACTGGAGGTGGGTGTAGAAAAGCAAGCAAGGAAGCAGGTTCGGACCACAAACAGTAATGCGTTTTTGGCGAGGGGAACGAGCCCAAATTTGCAGAACAGTTGTGAGAGTGACTTGGGGCCGCTGAGGGCGCTCTGGTCACCCATCATTGGTGGATGACCGCCCACCTCGCAGGGAAATATCCAGTGCTGCAAGGAGAGTATACAATGCTGTCTGTCTTTGCGGTATATGTACTAATGGTGTAAAAGGGCTGATTTTGTATGGTGCAGGATACGAATTGTATGTTTACTACATCGATATGGTATGCAGTGACATTTTGCTGGGTTGGAGATCGTTTTTGCGTTATAATATTCACTGTCGTGCCCTCAGTGGGAGAGCAGTGTAATTGAGGAAGAGTTTTTTCAATATTTGACGATATGTAGAGGCATTTTGCAAGGTTTAACTGTCGGTGCAATATGGCGATCTGTGGAAAATAGTTTTTTCCCTACTGAAATCATCGTCTGCAGAAAGAAAAAAAGGGCGTATGGTGCTTCCACACAGGCGGCATCAGTAATTCGGCTGGTATTTTCGATAAGAGCCAATCATAATGTGCAATTCGTTCACAAGACATCCTTTGTGCTGGGATATAGGAGTCTCTACATAGTTGTGAGAACGTTTGTATTTGTTGAAAGCAGGAAGGGTAAGGCGTGATTGTCTGGGTGCCATGCTAGGATCGTGAGGAAGAACGCATTCGAATTTATTCTGCGCTATTTTCGTAAACAGGTCCTGTTAGGGCAAAAATTTCCGTGCATACAAGCTGAGACACCACGAAAACTCCTACAAAAGTGCATGTTAAGTATTTCTGGGCCCCTATACAATTTCCAAGTGTTCCACACCGGCAACATCAGTAATTCGGTGGGTAAATTCGATTAGAGCCAATCGACTTGGTTCTTATGCTAGATAGTCATGTGGCTTCAGTATAACATCGAGAACGTTGTTAGATGCACTTGCGATGGTATGTAGCTATCCGCAGTGATGTGTCAGTCACACGTCATGCATGCCCTGTTAGAATCGCAAGGGAGAAAGGAGCCTGTGCTACCCTGGAACGGATTTCTGCAGTGTCTGCGAGGGTGAGTCACTCTGAAATTAGGTCTTGGCTGGACCACAGGTAGAGAGAGGGATCACACCAGCAGCAGTGAACACACGCGCGCGTGGTCCATCGGATGACTTGGCACTTAGTTAGATAGACATGTCATGTCAGTGTAACACTCGAAGGACTTTAACTGTAGAGGTGAGTTTGACAAGCCGTCGGCAGTGGCATGAGAGTGATGGCTCACGTGGGCTTGATTCCGACAGTGGCTCACGGTGGAGTCAATGTGCGCGCACACATTGAGTGTCTGCACTCTGCAAATATGTCTTCACCTCCGTCCAGTTGCATCAGAAATTGTGCCTAGTTGATTACGTATTTCGAGAGGAATTGTCAAGTGTGAAAGGTATGCTGCCACCTCATGCTTGAGCGACATGAATGGGCACCTGTGCTTCACTTCGCGGAAGTGCTGGTGCATCCCAAGTTCTGGGAGTGTTTGTGGTAGCCTCCCGTGTGGCCCAGTGGATAGGGGGCTCTGGGCGGTGCCTGTGCTATGCATGTTGTTTGTGTGTCTGTTTCATTATTTTTAGAGTAGGTCTGTAGACTGTGGTATGCATTATTTGGACAGTTTACAAGTTGATTTCGTGTCTGCACATCAGTGTACTGCATTATTTAGGAGGAGTTTGCATGCCGGTGTGCTGTGATCCGAAACCATTACGGTAATTTAGGAGTTGTTTGCGTGTCTGCAGATGGTTATTTGGTAGTAGTTTTCTGGTCTGTGGGCTGTGTGGCGTGACCCCATGCATGTCAGAATGTGTGTTTTGTATCAGTGTGATAAATATACTATCTCAAATCCATCCATGAATAAATTATTCCAAAATAAATATAGTACACTCCTTCCTCTCTTGGCCAGCCCAGCACAGGCTGAGTCATTTTCCTCTCCAGGCAGACATCTTGGATTATGTCATGGAACGGAAGACAGCATCCTCTGGTGACAGCACTGTGTATTAGGTTCAGACCTCATGGTGAACACACTGTTTCCCGCCAAAATCCGCTATTGTCCATAATTGACTTGTGTCATCAGCTGACATCATGGCCGCCATTTAGGATTACACCACGGAATGGACGACAGCGCCCTCTGGTGATGGTCCTGTGTACTAGGTCAGTTGGACTCTCGACCTCATGGTGAACACACTGGATGGCGGTAGTACCTCAAATAGTTTAAATACAGAATAGTGCATGATTTCTCGCAGTCGAGCAGCCGACCCGAGCGGACCGCTGCTCTCTGCACCTGGCGTAGCTGCCCGCTGATAGCTCCTCGGAGTGGTCTCTAACAAGCTGCAACTGGCGTAGCTGCCAGTGACGCTCTACTGAGCGGCACGAACCCGCGCAAGCCGCTTAACGCTTTCGGGCGCTAAGTTGCAAGAGCTTCGGCTCAACTTCCTGCAACTTCGGTTGCAAATCTCCCCAGCGGGACTCTCCCGTTCTTTGGTAGGGTAATCTCAGTGTCAGGGGCCCGTTCACGTCGGATAACCCCGCGCACTGTAGGCCGCTCTCTTCAACCCGCGCTCTCTTGCGCCGCGCATTGCACTCCGCGCAGATAGGTCGTAGGGACACCCCTCTTCTGTAGGAACACGATACACAGCGCTTTCGCTAAAAAGCAAATATTGTCGCGTCTTGAAAAAGAGCAAAACTGTCGTGCATCCATCCTTCCCTATCCAAATAAATAAATACTCCCGAAACAGCAAAGATGTCCGATCTTTCCTGTGCTTCCCCACCACTCACCCGCAGCAAAGCTGCAGCACAAGAGGCGGTAATGCCGGCTACTCCCGCCATCATTTCCGTCCCACTGTCCACCTTCCAAGAGCAGGTTGCCTTGAAGGATAAACAGATCGCGGAACAGCTGGAGCTGATCGCAGAGCTGATGGGCAGCGAAAACACACAAACAGAAACACCCACACCACACACACAGACACCTGCTGAACAACAGAAGGACATGCCCCCTATCTCACCTCTGGCGGCCCAGGCACCGATGGAACCGGATTCAGAGCCGACAGAGGACACAACAAACACAGATGAAGACGGGCCGTGGCAGCAGGTCGGCCCAAGGCGCAAACAGCAGCCAAATACGCAAACAAGTGAGCCCACAAACTCACGAGGCAACGGCCGAGCGCTGCTGCCAACACCATCTACACCACGTACAAACAACAATAACAACACAGGGACCAACACAAACAACCCTGCGACTGCAGCAACCACAAATATACAAGCAGCTACGCAGAACACAAACAACACCGCGACTGGCTTCCCACCGGTCATCATCCACAACTACGGAGACCTAAGTCTCCTAAACAAGGAATTTAACAATCAGCACAGCCCCACAACATACTACTCCAAGCTCACCGGGGAACACGCCGCACTGTACGTAGCGAACAAAGCAGACTACACGAATCTACTGGACTTTCTCAAAAAAAGGAAGGTAGAACACTTCACGTACAGGACAGTCCTGGAAAAAACTCAGCAGTACGTGATAAAGGGGATAGACTCACGAACCCCGACCGACACAGTACACAATGAACTCTCTGCTCTCGGGTGGGAGTGCATTCGGGTAAACCGAATGTCAGAGTTCGGCACAGCGAGACCGTCTCACAACTACATGGCGGAGTTGGCCGACACGGCCAAATCCCGCGACCTGCTGAAGCTGAAGCTATTTCTTCACATGGTCGTAAATGTAGAAATTTACAACACGCCGCGCACCCCCCAACAATGCCACAACTGCCAGCGCTATGCGCACGCGGGTATCAGATGCGGTCTCGCACCCCGCTGCCGCATTTGCGCTAGCGGTCACACAACCCAACGCTGAAAACTCCCCCATACAGCACCTCGCAAGTGCGCCAACTGTGGTGCTGCCCATCCGGCAAACTACAGAGGGTGCATTGCTTACAAAGCAGCTCTGAGGCGCAAAATCGCGAAACATGCGGAACCTACCGCCATCACAGTTCCAAAACCGCCCCCGCGCCCAGTAAGAAGTGGAATATCCTTCGCTGGAGTGGTCGCTGGCAGCCCCAGCAGCGCGGGACGGTCAGAGGAGCCCCAGAGCTCAAAACACGCTCAGCAAACACCCCCAGCAACAGACACACAACAGACAAGCACAACGCCTGACACCACACCCACACCGGGCACACCACACGAAACAAGCAACAACAACACCCTACCCCCTGAGATCGCGAACTACAGCCCACCACAGGCTACAGAAAACGCACCTACACAGGGACAACCACAGCGCCAGAGGAGGAGGAGAAGGAGAAACAGCCTAAGCACGAGGAACACGACCACACCACAACAACCACACGGGCAACAGAACACCAACACCCACGAGCACATCCCGGACACCAACTCAACAACTCACATTACACACCCACTCACCACAGAGAATACACAGGCGCCCACAACTGCCACACGAACAGCCGACACTCAGGCCAGCCCTCACCAGACGCCAACACTGGAACAAGCGGCCGCTAACACGACCAATAACTCGCAGGCCGACATGACCAACATTACTACAACATTCCAGAGAATAATGGAAACATTATTCCCCGGACGCACGACCACCGAAATAGTCTCGAAGATTATGGGGTGTGTCTCACAACTCTTCATGCAGTTCATGTCGGGTACGCTCAACTGGACTAGCTTCCAAGCCACTATCACACCGCTTTTCACACTACTACATGGATAATACACCACACCAGCCCCGAAACGCAGACTTAAACACAATCACACAGATCCTGTTTTGGAATGCTAACGGGATCGCAAGCAAAAAAGCCGAGATGGCCGCGTTCATGGAGCGAAAGGGTATCCGAATCGCTCTTGTGAACGAAACACTGCTTACGCCTCGCAAACAACTAAACTTCCCAGGTTATTGCGTCTATCGTACCGACCGAGCGGATGGCAGGAGGGGAGGCGGCACGGCAATCATCATACACAGAGACATAGACCACACGAACATCGAGCTCCCAGCACTTGAAAGACTAGAGGCTACGGCCGTCAGGGTCAAGTTCAACGGAGCCAACACCACACTGGTATCGCTATACAATCCTCCTAATCACATAGTAACACGCGATATCATCACAGTACTCAACATAGCACCGCGGGTAATAGCCGCTGGAGACCTCAACGCAAAACACCCTGATTGGAACTCACGAATACGAACCTCCAACGGCAAGAAACTGTACGAACACGCGCTAGGCCGAAACTACATTGTACTTGGACCGGACGTTCCCACGTTCGTGCCTACACAGTCCCGGCATAGGCCAGACGTGTTAGACATAGCCCTCATAAAGGGCATTACATGTACACTCAACCTAACGGTTGAAAACGATCTGGATTCAGACCACATGCCTGTAATACTGCACATGGAAGAGACACTGCAGGACATCGAACCACGCAGGATGCTCAACTACAAGCGTGCGAATTGGACACTGTTCAAGGAAACGCTTGATAGTCGCATTCCTGACACACACGAAATTAACAACACACAGCAAATTGATGAGGCTGTGGAGGCTCTCACAACTGCCGTCCAAGACGCAATGACTGACGCCATTCCATTTACAACACCAAGACAACACTCGACGGCCCTGCCCCAGGAAATCCTGGGCCTTATCTCAATAAGGAACCGCCTCAGGAGATACTGGCAGCGTACCAGGCGCCCGTTCTATAAACTGCACGTCAACAGACTCCAGGGCATAATACGGAATAAAATTCAAACATTCAGAAACGAACAATGGGGACAGAAACTCGCTGGGCTGGATACCACACGTCCTGGCGTGTGGCAGCTGGCCAGACACTTCACCAGGGAGAAACATTACATTCCCACGTTACAAGGACCAGACGGCCCAGCCTACTCCGCGACGGAGAAGGCAGAGCTTATGGCCACAACACTTGCATCGTCTTTCATGCCGAATCTGGTTCCTTCAGACCCAGCATTCACACTTGAAACGTACCAGGAGGTTACACGACTTGTAGCCCAGCCCTCGCGCAACGAAATAAGACGTGCTAGCACAAATGAAGTCACATGGGCTATCAAGCACACCAACGCTAGAAAAGCCCCTGGGCCTGATGGCATTCAAAACCGTGTCCTCCAGGAGTTCACGGATAAAGCCGTAGAATACCTCACACACCTAACGAATGCCATCCTGACACACCAACACTTCCCTGACTTTTGGAAGGCGGCCAAGGTCCTGATGTTCAGGAAGCCAGGGAAAGACCACTCCCTCCCACAAAATTACCGACCTATCAGTCTGCTGTGCTCGCTCAGCAAGATTGTTGAGAAGGTAATACTAAAACGTATCACTAGGCATTGCATCGCCAACGACACCCTAAGACCGGAGCAATTCGGCTTTAGGAATCACCACTCGACAACACAACAACTCCTCCGCGTAGTCGAACATATAACACACGGCTACAACATGAACAAAGCCACAGGGGCCGTGTTCCTAGACGTCGAAAAGGCTTTCGATCGTCTCTGGCACAACGGACTCATACGCAAACTAAGCGAAGCTGGCTTCCCGGACGGACTTGTGCGTCTCATACACTCATATCTCACGAACAGATGTTTCAACACTAACGTGCAGGATAAACAATCAACACAACACGGTATCCAAGCTGGAGTACCCCAAGGAAGCATCCTAGGGCCCATCTTGTTTAACCTGTACATTAATGACTTCCCAGCGACACGAAACACGACGTTAGCCGTCTACGCGGATGACACAGCCATCCTCGCGCAAGACTGGAAACCGTCGAACATCAACTCACGAATACAGACAGCACTCAGAACAGCTGAGCCTTGGCTGGAGCGATGGCGTATTAAAGTAAACGTCGACAAGTGCGAAGCAGTTCTGTTCACACGCAGACCGAAACTACTGCGCAAACACCAACACTGTAGACCGATAACACTACATACACGCCCAATACGTTTCCGAGAGAAAGTCAGATACCTTGGTGTCTGGCTGGACCGGAAACTTACATGGGGGGACCACATCGAATACGTTGCCAACAGAGCGCACGCGAGGCTCAAACAGCTCTACCCAATGCTCAACAGGGCAAGCACACTGAATAGGAGGGTGTCGAGGTCCTTATACATGACACTGATTAGACCTCTGATGACGTACGCAGCTCCCGTCTGGGGATATGCAGCTCCCACACGACTGCGCCGCCTGCAGATCATACAGAACAAGGTGCTACGAATCATCAGCAATGCTCCACGCTACACACGCACCGTGGATTTTCACCATGAATACCGCCTTGATACCCTCAAGGAAGTATTCAAGAAACACGCCACACGACTATACAGGAACTCGAGACACTCGAACAATCCTTTCATCCTCACTCTGGGAAACTACGATCACAACCACAGGTGGAAACACAAGCGGCCAAAGACACTGCTAGCTAGGGCATAACCACCTATGGTAAACTAACATACGCAAACAGCGACAAACGCCGGTAAGCCCCTGCATATGAGCAACACTGACTGGCAACTACCAGCTGCTATTAGAGCCAACCAACAGGCCACAGCAGGGACACCGACGAGGTCGCCCACAGACGCACGAACAATCTGCCAACACTCCCTCACACTGTGTCTCCGGTATATGACCTATCGGACACAAGACCGAAAACAAACCTAACTGTTGCAGGTTCCAGGACGCTGAACGAGGACTCTGTACCAGCACCCAGCGCCAGCCGCCGAGCAGCACAAACGCACAACGTCAAGGTATCGACATGCATGATACCCACTACTAACAAAGCCTATCCTTACACAACCTATCGCAGGCAGCAAGACAACCGCTACTGCTCTTGCCGCCCGACCTAACTTTCGCAGAGGTTTTTTTTCCCTTGGCTCTTGCTTTGGCACTTTTTTTCCTCTGCCCTTCAAACCGCTACCCTTCGTCAGATTTCGACCAATCCATCTCCAGATGAGCGCGTATTAATGGTTAATCCTAACCAGACGTACACAGACATCGCAGTACCCACATCCTGCGACACCTCACTTTAGTGAATACTAACCCTTATGCAGAGATGGCAGTAGACCTTTTGTGTTGGCCATCATGCCGGCGTGGGCGTGGAGGGGCTCCACCTCTTTTTTAAAAAGATTTCGAGAGTTGACAGTTAGCAAGCATTTTTTGCAGAGTCATTTAGATGGATTATTACTTCGATGATTTACGAGTTGTTTGGTGCTCTGGTCATAAATGTATTTCATTATTTACGAATGGTTTTCACGTCTGTAGGCTGTGCAATGCATTATTTTGGTTATTTGCAATTAGCAAGCGCGTCTGCAGAGCATTATACATGGGTTATTTTGGAGTAGTTAGCAGGTCTGTAGGCTGTGTGGTATGTCAGAGCATGTGTTTTGTATCAGTATAATAAATATACTATCTCTCAAAATCCATCCCTAAATAAATTGTTCCAAAATAAATACACTCCTTCCTCTTTCCAGCAACCCAATGAAGCCTGGGTCTTTTTCCCACCACTCCCTAGGAACAGGTGGCGGTCGGATGATTTAGTGGAGGTAGCCCAAGCGACCTTATCTCCCACCATTTTCTTAGGTTAGTAGAGGTGTGGTGCACTGTCCTTGTGGAATTTGAGCTTCCCCCATTTTCTGGGTGAGAGGAAGGAGAGGAGTTAGTTTAGCGGAGGTAGCCCAATTGACCTATCTTCCCGCCAAAATCAGCCATCTTGAATGACGTCACGACCGCCATCTTGGATGATGTCATGCGATGTTTCCAAGTCTACACGCCACCAACGTTGGATGACGTCATCGTCGCCGTCTTGGATACATCTGGCAACAATGCAGACTGGCGCAGAACGAACTTAGTACCCCTAGTAATAGCTGCAGGGTGTGATACCTGTGATCTTAGCCTACATCACTATATATTTTGTTTCAAAAAGACGATCGCACTGCTGGGAACCCTTCCTATATGTGGGGGAGGCCGAGGTTGCACTCTCTAGAATCCAAATGAATCTATGACTGGCAGCTGCCTTACTCCAGTCTAGATTAATGTGGTCGTTCCACCTTAAAATACTCAGGACAATAACTTTTAGGTATCGACTGATACCAGTAAATAATCACTCATCGCCTGGTCAGCTGATATCGGAACGTTTTGGCTATTCATGAGCATTAAATTTAAGTTATTTGTGTTTGTAATAAGTTGCAAAAATCTGCACCAGCCATACTCTGCGGTATCGACGGTGTCTTCGTCAACGGCACACTGCTCGCTGCTCACATCTCTGGGGAAGGAGATATATTTAAGAAGGCCGCCAGTTTGCTAACGTGATCCAAGCTCGCTCCAGGGATCGCCGTCTTCCTAAGGGTGTCTATACGGACACCACCAGACGATGTCACCTTTTTTTCTACTCAATACATGGAAATGTATCCGTCCTTGTGTCTTTTTAAGATGCTGCACATCAGTCTCTGTCCAGATCTCGGAAGACTCGCATTGGGTATAAAAGAATGTAGCCTGATGCTACTACTATTGTAAAAGTTAACAATTGACTTTACATTGTAACAGCTAGCAAGCTCATGAGCCCGAGACAATGATGAACAGAGAATGCAGTGATAAAAAATATGTATTTCATACTTTAACCTGTAAATATTATACACAAATGTGATCTCTTATTCATTTGTTAATGTTTGTAATTTTCTATGCCACCTAATGCAACTATGTTCGCAACAGACGATTCTGGCGACAAGGATGGGGTGCAGGGCCGTGTCGGACAATAATCGAGCTTTACTGATTGTCCTTCTACTAAATTCATATCATATTTAAGTGTATTTAATTTCTGGTACGAAATGGCAACCACAGGAGAGCCATCACTCCCTGTAGCTTACTCAACTCCAGAGCCAAAACTACAAGCATTACTGTCGACCATTACCAGACTGCTGACTGCACGTCGAGCCCAGCAGTAAACTACTGCTGTAACACAGAATTCCAGTGGCCATGTGCCGACTACTTCCTGCCGGTCTTTCGTTGCAAAACAAGTACAATGGACGGAATAGCAGTTGGGGCAATATTTCACAGACTACAAAATCTCAGCTGGCTGACGACGTTTATTCTTTTTTCATGGATACGAGTGTAGGACGTTCTTTCTTGAAGTAGAGTCCCATGGCCCATCCAGTGAGGAAGTCGTTAGGAACTAAGGCGAATTTTTTGAGCCACAGTTTCATGAAGCGTCAGCTCGTTTCAAAACTTTTCGTAAGCCTCATCATAGTAATCAGACTTATATGAAATGGAAGGCATGACGAAGAATTATAAATTTATCCGTGCTTGTGTCTCTTCATTTCAAGAGGAAATATTTCGCGACGCAGTTATTCCGAACTTTACTGACAACAGAATAATGGCTGAGACATAAAAGCATCACCATGATGGTGTCACTGATGTGCTTAACACGTTTACGCTGGCGTGCACAACCTGTGGCTCACGTTCGACTCTACCAATTATGCTACCAGCAATGCACTAACGTATGATGTATTACCTGTCATCCACGTGCAACGAACAGCTGTGAATACAATTTTCTGTGACCCTGCAACGACAGACCTCTCTGAACAAGTGAGAAATCACATAATTTGTGATTAGTTTAGTGTAAAGTTATTTTATGTGATCTTCTGTTGTTTTAAATGAATAGACTTATAACACTTTCAAATTGGGAGGTCGATAAATGAAAGTAGTAGCGTAGGGCGTTTGAATACGAGCGCTGCCCCATTGCAGGAAACAGGAAAAGCAACACGTCAGACGAAGCAAAACGTGAATACGCGCCACCGCACAGCGAGAAACACAATGCTCACTCAGCGCCAGCGCGAACGGGTTAAGCTGATTCAATCTCACGAAGTACAAGACTGCGCGGAACTCGACTTAAACGTGCCTTCTGGTGCACTGCTGGCTGCAGATATTTCTAGCGTAGTACATGTTCGCAGCGGCCGCAGATGGCGGCGTAAGTAGTACACAATGCGCTCTTCCGATTTTCCAGCAAGTTCCCGAGTTCCGTATACTTGTGTTAAATGCTATGTAACACATAACGGCAAACATTGCCTTTTACGCCAAGCAGGATGAGAACATTGTCATAAATAAGCAAGTGTGCCTAAAAAATAATCGCAAAGTGAACTTATAACTATAGCAAATACACCCTGAATACCCTTTTGACAGAATTGAAGTTTGGCCGCGATCATGTACGCCAATGAAAAGAAATTGAACTATAGTTCATCACCTGACACGTTACGTATTGCAAGGATACAGTGTTATTCTAGCGGGAATAGAACGTACGATAAGCTGTTTGAAATGTAAAGGCTGAGGTCATGCATATGAATGCGGTCGCTAGTCTAATCACACAAAAATATTTTAAGTAAATGCCTATTAAAGAAAACTTCATTTTAGTGAGAAATTTGTTTGAAAATTGGATACGAAATACACTAGCAAACATTAGTATGTATTAGCAGAGTAACCAGCCGTGAGTAAAGGCGCTATCTGTTTAAATGCAGGCAACAGACTACACGAACGTATACTGCATACTTTAATGTAAAGAATAATGCTAATTACAATGCACCACTCAACAGGAGAGAAATACAGATAATTTGGATATGAGGTGTTTCTGAAACTTCACTACTGGGGGACAGTAGTTTTGGTGCTCAGTATCGTTCAAAAAAATGGCTCTGAGCACTATGGGACTTAACTTCTGAGGTCATCAGTCCCCTAGAACTTAGAACTACTTAAACCTAACTAACCTAAGGACATAACACACATCCATGCCCGAGGCAGGATTCGAACCTGCGACCGTAGCTGTCGCGCCGTTCCAGACTGTAGCGCCTAGAACCGCTGGCCACCCCGGCTGGCCAGTACCGTTCAAGAGTGTTTTGCAACTGAACTAGTAGGTTGGTATGCGTATTTGTCTATAAGTGGAATCAAAACAAACGGTTGTTCAGACAGATGATTGCTTGAATTAGCCGCGGTTACATGTATTGAATGCTGTGCGCAGGTAAGTATGATCTTTAGTCGTAAACAGAGTTTCCAAGGGGCTCATAAGTATTTTCTAGAATGGAAAGACTGTAACAAACCTAAGTAAATAAAACAAATCTAATTCTAATACTTTTATTGACTTACAGTAATGCCTAAAACTAATGAACACTCAGTAGACTTCAGACAAGCTGTCGTAACAGCGCTGTAATAAAGTCTAAACTCAGTCCTTCGTTGTAAAGGCGTCTGGAATCTCCCAACACCTTGTGAGTGTCTGGACCCGGCTTCAGAAAAAGAAGAGACGATAGGGATAAATGCGCTAAGCTGTCGGTCCCGAAAAAATACTACCCGGAAAGAAAATGGGACCATCCGACGGCAATCGATGGCTGATAAAAAAAAAAAAAAAGAAAAATAGGCCCGGGAAAACGCGATGGGGCGAAGGTACGTGTTTCAATAGTTAAGCGTGGCTTCGCAGCTATAGCTCTGGATGGCAAGGGACCTTCTCGAAAACCTATGATATTTGCGAAAAAGGAAAGGCCAGATTACAATTTGCTTAGAAGTGCACGTAAAGAACCACTGAAGAGTGGTCAAACGTTCTATGGAGTGATGAAAACGAGTTTAATATCTTCTCCTCAGACAGGATACTGTACGTTTGATGGCCGAAAAACAGAAGGAATGACAGAAAGTATCAAGTCCCTCATGGAGCACGGAGGACGAAGTACCATGGTGCGGGGCTGTTTATCACGAAATGGTGTAGGCCTTTTCGTCGAAATTTATGGGATAAGGATAACTGACAGTCTGAAGTATGGCGTAATATTAACAGACCATATGACACCTCACTGAACACGAAATATGCCTCGTAATGGACAATTCCAGCGTGACAATGATCCGAAGCTCACTTCTGGCCATTTAAAGACAGCCCTGAAGCAACACAAAGTAAAGGTATTTGAATGTCCAAGCCAAACGCCAGACTTAAACCGCATAGAAAATCTTTGGGGCGAGCTGGACAACGTGTTCTCCAATAAACCTGCACCAACAAGGAGGCTTTCTGCAAAGAATTGTGTGAGCGACAGAATAATTTACATCAAGGCGCTACTGGCCAAACTTGCCGATTCTGTGCCATATAGGTATCCTACAGTAACGTACACAAAGGGCTATGCAACTAAGTATAAACCCAAGAGCATCATGGGTTAAGACAACATTATTGTTTTTTTTCTGTTTCGTTTTAACATAATACATTTGAGCCCGAAAATTTTTTCATCTGTGTTTTATTGCTGATGCAAAGATTAGAACTGTATAACAATTGTAAGAAAATAAAGTACGCATTAGAATGATTTGGTAATTAAATTCTTCCAATGAAATTTTCTTGTAAAGAATTTTTTCCCGAATTTATTCTCTCTACAAAATACTTTTGAAGGATACTGAAGTTGACAAGCTCTACTTCTAACATGAACACTGCTCATTTTCATAGAGTGTGTCTAAGTTTTTCACTGCATATAACATCAGTTTTATAAGGGTTCCAGAATCTGTTACACTTTAATTAAGATAATTCAACTCATGATTTTAATAGCACAAGTAGTTCAATAATAATCAATTAAGTTTTTCAAGAAACATTCACTGTGACTTGCTGATATACTGACTCTAACATAGGGTGGGAACCTGAAACTGTTCTGTTTAATAACACAGTTCCTGATCACCCTTTCAGTAATAAACAATAATAATACCACATAAACGGAAAATATACACACAAAACCACAATTTACAAACCTATTATTGGCCTTGACTTTGTTTTTGTTATCACTGTTCTCTAAGAAATTTTGTGTTCCTGGAAATGAATGTGATGTATCTTTAAAAGTTACACTTCAGAATGAAATTGTAATTGAGTATGATTTTACTGTCGATTGAAGTTAAGAACATTAAGCGCCATTTCTAACTCTTCGCTCTAAAGGCTATTTGGAAAACCTAATAGTAGTACTTCAATAAGTTAGCAATTCATATTGTTTTTGTAATTAATCATTTAAGCACTTTCATTCTTTCATAAAAGGAAAATTCGGAACATTCTAGCAACAGGAACAGGATACTATCAAGGTCAGTCACTTAGGAAAAAAAAGTTAGTGAAACAAAGTCAATCTTATTCACCTACTGTTTGAAAACTTCAGCAAACACTGGTCCATAGATCAATTTACACCATTAAGCGTTACTTTTCCCGAAGGTGGATGCAGGAGCGATCTTCTGTGGCGGTACAACAAAGCCATATGGTGCTATCACTGCTCTTGACGCAATATGATCAGCACAACATCTTCTTGACCTCGTAAAAACAGATTTCAGAGCAACCCAATATATGGCGTAATACATCGGCTAATAACAATCCTTATCCGAGGCATAAATGTTTCACTTTTGCAGAAATATTTCTGCAAAGACTTCGCATGCGAAGTCGAACCATTCAATATTTTATATTCCAGTCTAAATCTTTTCGTTGCGGAGGTACTTCCTTGCCGCTTTTTTGTTTTATACAGCACTACATTTCCTAAGCATGATCCAGTTAAGAATTAAATTTTACGGCATAAATTAACATGTTTTCAGCAAAAAGCATTTGCAAAAATATTTTCCAAATTATAAAGAATTACAGATTGAGAAAAATATTTTATATGTATGAGTCAAGGAAGTTACATGATACAGATATTAAAATATTATAATTTACATAGGTGTTTCATATGCCCCATGTTTCAATGATGTTTCCTGTTAAGTATAACATTAGTGAAACCTCTACAGCACTAAACCCAATTTTGGGCTCGGCCATAAAAAAGCTTTATAAACAAATCCTTTTTACATGAACTGCATTACACAGAATATAATTTCATAAAATTACTGTATACCACCCCTATTTAAGTTCAGTGCACACACTCTATTCTAGAGAACTGTTAGTGTGTCACAGAAACGTTTGTGTATAACTTGGTGAACAAAACTAAGAAAATTTATGCATATTGTGGAAATCACATAATATGTTTACAAAATACACACTTGCACAGTTCATTTCGTACAAATATTAGCTGCAAACTATTTTAATTATATAACATTTCCAACCAAGTTTGATTTCGACGAAATCCTTGTACACAGCGACTGTAGTATATTTCAAAAACGGAAAAGGAATTCAACGATCAGTCGCAAGAATTATCTGTAATTTTACTACAGATTTAGATTTCAGAACCTTCAGTGCTAAAAAAATGCAAGAAAATATTCAAGAGTAGTACTTAAAAGACATAAATTAAAAACACATTGTGCAATAGTTATCAAGACGTTAGATAAAGTACGCTTTAAACCATGTCATCCAAACTCGCAAGCTTCAGACAACATACGTTATTATAAGACTTTAAGACGTACACGACCATATATCAACTCCCACTGTTGTTTACCGAGCAGTACAAGCAGCTACAGCCTATCTCAAATGGGTAGAGCAACGTCCTCTATACCACTATAATCAACTGAAAGCTACCAGTTTAATTTTCCGTTTATAAAATTGGTACTAAAATTAAAATACAAGCCATTAACCTTTAATAAAATTAACAGTTTTCTCATTAAGCAAATTAAATATTAAAAAATTACAAAATACAGAGTTTGTGGAAAACTGACCACTAAATAAACGTGGAAAAAATCGTTTAAATGGGTCTGAGCACTATGGGACTTAACTTCTGAGGTCATCAGTCCCCTAGAACTTAGAACTACTGAAGCTTAACTGACCTAAGGACATCACATACATCCATGCCCGAGGCAGGATTCGAACCTCCAGCCGTAGTGGTTGCGCGGTTCCAGACTGTAGCGCCTAGAACCTCTCGGCCACTCCGGCCGGCAAACGTGGAAAAACACTTTAAAATACTGTAAAACATTTTTATAAAAATTGCATCCATAAAAGCCTAGAGCAATCAGTCATACTCAACAGTAATTATTACATTGTCTTCTGATAACATAATATGCTCACCTTAACTAACGTAAAGACATCGTTAGAATTACAATGCCATAGCTGTTGAGAAGAAAAGGTGTATACAAATTGTCTTACACTTTAACTATCAGGATATCGATTGATACATATTGGGTGCAACTGATGTTAAAAACCTTAACTAGCAAGATAGCAATAAAAAACTAGTACACAACCAACAACCACGAACCGCGAGACCGCTACGGTCGCAAGTTCGAATCCTGCCTCGGGCATGGTTGTGTGTGATGTCCTTAGGTTAGTTAGGTTTAACTAGTTCTAAGTTCTAGGGGACTAATGACCTCAGAAGTTGAGTCCCATAGTGCTCAGAGCCATTTTGAACAACCACGAACAATAATAAATTTTGTTCTCCCCGTGGTGAACTGCCAAATGTTGTCAAATAAAGAGAACTGTTAGACATTCTACCACAGCAATGGTTGTAGTTCCTTACCGCCAGTGACTGAAAAGCTAGAAGTAGCTTTTCTGGATCTGCAATCTGTTAGTGAAAACCGCTCTGTTATCGCATCGGACCGTCACAACCGCCACTGCATCCACCGCCGGCAGGCTTCACACCATCGACGCCAAGAGATCAGTTTTATCATGCCGTGGATGGAAGATACATCCTTCGCTACCTGTTTTATGATGACCAAGGCATCAAAATGAGGACATCCCCCTGAACTGCTGCCACAACAACTACACCCGCAATCTACACAAAACTACGTGCTACCTAGCTGTCAAACATTTTAAACATGTTTGGTTCCATTTGAACTGTTATGCACAGCCTCTGTAATGCATTTCAAAAAAGGAAAAGAAATTCAACAACCAGTCACTAGTCCAAACGGCATTTTCATTGGAGCTCTAGAGTTCAGCTATTGAGTAATTGTCTTAATTGCTAAAAAGATACAAGAAAATACACATGACTCAGTACTTAAAACATCTAATTTAAAACTAAATTGTGTAATTGTAATGACAAAGTTAGGTAACATATCGTTTAAATCGAGCCATATAGACTTGTGAAGCTTTTGACAACACTTGTTATTTGACAACTGTAAGACATACATTGCCAGATTCTAACTCAAGGTCATGTTTACACGGCTGTACAAGCAGCCACAACTTACGTCACATGGATTTTGTGTAGCTTTTTTTTAAATACAATACCTCCTACGTTGAGTTGTGTATGTTTTACATCTCTATCGTGTCTCCATTTTCTCTTAACATAGTACTGTTTCACTGTTTTCTGACAATTTTCTCTCTTTCATACGCTGACGTATCTTTACAAGCAGGAAATTTCACAAGTTCTTTAATTAAATAAGCTGTTTTTTTTATCAAACAGAATCTCATAAGGTGAAAACCCTCTGGTCGAATATTGCAGGCTGTTAATTATGTCTTGAAATCTTCTAATGTGTCCTATCCATTTGCCTTGATCTTTGTTTCAGTATGTCCTTACAATTTCTCTCATATTCCCTTCTGTGGGGTTACATGTTGGTGAATATGCTAATATCAGTTTTTGTTTTATGTTGTAGTAATTTGTGAACTCCTTCCATGTTTTCAAAGTAAACTGACTTCAATCATTCGTCGAGATTACTTTAGATGGGCCTACTGTATTAAAGTGATCTTTTGTGATTTTTTTCAGTAGTTCTCTTGCTGGTTGCCATCTTCAACCGGTAATGTTCTATATGCTTAAGAGAACAAATCTACCATCATAAATATATACCGGAAGCCACCTTTGGCTTTTTTTAATTGGGCAAACACGTCAGTGCCTAATAAATCCATTTGTTTATCTGGGATAACGCTTTTCATACAGCCTCTGCTAATTCTGTTGCTCACCTCTACCATTTGACATCGGTCACAAATAGCAAGGAAACGCCTGACCTTTCCAGAAATCATAGCGTGTAGGCTTTCACGGCCGGCGTCTTCAGTAATTAAAACTTCCGGGCTAAGAGGCCGTGGTCCAATAGTAGAAATACTTCTCCCTGAAGTTTCGTTGCCAGCTGCGGGCAACATCATCTGAGATGAGTCTACGACTGGCTGCTAGGCCGTGGAGGTCCTGTTTATATAGAGCGCGTAGAGGGCGCCACCACTCGTCACGTGTTGTCAACAGTAAAACTATCTCTGGCTGGCGTCATTACTCTCGATCGAAGGTAATCGATTGTCACATCTTTGGTACAGAGTCGATCGCCATATCTTATCTAGCTTCAAGCCTTCTACTTTCCTGTTAAAATTATTGTGGTGTTTATAAATCTCTACAGCCTCTCTATACATACGTCCATAATAATGCGATGTCTTAGCTAACACGCTCGTCTCACTAAATTTAATTTAATGGTCACCCGTTTCGAAAACATGTTCTGCTACAGCCGATTTGTCCGTGTGTCCCAGTCGACAGTTCCTTCTATGTTCAGTTAGGCGAGTATTGATACTTCTTTTTGTGGTTCCAATGTAAACCTTCCCACAACTACACGGAATCTTATAGACACCAGGAGTAGCTAGAGGGTGTCGTGCATCTTTCGCCGATCTTAAGCATTCACTAATCTTCTTGGTGGGTCTGAAGATTGTTTCAACACTGAACTTGGCCAGCACTTTCCCGATACGGTCCGTAATATTGAACAGCAAGCACTGCAGTCAGCCGGAAAAAGGCCCTTGAAGTGGTATCGGTATGTGGACGACACTTTTGTCAGATGGAATCACGGTGAAGAAGAACTGAACCGTTTTTTGAAGCATTTGAATAGCATCAATTCAAAAATACAATTCACTATGGAGACAGAAAGTAATGGACAGATAAATTTTTTGGACGTCTCAGTAATTAAACGAGCAGATGGGACTCTGGGTTACAAAGTCTACAGAAAAGATACGCATGCCGATCGTTATCTTCATAAGGATTCAAACCATCATCCCAGACAGAAGAGAGGTATTATCAAGACATTGGTGGACAGGGCTAATAAAACCTGTGAGACAGCTTATTTGCAAGAGGAAGTAAACCACTTGCCAACCGCTTTCCAGAAAAATGGGTACACTTGAAAGGAGATAGATAGAGCACTCCATCCCAGAAGAAAATCGTCCGAAAACCTGCAACAACAACAACCATCGGTGGGGAAAGTTTTTCTTCCATTCATCCACAATATTACGGACCGTATCGGGAAAGTGCTGGCCAAGTTCAGAGTTGAAACAATCTTCAGACCCACCAAGAAGATTAGTGAATGCTTAAGATCGGCGAAAGAGGCACGACACCCTCTAGCTACTCCTAGTGCCTATAAGATTCCGTGCAGTTGTGGAAAGGTTTACATTGGAACCACAAAAAGAAGTATCAATACTCGCCTAACTGAACATAGAAGGAACTGTCGACTGGGACACACGGACAAATCGGCTGTAGCGGAACATGTTTTTGAAACGGGTGACCATTAAATTAAATTTAGTGAGACGAGCGTGCTAGCTAAGACATCGCATTATTATGCACGTATGTATAGAGAGGCTGTAGAGATTTTTAAACACCACAATAATTTTAACAGGAAAGAAGAAGGCTTGAAGCTAGATAAGATATGGCGATCGACTCTGTACCAAAGATGTGACAATCGATTACTTTCGATCGAGAGTAATGACGCCAGCCAGAGATAGTTTTACTGTTGACAACACGTGACGAGTGGTGGCGCCCTCTACGCGCTCTATATAAACAGGACCTCCACGGCCTAGCAGCCAGTCGTAGACTCACCTCAGATGATGTTGCCCGCAGCTGGCAACGAAACGTCAGGGAGAAGTATTTCTACTATTGGACCACGGCCTCTTAGCCCGGAAGTTTTAATTACTTTCCAGAAATGTTGTGAAAATATATTATTTCCTGAATGTTTTGAATACAAGTCAACATTCCACAATGTCCAAAACTTTATGGTTATATTGTATTAATGTGTCTATATACAGGCCTGGCCAACAAGCTTTCCACCTGTCACTGTCAGGGCTATGTCTATAAAATAGTATGTTTTTACAGATTGAAACCAAGATGGCCACCGAGTGAGATCACATGTACGTTCTTCGTCCGCCAAAAGAACTTATTTAACAGGAAATAGTGTCAAATTAAAATTTTCTTTATTTTTTGTACTTCCTGTAGTGTTCGTTCTTGTCACTCAACCGAATATTAACGTCCCAGACGAGCTTTTCCTTGAAACAACTTGTTCTTTAGCAGAAGTCCCGATAATCGTGACATAACGCGAAATTTTGCGTCATAAACACAAAAAATTCTTTTGTTCTACAAAATTACTTTTATTGCTAACCGGTTTTCGACTTACAAGGCCATATTCCGACATAATAAAAGTAATATTGTAGAACAAAAGCAAACTGGTGCTTTTCATTTATTATTACAATGTTGTTCTACCAAGAACCGACGGAAGATTCTGTTAATATGACAAAAAATTCTATTCAGGTTTTCTTGATAGTGCAAAATTCGGTAAAAAAAGAGAGCTTCTAGTTTCATCAGTGTCTACTGTCGTAATAAAAGTGTAATTAAACGTTTCTAAATCGTATTTGACTAATATATTTAGAATTGTTTACTAGTTAGATAGACGCGATCTAGACCTAAATTTCCCGAATTATAAACGTTTTGAAAACCTGACCAAACACGTCTGACAACGTAAGTTTTCTAAAAGCAACAACAAAAACAAGCATCTGCCAGTGCCAGCGTTAAGTGTAGAAGAGCCACAGGCAGAACGAGGAGCAGGAAATGTGCAGCACACTACAACGGAGGCCAAGAAGCCTAGGAATGTATGTAGTGTTAGGAAGAAAAAAGTGCTGCTGCTAGGTAGCAGCCATGGGTGAGGTTTAGGCCCTCAGTTACAGGTTTAGGGGCAGCGTACCAGGCCACCAGTATCTTCAAGCCAAATGTAGGGCTAAATCATGTGATAGAGGACCTAGGGTCTTTATGTAAGGACTTTATAAAAGAGGACCGTGTAGTGATAGTGGGTGGAGCGGTAAACAGTTTGGGCAGGGATGCGGCTTATGATACAGGTGGTGAACTGGACAAGATAGCTTTCCTGACTCATGACACAAACGTACACTTTGTTGAGCTGTTGCGGTGTCATGATCGACCACACCTTGATCGAGCTGTGGGGCGAATCAGTGTGGGGTTAGGGATGGCTCTGAGGACAGCCAACCTTGCTCAAGTTCCTCTGGTGCCCGTCGGGACTATCAGTAGGTGGGGTTTCACTAGGCATCGCCTACACCTAAACAGAACTGGGATGGGAAGATTGGTACAGCTGATTCATGAAAGTATAGGGAGTGGATCTCGGGCCACACATGGTCAAATACCCGTTGTCATAGGTAGGAAAAGAAGGTTTTTTAGGATAAATCCAGACAACAGGTTTCCCTGCCTAAAGAGTATCTCCAGCAATTTAAAAAAATACTGAAACAATCACTCACAAAACAGATTCTAACACTTCAAATATCACATATACCAGATGTCGCAAAGAAAAACAAAACATTGGAAAGAGTTACATCGGGCATTTCACAGAGTTAACAATCCTTCATCAAAAAAATGCGATCAATAAAAAATAAAATGCAACTATTAGAAGTTGAGCTCCAATCTTTGAATTGCACAGTAGTTTGTATTACTGAGCAGTAGTGTAGAGACACAGAAATCGAACATGCAGTATTATCATTGTATGAAAAGGCAAACTCTCACTGCAGAACTACTTCAAGGGGTGGAGGATCATGCATTTATATCAGAAAAGGAACACAGTTCAAATCAAGACATGACCTCAGTACAGTAAGTGCAGACAAACACTTTGAAATATCATTTATTGAATTAACAGGGCTTGATATCACCAAGAAGTTAATCATTTTGTGTGTGTATAGATCTCCCAGTGGTATTGTGGATGCTTTTTTCAATAAATCAACAGAAGTTCCAGATAAAGTCTCAAGTACAAAGATCAACATAATTCTGTGTGGGACATTAGCATCAACACTAGTAATTACCATAAATAAATCCAGCAGCACCTTCATAAACATCCTTCAAAGTTTTGGCATGTCCCTACTGGTCAGTAGTGGAACAAGGGTTACTATAATGACTGCATCAGTAATTGATGATGTGGTCATTAATATGGACAGGGAAAAATGTGATGTAGCTGTAAAAGATCTCGGACTATCAGACCATCTCTGTCAAATAACAACAGTAAAATCAGGCATCGAATCATTCCCTAAACTACAAGTGTATAAGGAAACCAATGTGAATATGAAATTCTCTAAATTCTACGCATTGTTTAAATTGAACTTTGAAAAGGCACTTCCTAAAGTCTGCATATCTGTATCAACATCTCACAAAAACAGATGGATAACAGCAGGTATTAAGAAGTCCTCCCAAACACTTAAACACCTCAGTTCCATGAAAGAGAATCGCCATGATCCAGAGTTCTTAAATTTCTATCATAGACAAAAAAAGATCTGTAGGAAGGTGCTGAATGCTGCAAAAAGGTCATTTAATGACAAAATAATATATAGTGCAGAGAATAAAAGCAAAGCAGTCTGGGATGTTATGAAAAAAGGCAACTGGGAGAGGCAAACAAATGCAGAATAACATCCTGCTAAGGGAGGGGGATAACGTAATACATGATCCACAACAATTAGCAAACTATGAAAATGAGCATTTTTCAAGTAATGCAGAGAAGTTACAGCAAAAATTCCCCAAAACAAAATATAACACCTGAAAATAATTTTGTACTAAATACAATGATGTTACTTCCAACCGCAAAGAATGAAGTCAATAAAACTGTTCAAAAACTGAAAAATAAAAGTCAGTAGACTTAGATGAAGTACCAATGTGTGTACTGAAACAATGTATAGGGATTATACAAAGCTCGTTAGCAAATATAATAAATGAATCCTTCACATTAGAGAAATTTCCACAGCAGCTAAAGCAGGCAAGAAAGGTAATGCAGAAGACATAGAAAAATACCAGCCCATTTTCCTGCTGTCAGCATTCTCAAAAATAATAGAAGCAATTATGAAAGACAGATTAATGAATTACCTGAATAAATACAACCTTTTAAGCGAGTCGCAGTTTGGTTTCCGAAGTGGCAAAAATACGGAGTCAGCCATAGTAGAATTCACAAAAGTTGTACTTGGTGCTCTTGATAAAGATGAGCGTGTCACAGGCATATTTTTGGATGTTTCTAAGGCCTTTGATTCAGTCGACCACAAGATTCTATTAAATAAATTAGAAACATTAGGAATAAGAGGAGTAGCTAATGACTGGTTTCGATCATACCTAACAGATAGGGTACAAAGAGTAGAGATAACACATAATTCAAATAGATCTAAAAATTTAGTAAAGCGTTTAGCAGAACCAAAATACATAAATATAGAGTTCCACAGGAGAGCATATTAGGACCAATACTGTTCCTGATATACATCAATGAGTTTCTGAGACTCATAGTGAAAAAATTCTCCTTTCTGATGACAGCAATATAATAGTCACCGAGAAAACGAGAGAACTCCTTGCCGGAAAGCAAATGAAACTCTCAAGGAAATTTATGATTGGTCAATAAGCAATTAAGTGACATTGAACATAAAGAAAACTAATGCCATGAATTTCAGTTTAAAGAGGAAAAATGACAGTGTTAAATTAAATGTAGATGGCACCTCTATAGACTGTGTAACAAATGCAAAACTTCTAGGAATGAATATTGATTCTCAGTTGAAGTGGAGTGAACACACAAAAATACTTGCAAACAGAATGTCATCAGCATGTTATGCCCTTAGAATCCTATCATCAGTGTGTAACATGCAGTGTCTTTTAGTTAAATATTATTCGCGTGCCTCAGCGACACAGATAGCCGTACCGTAGGTGCAACCACAACGGAGGGGTATCTGTTGAGAGGCCAGACAAACGTATGGTTCCTGAAGAGGGGCAGCAGCCTTTTCAGTAGTTGCAGGGGCAACAGTCTGGATGATTGACTGATCTGGCCTTGTAACACTAACCAAAACGGCCTTGCTGTGCTGGTACTGCGAACGGCTGAAAGAAAGGGGAAACTACGGCCGTAATTTTTTCCCGAGGGCATGCAGCTTTACTGTATGGATAAATAATGATGGCGTCCTCTTGGGTAAAATATTCCGGAGGTAAAATAGTCCCCCATTCGGATCTCCGGGCGGGGACTACTAAAGAGGACGTCGTTATCAGGAGAAAGAAAACTGGCGTTCTACGGATCGGAGTGTGGAATGTCACATCCCTTAATCGGGCAGGTACGTTAGAAAATTTAAAAAGGGAAATGGATAGGTTAGAGTTGGATATAGTGGGAATTAGTGAAGTTCAGTGGCAGGAGGAACAAGACTTTTGGTCAGGTGAATACAGGGTTATAAATACAAAATCAAATAGGGGTAATGCAGGAGTAGGTTTAATAATGAATAAAGCAATAGGAATACGGGTAAGCTACTACAAACAGCACAGTGAACGCATTGTTGTGGCCAAGATAGACACGAAGCCCACGCCTGCGACAGTAGTACAAGTCTATATGCCTACTAGCGCTGCAGATGACGAAGAAATTGAAGAAATGTATGATGACATAAAAGAAATTATTCAGATAGTGAAGGGAGACAAAAATTTAATAGTCATGGGTGACTGGAATTCGACAGTAGGAAAAGGAAGAGAAGGAAACGTAGTAGGTGAATATGGATTGGGGCTAAGAAATGAAAGAGGAAGCCGCCTGATAGAATTTTGCACAGAGCACAACTTAATCATAGCTAACACTTGGTTCGAGAATCTTGTGCAACGTCAAAACGGAGGTCTTTTTGTTTTGGCGACAACAACTTGGGCATCAATTTTGCAGCCACTCGGTGCATGTTCAAATCATCACGCAAATTTGTATGTGCAGAATCTTAGCTCACTCCAACCTCTTGGGCAATCTCCTGCACGGTCAAACAATGATCTGCCATCATCAGATTTTTCACCCTCTCAACAACCGCTGCACTCCGAGCAGTGTGGGGCCTGCCAGAACACTGGTCACTCTCCGCTGATGTGCGGCCATTCTTGAATCGGTTGAGTCACTCCTTAACTTGTGATACACCATCGCATCTTCTCCAAACACATGCTGAATCTTACGAATTGTTTCGCTTTGAGAATCACCAAGCTTTTGACAAAATTTGTTGCAGTATCTTTGCTCAACACGTTCAGTCAAACGTTCAAACGTGTGTGATATCTTATGGGACTCAACTGCTAAGGTCATCAGTCCCTAAGCTTACACACTACTTAACCTAAATTATCCTAAGGACAAACACACACACCCATGCCCGAGGGAGGACTCGAACCTCCGCCGGGACCAGCCACACCACGTTTAGTCATCTTGAGAGAATCGGCAATGCGACGAACACGTTGTGTAGCACCTCACTCAGCGACCGACAGACAGCGACTGACGTGCAAGCATGCACATAAAGGTCTCTTTCTTTACTGTGTGCAGTGGCACCGCGCTATCGTCTCTATTTTGCGCAATAAAATCAAAGGTCGAATACTTTTTAGACAGACATCGTATTTCATCATTATTATATTCCTCATCTTCCTCAAAATAACCTTTAACTGCAAGTTCTTCTACCCCCCCTCCCCACCGTGATATGATTACTGAGGCAATTGTGTAACATTATAATACGAGCTTCCCACAGAGGCCACTATTTCGGCCAGTAAAAGTTATTTTAAAGTCGCTCCAAATACAACTCAATTTTGCTGTTACTCTCCAGTTCATCCCGAGTATCAAATTTTCATTTAACTTCTCAGTTACCAACCATCCTTGAACAAAGCTAGTATTGTTGATCTTGAATCCTAGTAAAACTTGTCTAGTGATTAATTTGCTCTTCGTACCAGTGACTCCTTTCTTCTAACACCTGTCACGGAAAATTTAGCAACGTTCTCACTTTTCTTTGTTCTGTCTCTCAATGTTTTCGACATGGCAGTAGTGAGACTTCCAGTTACCACTCCAATTATCAATCTGTACAGTAATACAAGGGCTACCCAGTTCATCCCATTTTTCCTCTTTTTCATTCTCATATAAAATATCTTCCTTAGTTTCCACAAAACTCATTCATTTCACTTTATATGAAACTTTATAATTTTTTACTGTAAACATTCCGAACGTATGGGATGATTATAATTGAAGTTAAACATTCAAAACGCTGTAGAAATAATACCACTGGTCAGAATGACGTCAAACTGCAACGTAATGTTATCGGAGAAGGGAGAAACGTATGGCAAAAGAAAAATAATAGTGTCAAAATTGATCAATAGATGGCGCTGTATGTGCCAGAATACGTAAATGAGAACACCTGTCACTCGCACGACCCATTGAAGTTGGTATAAATACGCCGGGTAGACTGCTTTTCCGCCGGTCCTGGTGGCCGAGCGGTTCTAGGCGCTTCAGTCAGGAACCGCGCGACTGCTACGGTCGCAGGTTCGAATCCTGCCTCGGGCATGGATGTGTGTGATGTCCTTAGGTTAGTTAGGTTTAAATAGTTCTAAGTTCTAGGGGACTGATGACCTCAGATGTTAAGTCCCATAGTGCTCAGAGCCATATGAACCATTTTTGAACGGCTTTTCCTCTTTTCGTGTCTGCGACGTTCGTCATGACTGCCTCAATGCAGGATCGCGCTCTGCTTATAAAGCTGTATTACGGGAATGGTGACTGTGCACTCGTCGCTCTGCAGAAGTTCCGGACACTGAAGGCCGGCCGAAGTGGCCATGCGGTTAAAGGCGCTGCAGTCTGGAACCGCAAGACCGCTACGGTCGCAGGTTCGAATCCTGCCTCGGGCATGGATGTTTGTGATGTCCTTAGGTTAGTTAGGTTTAACTAGTTCTAAGTTCTAGGGGACTAATGACCTCAGCAGTTGAGTCCCATAGTGCTCAGAGCCATTTGAACCATTTGAACCGGACACTGAAGGGTTTGAAAAAAAAAATGCGTTGGCCCGATAACTGCAGTGTGTGGTGTGCAACCTGGTAGAGGGAGGAAACGATTTGATTCGACACCAGTGGAAGCAGTGGCCACAGCAATGCAGGAGGAGACGAGTGGTGGTGTGCAGAGGTGTAGTGCACGGAGAATTGCCCAAACATTGTACATACCCTTGAGCACGGCGCATAAAATCCTACGAAACGTCCTTCTTTGCTATCCATTCAAAAGTACCAATGTGCATTAGATGCTTCCTGTTGACCTGCCAGCAAGAGAGACCTTTCTTTTAGAATTTCTTGCTCGCATGAAAGTGGACAGTGATTGGCTGTGGAAGATTTTGTGAACAGACGAAACCCACTTCCATCTGAAAGGATATGTCAATACACAGAATTGTCGAATATGGGCAACGGAAAAACCACACGCAAATCAACCAGTACCACTTCTTTCTGGAAAGGTCACTGTGTTGTGCAGGTATGCGGCATCATTTATCACAGGGTCATACTTTTCGAAGAGACATGTGCTTCCGGTCCTGTTTACCAGTACCGTAAATGGTAAACGCTATGAGTGTCTTTTGCGTAACCACGTCATTCCAGCTCTCCAACAGCGTGGATGTGTGGATGGGATCATTTTTATGCAAGATGGTGCACCTCCGCACATTGCAAATCCCGTTAAGCAGCTGCTGAACCACCATTTTGGATGTACTAGAATTATCAGCCACCATTTCCGACAGTTCTTCCGTCCCGATGACCTGATCTTAATCTGTGTGACTTCTGGCTGTCGGGCTATCTGAAAAACGTTGTGTTCAGTGTTCCGATTGCAAACTTAGCTGCACTGAAGGCACCCATTGCCCAAAACATTCTCTACGTGACCCAGATAACACTTCGATCAATTGTGGAACATGCTGTTTCTCAATTTCAACTTTTTGCAGAAAACGGTGGACAGCAATTGAAAATGTTTTGCGCCAGTCACACGGAAATTAACAATCCGAATTGATATTTATTGATGCTTTTTATTCGGTTTTTGGCCCAAGACAATTAAAAACCGATGCGATTGATGCTCTGTATGCGGTTTTTGGCTTCAGGACAATTAAAAACCCAAATTTTCCATCCGATGTGATATGACCTTGCCATGGTGGATGGACTTACGTAGCTAACAGTATCACACCTGTACACCCATGCACACTGAGTAGTACAGTTTGTTTAAAGTAAAACGTACACCTTAGGCATTGTTGTATGATTCATTTGACATTTTTAGTCGACCACTATTAAATTATGATGCTTACGGCGCCATCTACTGCTACATTTTGTAACGTTTTATTTTTCTTCTGCCATACGTTTTCCCCCTTCTCCGATAATAGTCTGTTGGAATTTGACGTCATTCTGACCAGTGGTGTAATTTCTACAGCGGTCTTAAAGTTTAACTTTAATTATAATCACCCTGTAAATTACATCTAGATGGCTTTTTAATAGAAGCAACATTCACTTAATTGCTTCAGTGCTAATTATGAAAAATCTACAATTAAGACTTTTTGCATTTGACTATCACTGATAACATTATCACAGAGATCAATAGCTACATTCAATATTTCATCAGTACGTAAGTTCTTGCTCTTACTTTTATTAAAGCAAGTGGAGACAATCAAACTGACTTCCACTGGCAAGAGCAGACTATCATGTACTTCCCCACCTAAAATAACACCATCATCCAAACCCATATCTGAACTCCTATCATCATTTTCCATGAAACTTTCACTTTTAATCTCCACATAAATCATTTCATCTAATTCGTCACACAGTAATGTATTATCAACATCAGAAAAATCGTCATTAGCATCATAATCACATAAATCCTAAGCACAAATATCATCATTAACATCTAAATCGTCATCAGATACTTTAATAGTACTAATAGAATCATCGTTAATATCATCATCACCACTCTCTTCTCCCCTCCTATTTGCATGATTCTTCTACTCCAGAGGTGCAGCTTCAGTACCAACATGTTCACCTAGCGCACCTACATCAGATTTATCCATTGATCTCACTAAACCAAACTCATCAAAACTGACATCATTAGCATCATTTCATGTCACTTCATTACTATTATTAGAGTCAGCAAACAAATTTGTCAAAATATCACTACTAAGCTCTTCTTCTTACATTTCACTCAGTATAACTTCTTAAATTTCTCCACCGAATTCTGTTTTATTCCTTGTACGTTGTTTACTGATATCTCCATTCCAAAATGTTCTACTAAAAATATCTCTTCCTCTTCCGTAGTTGCTGTTAACCTGATTCTAACAGTTATTTCTCCATGCCTCAAGTCGACAGGTACCCCTTGAGGCAAATCTTAATTTTCTGTGTGATACCTCGTATTTTCAGAGCTAAATTCCAGTCGTAATTATTGCTATAGTGACTATTCCTTCACCTATGACCTCTCTCTTTATCTTTCCTTCGCCTATGGCGTCTGTCATTTTCTTTACGCCTATCGTTTCCATTGTTACCTCTCCAGTCATCATCTCAATGCCTATCATCGCAGTAATTATCTCTTCAATTAACATTATTATCCTGATAATGGTTTCTACTATTTCTTTTCCTATCTCTGTTTTCACGGTAATATTAGAAAAATTGCCATTTCGGTAATATTCATATATGTATCATATTCATAATATGTATCTTAAAAATTTATCTATCGAATTGTCTGGTCCATAGATTAATCCCATTGCACTTTATGCAGTAAAGCTTTCTTAAAGGCATTTATGTGGGTCATTTCGCCTAATAGCTCGTCAAGGTGCCTGAATGTTTTAATTTGTTATTCAAAAAAGGTTTTCATACGACCACTACAATCCATAAGGCACGGGTCGCTTAAAAATTCTGATTTTATTCATGATTGTTTAATACTTGGTCAAAGCTTACTTATGAAATGTTTCTCAAACTCTAAAATTCATTTCAGAATGTGCGATCCGATTTGGCCAGGGAAGGCCTCACCATCTGAAAACTTTTTCACCAATATAATCTTTAAGTTTTCTGACATATTGACTGTAAAATTGGAGGGTCCTATGCCAGAGTGAACCAACTACACATTACATGTTTCGAGCTACTCAGCTCTAAAGTTCAACTACAGAAAAAAGAAATCTGATGAGATACTGAGGGCAGTAAATGATCTTCAACAGATTGCTAACATATACTGAATCTTGTTTATTGGCTTTTCAACCAAAATACACCTATTACACGTCTGAAAAAATGATGATGATTATAAAGAAGTGAAATAAAGTTTGAATAAGTACATTGCCTCAGCACAGATGTAACTATTAAAGCACTTTTGTTTCGTCACACATGTTATGTTTATAGCAGTCTTGTTTCATTCTTCAACAGAAAACGTCATATACTATAAGGAAACTGTGTCTGGTACATTTTATACAGAATTTTCGGGAATCTCATTCATCTTCTGATAATCCATCTTCACTGGAATTTCCAGCTATCTCTGCAGCACTTCGCAAGTTCTTGTAAAAATCGTGGTAGATAGGGGGAATTAAGCACAGCATTGACTCAAGATCTTTCTTCTTTGCACTCGTAAGTGGTCTTCCTCCGGGATACTTGAGATTCAGTGCTATGTGGTGCATGTGGTGAAGATTGGGTGTCCGACCTCTAGCTCGTTTAGAGAAACTAACTTCATAGTATTCCAAATCATCATTGTGTGTACTTGAACTGCGTTACGTTGGGCTTCTCTTTACTTATTCTGATGCATCTTATTTTCATCCAAGCTACAGTTAGTCCATCAACTTTTTTCCTGTTTCTTAAAACTGATGTTAAGCTGTCAGAGCTGAAGAAATCATCACGTTTCATTTCCACCACACCGAACTCTTGTTTCTTGACTCTGCATGTTTTCATTATGTTCTGGATTTCATGCATATGGTAAATGTTTTGGTTGCATCTCATCTTGTTCTCAATATGACTGAAATCAGTGTCATTGGGCAGATAACTGTGGCCTGGGATTAAAAATTTTTGAATGATTTCTTTGACATGCTGAGCAGGATCTTGAACGATACACATTAGTATTTTTACCAGTTTGAAATTTCTATTTTGGCCACCACATGAGTCTGACGAAACACAACAGTTTCTTTCGTAGGATTAGCATTTAGGTGTTTCATAAGACACGATCGTATCTCATCCGGTCCTCGACCTGCTGTTCCCTCATGCCAAAGGTGCATAGTTCCTTTGGATTGACCCATATCATGGATACCCAAATTGAAGCAAGAAAGTTGACGTTTGTAACACACAACACCAGTGGGAACTTTTGGGAGCGAAATTGTCTTTTGCAGATCAAACGCAAGGACTGTGCATTCACCATTTATTGCTTTCTCTTTGTCTTTACGTAGTGTTGCCCTTGCAAGGTCAACCTGTCGATAATGTAGCTCTCTTTCCATGTTTACATCTTCAAGAGCTTTCACATTGTCAGAAGTGTTCTCTAGTGCTTTTGGAGAGTTGGTTTTAATTTGAAAGATATCACATTTCTTGCATGTGTCTTTGTGTGGCAATTTAAATGGGAGGTTGAACTTAGTTTTGAAAACTTTTTCGTACAACGATTGTAACACAATGTCAGACTGCATTTTCTGCTATCAGTTTTATACAGTCTGTGCATCAAGCTCAAATTGAGGTGACAGGAGAGATACTTCCTATCGGGACTATCCTTCTGACAATAGTGGCTCGTATAGCATGGAAATGAATTAATATGATCTCTGATGCGACGAATTCTTTCTTCAGGAAATTTATTATGCGGCTCATGTTTTCCTCTTCTGTCTTGTAGTTGACCAGACTTCACTTTCAGAAGAGCTCTGTGAATCTTTGCACTGTTAACACAGTGTGTGTTCAGGAACATATTTTTGCAAACCTTCACATCACCTGATGTGGCAGGAATAAAGTAATGTCGAGTAAATGTTCTTAGGGGATCTTCAGCATTTGATCTTCTGTCCTTCACAATGAAGGACTTTACAGACCATCCAATCAAAGCTGTTTGTGTTTCATACCGTCCATCACTGTAATACATATCAAAAAATAACTGTCGATCCTGCAGTGAGACTTTTTCATAACATTTGCGACGACATGTACAGTGGTAGTCCTTTAACGTTTATCCCATTACTGTTTGTCCCGTCGATGACGTAAATGCGTTTCCGCTGTTTTTGCGAGTCTTCCGAACATTCTTTTTCCAGTTAACTGGATTGCTTTTCTTGCGCTTCACCCTAATTGGTTCTTTGGATTCTGCAAAAAATAAAAATGTTTCTTAATGTAAAACTATGGCGTACATGTTCTCCACTTACATCATTACGAATACAATTTAGCAAGTAAAATAGTTAAATAAAAAGTTGACAACAGATGTGCAGTCAAACCGATGCGTTTTCGTATATTTCGTTTGCCAAAGTGTACCAACTACGTTCCTAACGCTGACGCCATTCTCGATGTTCAGTGACTGTAATAATCGATCAGGAACATGTCCCTATCGGTAGTTGTGAGTATTCCACTACGCAGTTCACAGTTTACTCCCTAGATGGTAGCACAGCACATCATCATGTAGTTAGTTCACTTTTGCATATGACAGTAGCCTTCAATAATCGCATGCAACGAAGTAATGTTGTACACCATTCTTAGGCAAATTTATGCAGTTTTAAGTATAAAACATACCTTCACTACTTGATTGACGTTAGCATGGCACATATTCATCGCTGGAACCACACTCAGTGTCAACATTACTGTTATTTGACTCTTCTGAACTCCTGTATGCAACTTCGTCTGCCATCTTGTTACTGGATTTAGTTCACTCTGGCACCAGAGATGAATGCAGATCTGAGACACTCCAGAAGTGCCAACATAAAAAGAATCGCTCAGTGTCCCTCAAGAGTCCTGGTTCGTTTTACCATATGAAACTTTTTAATTTTCTGCACCATTATCAATAGCTAACCTAAAATGTCAAAATTTGTAGTTGGTTCACTCTGGCATAGGACCCTCCAATTGTCTTTAAATTGGGAAATTAACTCTACTGAATGGATTTTGTTGTCTCCTGGAAAATTTTTAACATTTGTGTTACTTCAAACACTACTACCACCTCTGCAAAAATTCTTAGTGATTGATTAAATTTTCTTCTGTTTCAGAAACCTTCGAACTTACGTTGAAAATATCACTGAAGCATTATATTAGTCACTTCATCTACCCTTTGGTTCAAAATATAGTCCTCATTTTTAATCGTGGTATGCAGAGCATTTTTCCATTTTTATCAAACTCATCTAGTATGCTAATTTCAATGTCTGCATTTCTATTTTCAGCTTTATCTAATCTCATATTTGACGCGTTATTATCCGCTTTCAAATTAGTAACCTCATTTACTCTAATTTTGGTTTTCTCTACAGCACTGTCGACAGTGATCTGACTTTGGTCAACATCTTTATGAAGAAGCTTTAGGGCTTTCCCTTTCTCCTGTACATACTTTTGTAATTGATCTAGGTTTTACCCTTGTTTATGAAGTTTTTTATCCACTTCACTTGTTCCTCTGTTTTATTGTTTTGAAGTGAGTTTGATTAAATTTGCAAGTCTATCTAATATGTTTTCATCTGTACCATATATTGCCTCCCGTTCATCCAGCCCTCGAAATGACGCACAAGTGCTACCATTTTTGTCTTCTTCAGCTTCTCCTCCTAATTCACTGTCGCTAACATGCTTGTCATGAATACTATTGTCACCATTAATTACTTGTTGTATCTCTAATGCCTCCACCTCCTCGTCTTCTCTATTCTGGACCACATTTTCCCCATTTAAATGTTTCATTTTTTTTTCAAAACAACAAAAAAGACGTATAACTAATCACCGAACATAAAATAACGACGTCATCTTAACCACAAGTTCTTTCACACGACCTAACTTCACTAGCACTTTGCACACAAGAAAAAAATTTGTTTGGGCATCTTGTCATAGGTGGTGATGCTGCTGTTGCTCAGTTGTAAGATGATGAAAGTTGCTGTACTCACGGTCGGAATTCTGAGTCGAATTTGTCCAAAGACAGTTGTTCGTCTTTGTTTACAATCTTCTTTTGCCCAAATTTAACACCAGTCGTGATGTATTTTTTTGGTGGTTTGTTGAAATACACCTTCACTTGATGAAAAGTTCCTCTCTACTTTCTGAATCATTGGCGCTGTAGACTGACATGCTTTCACTGCTGTATAAAAGATAATTTCTTTAACATTAATACTGTATAACATGTTATATGTCCTAATTTTCTGTAGACACTGAAATTTGTTGAATCTGAGTATGCCTGGTTAGGTGTAAGAGAGGGCCTGAAGGCCCTAATCTTGCCAGGTAAAATAAATGCATAAATAAATAAATAAATAAATAATTGAAATTTCCTGATGATACGATCACTGGCCGGGCAGTTAATTATATGCTATTAATTTCTGCTACACATACTGTTTTTATACTTTCCAAAATATTTTATTAACATCTTAAGGTTATTACAACAGAAAAAAGAAAAGCCATTATGCCATTGTGCTACCGTTATTCCTCCACACAAAAATAAAGACCAAAAACATACACTGCCACCTCCAAAGATATGCCTCGAAAGAAAAACGTCCTCTCATTTTTACTCAACTCGTTGGCACAGTGCCACTTTGAAATCTCCCGACAAACTGGCGAAGTCCGCGATCTCGTAGGATCTGTATATACATTTCTGCAATAATGTCATTCATTTTTGTTTTTAACACAAAAATTAACGAATGTATTTCATTTTGACAGTGTCAATCGCACAATATAGTGCCGCCATGTAGCAAGTTAACTTAAGCTTGAAATAGTCTTCTTCACAGTAAATTCACGAAATATGCATGTGCAATGTTTCACAAATACAATATTTTTACCTGAGCTATTGATTACACTTCTCAATTTGGATTTATCATAAAAAACTCAACGTGTACTTTTAATTTAAAGTGGGCAATAATCTGCTAGCTGTTACGTTTCAGTACGCCTCGATTTAAACGGTACATTACGTAACTTTATCACTACAGTTGTACAATGTGGTTTTAATTTGCATGTTTTAAGTACCGATTCTTATATATTTTCTTGTATTTCTTAGTACTAAAGATAGTTATTCAATAGATGATATCTAGGTCTGCAATAAAAATGCAGCTGCATTCGCAATTGATTGCTGAATTCCTTTTTTGATGTTACATTTTGCTTCCAAGTTTAACAAGTTCATTTATTTTGCACTGTGGCAAACAGTTACTCTAGCAATTGTTTACATTTCAGGCAAATACTAAAATATTTTATTTACGGTTATGGGAGATACTTAAGTCAAGAGATTACTTTCATCTGAAAGATATCATGTCTGCTAATTACTATAAGCAGCCCATTGAAAGAAAACATTATTATTCACACCATTTCCAGTAAATATGAAACTTTTGCTGCCTCTTACTAATTTAGGCGGCACATAATAACCACTCGCTTACTGAATTCACAGGAAATAAAACCATTTTCTGCCCACTGTAATTTCGCCAGTCCATTTTTCACCTTTTATTGGTTTAGCCACTTCCATCATTAGACTACAGATCGCTGTGCAACACAGTCTTTAGACTGTCTTACCTTTTGCCATTTTGAAGAATTTTCTTTTATTACATTCAAAGTGAAATCATTCCGAACTGAAACTTACACCCTTCACTTAGTAGCACTACAATTTGAATCTACATCTACATCTACATTTATACTCCGCAAGCCACCCAACGGTGTGTGGCGGAGGGCACTTTACGTGCCACTGTCATTACCTCCCTTTCCTGTTCCAGTCGCGTATGGTTCGCGGGAAGAACGACTTCATGTTAGAATAAAATCAGAGTTACAATAACAATATTTACAAGGATACACAATATTCTGGTCATGTTCTCAAAGAGCAATATTTCATATTCTGTTCCATGGACATAAGGTTTCATGTTCACAATATTGCGGACAACAAATGTTTTCTTGGATTTCGGATATAACAGATGATATGCATCAGTGTGAGAAGTTGTCTATACTATGAACGGATTGTGATAGATATATTTAAATTTTGTAGCAGATCTGCTCAACACCCTCTAATTATGCTGGCAGTATGTGATACCAGTATAATTTCATTTTCCTGATCTTCCCACAAAAGGTCCCAAACAGGTTTAATTTCATCCCAAGGAATGTAATCTACATGCATTTTATCTATATCTGCGGGCTTCTTTGGTTTTAGGAACTCGAAGTCTTTTGCGACCTGAACCCATTGTTCCTTTTTTTGATCTGTAATAACTGTATTTCTGGTTTTTGCACAGGAGGTATCTCTTATTTTGGTGTACAGCAATATTTAGCCAAGGATTCCTCTAATCCAATTGCTCCACCATATTCTTCATGAGAACTATCTTCTGAATTTGACCACTCTGGGCCACGGTATGGTCCTAACTTAAATGCTTTTTTTTCCATAGTGTGCTAAATTCATTATCTGATGTTTCACCATAATTTAAACATTTAGGGCCACGGTTATCTCCTAAAGTTAATAATTCCATCACTATCACTGCATACTTTTCTTCTTCATCGGCTCTAATGACGTCTAATTTTGCTTCATATTTCTTGAAGTCATCGTCTACTTCAATGTAATTCATAATCAATCGTCTGTATTTACTTCGTCTTACTTATTACTAATAGTTTGGTCCATTAGATTTTCAATATTCAAAAATGCTTCATCAGCAGTGCTAATTTTTCTTCTTCTTCGATTCTCCACGTATCAATGACCATACTCGTTTTCCTATCAAAATCTTTAATTTCATTATCAGCTCGCATATTTGGAGCAGCGTATCTTACATCCCCATCTATTTCCTCTTCTACATTTGCGACGCGCGAACTCTGTACAGTGCTATACATTGCTTCAACCTTCTTCTTTTTATTGGGTGTCGTCTTACTATAGATCCCCTACTTTCTCCATATACCTCTGTTTAACATTCTATCACATAATCCGTTCTGAAATCTTTCCATTCGTGTTCTTTAGGTCCTTATACTGACCGTCGAGCTATTCACACTAGGTAGATATTTCGGAAAATTGACTGCCACTAGTATTTTCTACTTTCCTGATATTCAGACTGTGGATGGCATCTTCCTCTTTGCCTGTATATATATTCACATCCTTATTTGTTACTGTCTCATTAGTTATCGAAGCGAGCTTATTGCTCTCTGCTTTGATGTCACTACTCTGCTTGCTGCTGGAGCTACTGCGTTCACAAGGATAGCTGAGCGTTACCAGCGGGTGCTCAGCCTGTAAGCTCAAATTCATTTTATTGCCTAACTGCCATGATTCATCTTTGTGCACATTTGTTGTTATGCCAACAGCAGCAGCAGCGGATCTAGAGCGGGGGCAGCGGGATGGTGGCCTAAGGGCTCAAGGGCCTCCCTACTTCCATACCCCCCCCTCCCCCTCCCAAGCATATGGGTTCACCCCCGACAAATCTCAAACTAAGCTTGATATTTACCAAGGAAAATGGCCCAACAGCCTTACATTTTGAGAAGTTATTTTATATTCTGTCGACAACCAGTTTCGACATTTCAGTATACCATCTTCATGCCACATGTTCACTTCATATGCAGACAATCAGATGTACGATAGCAGCATACTGGATCCATCAGTATCTGGATACTGTAAATACGTTATTCGAGTGATTCCTTCAAAGATTTGACAGCAAGTTGTTATCAGGTCTTCGAAGGAAGCACTCGAAGAACGAATTCACAGTATCCAGATACAGATGAATCCAGTATGCTAATATCGATAGTTAGGTTGTCTGTAGATGAAGTCGATATGGGACCTGAATACGACATATTGAAATGCCAAAAAATTAAATAACTTCTAAAAACGTGCGGCTGTTTGGCGATTTACCTTGGTAAATATTTGACCAGCCACTATTCCACGTCTACAATGGATCAACGGAGAAACCTGATATAATCCTACTTTCTTAGTACTATGCTATACACAGCACTGTTTTCATAGCTTATCCTTACTTAATCAATTCGCAATAGCTACAGTATGTTATCGAATTTTAAATGTCTGTAACAAGTATTTCGTATGACAAGTTTTTAATCTGCGCGCCACTCATTCGAAATTCAGCCACAGCCACATCCACACCGTGCCATCACCACCACCCGCACACCCACGCCGCAGTCGTGCATGGTAGCCGAGATACGGTTACGAAGTTCGCGAGTGCGTGTGCCGCGTTCCTATACACTAATGCGATGTGCGGTTTCTCGAATAGAATAGAATGCGCCATTCAGGTGATGTTTAATTGTTATCGCTGCGTGCTTTTGTATGTTTCTGTCAAATTTTGAAAAAATGACATCGAAACATAAGCAAGTAGACCTTTGTTCGTTTTTTTCTTTTTAGCAAAAATAATGAAATAAGAAAGCGAATCGAGCGACAATTAGCTAATATTACCTGGAAAAAATATCACTGGCCTATCTTTGTCGACTCAGAGTCCATCACATACAGCCTTCTGATTATATTGCATGCATTTAAATGAAATTATGTGAACTCAGTTAATCGAGTTTATGACTCTTTATTCGGCTGAGTTCGTTGATCTTTCGGTCGTTTTGGGCTGCTGCAGACTAGACAAAGGGCGCTTGATCCTCTCTTCCTTCTCTACAACGCACAGCTTAAAATAATATTTAACGTGAATAATATCAACCATAGGGTTTGTTCGGTTTTGAATTATTTTTAAAGTAGCTATATTTCCGCTCCCGCCGATGTGAATTTCGTAGTTTTGTACCTCATTATATACTAAAAAATTGGTCAATAACCTTTAAAGGTGTTAAAGTACAACTTTTATTATGGGACCAACTTCCAAAGTACGAAAAAAATCAACTGTTTCATACATTTTGGTCGAGTAGGTTAGTAGGTTTTCTAGGGAATAGCTGACTTTTCGTTTCGCAATTTCGAGGTTGGTGCCATAATAAAAGGAAAGCTGCTCATATTAATTGACGAGAATTTTTTTAGCCCTTTAGAGTGTTATTGACCATATTTAAACAAGCCTGTAGAGTAGTCGTGAAGCGTTCATTTAGCTGCTGGTAAGTTGTTGATTTGTTTCTGTATGATTCTCTACTTCGTGTACAAGTTATTGTTTGCTGTTGTTACAGAGCGAGAACCTGTGCCAGTGGGAGTTCCTAGTATATCCACTGCTTGCGTTGAAAATCATTTTGATATTTCTTATGTAATATGAAAAGTACTCCGTAGTGAAGAGCAGCATAAAAATTTCACAGAGTATCCAGAACCACTTCGTATTTATGAATATCCAGAGCAGAGAGAGGGTGGACAAGAAATGTTTCGATCCGATTGGCTAAACAAATACTCTAGGCTAGTCTAAAGCCAACAACAGAATGATACATATATGAAGACAGTAACTGTTCTCGAAAGAACAGAATACTGTTGATGACCGTATGTAATGTACCTTATGGACACTTGCCCATTCAATCATTACTCGCGCAGGCTTTGGCGATTCCCGTAAGAGTTTGGGCAACCTGTGCGCATTCGCACAGATGAAGGTCAATGGCTGGGTAGCCTTTGACTATATATATGAAGACAGTAACTGTTCTCGAAAGAACAGAATACTGTTGATGACCGTGCAGCTTTTCCCGGTCGGGGCACACATTTTCAGCTGTCCACATCGAGGTATATCAGCAACACCTGTCGACAGCTGAGGGTTTCAGTTAGTCATCATTTATTCCAAGGAAAAGCTGCACGGTCATCAACAGTATTCTGTTCTTTCGAGAACAGTTGCTGTCTTCATATATATAGTTAAAGGTTGCCCAAACTCTTACGGGAATCGCCAAAGCGTGCTCGAGTAATGAGTGAATGGGCAAATGTCTGTAAGGTACATTACATATGTAGAATTGTGGACAGTTGGGAATGTGAGTCTCACGGGAAGCGTGCAAGGGATAAGTCCCTGTAGTCACACTATTCATCTGTGTCCTCGGTGGCTCAGATGGTCGCCGGCACCGTAGCTCAGCGTGTCCGGTCAGAGAGCCGGTTGGCCTCTGTAATAAAAAAAACTGAGTGGAAGGAGCAACCACCGAACTTTAACAGGATGTCTTGCGACGTCCGCAACGACCAAGCACAACGATCAATAACGAAAAATAAAGATGGATAGAGCGTCTGCCATGTAAGCAGGAGATCCCTGGTTCGAGTCCCGGTCGGGGCACACATTTTCAGCTGTCCACATCGAGGTATATCAACAACACCTGTCGGCAGCTGAGGGTTTCAGTTAGTCATCATTTAGAAAGATACATGTTGTTTGCCTTGTGTATTACTTTGTGGCCCACATAATGAGGACAAGCTTTTTGTGGCTCTAGGATCTTTAGTCTCTCATTCACTTTGGAAATATAAAGAAGCACTAGAAATCTTCAGAAACCATTCCGCTGCCGATTATTACAAAATGGTGGGGTTAAAATGTACTCATTTCAAAAATAATAATGGCGGTGTTAAAATGCGCACATTTCAAAACCTCATATGAAAACCGTGAATAGGCTGTCAGTACTTTACTCTAAACCGACAAACTGAAAACGATGAAATCAAATAGAGAAAATTTGATTTCTACAGTAAAGAAGATAGTACTATGTAGTCCAGAGAATATACCATTACGAGGTCGCAGAGATCATGGTACATTGAGTCGTTAAATGGACCAAGGAAAATTTCGAGCACTTTTAAAATTCCACGTTGACTCACGTGTTTCATCTCTCCTAAAACATTTAGATAGAGCCGAAAAATGCTACATATTTGTGCTAAACAACTCAGAATCAATTGATAGGTTGTTGACATTACATCATAATAAAAAAAGATGCTCGACTAAATGTTATGTTGTCATAGGTGACGAAACAACCGATGGTAGGGGGTACAGAACAAATCAGAATACGTATCAGGCATTTGGATACACAAAAGAGCACAATGCACGAAAAGTTCATACGCTTTCTGTCTGCAACTGACTTGACTGATGCTGCATTGAACGATCAAATCGTTCAAGAATTACATCAAGTCGGTCTTCAACACAAGAATTTGAAGATCAAGCCTATGACGAAGGTGCCAACACATCTGGAAAGTTTCATAGTGTGCCATCCCGAATAAAGCAGCTTCAACCAATAGCGTCTTATATGCACTGTGCAGCACAAAAACTAAATCTAGCTATCGTGAAGGCCTGAATCTTGCCTAGTCTTCGCAATATGATCGGAATTGTAAATAGTGTTACCACGTGCGTGAGTCAGCAACTTATCAAGCGAGATATGATTGAAAAACACTCAGAGGCGAAAAGATTTAAGTTACAAAGCCGCAGTGATATATGATGGCCTGTAAGGCATGACGCACTTCTTCAATTCGAAGACCTCTTGATCCTGTCGTTCAGCTCCTTGAAGAAATAGACTGAACTCTTCCGTCATCGGAAAGTGCAAGTCTTCTGGCATCAATTCACGAATCGAAGTTGTCTTACCTTTGACGGTAGCTGCAACTGCATTTGAAATTACTCTTTCACTTTCACGGCAGTTTTCGACAGCTGTATTAGATCTTAACCTGTGCTATGAGATGGTAGACTGTGCAATAAGAACACAGCAAAGGTACGGAGAAACCAAAAATGAAGAAATTTTCCGAGAGGCGTGTCGTACTGTAGAACCTTTGAACATCCCAGTGCAAACATCCAGAACCCTCAAACGTTCAACTCATCGACCAAATACACAAGTATCTGGTGCTAAGGAGTACTGCAGGTAAAATAAACCTTTAATACATACGCAAGCTTTTTGACTGATGCAGTTTTTCTTTATTTTCTGTTGTGGAGCTCGAGAATGATTTCCAGTCGTGTTTTGTTACAGATTGACGGTATTCCTCCTTTTCATAGATTTTGTACTGGGACATCCGAGGAGTCGCTTTTCGAGAGGAGACCACTTTTCCATTGTCGATCTGTTCACCCTTATACCAAGGGTCATTGTAAAATCAGAAAATCTTAATTCGTTAGTGGCAGCGTATTTAGAGCAGCGACTTGCCTCATTCTCTCCCGTTACCGAGAGAAATAAGTGTTAGGTAGGAGCCTGGAGAGACAGGGAACATCTTCCCCAAACCAGCAACAGAGACGCAGCAAGAGACAAATGGGTTTTCCCCATATATAAAAATAACTTTAAAAATTCTCGGCACATTCGCAGTATCCACTTCTGGTGTGGAGCGTAGCTTCTCTTCACTTAAACAAATAAAATCGTACCTGCGTTTCAAAATGACGGAAGACAGGTTGAACTGTTTGGCTGCCAAGTATATTGCCCGTCCCATATCTGACAGCCTACAATCTGTAGAAGTCATTGAAGAATTTGAAAAAGTTATCTGAGCATATTCCTAAGCGTTAAATGAGCAAAATAAAATTTTATGTGCTTTTTTAAATAGTTAGCTTAATAAAGCCTACCCTCAGCTGTGTCAAGCCCTTTCGAAACCAAAATTCTGGATCCGCCACTGACCAGCAGTGCCTCAAAACGCTTCGCAGTCCCTATCTTGCACACTGAATTCAGAATATCTAATCTGAAGCTGTTTCCTATGTTTAGCCCATGAAAATCTTTTTGCGTTAGTCTGGCCCGCAACATACGCGGTCCTTAGTTTTTCGCGTCATTGCTGTCATTATAACGTCGTGGCGCAAAACCTCTAGCACGAGTAGCTGAACTAATTTGCCCTCCAGCTCTTCCTATGCGCATCATATTGATGCGATAACTTTCCTTGTCATTCTCTTTACCGTTATGATTATTCCGGTTGTCTAGCGGTAATCACAATTTCCCTTCCAATGGTGTATGTCCTCTAGTCTTACTAAAAATGTCGAAAAGCAGTTGTCATAACTCATTGCATGACTTTTTGAATCGTGTGGGAACTTTTTCATAGCTCCAAAATGTTCTCGGATTCGGGCGCCTGCTTCTTAAATGAGTAAATTTTTTGTCCCGGGATTCTCTGAAACCCTTCATACCATTCCTGCCCCTATTTTCATACGTTGTGGTCACTATGAATTCAATCCACAATCTTGTTTCACTTCTGACCAGTACTGCTCAGTAAGTTTTTGGTTGAAATCACTAGAAGTCATCTCGCCTGCACTAAATTCAGTCCCCATATTTTGAAATACCGTACTAATGCAATGATTACTACGTTAATTTTTTCGTGGGCTGTGAAGTCTTTAGCAAAAATTATTTCTCAGTTTTTCCAGAAATCCAATGAATGCCAGTCATTATCCCGATGGCCGGATCAAATCTATCTGCACCATCTAAAAATTTGTTATATAATTTTCTATTAAAGGTCGCAAATTTTGCCTGTGATGTGAGAAGTGTTTTGATCACACTTCTGTTCCCAAATATTTATTTGTTTAGACATTTCCTTTTCTGAATCAAACAAAATTTTTCGCAAATGTGAAATTTCTATCTCACGTTCATCAAAAATTTGTTTGCAAACCGCAAACATATTCATGTACTTTCGTCTTTTCTACAGGTTCCACACCTTTCTGGATCGTATCGATTTCTAAATCGATTTTCGAATTAATACCATTAATCTAACCTTGCATGCTGGCGACATTGGTGTTCTTGTTATTTATTTTCACTTTCGTCTCCTCAAAATTGTTATTCGAAATGCCTACCTTACGGGAAGTGAAAAATGACTGAGATAGGTATATTGCGAGAGGGAGTTATGTGTATATCATAAATTCTTTCCCTCGAAAATTTCCTTTCTTCATATCTCATCTGTGTTACCACACATGACGTCTCACTGATCTCATTTGTACTAAGACTGCAGTACCAGCAAGGTGTCTAGTTGCTTCTATCGCCCTGAGTGGAATGCATAAGTTCCGAATAATGTTAACCAACCTACAGTCTTCAGTAGTTGTCCCTTGCGCAAGAAACAGCACGTAGGGGGTGACTCTGTTATCTTGAGGCTGTAATAAACAGAGTGAAAGTGATATTGTATAAATAATTAAATTTTGAATTGGTTTGTTTAAACGGGATTCCACTCGCTTGTTTTTATTGGCAGTATACGAGAATCGGCACAATTATGGTCCACTTCATGAATCACAAATTCTTTTGAGTCTTCACTATTTAACGCCGGCCGCAGTGGCCGTGCGGTTCTAGGCGCTACAGTCTGGAACCGCACGACCGCTACCGTCGCAGGTTCGACTCCTGCCTCGGACATGAATGTGTGTGATTTCTTAGGTCAGTTAGGTTTAAGCAGTACTAAGTTCTAGAGGACTGATGACCTCAGAAGTTAAGTCCCATAGTTCTCAGAGTCATTTGAACCATTTTTCACTATTTCACAGAAAAATTAAAAAATAATGAACTTGCTGTTAGCATAATTACTATGAAACTATCTCAATTACAGGCCAAATAAACAGAGACTGCTAATTAAGTTCTTAACCGACGCCAACCGCTGCAGAATACACGTCTGTTCATCCAGACTGCTGATCGGGCTACATCTCACAGCCAAAACAACTCGCCCACCATACAAGTTAGGTGCGGTCCGAAGATCTCCGAAGTATTTCGTCTGCAATTTCATTTAGCATTTGTTCCGTATTCTGCTAGTAATTAACACTTTTGAAACAAGGTATGATAGCATCCTATTGAGAGATGTATTTACATGAGATGCAAGTAAATTCACTGTTTAGTTTTTCTAATATTAATAACAGGATTTTGTCATTTTGGCGCCCTAGTGCCAAACGCAGCAGCTAATTGCGAAGAAGGACCATAATTTAGGCTTCATTTCTCCACTTACACATACCGAACAATCCATCTCTCACCGTTACCTTGCACCACGTTACATCTTCCCATTGCTGCCTTCTCAACTGTTATAAGAAGAGCTTAGTGTAGCTGAATATGATGGATGTAAGTCAGAAATGTAACGCATCCACTTCTTTCCGAGATTTCCAAAAATTGGGATGCTCTCACAAATAACAATCAATTTTGGAAATAAACAAATTCTTACTCAAATTTTATAATTTTTTAATTTATAATCTCTCAAAAGCCATACCATTCCACTATAGTTGTGATCCGCTATTATTTTTCAAAACTTGAATCTGATTTATATTTTTTCATTATATACATTATTATTTTAATAGTAAATATTTTCAGTATAGCATTATTCTGCACCTTTATGTTGCTGGTAGGCATTTATTAACTGAAAATATGTAATTTCTCTTAGAACACTCTATATCAGTCCACTATCTCCTAGCCAAGTTTCAATCACAAAAGTTAATACTGCAGTTCAAATGGCTCTGAGCACTATGGGACTTAACATCAATGGTCATCAGTCCCCTAGAACTTAGAACTACTTAAACCTAACTAACCTAAGGACATCACACAACACCCAGCCATCACGAGGCAGAGAAAATCCCTGACCCCGCCGGGAATCGAACCCGGGAACCCGGGCGTGTTATACTGCAGTTGAGCTACTATTGGCACATAGCTGTCTATTAAATTCAACTGAATATTTCTCATGAGAAGTTAAATTGCTATACCGCTACTATTGTCGCATTGCCTCCACTTAGATTTAAAAAGAAATGTTTGCATGAAGAATTAACATTGCTGTTCCCTTTTGGCGCATTGGCGCTCTTTAAATTGATGAGGTACTTGTCACAAGAAGTTACACTGCTACACAACTACTGTCTGCGCATTGCCGCCCTTTCAATTCGATGAATCTTTTGCTCCATCAGATGCCTTCATCACGTTATAAATTATACTTTTACTCACTATTATGTCTGCACCATGCCATTCTGCACTTATTCATATCTGAATATATCATAAGACGTCCAATCCACATGGTTACAAAGAATTCAAATACAGCTCCTGTGCATTTCACAAATATCTGGAGAAAGATCGTCATTACACTCACACCGTTTACCAGAACATACCCTTATTGATCATCCTGTTGTCCATGATATGGCCTTGATTGTGAAACTCGGGACTTTTCGAACTGGTGTTGAGTTCAACAAACGTTAGTCCATTCCCCAATCTCCAGCCTCAACGTATAACTTTTGTACAATTCCATATAACAATACAAAATGCCTTAAATTAGTTTCCTAATAAAAATAATTTTCATTTACTACTGCAATATACGATGGTCGTCCACAAAGTAAGTTCCAATTCTTTTTCTATCCGCGGCAGCGCTACGATTGCAATTCCGAGCATGCGCGACAGTTATTCTGACTCAAAGAGAAGAAAACATGTACGCCATTTTCATATCGCTGCAGCTGACGTGAGCTTTGTAGTGCTTCTTTATAATGTCAGCCGTAATTTAAAATGCCACCGAGTGTGAAATCCGACCTGTGATTCGTTTTCTAAATGCAAACAAAATTAAACGAAAGGATATTCATCGGCAAATCTGCGAGGTTTGCGGACAAAATGCTATGAGCGATTCAATGGTTAGAAGTTGGGTCAGACTGTTCAGTGAAGGACGTGATTAAGCGCACGATGAAGAACAAAGTGGACACCCGTCTGTGGTTACTGATGAACTGGTTTACACAATTGAATAAAAAATTAAGCACAACCGTAAGTTTACACTTGGTGCCCTTGCTATGGAAGTTCCGCATATATCACGATCACTAATTCATGAAATTCATGAAATTGTTAGTGAAAAACTGAAATTTCGAAAACTTTGCTCACGTTGGATACCAAAAATTCTTACTGAACAACACAAAAAACAACAGATGGGCAGTGCACTTCAGTTTTTGACACGCTACAATGATGAAGGCGATGGTTCCCTTTCTCGGATAGTCACGGTGGATGAAACTTGGGTATCGTACGACGCCCCTGAAACAAGACGACAATCAATGGAATGGAGGCACACTTCATCCCCAACGAAGGTTAAGCCTAAGCAATCCTTGACACCTCGAAAAGTCATGTGCACCGTTTTTTGGGACAGAAAAGGTATGGTTACTGCGAGACCGTTAAGAAATTGCGCCGTGCAACACAGAACAAGCGCCTAGAATTACTGTCAAAAGGTGTTGTTCTTTCCCACGGTAGTGCCAGACCTCATACGGCGAATGTGACCAAACAACTCTTACAGGAATTTGACTGGGACGCGTTTGTTCATCCTCCATACAGCCCGGACCTCGCTCCTAGCAACTTTCATCTCTTCTCACACCTAAAATCTGTCATTGGTGGTCAACACTTCAGTGATGATGACAAGCAGAAAAAACATGTTACCACATGGTTGAAAACACAGGCGGCAACCTTCTGTGAAGAAGGAATACAGAAACTTGTGCTACGCTATGACAAGTACCTACATAATTTGGGAAGATATGTAGAAAAATACACTCCTGGAAATTGAAATAAGAACACCGTGAATACATTGTCCCAGGAAGGGGAAACTTTATTGACACATTCCTGGGGTCAGATACATCACATGATCACACTGACAGAACCACAGGCACATAGACACAGGCAACAGAGCATGCACAATGTCGGCACTAGTACAGTGTATATCCACCTTTCGCAGCAATGCAGGCTGCTATTCTCCCATGGAGACGATCGTAGAGATGCTGGATGTAGTCCTGTGGAACGGCTTGCCATGCCATTTCCACCTGGCGCCTCAGTTGGACCAGCGTTCGTGCTGGACGTGCAGACCGCGTGAGACGACGCTTCATCCAGTCCCAAACATGCTCAATGGGGGACAGATCCGGAGATCTTGCTGGCCAGGGTAGTTGACTTACACCTTCTAGAGCACGTTGGGTGGCACGGGATACATGCGGACGTGCATTGTCCTGTTGGAACAGCAAGTTCCCTTGCCGGTCTAGGAATGGTAGAACGATGGGTTCGATGACGGTTTGGATGTACCGTGCACTATTCAGTGTCCCCTCGACGATCACCAGTGGTGTACGGCCAGTGTAGGAGATCGCTCCCCACACCATGATGCCGGGTGTTGGCCCTGTGTGCCTCGGTCGTATGCAGTCCTGATTGTGGCGCTCACCTGCACGGCGCCAAACACGCATACGACCATCATTGGCACCAAGGCAGAAGCGACTCTCATCGCTGAAGACGACACGTCTCCATTCGTCCCTCCATTCACGCCTGTCGCGACACCACTGGAGGCGGGCTGCACGACGTTGGGGCGTGAGCGGAAGACGGCCTAACGGTGTGCGGGACCGTAGCCCAGCTTCATGGAGACGGTTGCGAATGGTCCTCGCCGATACCCCAGGAGCAACAGTGTCCCTAATTTGCTGGGAAGTGGCGGTGCGGTCCCCTACGGCACTGCGTAGGATCCTACGGTCTTGGCGTGCATCCGTGCGTCGCTGCGGTCCGGTCCCAGGTCGACGGGCACGTGCACCTTCCGCCGACCACTGGCGACAACATCGATGTACTGTGGAGACCTCACGCCCCACGTATTGAGCAATTCGGCGGTACGTCCACCCCGCCTCCCGCATGCCCACTATACGCCCTCGCTCAAAGTCCGTCAACTGCACATACGGTTCACGTCCACGCTGTCGTGGCATGCTACCAGTGTTAAAGACTGCGATGGAGCTCCGTATGCCACGGCAAACTGGCTGACACTGACGGCGGCGGTGCACAAATGCTGCGCAGCTAGCGCCATTCGACGGCCAACACCGCGGTTCCTGGTGTGTCCGCTGTGCCGTGCGTGTGATCATTGCTTGTACAGCCCTCTCGCAGTGTCCGGAGCAAGTATGGTGGGTCTGACACACCGGTGTCAATGTGTTCTTTTTTCCATTTCCAGGAGTGTAGTTTAACTGTTGTAGACGTGTGTACAATAAATATTTTTTCTGTACCTATACACATTTGTTTCATATATCCAACGGAACTTACTTCGTGGACATACCTCGTAAATACATAATACGTAATGTTTTGTTTTGATTTTAGCTGTTTATAGAAAATGGCACTGTTTACATCCTACCACGTTAGTGGTTTTTCATTTTATTGTCATGATCACAGCTGTATCCACTGTTTATATACAGCTGGGGCATTGCCCTTCGTATTATTAAGACTTCGGTACTTGCTCGCACCATCTGTTACTACTCATGCATTCGGTAATGACACTCGCCGCTACTGGGTGTCTCATGTATTGCTCTTTAAACCGTACATACGGAGGCTTGTAACTGCGTTCACAGATACGTTGAGAGGACCTTTTAGACTCTTGCTTCAAGCATAACGTAGAAAGACTCATTTACCAAATTGTTGCTGCATTCCACAGTATAAGATATCATTCCTTCCATAGTTGAGTGCCATTGTTGCTAAAAACCGTAGTAGCGTAACTATATTCGTGTAATGACTATGTATTTTGTACTGACTTTGATATACGAGCGTTATGTGACTTTGTGGTATGTAGGGGCTAATTATCTTATTCTTAGCTAGACCTTTATTCTACTTTCTTTCCATATTTAAAACCAGTGTCTTTCATTACACTCTATACTTAATATTACGTGACCTTCTATTTAAACCTTATTTACTACGTTTATGTCTTTTATGAGATTTCCATGTCAGTGTTTTGTGTTATGTCAACAATACATGCACTCCCTTGTACTTCATAAAATAGTTGGCGGAAACTATTTCGCCTATAAATACTGCTTAATGGCCGACTTACATGTCGCATTTTTCCTTTCCTCCCTCACTCTTCCTAAATGATTGGCCGACTTTCCTGTCGCCTAGTAACCATCCTCTCCTTTCTCTCTCTATGTAAATTTTAGGACGACTTTTCTGCCATCTAATGTATAACTCTCCATTTACCTCTCTTCTCTCTTCGTAAATAATTGGCCGACTTGTCTGTCGCCTAGTAACCAGAACTTTCTATTCACCCCTAACGTCTTTGATAGGACTATTCCTAGGCTATCAGTGTATTACAATTCCTTACAGCAGAAACCACTTCGCCATTTCAATTCATACTAAAAAGTAAACATGTCTATTTTGACACAATCTATACATCTTCAGAAGACAGCATTTAGTTATTTCCATTATTTTTTCTATCAGAATTTCTTCTTTTGTACATCCCCATATTCACTTACCTTGCTTAGAGTGATCTTCTTCTGTTGCCCTCAGCTTATTCTTATGCGTTATTTCATGTGTGTTATACATAATAGCCTTCTTATTACTTGCTATTTTTAAAATATTTTCAAACATAAAGGTTTGTTTAACTTTGTTGTAAATACGTAAAAATTGTTCCACTATATCTTTATAATATGTTTCTGTTATGTGCATTAATATGGTACTGATGTCTTGTTGTAAGCATATAATGTGTTCTCTTGCTGGTGTGTCTGTCATCGTATGCATCGTGTATTCTGACCTGTCCGCCGGCCGGGGCGGCCGAGCGGTTCTAGGCGCTACAGTGTGGAACCGCGCGACCGCTACGGTTGCAGGTTTGAATCCTGCCACGGGCATGGATGTGTGTGATGTCCTTAGTTTAGTTAGGTTTAAGTGGTTCTAAGTTCTTGGAGACTGATGACCTTAGAAGTTAAGTCCCATAGTGCTCAGAGCCATTTGAAACATTTGAACCCGTCCACATATATTCCATCAGATGTCGGCTTTTCCCCCGTGCTATGCAGATGAATATTCTGCTGGATTACTTTGTTTCTGTCACAGCTTGTTTCTTTGTTGTCACATCCAGTGTCAGGAAATTTTCTCATATTAACCTTGATGGTGAAGAATATTAAAGAAGTCAGGTATAGTTCTGAATAAAAGAAGGGGAAGTACTAACAGCAGGAAAAGGAAATGAAGTATGCTGTAGGTTAACTCGGACACCTGGTAATTGTCAATTATCTAGCAGTAGAAAGCACATTTTTGCACCCTGAGATTCAGTTGTCAAAATATTTTTTTATGTCATTGATTGACATTTCATCTAATAATTGTTGTGGCCGTATTTCCGTGGTTAGGATGAGGCAGTTCAGTCACAACTTTCTCAAATTCAACCACGTAATCCACCTCCATAAAATGCTTCCTCTAAGTGAACTGATAGCTTTGTCTCTCATAAGCGAATGAAGTATCCATTAGACCATTTTTTGCTAGCGGCATCTGACAGAAACTGGCTGTCAAGTCTCAGTTTATTAATATCTTAACGCGATTGAACACCGGTATGGGGCCTTCTAGTACACTCCTAACCATTTGCGGTATGATGACTTTTTCACCATTCTGTCCATAAGTACTTCACTATTCGTTCTGTTTCGTGTGCTGCAAAACCATTATCGACTTAAGAAGACCGGTAGGAACTCATAGTTTGTTTTGTATTTGTTGATGACTTTCTTTCCCCATGATACTGCATATCCTCCCGACCTGCTGACCACGAATTTAATTTTTTGTTGTTCCGTCATATTTTCAGAAATGATGTCCTAAAACTGTCTAAAGAAGGATACTCGGTGTGTAGTTCTCTTATTAGAGAAATGATGGAGTTTATCCTCATTACCATGATTTACTATATAAGGTGGCTATAATTTCGCACCTAACAAGCACTCATCTACATACTTTGCCGTGATTTACAACCGGAATTGGGTAGCATTTGATAGGTTGTACATCGTATATATGAATATTTACATTGTCATGTACACCTTGTAAATAGTTCTTAACGTTTATTAAATGAAAGGTGACGGAGTGTCTTTAGTATAAAAACGGAGTAATGAATGATTTCCGATACTAGTTGAGGTTGGAACGCCGGTGGAAATGAAACGACAGTCGTAACCAAGTCCTGGGTGGAAAAGCCCGTAGAGGTATGTTGGTCCTGCTTGACACAGGAAGTAGCCAAGATGGATGGTCGGGGCAACTGAGCGCTGAAGCACAATACAGCGGCAGCCGGCAGATATTGTAGTGCGGTCGGAATGATAACCAGATAATACTTCGGAAACTCTGAAAATCTTGTATGCAGCAGCGAGGAACGAGGAAGAGTTACCTCGGAAACCACGCAGGCTGGGTTATTTTCGAGGATTTTTACTCTGTGAAGTGTACCATAGTATGTATTCCTAATTAACGAGGACAGGTATTTCCTCGCAAATTTTCAGCGCTGGACGACAAAAGACTAAAATATGGTTGGTTGGCGTTCGGAAGAATCTGTAGAGAGGGAGAATATTCCGTGGTTTCGAGAATATGATTCGCCTTCTGCAGTTACGAGGAAGGGGAGCCAAGCTTTGTTGAGAAGCCAGCAGTGGAGAGAATGAGGTCTTCCGTTTTGAGCGCCCGTGTTTGACGGTCGCTAAGCATCAGCTTTTGTTAGTACAGACATACTTGCTGCCTTCGCTCTCAGGAGATTTCATAGTTAGAACAGTTAGGCACTGTACTATGAGAACTTATACGAATCTGGACTTCACCTCTGGGTAGGGAGTCGCCATTGAGTATGCAGTGTTCAGTGATTGAGAGCACTTCTTCTGTTGAGACGTTATCTGAATTCCGTCCTTGTGGCTGGGAGTACGCGTTTCTTGTGTGTAGTCCACAGAGAGGAGAAGACAGTATTACAGTATAATAGTCAGAGGACCACCTTCTGTCGTCCTAGTGTTTGAAAGAGTTTTTTACTTTGTGGGTGGAGTACTTCCAATATCGCAGACGTGTACGAGAACCATCTCTCCGATGTGCTTCGGATTATTAGGGCTATAAAGCTAAAGTTTTATTTCCACTGAGATTCCACAACACTGTAGATCATCTTTAAAAGTAGTGTCTTCTAGTGTTTGGTACGTAGATGATGCTAGTCATTTCGCGTTATTTATATTAGATCTCATAGCTATAAAAATTGGCAGATTTGGGCAATTGGTCAATCGCATTAGTTAGGAAATTCATTTGTATCTCTTTCTGTCCATTGGATATTGATATATAAACACTTGTAATATATAAAGGCGTTTTAATCTACAATAAATGTATAAGCAGAAACAACATTTATCATTTAGTAATTATTACTTCCCTTAATCATTCATTCATGTTTATGTTTTAATTTATATGTTAAAGAGCAAGAAGGTGGAAATACTATCACCATTAAGAGATCCTAAGATCTGCTTCAGGATGTAGTCAGATAGGGCCAAATCCTCATTTCTGCATTCAGTATTTTCCGTTGTGTACATTCATTTTACACCTGCCTGGAGTAGCATATTGGAAGTACAATACCTTTATTTCCTTCCTATTCACACCAGATTTCGATTTTTTGCTTAACTTCATTTTCTATTTCGTCTTATGTTTCAGGTCGTACCTTTTGCTCTATTTCTCTCAGTTTACCATGAATCGGACTTACGTTACTTTTACAAGAGGATTCTGTATGTAAAAACATTTCGAGTAAGGATTTCATGGTCATTTTTGATACTCTGTAACTTACACCATTGTGTCTTATGTTTATTATAACATGCTTTGATAGCTTTTCTTTGTTCTTGTCTTACACTACTAACATCATTTATTGCTGTTTGTATTACTCTATTTTGATCCTGCAATTCCTTATTTAACTTCTTGATATCATGGTCAACCTTTTGATTTCTTCCTATCTTACTAACTTCTAATTTTGTACTCTATACATTTGTTTCATAATCTGTTTTCTTGTAATATCCCTCAGTTCTAACTTCAAAGTTTGTAACATTTTTTTACAATTCACTGAATGTAGTGTTAAGCTGAGGTATTTCTACAACTTCTTTTAGTTTCTCCGAATTTTTTCTTTCTACTTTTTTTCTTGCCAAGTTAATTTTAGTACAGGTCTTATATCTTGACCATTATCTTGAATTGGCAAAGTGTCGGCTGATGCTGCACCATGATTTAATGTACTTAACTCGTCTGTTGGCTCACTGGTAATGTAGACGTCAGAGTCATTTTCTTTGGCATCGTCCATCCAATCAGTAAGTTCATTCTGACTAGGTAATACATTTTCTGGGCTTACGTTTCCACTGATTGCCTCTAAACTTACATTTTCACTATTATCATTGTTTGCGAAATCATTCATGGCTACTTCAGAAATCTCAGTATGATTGATAACTGAATTTACTATATTAGACTCATCACCGAAGTTGGAAACTGCGTTTTCATTTCAGTTATTTACTACTAAATCTGATACATCATTAGACCCATATGTGACTTCTCTACCGTTTATTTGTGTCTGATCCACAGGGCCGTCATTACTACTGTGAGACTGGACTCTGTCTCTGCTTCTGAGAACGTATCTCACTCCCTTTTTCCCTGACGTTTTACTAATACTGATAAAATTTAAACAAATTTTATGGAAAAAGCCTTCATACTTGAAGCACTGTAGAACACAATTTGACTCATGACCCGCCTTCACTGTTCTAGAAACAAATGTTGAACTGCTATATGCAAGCATAACACATACACTAATTTTCTTCTTCGACGTGCTGTCGCTGCTTCTCGTAGCTGTGGGGTGCGCCGCTAGCTGCAATTCCGCTGTCATGATATGTTGATGCTGACACCTTAGATGTGTCCTGTACTGCTAACTGTCCCGGGCGCTGCTCGCTGCCGCCGCAACGATGGTCCGTGGCTGCCTCGCGTTGCTGTGCACTCTGCACCGCCTCGTATCATTAAGAATCTTCTGGTGATGATTTTTAACGTAATCCCATGGACTGCACACACAATGTTAACGTTTATTCTCGTAGCACTTCAGCATTTCCTATTTCTGCTTTATACCGATATTACTTTCACGGTAGGAAAAAAAAAAAATAATTTTTCGGCATCGGTTATTATAGTTCAACTAAAGTCCAACAACAGTTCAAACACAAATCAAATTGCACTTATCACAATTTTTATGTAGTCCTCTGGTCATTTACAGCTCGCGCCTATCACAGTCCTTATAGAGTTCGCTTGTCTGTTAGAGTTCATAGTTCTCGCTAACAAAATATAGCCTCATAATCCCAAAGCACTTCGAATTTAAAGATGTTTCCCCTCCTCTGTGTTACCACTGATGGCGGCACTGATTTCATTTGTGCTAAGACTGCAGTATACTCGAGGTTCCTAGATGCTTCCACTGCCCTGATAGGAATGCATAAGTTCTGAATAATGTTCACCAACTTGCAGTCCTCTATAGTTGTTGTCCTCTGCGCAGGAAATAGCCTGTATGTCGTGATTCTGTTATCTTGAGGCTGTAATAAACTGTTAGAGAGGAGTTGGTGTTGTATAAATAATTCTATTCTTAATTGGTTTATTTAAACCGGATGGCACTCGCTTGTGTTTTGTTATCAGAATACGAGAAATTGCAAAGTTATACTACACTTTATGAATCATAGATAATTTCCATTCTTCACACTTTCAGAATAAGATAAACAAAATAATGAGCTGCGTGTTTGCGTGATTACTATGAATCTAGTACTCAGTTACATGTCCAAAAGAACAGAGATTGCTAGTTAAGTTCTAAACAGATGCCGACCGTAGCAGACTACGTGTCTGTTAATAGAGACTGCCGATCGGGCTCTGCCTTACAGCCGAAACACCTCGCCTGCCATCCAGGTTAGGCACGACCCGAATTCTCCGAAGTGCTTCGTCTGTCTTTTCGTTTAGCAATTGATTGTTACTCAGCTGATAGTTAACACTTCTGAGATAATTGAATGATAGCCTTCTATTGGGAAATGCATTTATATGAAATGCAAATAAACTCACTGTTTAGTTTTTCTACTAATATTAATAACAGCAGTTTGTCATTTTGGCGCCCTACTTTCAAGCACCGCAGCCAATCACAGAGAAGAACCCCAAGTTCGGCGGTCTTTCTCCCAATACGCATACCCAATAAACCATATCTCACCGGTACCTCACATCTCATTACGTCATCGTCCCACTTCGGCCTTCTCAGTTGTTCTAAGAAGTGCTTCTTGTAGCTGAATATGATTGCAGTAAGCCAGAAATATTACATAATTTTTGCCTATTTTCTGAATTTGTTGACTAATTTTAACATCCTGTATTTTCAGCTGATTATCAAGACTACTCATACAACTTACCCGTGTCATGAGTCAATTATCAATGATACTTAGTTGTGCGTTAATCTGATTAACAAGACTACTGCAGTGCTAACCAGTTGATCACTCTGTGGTTTCATTTGATTATTACGGTGACTACACTGTACTTTAATTTGTGTTGAAAGAGTTTATACGTCATTCACGCTTAACGGCTTTTCACTATCCTGCAGTAATACGTCCTCATGATGGGACTGTACATCACGCATCTCTCTCTACCCGTAATTTCATCATTTGCGATGTACTCAACAATTGCAACCGATTCATTTATGTATTTATTGTTTTCCACCTAAACTTTCTAATTTGCCTTGTCTATTGGCTGTTCTTTTATGTGAGACGGGATCAGCACCTGGACTTGTTTGTTCACGTACTCGTGGTACACCACGTAAGCTTGTTATCATATGCTAGCATCATCTATGTTTCCATCCCGGTGACTACTAGCCGCTTCCGTTACAGTCCTGTGCATCTCATGTACGTTTCCATTATACTCCTTACGAACTGCTTATACTCTCGTATCCATTCTGTTATTAAATATGGGTCTCAGTTTACTTTAAAATGGCTCAAATGGCTCTGAGCACTATGGGACTCAACTGCTGAGGTCATTAGTCCCCTAGAACGTAGAACTAGTTAAACCTAACTAACCTAAGGACATCACAAACATCCATGCCCGAGGTAGGATTCGAACCTGCGACCGTAGCGGTCTTGCGGTTCCAAACTGCAGCGCCTTTAACCGCACGGCCACTTCGGCCGGCTTACTTTAAAGGTTCCGGTGATATTTATTATTGTCTTCCTTTTCAACTTTATTGCAAATACCTGTCTCTAATCACTCGGTACTTCTAACGTGTTTATCCCATGATTACCAGTTATGTTGCTACACATACGAGGTGTAGCTATAAAATGACGGGACTATTGCTGTAAAACAATGTATTTAAGAAAACATAGATATTTTGTTACTGATACCCTTTTCTATCGCTGCAACGCTCCAGAAGAATTTTCCATTGATGTAAATAGTGCTGGAAGTCATACTCTGTGAGTTCCTTGACGACGCGTGCCCTTTCCCTTTCACTGCTTCACGGCCTGAAATCTTGTTCTTTTAATGTAGATATGACCTTGGTGAATAGGTTAAAGTCACACGGTGCTAAGTCAGGCGGATAAGGTGGCTGGTCTAATACGAGGATCCTGTACTTCGTTAGAAACGTCTTAGCAGACACTGCGGTTTAAGCCGGTGCATTGCCTTGATGCAGAACCATGACTTGTTCTTAAACAATTCGGGTCTTTTTTTTCTCATTTTCTGGCGGAATTGAGTAAGAAACTCAACGTGGAAATGTTGATTAATAGTTTGACCTTCAGGAACAGAGTGAACATATAAAATTCCATGAATATCGAATAAGCAATCATCACACCTTTGAATCTTGATTTGCTCATCGTAGCTTTTTTCGCCCTCGGCGAAGCTGGGCCCTTCCAGGTCATGGATTGGCACTTAGTTTCTGCATCATTAATGAAAAACCGTTAGTCGTCACATGTTACCACTCTTTCCAAAAAATTATGGTCATTTTCGATGGTATTCAAAGCTTCAGTACAGACATTTTCGCGAGCTTCTTTTTGTTCGATCGTGAGAATTTACGGCATCAGTTTCGCACACACTTTTCTCACGTTAAATTGGTTGTGTAAAAGTTTGCGCATTCTTTGTCCATTCCTAATTTTTCGATGTTTTCATCCGTTTTTCATCATGAAAGGCGGCCCGGGAGTGAGTAATATTCAACATCTTCTCGGCCATCTTTGAAACGCTTGAACCAGCCAGAAACTCTAGTATGTGATAAACAATCTTCGGCATATGTTAAAATCTTGTCGTGTGGACAGCCGAGTCAAACCGTTGTTCTCTAGCAACGTTTCAGCAAGTTTCTTACTTGCCATCTTCAGGCGAAGCGACGGGTTCACGTCTCGTCCGGATCTTTATAGCCGCTGGACCACGGGCTTCTCTGCATCATCGGCGCCGGTCGGGCCAATGCGGAAGGGACAGTTTATCTACTGAGATTCAGCACCTGAAGAAAACCTTCCAGAAGAATGGATACACCGAAACGCAGTTTAGACGCGCTCTCAAGATGAGCAAGAAGAAGAAGGAGGAGGACCTTCAGGAAGAAGAGAACAACAAAGGTCTGGCGTTCCTCCCGTACGCAGGGCCGCCTACGGGAAAGATTGCCAGGATACTGGAGAAGAACAAGATAAAAACCATCTTCCATCCTCCAATGAAATCAGAAATATGCTGGTCTCAATGAAGGACAACTTGGATATAAGAACACCGGGTGTATACAGCATTTCCTGCGAATGTGGGTAACAATATATTGGACAGACGCAGCGTTGCATAACACAACGCATCTCTGAACATGTGAGAAGCGTTCGCCTTGGACAAAAAGAAAAATCCACGGTAGCGGAGCACAGTCTCAGTGAAGAACACACTTTTCAATTTGATGAAACCAAGAGACTGTGTGGAGCGAAAGGTTTCTGGGATTGTATATAATAAAAGAGGCAGTGGAGATACGGGTCAGTGATAACCTGCTCAATCGGGATACTGGCTTCCCACTCAGCACTGCGTGGAACACAAAATTGTCAAGAATAAGACGAGAGCGCACCGATGGAGGCAGGTCGCTGGCGGCGGATGGAATAAACAGGCCGCACCGAGACGAGACGCCAGGACCCGGCGCCCGCGGCTCCCCGCACCCCGCGCCGCCGTGCTGATTCCGCTCACGCCTGATTGGCCCGACCGGCGCCGAGGATGTAGGGAAGCCCGTGGTCCAGCGGCTACAAAGATCCGGACGAGACGTGAACCAGTCGGGCTACCCCTCTGCGTGGAAACACGTGGAGGTCGTGGCCATTCTGAAATCCTGCAAGGACCCACGCCAGGCGTCGAGCTACCGACCCATAAGCCTGCTCCCCTTCGGAAGTTTTCTAGAGGCTGTACGCGAGAAGACTGATGCGACACGTCACCCAGGAGGGAATCATCCCGGACGAGCAGTTCGGGTTCCGAGAAGAACATGCCACTTCCCACCAGCTCTTGCGGGCGGTAGAACCGGCGATGAGGGCACTGGAAACAAGGGAATTCTTTGGGACAGTGTTACTCGACGTCTCCCGAGCGTTTGACTCGGTGTGGCACGACGGTCTCGCGTTCAAACTTTTTGAACAAGGGATACCGACGTCCCACATGATGCTGCTGCGGTCGTATCTGTCTGAACGAACCTTCCACGTGAGGGCTGACGACGGTACGTCCACAGACCGGCAGATACGTGCAGGGGTGCCGCAGGGGTCGGTTCTTGGCCCCTCGCTGTGCTCCTTGTACACTGCTGACGCGCCGAAAGTGGCAGGAGTCGAACTGGCGCCATATGTACGCTGATGATACAGCCCTGTTCACTCGCAGCATGAACGCCCAAGTGCTGAGAAACCGCCTACAATGCGGGTGCGACGCCTTGGGCACATGGGCAACAAAGGGGCGGCTGAAATTCACCCGAAGATGACTTCTGCCGCCAGGGCTTACGCCGGTCGAAATCCTGGGAGAACCTATTCCATGGAGTGGGACGGCGAAATGCCTAGGGGTTACCCTAGACCGCAGGCTCACCTGGAAGCATCACATCCGTGATGTGAAAGGGAGAGCAATAGGACGCCTTCGCACCCTGTATCCGCTGCTAAACCCGCAGTCGTCATTGCCACCGCAACACGGCATCACGCTTTACCTAACATTGGTTCGCCCACTGTTAGAGCATGAGGCCGTGGTCTGGGGGAAAAGCCGCATTGCTCACATTGTGACTCTGCAGCGGATACAGAACCGCGCCCTGAAGACTGCTATGCATCTTCCGAGGCGCTTCTCGACGCGCCAACTCCACGAGGACACCGAGATCCTGCCTCTCTGAGACAGGAAGTTCTACGAGAAGACGGGACGCTCCCGCAACCGGCTCATCCGTGGACTGGGCCAACAGTCTCATCACAGGCCAACCACACATTGGCCTGACCTGCTGAGGGATTAAGTTTTACTAATCCCTCAACAGAGTGTGTCTTTCTCTTTTTCAGGTTACACCAGTTAGGACCAATCAATAAGAGTGGTAATATATCTTTCTCTCTTTCGCAGGAACCGCAGGAATAACAAATTTTGTCTAAATTGCACCACCTCGAGCAAAGGATAGGCTCGTCTCTTCAGCGTCAGCGAACCCATTGGGGACGAGCGGATCACTGCACACTAAGCGCTCGCTTGCTACCCACGTTGTCGCTCTCCAGCATACCTGGACGACGTGGAAAGTGAGGCAAAGCGCCGCCCTGCTGCAGTTGCTGGGCCTCGTGCTCGGTACATCAGAACATCGGTAACGCAAGAATAAGAAGAAGAAGACGACGGAACGGAAGGAGCAGTGCTTCGGATGCCAAAAACTTGGCCACGTTGCCAGGTACTGCCGGAACCCAGTGGCGTGCCTTCGGTGTACGCAAGCACACGATTCGCGCCACTGTACTAAGAAGGACGCCACACGCTGCTGCGCCAGCTGTGGCGGTGCTCAAGCAGCGAATTACCGAGGCTGCAGTTATATCAAGAACTGGGGTCGTGGTGAGAAGACAAGACGGAGACGCAAGACCGCCAAGAAGGCGGACACAACGGCGGCCGTTGCATCCTTGCCACTCCCCGCCCCCGGCGGTCGTCGATGACGCGGCTGTTCAACCGGACGCAGTCAGCGAGGCGTGTTCCCACTAGGGCTGCCGCGCGTCAAAACCGCGCGTCAGCGGCGTGGTTGCCATGGAAACGGCGTCAGCGGCACGGTGCGGCGGGCTCTGCGTCGCGGTTTGACCATGTCGAACCGCTTCCGCTGCCGCGTGCCGCGCTCCAGGTGCGCGCCGCCAATCACAGAACGCGCTGAGCGTGACGTCAGGTACGGAACCCCGGGCCACGCGACCTTTCGCCGAACCGCTGGCGCGGACGCGGCGGCAGCTATGAAATACTTATCATCCGATTCTAAGGAAACTATACGGTAGAAAAATTTGATTCTTGGGCATGTTACAGCCTGATATCTTCTCTCGATAAAGAACCGAATTTCTTTTCGTTATTCATGGTGGTTACTTGCTGTATCACATTTACGTAAACCTTTACACGAAATTTTAATGAGTGTGCAGAGGTAAAAACGCATTGCGTGGACTTTGCGTAGAGTTCATTTTAGGTAATACATTATTGCATATGAAATTTAGTCAACATATCGAAATTGTTTTTAAAGCTGAGAGCAGATCGATAGCTATCACCATTCCCGAGATACTGAATGATATGTCGGCGGACGGGCTGTGCCGTGAATCGCGCGCGGGTCACTCGCGACGCGACCGATACTTCGTCCTGCTCGTCGTAAACCATATGGTTGTATCAACCGCAAATTTCGTAAACGTTTCAAGAAATCGAAACGTGTTTTTTTGCAAACGATAACTTGTGAAAAGTCATGTATTTCGTCGTATGATAAATATCCTAAATCTGTTTATCTACCGAGATATGAAAGTAACTACAGTTTTTCATAAGGGATAGATGAATTTTTTTAAACGGCATTTAATAGCATGTCGAATGAGAAGTTAAACCGAAACTAATTTGCTGGTATGTCATAAGATGTAATTTACTAAATATCTAGAGCTATTGATTATTTCCATTGGTAAGTAACAAACTTTTTTTTCTTTATCCAGTGTACTTTACTGATTCAAGACGCTTTTCGCCTTTTACTTTAAGGCATCTTCGGTGGAATCTAGAATGATTCAGTTTTGTTTTGATATGTGATACTTGCAGATTATAAAACAGTTCACATCTTTTTTTGCGTGAATGACTGATTACTTACGGTGAATCGAGTTTTTGGCGGACATATACGTTTCCCCTCGCCTGGTCACATGCTGGAGGTTGAATTAAAACTTACATTATGGAACATAAGCACATTTTCATGTTCGCTCTTTTTTCTTTTGTCACTAGCAGTAGACGTTTTACCGAAAACTCTGATTTGAAGTCGTAACTACAGTGTGTTCACCTCATGTCTCTTCCTGTCTGGTTTGTTTATGTACATGTTGCCAAACTGCAGAATTATATGCTGAAAACTAATGTTTGTTTACTTTTGTTCTCCTTATATCTGTATGTGTATGTGGCTAGCCAGTGATAGTTATAGAAAGTTGAAAGTGAATCCAGTAGTTGTCAGACAGTGGTTGAAAGATTTGGTGTTCAGCTAATTTCAGTTTTGGTTTAAATGTTTCGTGGAGGAGTGCATGGAAGAGTAAATTCACTGCTTACATTAACAGATAAAATAGTAGAATAGTATTTCAACAGATGATTATTATCAGAATAGTATCACCCAACCCCTTTGTCCTCACTCTTTGACGCCCCATAATACGTCCTGTCAACTAACCCCTATTGTTGTCAAAGTTGTGCAATAATTTCTTCTTCCTCCTCTATTTAATTCCGTACCTCTTCTTTGGTCACACGATCCTCGTATCTAATGTTCAGCATTCTTATGAATCACCACGTTTTGAAAGCGTCCATTGTCTTCTTGACAGAACTGTTCATCGTCCACGTTTCACTTACATACAAGGCTGCACTCCACACAAATACCTTTGTAAAATAGTATCCAACCATTAGAATTTATATTCGGCGTGAACAAATTTTCTTTTTCAGAACGCTTTTCTTGCTATTGACAGGCTTCAGTCTGGTTTGCGTCTGCACCAGGAAATGCCTTACAAATTTAAAATCTGGTTTCGAAAACTGTTCCAAATATATATTATTCTTTCGTGATTCTTAAGCAAGGTGCTGGCGATGATTACATTATGCTCTGTGGGAAATTCTATCAGGTGGCTTCCACTTTCATCCCTTCCACCTAGCCTTTGTGTTATTACTGTTTTCGTGTACCTGCTACCTTATCACATTTTAAATTTTTGTCTCGCTTAACTATCTGAATAATCTCTTTTGTCGTACATTGTTTCAATGTGTTAGGAGATAGTGAACAATCGTGAACGGTAGTCATGAAATCTGTTTATGGTGAAATGAGAAAACATGAATAATGAAATATGTGAAAGAGTACATTGTACAGAAAATGAAAAATTGGTATGTCTTCACCCAACTTCGTCTTTCCTTCATGTAGGTGGAAGATATAGTTAATCAAACGCACCGCGCGTTTCAGTGGGTCCTGCCTCGTACCTCAGTGGCTGTCCGTCACTGGCTACCGCTAACGTCTGCCGCTTCCAGATGGGAACGCCAATTCCGCGAGCCGCCGCGTCAACGCGGAAAACGCTTGCCGCTGCCGTTGCCGCACGCCGCGCTGCCGCGCTCTAGTGGGAACCGGCCTTTGACAGGGTCCGCGCCGCCGCTGACGTACAAACTGCTGCCCTCAAATGGCGGAAGAGAGGGCGGCGCTCCGAGCCGAACTGGCGGAGGCTCGGTAGCTGGTGCACAGTCTCCGTGATGCACTGGCCAGCCAGCCCCTCCCATTACAGAAGAAGGGCGCTGACACGCAGACAACCGCCTCCGTGGACGCTGTAGCAATACAGGAAGTCACGGGGGTGGTAACACGAGACGCCGCCCTACAGACAGCCTTCGCGGCGAAGACCAAGGCAACACTCGTCGTCACGGAGGAGGCTCCCTACCCCGTCTCCAAGACGCAGTTGCAGAAGATAGTGTCCGTCCATTTGGACACTCTCAGGTCTTACAATTACCGCCCTCCTCTCACTCCTGCTGAGTGGGAAGATCTCATGTCCTCGATAGAACAAGCCGAGAACGCGAGCAAAGAACAAGGGGCGGGGACCGCTGAAGACGCCGAAGTCGCCAGCTGGGAGGACATGCCAGATCCCGAAGTGGCACAAGCAGACACATTCAAGAAGAAGAAGAAGAAGGACACGAAGAAGCACCCAGACGCCAGGAGGGCCTAGAAGACTCTCCATGATCATCATTATCATCAACCACTCGCCCTGTCAGTCGTTGTCTGGCAGTCCTAGGCGTCAATAGGGTCAGTCAAGCAAAAGCCCCTAACTGCCGCATCGTTATTATTCATTCAACCTGCCGCCTGTCTCTGACCGGCAATCATCAGTCTACCTAACCACGCACAACCATCCGTTATTCCTAAACGTCCCAGCATGCTTTCAATCCATTCAAAGTGGAGTAAATATCTAATGACAGACTCGTCCTTACCTTCCTCAAGAAGAGGAATTCAAGTGCGAAGAGAGAGCGTGAACCCGACACTTCTCCTGCAGATCGCAAGTAAGATACTTGCTGAAACGTTGCTGGACAACAACGCTTTGACTCGGCTGTCAGCCCGAGAAGACTTTATCATCGTGATTCGTCGAGAAAACCTGCATTCTCAATCTTCGTTTTTCAGGCAAAACAAAGTAGCAGCTCTTACAAGAACGATGGCCTCGACCACATTGTTTACCTACAGATACCGGAGATGCCGCATTCATTTGAGAAGACTTCCCGCTATGGATCGTCCAACTTCGGTGCCTATGTACTTTCTATGTGGCAGCATCAGTTCTATTATTCTATAGCCACACCTCATATATTTCTACTGTACAAGTTAACGAAAGTACTGTTACGCGGCGACAATTAGAAGATTGGAGGGTGGGTTTGCTATGGTAATAAATCCCTAACTAGAATGTTATAAACACTGTTCCACATGAACGTAAAACTCAGAGACTGGAAAGAAATATGATCTTACACTCTGAATCCACACCCGCTCCTCCTGGCAATAATCACAGGAACCATAGATACAAGTGCAACAGTTGCAAAGATAGCTATAGTGTAAAACTTGGATCATTCCAATCAGCTCTTCACAAACAGGCCAACAGCTAAACGGTCTGTCACTCACTATTCAGAATAACGCGGTCTTCCGAATGTCAGAAGTGACAATCAGAAGTCTGCACGTCACAGCCATAACAGCGAAGTTCCTCCATAATATAAAAATATGACTACAGTAGGGCCACTCACAGTATTTCAATCATTCTCTAGTCCCAATATTTTTGGCATGGATTCATTTGATTTGATTGGTTTATGTATTCAAGACGATGTTTATGCTATTGATACTCAAGCTTCCCATGCCAAAATTCACCAGTTTCGAGAAAAATGCGCATATTTCGCTCAAGGAAAATGCTCACCGAAAGTTTAACCATGTATTTCCCGTACCTCACACTGTCAGCGATTTAGCTGCTGCTGAACATCACAGATTGGAAAAAAAATCTGGTATTTTGAAACCCATTTCTGCAAGTCAGTGGACGTCATCTCTAGTTATCGCTAGACAATCAAATGGAAAAATCAGACACTGTACAGACTTTAAAGCTACTTTTAATGTTCAGGCATTTATTGATTTTTTTTCACGCATCCACGTATTGAGGAGCTTATGGATCCCTTAGCAGGTGGACAATTCTTCTCCAAAATTGATTTAGCTGATGCTTACGTTCAAAGCCCCCTGGATGAAGAAACGAAGAACGTTATGTGGTCTATTCACACATCAGCTAGTATCAGTATCAATGAGTTCCCTTTGGAAAAGCATCTGCACCAGCGTCGTTTCAACACTTTATCGAAGAAGTGTCGGCGAATGTTCACCCCTTTTTAAAATTATGTGGACCAACATTGAACATTAGGGACACCTCACTGATGTCCACGGTGCTCGTCACTCGACTAAGCATTTAGATTCGGTTTGGAGATTATTTTCTCCTAGTGGCGTTCGGGAACCAAGTCGTTGTTGGAATACTTACACATATTTCATTAAATTCTTTCCGAACGCAGCGGAAATTGGTCCTCCTTTGGATAAACTCCGGCTTAAAAACTTTTCTTTCCGCTGGAATAGAGTATGTGAACAATCATTTGAACATTTGAAAAATGCTTTGTTTAGTGAACGGTGTCTTACTCATTTCTATCCAGAAACCGGTAGTGCTTGTAGTTGATTTATCACCACATGAAATAAGGGTAGTTTTATCTCATGAGGTTGGAAAAGGTAAACGCTCTATAGCATTCAGGTCTAAGACGTTGGCTGCAGGATGCGACGGGGATGGAGGATAGATGGGCATCCAGGAGTGTTGCTTTACAGGGTAAATAGTTCCAAAATCAATCATGTAAAAACCTGTTGATGCTTATTGCATTTTTAAGGGAAATAAATGGTGCACCTAGGAAACGTGGCACACTTTTGGGAACGCCGTTGCGCCATAGTACCAGAGGAAACCTAGGAGAGCAGGAGTGGAATATGTTAGTAGATCGGAAGCTAGCAGCCGAAAGAGCGAAGTGTCTCTATCCCGGCTTCCGGCTGCCCGAGTCCGAGGTAGGACGTGATCCCTTCCTACATTCCTATTGGTCAAGGATTACAACCGAGACTTTGCCAAGGCAGCTGGACGGCGATCAGGCTGTAAGGTTTCTCAACAACAGCGAGCTAAGTTACTGAAGCCAATCTAGGAAATACAAATTTTGATTCGTCCTTATTCCCTCCAAAGCGGTGGCCCACGGTGCTTTCCTTTTCCACTACAGCAACTAGTTTACAAAAGTGGTGAACCGTGGAAGAGTCCTTTGGACAGATGGTGCTTTGAGGGGGCCTTACAAGCCAAGGGAGAGTAATTGTTATTACAAGAAATTAATTTTGTGTTTAGGGAAGTAACTTCACAATATTTATATTCGTTAAGTGTTTCTTGGGGCACAATTTGTTATATGCCAATTCTTGTTGCAAAATATTGTCATAATTTCCAGCTGGTTGACTAGGGATCTAGTGCAGCGGTGTAATGGTGGCATGATTGTGTGCTGATTTGGAGCAGCGTGGTGGTTTCATGGCTGCTAAGAGTAAAGTGGTGCCTGCCACGTTGCTCGATCCCCATGAACCGTATGCAGTAGAAATTCCAACATTCTATCCAATAGGCTTTAGAGAGTGTTTTAAACAGAAAAAGGGGTACTATTTAGAGAGGGTCTTTCTGACAAGGTATGAGATGACTGAATTTTGTTAATTATACCAAAGGAAGAGGTATTATGAGGTGGGTATTGTAACTAATACGAGGGGCATTCAGTAAGTAATACCACACATTGTTTTCTCTGCCAGTTCCGGTTGAAAAATATTTTGTGGAACATCGTGGAATATTCCCGCCTTAGGCAATATAATTTCATGGAATTCTGATAGGTGGCGGCTCTATATGTAGCCTTCAAAATAGCGTCTGTAACGGGGGTGTGTTTCAAGCACAGGGGTGTCACTGAGTTTCTTTTGGTGGACAATTAGAGCATCGCAGATATCCATAGGCGCTTGTAGCATGTCTGTGGAGACCTGGCAGTGAATAACAACACGCTGAGTCGTTGGGCGAGGTGTCTGTCATAACTGCAACAAGGTCGCGCAAACCTGCTGATCTCCAGCGTTCCATCTGGCCACACAGGGCTGTGACTCCCGCAGTGTTGGAACGTGTAGACACTCTCATTCGATGTGATCGACGAATCACAATCAAACACCTCTCTGCACAGATGGACTTCAGTGTTGGTAGTGCTGGCATACTCTTCGACCAGGTGGGGTACATATAGGTTCCTCGCCGACTAACAGAAGACCATAAAGAACAAGGAAGGACCATTTGTGCCGAATGTCTTGCACATTACGAGACTGATGATGAAAATTCCTTGTCGAACATGGTCACAGGCGATGAAGCGTGGGTTCATCACTTCGAACCGAAAGCAAAACGGCAATCCATTGACTGGCTCCACGTCACTTCTCTTTCGAAGAAGAAGTTCAAAGCAACATCGTCAGCCGGTAAATTCATGGCGACGGTCGTCTGTGACTCTGGAGGGGCTATTAAGTTTGTCGTCCTCCCTCATGGTGCAACGATCGTCTCTGAATAGTGTTGTGCTACCTTCAGGATATTGAAGAAACGACTTCAGCACGTTCCTCGCCACAAAAATGCAAATGATTTCCTGCCACTCCGTGACAACGCAAGGCCTCACACATGTCTGCACAGCCGAGAGGAGCTCAGAGAACGTTACTGTGATGTTCTTCCTGATCACCCTACAGCCCGGACTTTGCACATTCCGACTTCCATCTGTTTGGCCCAATGAAGAATGCACTCCGCGGGAAGCAGTACGTTGGCTCCGACGTCGTCCAGGAGAGGCGTACAGATCCTCCCAGTAAACAGGCGTAAGTCCGTCGCATGGAACGGAGATTATGCTGAAAAATGTGCTTTTGTAGCCAAGAGAGGGGGAAATAATACGACATACTGGAATACGGAATAAAACGATCCGGCTTTCAGAAAGAAATGTATTGCGGTACTTACTGAATGTTCCTCGTACAGTGTCGTTACTAGCCATCCATTCGCCTAAGGCATGTTTACAGTTCCTACTGTAGTTACAACTGGAATCTCAAAGAAAAAAAAAACAACAATAAAGGATGGCAAAACGGTATTTCTAGATCCTGCATAAGTATGCCAGTATGCGAAGTAAACAGCTTTATTCTTTTCTTTAAAATTTAGTTGTGTTTTGCATTAACAGCATCCACTGTAAGTTCATTTGATGGTACCAGTTGTGTTCTAACCATTTAAGATAAAAAGAAGTTACACGAAGCAAAAAGGGAGCTACACTCCAAACTACATATTTTTTCTTACACAAAATGTCACTAGTATAGGTGTTGATAATTCCACAGAGGAAAATTTATTCTAATTCATGTGGAAAGTGCGTGTGACGTGAAGACTTAATGTCTTTGAAGCATGCGTATAAAAATTCATCTACATTATCCGCTATTTGTCATGAATGCAACAAATTTCTACTTAAGCAATCTTTCAGCTACTAAAATTACGCCGGCCGCGGTGGTCTAGCGGTTCTGACGCTGCAGTCCGGAACCGCGGGACTGCTACGGTCGCAGGTTCGAATCCTGCCTCGGGCATGGGTGGGTGTGATGTCCTTAGGTTAGTTAGGTTTAAGTAGTTCTACGTTCTAGGGGACTAATGACCTAAGATGTTGAGTCCCATAGTGCTCAGAGCCTTTTGAACCATTTTTTTTACTAAAATTACGGGAGGATGAATGCCTTATTCCTTTTGAGTACCCTTCATTTATTGTAGCTGCCTGGCGGCATTGGGAAAACTTCGTCTGGCGACGTCCTAAGTCGCTTGCAATAAACGTTTCTGTGCAAGAGTCGTAGGGCTAATGCACGGAAAAGTAGAGCAAGACTAATCTCAATGGAAATGGCAACACCACATTCATTGTACACTTCTGATGGTGCCAGTCATTAATAAGCGCAGTACCACGATTCGTACAGATCTGCCCCTTCTTATAAGAGATGAGTTCATCGATTGATCGTAGCAGATGGTCATAGATAAGAGTGAGTGGTACCGATCAGTTGTCGTGAGAGTAGTTCCGGTAAATATAAAAGAAATCGGGCTTGGCTTACACTAAAATCATATCCCATGCGTGCTGACAGTTCTAGAGTGGGTATGATGGCAGCACAATGGGAGCTATTAAAAAACAAACTGCTACTGATCTGAATAACGTGACAACTGCGTCATCATAACAGATTAAAGTAACAGTTAACAGTACAGGCACTGATTACAACTGGCTGTTACTAACAGGAGTGTATAAAACTAATGTATTTGTCACTCTTCCCTAACAACCGAACCCTTAGTCCTCTCATGGGAAAAGCCACATACAACACTAACGTGTATCACTCTAACGTGACCTGAAACACACTGATGTTATCCTCTGAGAGGATTTCGAAGATTGACAACGCGTGTGTCTAATGGACAACGGTATCGGACTATAATTTTGAATTTGGTGAAATTAATAGAAAAACCAAACGGACTTTAACCTTAGTAGTTAATGAAAGAGGTAAAATCATAAATGAATGGAAAAAATGAACGGTAGCCAGCCGAATTGGGCACATTAATTTGGAAATATATATTTGAGAAAATTGGCTGTTGGTTATTGAAGCTACTTTCTTTAAGATTTCCCATTGAATAGCAAACAGGATACAAACTGACACAGTGCACTCTGAACTGTGTGTAGCAGCAGTTACCAATCAGGCAAACATCAGTAAATTATAGGAAGTAAATTTGCACCAAGATCATATTATTGACAGCTACACACAAGAGCATTACATAATAAATACTGAAATGTTACTGCATGAAGTGCAGAGCTAAATTTGGACATGAGGGGCTTTTATCTTAACTGACATGAAAAAAAAAACAAATAAAGATGAATAATATCATAAATACACTGTTTAAGCTCCTCTACGTATATCAGTTTTCCTTAGCAACAGCAATAGTTCAACTTTTTCCTAAAGGTGGAGAATATGATGGGGTCCCATAAACTAGTATAGTTTCACTAGTCAACGCTCTTTGATTACTGCCTTAGAAAATACTAATTCCGAAAGCTAATCATTCACTTCACTTAGAGTATTTCATAATTTACTTTGCAAAACAATAAAATACAACACTGGGCTTAATTAACTTCAAAAAAGTAACCAGTCATGAAAGAAATCAAAACCACATTATTTCTGAAAACGAGCATAGCTTATTTGCCTTTTTATCACCTGCGAAGCAGGTATTCTAGACAATAATATTTACACAATTTTTCACAGTAATCCTACAAAACTATGTTTTGTAATAAACAAAGGATACTTTAGCAAAAACCTATCCAACTTCACTTTCGTGGTTTTAACTTTAACTTTTACTGCTCCTTCTACTTTAGACAAAAAATCAGTATTAGACACTTGAATGCAAGAATTGTTCATTTAAATCAGGATACACGGTTTTAGTAGCACTTAGGTGAGGACCCTGCATAGGTTCGTGATCATGATAGAAAATATGGTTCCGGACACGGATTTATGTTTTTGTGACTATTATTGAAACAACACACAAAGGATTAAATGGTCCATGCCCATATACATTACTGAAAGAATGAAGTTTGTGAAGCAGTGGCGAAGATGGGTGGCAAGCGACATGGTAGTTAACTGAACTCACGGCTCTTGGTGTTGGAATGCTCTATAAAATCTCTTATGCCGAGAATACTAAATAATAGCCAGATCTATATCAGAGACAAATCCTTTATAAAGCAGCTTCCAGTTGCCTCTCTTAGCACCGTCGAAGTGTACCGTGCTACGAAAAACTACCTTTTACATCGCGCCATGCCACTTCCGTTGCGGAGGGACTTCCCTACAGCTTTTATATTTTACAAATACAGGTGCCCTAAGCATGAACCAGCTTTCAATAAACATTTTCTAATCATGCTCATATTATAATAATTATCATTTTAACATATCCTTTTGCGTTTTTCATGAATACATTGAAAAACTCTAATTTTATTGCCATAGATCAAGGAGTTTAAATACCACAGAATACACACTTCATAATTGCAGATAACAGCTATATAATATACACCTACTTCTAATCGATATAAGTGTTACAAGTGAACCCTGGTTCCCGTGAGACCTCAGAATCGACGTACATAACCCGAAACGCTTAGAGTGTAAGGCTTAATTGTGAGCACCACCATCTGGAGAAAATATAAAACAGGCATTTGCAACGCAAGTTAACTGAAGACTAGTGCTCACCACTTCAGGCTAGGCTAGTGGCAAGGAAAACTTTGGATCAAGATTAACGTGTGGGGAGTTTTTGTGAATAAATCGGAAGACATGTTCTGGGCATAACTGAAAAGCATGCCAGTTTGATCCGTAGCACACCAGGCAATCCAATACATTATACACTACTTAGAGCTGCCTGCCTTGCGCCAGCTATGGGCCGACATTCACAGGGTGGTTAGGTGGTAGTACGGGTGTGCATTATATAAGGCAGGCCAGTTCTCGGCGCTGGGAGCGGAATGGCTTGTGGTCAGTGACTTACATGCAGAAACACTGTTAACAACAGACGGATGATAGATTAGGTGTAGGGCACACCGGAGCGTTGCCAAGGAAAGCGACCACCAATGGCGAATTCCTAGTATTAACTACGTATTCGTCAGGCACAGCAGGAGAAAGGTCACTCCCTGACAGGAATCAGAAGAGTCGTGCAGCCGATGAATCTTACACCTCCCTATAGTGAGATTTCAGAAACTTCGTAACAGCCGCATCTATGTACAACCAACATCGCTGTAGTACTACAGGTTGTGCGAGTTAGACGTGCTTGACACCACACCGGTATTCTGTGATTCTTGAATACAGCAATTTTTCGGCAAATATCACTACTTTAGCTTACTTTTGCATACGACATGTTGAACTGGAAGGTTTTAGACGTGAAGCGTAATTCTCATGCTATACCAACGCCTATGGGGAAAATAATGCTTTTGTTTTGCAATAGTAAGTGAAGCGTACATAATCAGGAAAGGACTGTCGCAGTTGTCAGGAACGTTGGCTTTTTACCACAAGATACTTGTTTCAATGAGAAGCTAACCTCTGGAACAGAGTGAAGTGAACCAACATAAGCCGGTAAAATAGTCACAGGTGCTGCTCAGCAGCACAATTGCTCACTGAGGACGCATAGGAGGCAGTCAGTACAAAGCGATGTAAAATGGCGCCTTACATGATGAAGTCAAAGTAGACTGGCGAGCGGTTACGCACGGTAAGTGTTAGCGTCCAGCATAATTTAACATAAGGAAGATACGAGTAAGTCAGAATTTCAACGACGTATCTAATATGACATACAGTAAAACATGGACACATCACATTGCGAAATGAGTCTGAGACGGTTCTTGTCGTTAAATCATGAGTTGCGAGCCCACTTGTGTCGGCGTGTTTTTCGATAAAATCCTAGCGTCGTTACCATGAATTGAATTGTTGTTGATTTGTAGTTTCCTCATTTGTTCACTCTTCAAGTGACCAGTCCTTTCCTGAGGTTATTTTACCTGTTCGTGTATCCTTGTGATTTGCTGTCACTGCCACGATCAGCGCGGATGGAAATCACCAAACCACGGACATAATAATACAAAAGTCCTACCGATACAAACTGATGTTGTAACAACAACAACGGTATACTATTGCACATATAATAATTTTTGCTTCTGTTTTTCGATAAATTAGTATAATCGATGTTCTGATTTCATTTCTTTTTTGTTTCATGCCATTATGTTAAAGGAACTGTAAACAATTTTCGATGTGAATATTAATGTTTATGTCAAATTTCAAGCAATATTATAACAAAATTGAAATGTAAGAAACGTTGAAACTATTGTAAGATCGAGGAGGCTCTCCTGGAAGACGTAATTTCATTGAGCCTCGGATGTGCCGTTTCCGACGACTATACAGCATGGCAAAATTCCATAGGCACTAAATGGAAAAATATTGCGACGCTATGAAGAAGTAAAGTGCCGATACATCAAGAGATATAGCTGTGATTGTATGTGTGCTCTGCGCCTCGCCATCTCGCCGCCGGCCAACCGCCGCATCGATGCGAACAGGTGGAAACTTTTAGTACTGTATTCGTGTGGACCAATGTTACTTTTGTTTCTTACTGTTCAATAACAACTTAACTTTTACCAGAACTGTCCTATCATTTAATTATCCTCATCACTAACCTAGACGGGGTCCTTTCCACATGTTGTGCAATCCGAGTGTCCCGAGATGAAGATTTAAAGATCATTTTAATAATAATTACCTGCAGACCTATCTATGTTACAATGATGTGCGACCGAACCGCCGAATCTTTCCATCCGTAAATGGGGTATGTTCTCAAGTGACTCTGTTGTTTTAACCCCTCCACTGACAGAATGACCCGCTTCCTACTTCCGTATGTATAAAGCCAATACGGACTTGTAGCTGTCACGCCTTTGCGCTTACTGCTACGTATTTTAACCGTAAATAGCTCAGCCCTAATGGTAAGAGTTAGTAGTGAATTCTGGCGTTATTAATCTTTGAAGACAGCACAGCTGCCACAAGCTCAGCTCACTTTTACTCCACTCCTACCCTCGCCATTACACCACATTAACTAGGTGCTACATAGACCTTGCTAAATTCACTTGCGTATACATTTCTGACCGTTACTCGCCAGCATTTACCTATTGGATTAGTACACTCCTAACCGGACTATTTCTCAAAGAGCTGTGATGATTGAACGGGTTCGATCCACGGCCTACAGTGCCCTACAGTTCACACGGTAACACTGCCTACCTGACCCACTTAACTTGGTAGTGAGCTTATGTATCCAATCACCACTGCTAGCAGCAGTAGATAATCCTATCAGCACGACGAGAGCAGCAGACTTACCGTCGAATCCTCCTGAAAATACTTATAACTACGGTCGCCAGCTCTGAAGGAGCAAAAGAATAAATCAATTTTTTGGCTCGTTTCAAAGTGAAACGCCTTGAGTTGAATTTTAAACTTAATTCTGAATATTACTATTTCTGATCATTCTAGGTGCTTCTACCAAGCAAATACTCTCTCAATTTCTGTGAGTTGGCTTGGTAATTACCACCAAGACAATTTAAGCTACTTAGGTTAACAGACTTCTACCCTTCAACTTATTTAATGATTTTGGGATATTACTCTTTGGACAATTGCTATAGAATTAGTTAAGTGACTTTACTTGAAAGGTTACTCAGAAAAATTTAAGTAACTATAAATAGGCGACTCATTCTGGTGTGACCATTGCTCTTTTCTACATTCTTAAACGCTAAAGTATTCTACAACCAAAAGAATTGTAAATGAAAGAGGCGATGGTGGCCTCAGTCTGATTTCACTACACTATGTTTCAGGTTACTACACTTTACAATGAACAACATGCGTTGTAATTTTACTCATTACTATATTCAGTCTTCTGCACTTGCACAAAAGAAAACTGGTATTCTCCTTTTACATGTATACAAAGTTCGACTTAACAATTTCAAGCAGTCTTGCCTTGGGTAGACGTGTCGGTGCTGGTGGTGGGATGCATGTGGCTAACGCAGCTCTTCACGCCTCATGCCCTTAATGGCGGCTGGAACTACGAGCTGTAGCACTCGTATAAGCTACTGCACGTCCGCCATAAAATCTGGGCGCAGGAACTCTTACAATCAGCCCCAGTGGCATAGAGACGGCTTCGACAACCATTCGTCGCGTTCCACTCCACAAACGGCGACGATATTCTCCTTTTCGCTGTTGCACAGTCACTTTTGCGTGAGCACAGTTATGCACGTCCGCTCACGTCAACACTCCCCAGGCCATTTCATTGTTCCGTCCCTGTGTCTCCAGCTACCTCTAGCTAGGCTCGTACCACCAAGAGTGGGGGCGTTCCCCTACCACCTTTTCACCGAAATCATTTAGTATTTAAGAATATTTATATTTATTACCCTGGAGTTCATACCAGTCATAATAATTTACTACTAGCGCTTTATAACATTAAATCATACAGTAATAGCTTATAATTACCAAGAAAAAGAATACATTTGACTCCGATATCTTATTGCATTGTCTGAGACAGCGCTAATTCCCAGTTTCGCCAATAGATGGCATCAGGGTGCACTCCCTGGCAGTCTCACACCAGCGCGCCCGTTTCCGACGCGCGGGCTCCAAATTACTGTCAGCCCACCATCATTTCAGTTCCGTTACACATGCCCCACTTCTTATTGAAGAATCTAACAGTGATAATTCAATAAGAAGTCTCTCCTATAATGAATCTGAAATTTTCGTTAAGCTTTTTACCAAGGGTTTTCCCTTTCTTACTGATACACCTCGGTACTTATATTACTTATTTAACATTAAACACCAATTCTTTCTATCTTTCCTGCTAAACATTACATAAATGATTTACATATATTCTTTACAATTTTCTTACATCTAAACACAGTACACTTTAAACATCTTTTTTTTACAAAAATTTTAAATACACTTCTTTTATCTCAGGCAAGTAAAACACACGTTAAGCGCCTATTACTTTATAGCCCGTCCTTTTCACTTTACCTCCTCACTTTTCTACCTCTTCCACAACACTTATTTACACATCTATTAAGGCTTTCTTAGAAGCTCAGTCTTTCCCAGTCTGTTTAGTCTCTACTTAAACTAGAAGTTTCATTAGAATACTGCAACATATTTTAGTGAATATTTACCTTTCACATAGAACAAAAGAAACAAAACTATTTACATATTGGTTTACTTTAATATTTATTTAAATATTTATTTTCAATCTGGTAGAATTCGTGGCTCATACCTTTTGAGATCCACTATGTTTCTTACTCCCAGGCGTTTGCCTGTTAATGGGTACTCTAAATAATAAGCATTCACATTGGGTATGGACACTATTTTAAATGGTCCATTATATATATATTTAAATTTGCTGATCTCGTTATTAATTTCACTTGACTTTTCATGTGTTTTTACAAGAACGAGATCACCTATTTTGAATTTAGGATTCCTTACTTTTTTGTCATGACGACGAATTCTCGCATCTGCTTGTTTTCTCATCTTGTCTTTTACTAAGTTCTTTTTACTATCATAATCTAATTCAACTCTATCTGGAAATTCTAGTAGGTCTTCTACTAGACTTTTACTTCTCGTCTTTTTCAGGATTTCTTCTGGAGTAAATCCAGTGCTCTCGTTTGTTAATGAATTCATGATTTCTTCGAATTCACTCACATACATGCCCCACTTCTTGTGGTTACTATGGCAGTACGTCCTAAATAACCGACCTATCTCACGCATATATCTTTCTGCCGGATTGCTTGATGGGTGATAAGCTGAGATATGGACCACTTCTACCTGTTTCTCAGTTATCCCATCCTTCCACATTTTTGAGCAAAACTGAACACCATTATCTGATAGTATTCTCTTTGGCTTCCCTACTTTCACAAAATAATCACACACCATTTTATCATACACAGCTCTGGCAGTAGCTTTTCTCAAGGGATATAGCTTTATATACTTTGAGAAAAGTTCAACTGCTACAAATATGTACACAAAACCCCCCATGGTTTTCGGTAATGGTCCAAAGGTATCTACTGCTACTATTTCTAATACTTCATCAGGTTTTATTGATTGCATGGGCCCTTGATTAGTTGAATTTGTTACTTTCGCCTTTTGGCATAGATCACAAGATCTTATCCTCTGTGCTACCCTTCGTGCCATGTTGTTAAAGGTAATGCATTCATCTAACTTATCGGTACACTTCCGTGCACCACAATGGCCATATGCCAAGTGAACATAATCTATCAGCACTTCAGTGTGTTGTTCCGGCCAACATACTCTCCATTTCCCTGGATTATTTAATCTTTGAAGATACAGTACACCTTTATGTATTTTATATGAAGCCCTTATGTTAGTTGCGTCCGGATTGTCAAACTTGACCTTTACCGACTTGAGTGCATCATCATCACTTTGATATCTTCGCATATTCCGACATATTTCCCTAATTTTTTCTCTTCCTTCCGCTTTTTTGAAGTAATTCACCTCAAAAACATCTTCCCTATTCTTTACACTTTCTAGTGTCTCACATCCTTCTGGTAATCTCGACAAAGCATCCGGTACCGCATGTTCTTTCCCTTTAACATACTTGATCTCTATATCAAATTGTTGTAAAAACAGCGCCCATCTGGTCAACCTGTTATGTAACAATCTGCAGTCCTTCAAAAATATTAAAGCTTTGTGGTCTGTATGGACCACAGTCTTATGCCCCCATAAGAAAAGTTGAAATTTCCTAAAACCCCATACTATAGCTAAAGCCTCCTTCTCTGAAACCGTATAGTTTCTTTTGTACTTAGACATGGTTCTACTCGCAAATGCTATTTGTCTATGAGTTTTTTCCCCATCTATCATTACCTCCTGAAATATGGATACTCCCAATCCATAATCTGAACTATCTGTTGCCATGTGGAATGGTTCACACAGGTCAGGGTGCCATAACTTTATGTTTTTAGCCAAATTGTCTTTTAGCCGGTTGAATGCTGTTTCACATTCCTCAGTCCACATATACACACTGTTCTTCTTAAGTAGGTTGTTCAGATGTGGGCTATTGAACACCTGATCATCCACATACTTACGATAAAATGAACAAAGTCCTATAAATGACTTTAGTTGTTTTTTATTCTTGGGAGCCGGACAATTTCTTATTGCTTTGACTTTATCGGGATCCTTTTCAATTCCCTCTGGTGTTACTATGTGACCTAAAAACTTTATTTCTTTCTTCACAAACTCGCATTTTTTCAGGTTCAGGGTCATTCCTCCTTTAATTAAAGCTTTGAACACCCTGTCACATATCTCCACGTGCTCTTCCCATGTCCTTGTAGCAATTAACAGATCATCTACATAAACCGTGATTAGCAAACTAAGTTCATTCCCTAAAATTTTGTCTAAAGCCCGAATGAACACTGAAACGGAAGTATTTAGGCCAAATGGTACCACTGTGAAATGGTAGCATTTGCCATTGAATAAAAATGCCGTGTACTTCCTAGACTCCTCACTCAATGGGATTTGCCAGTATCCTGCAGTTAGGTCTAAACTAGTCATGTACTTTACACCATTAAACTTCTGCAATAAATTATCTATGTTCTCTGGACGATCCAACTCCCTCTTCACTACTTTATTCAGAGTACGAGCATCTATGACTATTCGTACACTTCCATCCTTCTTACCTACTATCACTAGTGGGTTATTATATGGGCTAGAACTCCGTTCAATGACCCCACATGAAACCATTTTATCTATTTCTTTTTGAACTGCTTCTTTCTTAGACACGGGTACATTATATGGTGGTTTAAAGAAAGGTTCATGCTCCTCTACCTCCATGCAGTACTCATAATTTATCACTCGTCCCGGTTTGTCTGAAAATACCTCCTGATTTTCTTTCAGAATTTGCCATAGATCCTCCCTTTGTGCATCAGATAGTCCTTCCGTTTTATCCACTACATTTCGAAGGAGTGTCTCCTTATTTCCATCTTCAACTATCTGCCTCACCAGACACCAATCGAATTTTTGACCTATTCCTGAATCATAATCATCTCTAAATTCTACCCATCTCAGCTGGTTCTCTTCCATTACTCTAGATGATTCAAATGGTATTTCCAATACCGCACTATCAACTTTACAAACTATTATCCCTTTGTCACAATCTATAATTACTTTCTGTTTTATTAACCAGTCAATGCCTAAAATGATCTCGGCACTGAGCTCTGGAACTACTAAAAATGCATTCGAAAATAGCTTGTTTTTTATCTTAAATTCCATCATCACTTGATGTTTAACAGGTTTACTACATTTCCCTGTCGCCCCTATCACTTTAACACCTGTTACTGGCATCATGACTACTCCTCGTTGCTCTTTGATCATCTCAAAAAATGCGTGCGAAATAGCACTTATTTGAGCACCCGTATCCAACAATACATATAAATCGTATCCACATATATTAATGGGTAGGATTGTTTGCATCCTATTGTCCTCTTTCATACTTTCTTTATCTTCCCATAATAAATCCTTTTCCACCGCCAAGTCTTGCCATATTATTTTTCCGGTTTTTATACTGACCATTCCATCTGGAGGTATCTTTCTCCTTTTCATCCTAAATTCTTTCACCACTTTTTCCAATAGTCCTTCGTCTAGGCTCTTTAATGCCATCTCATTCTCATTCGAATCTGTCATGCCTGAACTCTCGGTTGCAGAATCGGAAACTTCCTCTACTTCTTTTTCTCCCTGGATGCTTTCTGATGATTCTGACGATAATTCCTCCTCCTTAGAAATATGACCTTCTTCGGTTTCAAATAATTCTTGCAAATTATAATCCATTTCTCTACTTTCCCTTTGTTGGATAGTACATTCGCCACTCTTACTTTCACTATTTTCCCCTACTAATGGAATTCCAGTCTCACTCAACTCATTTGCTTCAGTACTACAGGGATCACAACACTCTTTCTCTTGGTTAGATACACTTTCTCTAATTTCTTTAAAAGAATCTTCATCACAGTCATGTACTCTTGCTGTCACTAGGTACACATCATAATCGGTATGGCTCTCTAACACTGTCATATTCGGGTCCAAATTAATCACTTGAGTGGAAGATCTTTCTAATTGTGCTGGCTGGCTTTTGAGCTGATGTACATATTCTGCATACGAGGTAATTTCTAAATCGGCATGCGTCTCTGCACTATGCCCCTTTTTCTTATCCACCCTTTCCTCTTTAATTACTTCTCGATGCGATTCGTCGACTATTTGTACGAACCTTTTACCATAAATCACATCACTCCTACCTTGCCCCTGCCTCTCTGCACAGTTGCCATCCCTACCGACAACCAACGCCTTCTCTGACTCTTCCATCATCAATTCGTCACTCTGACCTCGAATTGTACTTATTTCATTCACGTGAGCCTTCACATCCGACCGATATTCTTTTCCTACTTCATTTCCCTTAATAATTCCTCCCTGCTCTCTCTCCTCTGTTTGTATCCCTGCATTATACTTCGCAAAGTTTCGTTTATGTAACTGCTCTTCAGGCGAACGACGCACTATCCTACTATAGTACTGACTACTCCGATCTTCTCTATATTTGGGCCATTTCTTTCTTTCCGCGCGCGTTAGGCCCTTGACCTGCGCGGTATTTAGTTTTCCTGATTTTGATAATGCATCCCGTTTCCCTGATAGTGTCCTCTCCCTCGCTGAGAGTTACCTCCTCGACCTCTTCCTCTCATCATGTTAATTTGCGGTTCATTCCTACCACCTTTTACTATTCCATTCTGATTTCTGAAACCTCGAAACTCTCTAGTTTCCCGCCACCTATCTTCATTCTCAATTTTTTCTAAAAATTCATCGAATGTTCGATGAGTGCCTCCTACATAACGCTTTGAATCGTCAGGTAGCTTTTTCCACAACTCCCACACTATCTCCGATTCTGATCTACGATCTTTAAGATACTCCAAACGCTTGAACCATCCTTCACAGTATTCTTTCATGAGCCCACGCCCATGTTCTGGCATTCTGGCGACAACGAATTCTCTCCACAACCTATCTCTCTGTTGTGTGCCCCAGAATTCCTCAAGGAACTTTTCTTTGAAGTCTGTAAACTTCAAATTGTCGATATCCAAATTCAATCCCCAACGTTTAGCATGACCTGCTAAAGCGTCTATTACTAAATTAATTTTTTCTTTATCCGACATGTCTGTTGGTAAGACACGTTCACAATTTTTTATAAAATCCATTGGATGCCATCCACCTTGTTTCTTTTGAGGATCGTATTTTTCCTCCCTACTCAGTATTTCTGATTTTTGCATTACCACTGGGATACCACTACAGTTAAGAAACGTCTGATTCTGAACTTGCTGACTTAACAATTTTATCTCATTACGCAGTGTATTTTCCTGCTCCTGCACACATGCATCAAAACTCAACATGGTGTTGCGCAGTGTTTCAATATCAGCTGCCGTTTCTTTAACAATCTCTTTCTTTACAACTGGTACTATCACCTGTAATTTACTTTCAATTATCGGTTCTAGTTTTTCACTAACCAAAGGTTCCACTGATTTCTCTATTTTCTGAATTTCGGTATCAAATCTTTTCTCTATTTCTGTGACCTTTCTCTGAACATTTGTTATTTCAGCCCTAATGCTATTTACTGATTTGTTTACCTCTGTGATACGCTGGCTTTGCGTATTCAAAATATCTAAATTGGCTTTTATTTTACCAGATAGGTTTTCATCCAATTGGGATATATGACTAGCCATTTCTGCTTTCAAACTAGCATTCCCTTCTCGAATTTGCGCCATCATCCTATTTAACAAACTTGTTAATTCCATATCCTCTCCCTTGTGACTTGCATCCACAGATACATTGGGTTCACTTTTCACTAGCTTTGGTTTCACTTCCCGTTCCTCCTGTTTTGTGGGTGTGGATTCATCTATAGGATTTTCCAACCCTACAACAGTATCTATGGTCCCTAATTCTGGGTCTGACCTTGTAATGTTTTCGTCTTGCTTGTTACTATTCGACTCCATCTTATGCTGCTGTATTTCGTGCCTAATTGAAATGTTGATTAAACCAAGTATTACTTGTTTAACTCCTATTATTGGACTTTCTTTTGCTGCTTTGCAGGTTGTCGTCTTGAACTTACCAATTGTGGTATATTTATCTACAACAGAATTTTGAATTTAAAATTTTCTTGAAACTACAAGTTTATATAAAACACTTTTATTGCAGCCATTATTCTACAAACTTGGTAAGTCCTGTCACGGTCGCCACATGCGACCGAACCGCCGAATCTTTCCATCCGTAAATGGGGTATGTTCTCAAGTGACTCTGTTGTTTTAACCCCTCCACTGACAGAATGACCCGCTTCCTACTTCCGTATGTATAAAGCCAATACAGACTTGTAGCTGTCACGCCTTTGCGCTTACTGCTACGTATTTTAACCGTAAATAGCTCAGCCCTAATGGTAAGAGTTAGTAGTGAATTCTGGCGTTATTAATCTTTGAAGACAGCACAGCTGCCACAAGCTCAGCTCACTTTTACTCCACTCCTACCCTCGCCATTACACCACATTAACTAGGTGCTACATAGACCTTGCTAAATTCACTTGCGTATACATTTCTGACCGTTACTCGCCAGCATTTACCTATTGGATTAGTACACTCCTAACCGGACTATTTCTCAAAGAGCTGTGATGATTGAACGGGTTCGATCCACGGCCTACAGTGCCCTACAGTTCACACGGTAACACTGCCTACCTGACCCACTTAACTTGGTAGTGAGCTTATGTATCCAATCACCACTGCTAGCAGCAGTAGATAATCCTATCAGCACGACGAGAGCAGCAGACTTACCGTCGAATCCTCCTGAAAATACTTATAACTACGGTCGCCAGCTCTGAAGGAGCAAAAGAATAAATCAATTTTTTGGCTCGTTTCAAAGTGAAACGCCTTGAGTTGAATTTTAAACTTAATTCTGAATATTACTATTTCTGATCATTCTAGGTGCTTCTACCAAGCAAATACTCTCTCAATTTCTGTGAGTTGGCTTGGTAATTACCACCAAGACAATTTAAGCTACTTAGGTTAACAGACTTCTACCCTTCAACTTATTTAATGATTTTGGGATATTACTCTTTGGACAATTGCTATAGAATTAGTTAAGTGACTTTACTTGAAAGGTTACTCAGAAAAATTTAAGTAACTATAAATAGGCGACTCATTCTGGTGTGACCATTGCTCTTTTCTACATTCTTAAACGCTAAAGTATTCTACAACCAAAAGAATTGTAAATGAAAGAGGCGATGGTGGCCTCAGTCTGATTTCACTACACTATGTTTCAGGTTACTACACTTTACAATGAACAACATGCGTTGTAATTTTACTCATTACTATATTCAGTCTTCTGCACTTGCACAAAAGAAAACTGGTATTCTCCTTTTACATGTATACAAAGTTCGACTTAACAATTTCAAGCAGTCTTGCCTTGGGTAGACGTGTCGGTGCTGGTGGTGGGATGCATGTGGCTAACGCAGCTCTTCACGCCTCATGCCCTTAATGGCGGCTGGAACTACGAGCTGTAGCACTCGTATAAGCTACTGCACGTCCGCCATAAAATCTGGGCGCAGGAACTCTTACAATCAGCCCCAGTGGCATAGAGACGGCTTCGACAACCATTCGTCGCGTTCCACTCCACAAACGGCGACGATATTCTCCTTTTCGCTGTTGCACAGTCACTTTTGCGTGAGCACAGTTATGCACGTCCGCTCACGTCAACACTCCCCAGGCCATTTCATTGTTCCGTCCCTGTGTCTCCAGCTACCTCTAGCTAGGCTCGTACCACCAAGAGTGGGGGCGTTCCCCTACCACCTTTTCACCGAAATCATTTAGTATTTAAGAATATTTATATTTATTACCCTGGAGTTCATACCAGTCATAATAATTTACTACTAGCGCTTTATAACATTAAATCATACAGTAATAGCTTATAATTACCAAGAAAAAGAATACATTTGACTCCGATATCTTATTGCATTGTCTGAGACAGCGCTAATTCCCAGTTTCGCCAATAGATGGCATCAGGGTGCACTCCCTGGCAGTCTCACACCAGCGCGCCCGTTTCCGACGCGCGGGCTCCAAATTACTGTCAGCCCACCATCATTTCAGTTCCGTTACAGATGTTTAAAGAACTTTGTTGTTAATGAATATATAGGTAAGTAATATAGGTCTGACAAAGTTGGAAGATAATGTTGAAATTGGTTTAGTAATGAAGGCTAATTAATTTGAGACAAAAATAATGGTAGTTAAATGAGCAAGAAATAAGACAAAAAGAGTAGTAACTCATATATTGGAAATCTTGAGTGCTTAACGATTTCGATAATCAAAAATTTCAGTACAGTGATCATAACAGTTTCAGGGTCCCCCCCCCTTTTTTTTTATTCATTTAAATTCTGAAGTGTACTGAACTGATTTGACCAGCAAAGTTAAAGTCAATATAAAACCAAAATTTATTAGTGTTTTACCTTTTTCAAAATTGACATTGTATGTGTGTTTCGAAAGTGCTATTTCTAGGGTAAACTATGCTCGATTTTAATCAGATCCATAGACAGTACGAAGTATGTAGTAAACATTATAGTGTATTGTTGTGTATTTATGGCTTGTCCATATTAGTACAGAAAGTAAAATTATTAGTTCAGTAGATTTTCTAGTTCTAAAATTTACCATATTATGCAGTGTTATTACGTGTTGTTTTGTATGAACGTGCATCAACTTGTACTGGGAAGAAACTCAGTTAATGCCTAATTAGGCTGTCGACCGTATTATTAACAATTTGGTAGCATCTGCTGTGTTGTTTCTTGTCCATCCTAACGTGTAGTTGCACTTCAGACTTGCTTGACGTATCATTGTTGTTAATGAGTGGGTGAAAGTTTGATTTTGCCTCCATTCAGGTACACGTGGTCAACATATATACCAAAATCCTTTCTTATAAAGTGAAGCCCGTCAACTTACCATAGTACAGGCTTTAAAGAGTATCGGGCGCCCGAGCGTAGGGTTACAATGTCTTCAGACAAAGTCTCCGTTATACGAACTGTGGTGTATCACAGTTCACTGATAGTGTTCCATTCCCTGATGGGTGGTTGGTGCGGACTGAGATAGCTTTTATGTAACAGTAAATGTGCCTTAAAGCTACGATAGTGTGCAATGCAGGTAACAAGCAGCTACGAAAAAATCAAATTCCAGCATGCAAATCACTCTTGATGTGCCATCATTTCCACTCCAAGCAGCAGACAACTGCTGTTTATACACTCCTGGAAATGGAAAAAAGAACACATTGACACCGGTGTGTCAGACCCACCATACTTGCTCCGGACACTGCGAGAGGGCTGTACAAGCAATGATCACAGCACGGCACAGCGGACACACCAGGAACCGCGGTGTTGGCCGTCGAATGGCGCTAGCTGCGCAGCATTTGTGCACCGCCGCCGTCAGTGTCAGCCAGTTTGACGTGGCATACGGAGCTCCATCGCAGTCTTTAACACTGGTAGCATGCCGCGACAGCGTGGACGTGAACCGTATGTGCAGTTGACGGACTTTGAGAGAGAGCGTATAGTCGGCATGCGGGAGGCCGGGTGGACGTACCGCCGAATTGCTCAACACGTGGGGCGTGAGGTCTCCACAGTACATCGATGTTGTCGCCAGTGGTCGGCGGAAGGTGCATGTGCCCGTCGACCTGGGACCGGACCGCAGCGACGCACGGATGCACGCCAAGACCGTAGGATTCTACGGAGTGCCGTAGGGGACCGCACCGCCACTTCCCAGCAAATTAGGGACACTGTTGCTCCTGGGGTATCGTCGAGGACCATTCGCAACCGTCTCCATGAAGCTGGGCTACGGTCCCGCACACCGTTAGGCCGTCTTCCGCTCATGCCCCAACATCGTGCAGCCCGCCTCCAGTGGTGTCGCGACAGGCGTGAATGGAGGGACGAATGGAGATGTGTCGTCTTCAGCGATGAGAGTCGCTTCTGCCTTGGTGCCAATGATGGTCGTATGCGTGTTTGGTGCCGTGCAGGTGAGCGCCACAATCAGGACTGCATACGACCGAGGCACACAGGGCCAACACCCGGCATCATGGTGTGGGGAGCGATCTCCTACACTGGCCGTACACCACTGGTGATCGTCGAGGGGACACTGAATAGTGCACGGTACATCCAAACCGTCATAGAACCCATCGTTCTACCATTCCTAGACCGGCAAGGGAACTTGCTGTTCCAACAGGACAATGCACGTCCGCATGTATCCCGTGCCACCCAACGTGCTCTAGAAGGTGTAAGTCAACTACCCTGGCCAGCAAGATCTCCGGATCTGTCCCCCATTGAGCATGTTTGGGACTGGATGCAGCGTCGTCTCACGCGGTCTGCACGTCCAGCACGAACGCTGGTCCAACTGAGGCGCCAGGTGGAAATGGCATGGCAAGCCGTTCCACATGACTACATCCAGCATCTCTACGATCGTCTCCATGGGAGAATAGCAGCCTGCATTGCTGCGAAAGGTGGATATACACAGTACTAGTGCCGACATTGTGCATGCTCTATTGCCTGTGTCTATGTGCCTGTGGTTCAGTCAGTGTGATCATGTGATGTATCTGACCCCAGGAATGTGTCAATAAAGTTTCCCCTTCCTGGGACAATGAATTCACGGTGTTCTTATTTCAATTTCCAGGAGTGTATGTGTGCGAAAACAGGCAAGGCCCCAGACCTCTAGGGTGTACGGTAGTGTGACGGAGCATCGTCCTTTCTCGTTATCCAACAGAAATAATTCTTCGTTTCTTCCGTTAATAAACTGGTTACTATTCTTTATCAACCTCTAGGACGCTCCATGCCTTATGAGAATGCGGCTGAGCCAGTTAATTAGGAAATCTAAGTCCAAATCGTTGTAACCAGTGCACATAACACAACACAAAATAGAAGGAGAGGAACAACGTATATATTCCTTAAAAATGTAGCACCTTTTTTGGGTATGTGTAATACAAGAAAACCACCACCAAGGAAACATGGAGACTGATCTTAAGATCCTCAAGAAAGCAACAGTCTCTATCAAAAACTCACAATAGAGGAGAACTACCACATACAAAAAGCAATAATACAGGGAAAGAGATTCCTGAATGAAAATACAACACTGTGCAACAAAACACTGCGTGGAACACTCAATGAACAATACAAAAGTGACTCCCCACAAAAAACATAATAGCAAAAAAAAAAAAAACTGTTTTTTTGGTTCCCTTCCCATCCCTCTTTCCGTCTCGCTCTCTCTCTCTCACACACACACAGACACACACATTCAAAATCAGAGTCATTTCAAACACAAGACCAACGATGAACAAGTGAGCAACGACAGTAGCATAACATCTATTACTGAGTGTGTTGTCAGAAGTGTCTGCTCGGATCACATTTCGCCACATTTTGTGTAAGTGCATGTGAGGTGAAGTAGTGAGCGGAAATTTGCGAAAAACTAAGAGAAAACAATGCAGGTGATTGAGACACCAACCAGGGACATGAAACAGAAACGTACATAACCTCTACCCTCAAAACAGCTCTCCACAAATAAACAATAATTTTCTTCATGGCTAGTTTGCAGATGACGTACTGTCAAAAAAAAAACGACGAAATCGGGCACTAAAATCGATGTATAATAATACAATTCAGTTAGCGATGTAATTTTAAGGTGAGTGTCTAAACCAAACGAAGCAAATTGCAAATATTGTATTTCTTCGTCCTACAGCAGTTAAATTATTACAAATGTGATATTGTACTTTACAGAATCAGAAATTTGACCTAAAGAAGATGACACATTGGTGTCGAAACATGTCTGGGTAAATGTACAAATAAACTAATTGTGTGTGGCTAAGTCTGATTTCTAAAACAGCCCAGTTTTTAAACCGCAAGCACGGAATAATGAAAAGAGGAGCTTCAAACCTTAGTAAAATGAGAATGATACTTAACTTTGGTACAATTGGATGCATGGCACTTTGGGTCCGATACCTAATATAATGATATCTAAATGAATTAGGCTGTATCTTGTCAGTCAATGATATAGTCACTATGACTGAAATTATTTATAGAGACACTCGTGATTTTCCCACTATTTCGTAAACGGCGACTGTTAAGTCAGAATGTTGTCTTCTCAACGGAACTCATAGCACTGTGCTCTGTTGCATAATTCAAGAAGTTCTACTGAACTGGCTGGAGGCACTGAACAAAACTGTCTGACTGCAGGAACAAAACTGTGTCGTGTACCTGCATGGTTGGAACTGTCAGAGTCTCCATGGCACGTCGTATTTTGTGCCTGTGAACGGAGAGATTTCCATCTCCACCGAAACAAGGTGAAAGCAGTGTATCCCACAGTTTACAGCACTTCATTTGGCAGCTGAAAACACTATTGGCTGGCGAATATGTCGTGCAGATGGACATGGCGTTGATACAGAATGTGGTCCGGATTTGTGAACGCCACCTGGAGGCTACTGCTCAGGAATGAGAGGCGACAGGTCAGTCTTTGTGATTGTGTGGTGGCGACCTCTTATAGTATTTGTTATGTACCCTTAAGCATGGTATACATTATCTCTCACGTTAATGGGGAGAGGAACTGATGAAGCCGGTGGCATCATGTTTCCTTGCTTACTGTCATTCGTGTTTGGTGGTTGCATATATGTTGCACCCCACTGCATTAGCCCGCAGCACCGGGGGAACCAACTCAAAACCACAGTGAGGGAGCAGCTGGTCAAGAGTTTGCCAACTGGAGGTCCGTGGCGTGATCTGAGGCGTGAGGCACGACATCCAGTCCTATAGGTTCGTCGTTGGCTGGATGGAGCTGGGTACCCCTGTTATAAGCGCTTGCGGGAGCGGCAGCTGACATCATTGGAATGTATCTCAGACTGCTGTCTGTATGTATGTCTTCCGATATCATTCAATAGAGAAAATCTTTGACAAAGCCTGAATAGTCTTCGTTGAAGATATCAATGAATTCTATATCAAAAACCGAAATTTAGAGAGAGCAGCAGTGAGGGTGCAAACCTGATCAGGGTTTTGACTCTTATGGCCACGGAAATGATGTCGAGGTGGAGTTCACTGGTATTTTTGACATAATTAGCATTTAGCCAACATCATTACAATGTCTTTCTCAATAATTTTCAAGTATAAAGGTTATCTGCCAGTATCTTTGATACAAACTATGCCCCAAGTGACATTGATGTAGAATGTATAGCACGTTATGTTTAAGCACTGCATGGATAGCCACTTATTTCTTGCCTGATTTTGAATGTGCCAGAATAATAGCTTTGTTATGAGGTCTCTCTGTCCGAATACACTGTTTGATCTTACTCAAAACTGGCATTAGGCAAAGTTTGACAATTAAATCTGAGTTAACTGAGAAACTTTCCTCTCTGTCTTGGCAATTGATATCTGCTGAAAAACAAACTTCAGCTGCTGTGCAAACTTTTGTCTTTCCGTACTGGCACACGTGAATGCAAATCTGCGTTTGCGTGTTGTTCTGTGGACCTGAATATAACTTCGTAGTCATAATTCGACAGAACTAGCGCGCAGCGTTGCAGAAGTTCACCTGTCCGTGTAGAAACGGTATTCTTCGCTTCAAAGATAGCCGCTAAATGTTTGTGGCCTGTGAGGAGCATGAATTTCCGTTAGTAAGTGTAATTATGAAAGTTCTTGCCCGAATAGTCCACGGGTGTACTGTAGGTCCATAGTGCCCAACGGGCACAGTATTTCGACGACCAGAAATATCGCCATCGTCAGGTGCGCTGACGAACTGGGCGGCCCGGGTGGGCTAGACAATTACACCGACCCCACCATAGACGCCGACGGCAGCGTCTCAGCAATAGTTGACGCGCGGCCACATTCGCGGACCGCTGAGAGAACGTCTTGCAGGGGGAGGGGATTTAAGATGGTCGTCGGCCCTCAGGAGCTCAGTTCGTCAGCGCACCTGACGATGGCGACATGTCTGATCGCCGAAATATTGGGCCGTTTGGACACTAGGGACCGGCAGTGCACCCATGGACTGTTCAAGCAAGAAATACGCCAGGAGAAACTGAAGCATCACATGAAAGTTCTTGACTGAAAATACGATCGCAAGAACCTTCTCCTCTACCTGGCGTAATTTCATTGTGCCAATATCAGACTCTTTGAAGTGAACGCTATTGGTCGTTCACAAACATGATGTCGATGTGACGTGACGGTGCCTATGCCATAGTCTGAAGCATCACGACAGTTATGAGCATTTTATTCGAATCATGTATTGTAAGACATTTGGCATCAAGCAGACATTGCTGTAATTTGCTAAATGCGCGTTGGCATTCACGGTTCCAGTTTCATTTGGTACCTCAGTTAACTACTTGAGCAGTGGTTCACTGATGGAAGCTGCATGAAGGAAAAACTTTTGATAACAATTCATTTGTACTAGTAAGGAACGTAATTTCTTTACGGCCTTGGGAATAGGAAGGTTATCAGTGCCGCTATATGTTGTGGCGTCGACTTGATGTCGTGCGTTGACACTATGTGACCCAAGTATTCTACTTCGCGTTGATGAAGATACTCTTATCTTTTATGCATTTCAAATTTGCTGGTAGTAAAATCTTGAAAACAGATTCCGAATTCCGTAAGAGTTTCTGGGCAGTTGTGTCAGAGACAATTATGTCAAGGCAGTTCACAGCGCTCGAAACTTCCCGAACCACTTGTTCTAAAACGGCTGGAAACAAACTCAGTGCACTGGCTATTTCGTAGGGTAACCTTGTGTAATGACAGAAGCCAAATGGAGTATTTATCAACTTAAATCTCTCTCTCTCTCTCTCTCTCTCTCTCTCTCTCTCTCTCTCTCTCTCTCTCTCTCTCTCTCTGTGTGTGTGTGTGTGTGTGTGTGTGTGTGTGTGTGTGTGTGTTCGTCCCAAGCGATATGCAGATACGCTTCTGTAAAATCCAGCTTCTCAAAGTACAAACCACCAGCGAATTTTGACAACAATTCCTCCGGCGTAGGGATGGCTGGTTCAAATGGCTCTGAGCACTATGGGACTTAACATCGGAGGTCATCAGTCCCCTAGCACTTAGAACTACTTAAACCTAACTAACCTAAGGACATCACACACATCCATGCACGAGGCAGGATTCGAACCTGCGACCGTAGCAGTCACGCGGTTCCAGACTAAAGCGCCTAGAACCGCTCGGCCACACCGGCCGGCCCGGCGTAGGAATAAGATAAGAATCAATAATAGATTGATAATTAACAGTCGCTTTAAAATCTCGTCAGATGTGAAGTGAGCCTTTTGGTTTCAGCACAACCACGAACGGCGTCGCCTGTTGGCTAGTGGTTATGGCTTCGGTCGCCTCACCCAGTTCAAGACGGTCAAGTTCGTGTTTTAATGTATCTTTTAACGCAAAAGAAATAGTACGTTCCTTGCCAAATTTCAGCACCGTATTCGCCTTCAGCGTTATGTGCGTTTTGTAATCTTTGATACAGTTTGTTTTCTCGTAAACAAAAAAGTCATCATAATTTTGCAACAGCTGATTTAACTTTCCATTCGGATTGCCAGCTGAAATTTGATTCGCACCCTTGTGAGCGGTGAATTCCAAATCATTGAAGATCCGGTTTTGATTGAATTTAAAATTACCAGATTAGCCTGTTTTGTAAACTATTTGTACTTCACATCTGCTGGAATTTGTCCTTTAACTGGAATTTCGTGATTGCTGCAACTGAACAGCGAACTTTGAAAATCTGTTAACTATGGAATTCCTGACTAACGGTACGCTAGCAGGTTAACGATTGAAATTGACGAGTGTCAATTTGAAAATTGAGCGGCATTTTGTTACCTTGAAAAGCCCCAGATTATGACCTGTTATTACCAGAGACGACAAAATTTTCGTAATGATTCGTACGTGAAAATTTCTGAATTTAAACATACCAGTTGCGACATTTTTATCTTTCACCACAGTTCCATCAAGGTATATTGCACCGATTATTCCGTGGCTGGATACTGCACACCACACAGTCACACATTGAGGATGAAGAGACTTCTCGATCTCGAAATGCGGATTCTCAGTCTCCCAAATGCGCCAATGTTGATTATTGACGAACACATCCGAATGAAAGTGGACTTCTTGGCTAAACAAACCCACAGGCGCATACTAATTCCCATCACGTACAGCGACCAACCGTGCAGTTTGAAAGTCCTAACGTTAACCGTTCAGAAGTTATGACCATTTTATTTCGTGTAGTTCAGTAATTATCACCCTGTACTTTCCGATGGAAACAAATTTCTATTTCGTGGTTTACATCATGAACATGATTGTAATGAAGTATTTCTAAGCTTGAGTACTGACTGTTTCAGTCGAGTAGCGTGGGCGACCTGTGTTTTCAACGTCTGGCTTCGCTGGGTGCTTCACTGTTGACGTCTAGGGAATACGTCTGCGTCTTCGCATTGTCTTACCTCAGCAGATATTACTAGATGAAAATATTATTGCACTTGGCTTCCCGTGGCCGTTATCGGAATATCGGGAACACGTGGCGACGTTGCAGTAAAGAAGTACAGCGCGGACTAAGAAAAACTCATCGCACTGTGGATGCTTCCTCGACAGTTGCGCATATACTATCTGGCAGTTTAGCGTGTGCTGGTGAAATATCCCCACAAAAACTCATGATAAACCCATCAAAGCGTCCGCAGTCCCAGGTACAATAATATTGTGGTCAACTTTTACATGCCCTTTGTTCGTATGTCCAACTTAATAAACACAGTTAATAAATAAAGGCGGGCTTGTTACACTAAGCAGGCGCGTCTATAATTTACTGTCGCCAAAGTGCATGATTAGCATATCGCGAATTAGTGTGTCTGTGTAAGATTTCTTACATTGATCATATTCACAATGAAATTTATATTCCGTAGTCAGGCCTGTAATGGAGTAATCCACTTTTTATAGTTTTCATCTGACTTCATGATAAACTGAAAAAAACTGTGTCCGTCAGCAACAACATGAACTTGCGATTCAAAATATTTCGCAAGAACCTCTTAAATGTCAGAATAAGACAGGGTCACAGGTTCGCAAGTGCGTGACAGTTCTAAGAAGAAGTTGAAATACAGTGGGGCCTGCATTTGTTAGTAAAATTAATTTGTGTTCCGCATCTGCTACGTGATGTAGTGCTTCTTTAGACGCTGGATACAGGTGCTCCAGGGCTCAACTTTCCGATTAAAGCGACGACGGCAGCCTCGTAAATTGCAGTGGTCGTTTTGGCCGTCATCCTTGCTTAGTTCAAGTCTGGTCATGTGGGCCACCATGAGCTCCAGGTTCTCTGACATTAATTGTACTGTTATGAGTTCTGGTTGGAGCACACCTGAAAAGTATGCTCCGAACAGTTTAAAAAACTAAAAAAAAATCTTCCTTGAAAGGAAACAGATTAGCACTCTTAGAATCTAACAATCATAGAAAAAAAGAACAATGAGTAATGGACTCAAAAATAAATGAAAAATGAAAATTGTCCTCCTCAGGTTTATGAATATTTAATCCAACTGTTTCTCTCGTTGCTTGTCGCCCTGGCTGATGAGAATGCTGTGAGTTTGCACTGCCTCGTTATCAGTATTGAGAAATCAAGGAAGTTTTCAGCAATCTCTAAACTTGTTTCATGTCACCAAATATTGGGTATGGGTGAAAAATTGTCAATAATCTGGAAAGTTTTCTACATCGCCAAACGTTGAGTGTTCGCGAGAGATTGACAATAATCATTATACTTTTACGTCTTTGTCAAATGTTGGGAATGTTGTAACTGAATTTTGATTTTAATTCAGTCCAGTCATCTGCGTCAACAGAAAAGCGGTTTACTGCCATTGTTCAATAAATTTGGTGGCAATTGCACGCTTACTAATCAAACATTTGCTTCACACAGGGATATTAGAACAGAAATTTGGCAGCACAACAAGAAATAAATAATAACATTTTATAAGGGTATGTTGCAAAATGGCACTTAACAGTGTTACAGTTTGATGCATTTCACTTGATGTCCTATATCTAATGATACACAGTGTGTCCAAGTTCTGCTAGGACTCTGGCTATGAGAAATAAAAGTCATGGATTATGTTCAGAGAATCATCGTGTTTCATTTTCCTCCTGAATCAATATACAACTGAAATCGCTGTAAAAGTGTTTTGAAACATCACTGTACTCCTTTTGGGAATTGTATTTAGTACTGCAGTACAATTTTCTTGAATATCCACAGCTGTGTTGCAACTTTTCCTTTCGTTGCCAACTTCAAAAAAATGGTTCAAATGGCTCTGAGCACTATGGGACTTAACATCTGTGGTCATCAGTCCCCTAGAACTTAGAACTACTTAAACCTAACCAACCTAAGGACATCACACACATCCATGCCCGAGGCAGGATTCGAACCTGCGACCGTAGCAGTCGTACGGTTCCGGACTGAGCGCCTGAACCGCTAGACCACCGCGTTGCCAACTTCAATTTTGGTAACAATCAGAAGTCGACTGGGGTCAAATACAGGGGGTGATCCAGGAATGTGATCCGTTTGATGGCCAAAAACTCGCCCACCATCTTCGCTTTGTGGGATTGGGCATTCATTGTTGTGGAGGAGCGGCCGGGAAACTGCCACTCGGTATTCGGGTCGAATCTGACAGAAAACTTGATATCGCCTACCGGCTCCACCGCCATTTTCCCACGAGTGTCAGACACGGACTGTTAAATTCACGGCCAGGACGCCTGCTGGAGCGATTCTAGCGCTTTGACGTTCTACACAACTGTTATTAAAACTTTAATGATTGTAACGCCTCATCTCGCTAGGAGGTAGCATTTCCGCAATCACCATCATCTGCATCACTCACTGAATCCCTGTAACTGAATCCAAATTCAAAAACTTGGTTTCTTCTAGTCCAGTGTGCTTTGGTAGATTGTTCTGGGTATTACCCTTAAGTGATGGATATTATGGGGGCGTCTGGTATGTGCTGACAGAGACTGCCCATCAGAGCTCTTCAGAAGAAGTTTGCTACAAATTTCGATGCTTCAGTAAGCATTATGTACGACACATCAGCATCACTACGTGACATAGGCGCAGATTTACGTTCATTACTTATTCGTATACTCTATATTTTAGCACAGTTTTTTAAAAAACGGAAAATAAGTGGATATTTATCTCTCTAATCCGCGTTTCATTTCATCAAAAACTTAAAATACGTTGAATGAAATATGCAGTTTAAAATACTATAGTGAAAATGACAACTAGGATGATTTACACACATTCTTTGATAATTTTCTTACTTCCGATACACAGCACATGATGAAACTGAGTCTCACATTTAACGCAACAAACAATATGCTAGAATGGAAAGAATAGCACACCCATTTCTTCAAGGAAACTAATTTTACACAGGTGAACATTGTCGTTTAGCCTAACAGCTACATTTTGTTCTGATGACGATGCTCTTGGTGGTTTAGGGCTCACAATGGTCACAGCTTCCTGAAGTTGAATATAAACTGTATCTCTTGATATAATTAATACAACTTTGTCACAAATAGTATCATAAAACAATTTTTTTCATTACATTTCCTTCAAATTTGGCTTCGATGACAATCAGTCAGTACAGGCGACCAGACCTTGCACAGATCTTCAATATGTCTATGGAAGTGCTTACAATCACTGGCCACCTGTTGTCATGGACCAACAAATGTTGCATGATAGGCAAAATTCCATGCAGTTGTTCTGTGAAATGACCCAAGTTTCTTTTTCTGCAAACTACACTTCCTTATTATTATTAGACGTAGCAAAATTTGTATTCGTAGTTTAAGGCTTCTTACATATACTTCAAAAAACTAGCTGGTAACATCTCCTGTGGCAGATCGTTCATCCTATATACACTCCTGGAAATGGAAAAAAGAACACATTGACACCGGTGTGTCAGACCCACCATACTTGCTCCGGACACTGCGAGAGGGCTGTACAAGCAATGATCACACGCACGGCACAGCGGACACACCAGGAACCGCGGTGTTGGCCGTCGAATGGCGCTAGCTGCGCAGCATTTGTGCACCGCCGCTGTCAGTGTCAGCCAGTTTGCCGTGGCATACGGAGCTCCATCGCAGTCTTTAACACTGGTAGCATGCCGCGACAGCGTGGACGTGAACCGTATGTGCAGTTGACGGACTTTGAGCGAGGGCGTATAGTGGGCATGCGGGAGGCCGGGTGGACGTACCGCCGAATTGCTCAACACGTGGGGCGTGAGGTCTCCACAGTACATCGATGTTGTCGCCAGTGGTCGGCGGAAGGTGCACGTGCCCGTCGACCTGGGACCGGACCGCAGCGACGCACGGATGCACGCCAAGACCGTAGGATCCTACGCAGTGCCGTAGGGGACCACACCGCCACTTCCCAGCAAATTAGGGACACTGTTGCTCCTGGGGTATCGGCGAGGACCATTCGCAACCGTCTCCATGAAGCTGGGCTACGGTCCCGCACACCGTTAGGCCGTCTTCCGCTCACGCCCCAACATCGTGCAGCCCGCCTCCAGTGGTGTCGTGACAGGCGTGAATGGAGGGACGAATGGAGACGTGTCGTCTTCAGCGATGAGAGTCGCTTCTGCCTTGGTGCCAATGATGGTCGTATGCGTGTTTGGCGCCGTGCAGGTGAGCGCCACAATCAGGACTGCATACGACCGAGGCACACAGGGCCAACACCCGGCATCATGGTGTGGGGAGCGATCCCCTACACTGGCCGTACACCACTGGTGATCGTCGAGGGGACACTGAATAGTGCACGGTACATCCAAACCGTCATCGAACCCATCGTTCTACCATTCCTAGACCGGCAAGGGAACTTGCTGTTCCAACAGGACAATGCACGTCCGCATGTATCCCGTGCCACCCAACGTGCTCTAGAAGGTGTAAGTCAACTACCCTGGCCAGCAAGGTCTCCGGATCTGTCCCCCATTGAGCATGTTTGGGACTGGATGAAGCGTCGTCTCACGCGGTCTGCACGCCCAGCACGAACGCTGGTCCAACTGAGGCGCCAGGTGGAAATGGCATGGCAAGCCGTTCCACAGGACTACATCCAGCATCTCTACGATCGTCTCCATGGGAGAATAGCAGCCTGCATTGCTGCGAAAGGTGGATATACACTGTACTAGTGCCGACATTGTGCATGCTCTGTTGCCTGTGTCTATGTGCCTGTGGTTCTGTCAGTGTGATCATGTGATGTATCTGACCCCAGGAATGTGTCAATAAAGTTTCCCCTTCCTGGGACAATGAATTCACGGTGTTCTTATTTCAATTTCCAGGAGTGTATATGCACACGACATATGACTTGGGCGATACAACGAATCGCTGTCATGGATTTCTGGAATTCTACGTACCTAGGAGACTGGAATTAAAAAAAATGCACTGTTGAAGCATATAAGCTGTCTGTGGGAGGTAGGGAAATAGTCCCGTTTTAACCTCTACGAACTTGCCTATATTCCACGCCTTAATTGGTCAGGGCGAGTTATGAAGCACCGTCAAGATTAGGATTCCCCTCATCTCTACCCCAGGCATGATCCAACCTCGGAACAGGGAGCTAAACTCATTCCCCTTCCCCAATTTGGAAAAATCTGCCACTCAGTAGAAACAGAAGGAAACACTCAAATACCTAAATAATACTCACTCAACAAAAAATTGCAATACTGCACTCACAAAAAGAAACGTATCCCACAAATTTTCACAACAAAATTCTGCCACATCACCACACATTAGTTTCCTGACACTGATCCAATACCACACTCCAGTTAATACTATCGTTGTGTACCAGGCTTAAGGATGCACAACAAATACCACAAGGGGCCATTACCACACAAGCACACCAACTCTCCTGGAGCCTTTCAGGTTTCAGCAGCAGCCTCCAGATGACGCTCACAAACTCAGACTACATTCTGCTTCCACACCATGTCCATCTGCGCATCGTACTCATCTTCCGATAAAATTGCCAGGTGCCAGAGAGAGTGCTGTCAACAGTGAACTACATTGCTTCCATCTCCTATCGGTACAGGCACAAAACACGGTTCACCGTGTACACTCAGTGCGACGGGGCGGTAAATAAAGAAGAAGAAGTGCGGTTGTAGCCTTCTCACACGAAATTTGCATATACAAATGTTGGTTAAAAATGTTATTGCAAATTTTGGCTCTCACGTAAGTCTCAGGGGATGATTTCCACACTTGGTGCATTAGTTATACTGTTCCACACCCTCGCATTTGTTATAGTTTTTGAATTAATTATTCACTCAGACATAAGTACAGTTTATGCTGGGGAACAAGAATTAGGCGATTATTATACTAAAATTGGTTTTTTCACCACACAGTTCAATCACTATTTATTGGCGTTATCCTTTTCTTTCACACAATGGAATTAGCACTGGTGAGACGGTTTACAGTTTTACTTTAATAATAATTTGACTCCGAGCCCCCAATAGCACAAATGTAGGCTGCTATCAACGAAAATTATTCAAATAATTCGCACAGAACTACAAGTCCCACTGTCCTCTTTGTTCTAGCAGTTTTTGGCGCGAAATCACAGTTCGCCACACGTTCACTTACGACGATGTATACCTCGTAAGTCGTACTCACACAAATGATCGTAGCACTTCCAGTTCACCAAATATATGCCTGCACACTTGCACTGTTAAACAATACTCTTTGTCGATGTAGATCGGCAAGAAAAATTCTTACTCAAACGACCACACGGGCCACCCTCAAGTGGGGCTTGCTCGCCACCCACCCTCCATAACGACTGACCCCTGGCCAAGATGGCCACGCGCTTATATAGGCTCGGATGTCCAACCCCCTGGTTATTTAAGTACCAGTCTTACCATTACAAATTTTGATACATACATCCCTCGACAGAACTAAGTACACCATCGGAACCGCGCTAAAAAGTACATCTTATCTACTATTTTACATTAATTTCTATCATTATTCTATCGCCCGTAAATCAAGTTTTAGTTTATGCACAAATTCTCCACTTAGCGCAAATTTGTTTGTTGGCATCTGTGCTGCAAAGTTGTAACATAGAACTGCATGTAGCACCGTTTTTAGACGTAATCTATAGCGATCTACACATTGAGCTGCTCAAAATCTTCATATCTATAATAATTAATTAATTATGGGCGATAAATGTTAATAACAATTTGCAAACAATGAAAAATATTGCAACTTCAGTGTATAGTATAACTTAGCTAGTTTAAAACACGTGTGATGCCACCCAAAATATTATATAGTGCCGTTCTTTACGTCATGAATTTTCTATTGAATTTTATAAAGAATTTCCCCTCAAACTTTGTTTATTGCTCTTTACGGGCTTAATTATTTATGAATCTTAACATATGACTACGGCACTCGATCTGCTATGACGAGACGTTTTTAACGAGTACTCGTTCATCCCTGTAAGTTGTTATTTACTATTGTTATTAATCTTTCAGTATTCATGATATTAACCGATTTTGAGGTTACTATAACTTTTGCGTCTCGTGACTTGAAGTAAAGATCGATCTTTCAGAAGGTGCATATTGCTGACCACAATCCACTGCCGCATCGCTCTTCACCGTAAGTTACATAGTTTTCGCGTAATGTGCGAAAAACCAAACAATGCCCCAAGCTGCAGGCCATGTGGGCGCCCGGCCGTGGAGACCGACCGCTGCAAATCTCGCGCGGATGCGCCACGCGCTTCCACGAATCACGCACCGTGTATCCACAAAGCAGTCCTTGCATACTAGAAATATTCATATAGTAACGGGGGTTTGTAGCGTCAGTTAGACAACACTGTTCCATTCCTGCAGTCAGACAGTGTAGTACATTGCCTGCAGCCAGCTCAGAACTGCTCCTGCAGTTATACTGTGGAGCACATTTCTATAAGTTCCGTTGAGAAGCCGACACTCCGACTTAGCAGTATGGACATAATTACAGTATGTTCAGTCATAGACTGCCAAGACACAGTAAAGTTGTTTAGATACAAAGGGCGTCCCAATTCAATTAAGACTTGATTACTACTGCTGCTGTTCAGATGTATCAGGCACTGCATCGGATGTGTCAGGGAGCTGTTGTACTAAGGAAGAAATAGCTGAAAACGGTAAAACCTCATAGACACGCACAAGATAAGTAACAATAATAATGCACACTGAGAGAGAATTAATATTCGTAATCGAGTGTGGGAGCATGCTTCATGATGACAAGAATAAGTAAATACACTAAGGTGTACTGAACGCATAGTCCGAATTCGCCTAATGAGTGGATGGTGTGTAGGAGTAGTGGAGGGGTGGGGGGCTGGGGGGAAGCTTCTGCAGTGCCAAAGAAATTCGAGCAACTAGTTTGTGCTGCTAGCGCTGCAGGCTTCAGTCGAATACTCAGGTGAGTCGCCTTGAATCGTCATCTTGGATTCTAAAATCATCGTTGACAGTACATTCTTCCCGTCTTTGGAGAACGCGGCCCTTAGAATTCTTTGCTGTGGCTAAATGTAGGTATCGCTAGACTCATTTTCATAGGGTCTTTGACTCACAGAAACACACTTGTCTCTCTCTAGCAGCTACACTGATTCTCGAGAGTGCCAGTTCTCATAGGCCGCGAATGGGAGGACAGTATAGGCGGCATCTAGGTTAACTCTAGACTTCAGAGAGCAATAGCCAGCGCCTATTATCATCAAGACTAGTAACGCAGCTGACAAGGAAGTTCCTGACGTAGTGAGTCTACACTGATGTTCTTTATGATACTTTCTTATATGCCCAAGCAGTTGCTCCATTGAAATTCGACCACTCTGGGTGGCAGACATTAAGTCTAGGGAAATAAAGTGTGTCACGCTCATGATGGCGTTCAGGTAGGTCAGGTTTTCACTAGGAAGGATTTTGATAGTGAGGTTTGGTAGGTGAAGTAGAGAATACTTGGTGTTCGAGAATGTGGTTCTGCTCATGGTTCGCCGCACGTGGCCGGCCGAAGTGGCCGTGCGGTTCTAGGCGCTGCAGTCTGGAACCGCGAGACCGCTACGGTCGCAGGTTCGAATCCTGCCTCGGGCATGGATATGTGTGATGTCCTTAGGTTAGTTAGGTTTATCTAGTTCTACGTTCTAGGGGACTAATGACCTCAGAAGTTGAGTCCCATAGTGCTCAGAGCTATTTTTTCGCCGCACGTGCAGCCACACGGTCTAGGCACCTTGTCACGGTTCGCATGGCTCCTGTGTGTTGTCCTTAGCGCAAGTCAGTTTAAGTTAGACTAAGTAGTGTGTAAGCCTAGGGACCGATGACCCCAGCAGTTTGGTCCCATAGTACCTTATCACAATCTGTTCATGGTTCTAGGCAAAAGAGAAGTGGGACGAAATATGTCACGTCAGGTAATACTGATTATCAAAGCCCGTCCGTGTAGATCGAGACGCTGCGTGTATCTTCAGTGACCCAGGTCGTGGCATGTGCAGATGGTGATTACCAGTTCTGCCTTTGAAAAGAGCAAAAGTAAGCCATCCCTTTGAATGTAGCCAGCTTTGGTTGTAAACAGTTCTGAAGGACATTCATGTGAAGGTTCCTCAGTGGAGAACCAGTTGAGGTCGCAAGATCCTGCAACGGCATGAATCGGCTTTGTGGAGCAAATTCTAATGTGCGTGGGTCAACACCACAGCTATTGTGAGGAAGAAAATAGTGTGCGGGATTTGTGGTTGGTGGTGGTGGTAAAATGTCTTTCGGACTAAACCGTACCACCGTTTTTAGACTCTCCGATGGTACTAGGTAAGAGTAAATTCGGTAGCATTGAAACTGGCACTCTTTAGCTTTCAGGAACTCCTCAGTTGATATGATGGGCCACGCTATGATCTTAAGGTATACAGAAAGGTAGATGGAAATGCTAGGGCAAATCGCTCATTACATTAGGTGTTACTTCCCTCCTTCACTTCACCACTTCCTTCCCCCCCCCCCCCCTCCCCATCACCCCTTTCAGGCAGCAGAGGTACAGTTTCAGGTGCACCCATCAATAGACAAACTGGATGCATGTGCACCACAGTGGTATCAGTCAGGAGTTGTAATTTCGCAATGACTGCAGACTTCCTTTCAATCACCTGATAGGGCCCCAGGTATCACACAATGAATTTCTTCATTTCACGTTTGGGAACATAAAGTCAGGTTAACATCATCTACTGCCCAATGTGGAATGTAGGCAGGTTTGTCTTCCCCTTCTGTGCACCATCTTGTCGTTCCAGGGCTTTTGTATTTGACTTCTGCGCCTGACACAAAATGCCTTTTAACATTTTCACGAAGTCTGAGATGACTGACACATCCTTCAAAAAGTTGTTCAAATGGCTCTGAGCACTATGGGACTTAACATCTTAGGACATCAGTCCCCTAGACTAAGAACTACTTAAACCCAACTAACCTAAGGACATCACACACATCCATGCCCGAGGCAGGATTCTAACTTGTGACCGTAGCAGCAACGCGGCTCCAGACTGAAGCGCCTAGAACAGCTCGGTCACAGAGGCAGGCTGAGACATCGTCACCAAGGTAGGGTTTGCTGAACTCGAAAGACGAAGGCATCTTATGCCTATAGACAACAACGTAATGTCATAATCCTGTAGTCTGATACGCGTTTGAGGTGTAAGCTACTATCACTTATGAAACTTCCTGGGAGATTAAAACTGTGTGCCGGACCGAGACTTGAACGTCGGACCTCTGCCTCTCGCTGGCAAATGCTCTACCGACTGAGCTACCCAAGCGCGACCCACAACCCGTCCTCATAGCTTTAATTCCACCAGTATCTCGTCTCTACCTTCCAAACTTCACAGAAGCTCTCCCGTGGCACTTATGGCAGTAGAGTGTTGCAACCACTATGGTGACTATTTACATAATAACTTAACATTTTATCTATGACATGGTCCACTCGCTTTGTTCTCCCATAGCTAGATGCAGTGCACTCATTCACAACTACCGAATTTGTAAGAGTCGACGCAACTGCTTCCTCAGCTAGGATAAAGGACACAGGGTGCAGCCAACTGCAGGAGGTGGCTCACATCGGTACTAATGTCCCTTTGGATCAGAAGATATTCTCTTTGATTTCGAGTGGTTGACTGATATCGCAAAGGCTGCCAATCTTACTTGCGAGATGGAAGCAGAGCTCACCACTTGCAGCACAGTCGACGGGACCAATTGCGCACCTTTGGTATGGAGCTGAGTGGAGGGCCTGTATCAGATGCTCAGACGGTTCTGTGACTGTTCAGGCTGCAACTTCCTCGGCTTGTGCCACAGGGTGGATGGGTTTCGGGTTGTGCTGAATAGGTCAGGAGCCCATTACACGCAGGAGGCGACTACACGAGTAGCAGGGGCTGTGTGACACGACCTGGGCATTTTTTTCAGGTTAGAGGGTCTCGGGGAAACACAAAAAGGGCTTCGGTCTCAAAATATGCTGGTCGAACACCTGAAGGACGTAGATCCAGGAAGTATCGGTAAAAAAGTTGTAAATTGTCACAGCTGTGTTGGGAAAGTACCAAAGTTCCAAGCGGTAACAGAAACCACTGATGTTCAAATCGTTATAGGCACTGAAAGCTGGCTACAGCTGGAGATAAGTTCAACCAAAATAGGCTAAACACAGTTGGCAGTGGCGTGTTTGTTGCTGTTTGAAGTAGTTTATCTTGTAGCGAAACTGAAGTGTTCCTGTGAGTTATCAGTTAGCATGGGTAGAGGTCATTCTTGGCAACCGGAATAAAATAGTAATTAGATCCTTTTACCGACCTCCCAACTCAGATGATACAGTTGCTGAAAGGTTTAAGAAAACTTGAGTTCATTTTCAAACATGTGCCAGATTCATAGAATCACACTCCTGGAAATTGAAATAAGAACACCGTGAATTCATTGTCCCAGGAAGGGGAAACTTTATTGACACATTCCTGGGGTCAGATACATCACATGATCACACTGACAGAACCACAGGCACATAGACACAGGCAACAGAGCATGCACAATGTCGGCACTAGTACAGTGTATATCCACCTTTCGCAGCAATGCAGGCTGCTATTCTCCCATGGAGACGATCGTAGAGATGCTGGATGTAGTCCTGTGGAACGGCTTGCCATGCCATTTCCACCTGGCGCCTCAGTTGGACCAGCGCTCGTGCTGGACGTGCAGACCGCGTGAGGCGACGCTTCATCCAGTCCCAAACATGCTCAATGGGGGACAGATCCGGAGATCTTGCTGGCCAGGGTAGTTGACTTACACCTTCTAGAGCACGTTGGGTGGCACGGGATACATGCGGACGTCCACTGTCCTGTTGGAACAGCAAGTTCCCTTGCCGGTCTAGGAATGGTAGAACGATGGGTTCGATGACGGTTTGGATGTACCGTGCACTATTCAGTGTCCCCTCGACGATCACCAGTGGTGTACGGCCAGTGTAGGAGATTGCTCCCCACACCATGATGCCGGGTGTTGGCCCTGTGTGCCTCGGTCGTATGCAGTCCTGATTGTGGCGCTCACCTGCACGGCGCCAAACACGCGTACGACCATCATTGGCACCAAGGCAGAAGCGACTCTCATCGCTGAAGACGACACGTCTCCATTCGTCCCTCCATTCACGCCTGTCGCGACACCACTGGAGGCGGGCTGCACGATGTTGGGGCGTGAGCGGAAGACGGCCTAACGGTGTGCGGGACCGTAGCCCAGCTTCATGGAGACGGTTGCGAATGGTCCTCGCCGATACCTCAGGAGCAACAGTGTCCCTAATTTGCTGGGAAGTGGCGGTGCGGTCCCATACGGCACTGCGTAGGATCCTACGGTCTTGGCGTGAATCCGTGCGTCGCTGCGGTCCGGCCCCAGGTCGACGGGCACGTGCACCTTCCGCCGACCACTGGCGACAACATCGATGTACTGTGGAGACCTCACGCCCCACGTGTTGAGCAATTCGGCGGTACGTCCACCCGGCCTCCCGCATGCCCACTATACGCCCTCGCTCAAAGTCCGTCAACTGCACATACGGTTCACGTCCACGCTGTCGCGGCATGCTACCAGTGTTAAAGACTGCGATGGAGCTCCGTATGCCACGGCAAACTGGCTGACACTGACGGCGGCGGTGCACAAATGCTGCGCAGCTAGCGCCATTCGACGGCCAACACCGCGGTTCCTGGTGTGTCCGCTGTGCCGTGCGTGTGATCATTGCTTGTACAGCCCTCTCGCAGTGTCCGGAGCAAGTATGGTGGGTCTGACACACCGGTGTCAATGTGTTCTTTTTTCCATTTCCAGGAGTGTATATGGTGGTGAATTTAATTTATCCTCAACATATTGTCGAAAATACATGTTTGAATCCGGAGGTTTGCATAAAACATCACCCGAAGCTGTGGTAAGCGCATTCTATGAAAAATATTTTGAGCAGTTAGTTAATGAACCCAACAAATAGCAAACGGTTGTGAAAACACAATTCATCTCTAAGCAACAAATAATCGTGAGCTAATAACGAGCATCTAAACGGATACAGGGATTAGTGAAAACGGGATTGTGGTAGCGAGACTGAAAATTATAACCCCAAACCCTCCAAACATAAACGAATACTACACCTATTCAAAAAAGCAGATAAATATTCACATGACGCCCACGTCAGAGACAATTTCCGGTCTTTCCAAGACCTGGCTTGAATTCAAAGAAATAGTACCGACAGAATTAAGAGATTTACGCCAAATAAATTAAAAAACGATGGAGCTGACCCCCCCCCCCCCCCCCTCGGTAAAAAAAACGGGCCAGAATACTGTTGCAGAGACAACGAAAAAAGCATGCCAAATTTAAACGAACACAAAATCTCCAAGATTGGTGATCTTTTACAGAAGCTCGAAATTTATTGCAGACTTCACTATGAGATACTTGTAATAGTTTGCACAACGAAACCAAAGAAATTCGGGTCGTATGTAAAATATGCTAGCGGCAAGACACAATCAATGCCTTCTCTGCGCAACGGCAATGGAAATACTGTCGACGACAGCGCTGCCAAAGCAGACTTACTAAACACAGCCTTCTGAAATTCCTTCACCAAGAAACACGAAGTACTCATAAATATTCCAGAATTTGTATCAAGAACGGGGGCCAACACGAGTATCTTAGAAGTCGATATCCTCAGAGTACTGAAGTGAGTTAAATCACTTAATAAAAGCAAGTCTTATGTATACCAATAAGGTTTCTTTGAGAGTATGCTTATGCAATAGCTCCATACTCAATAATCATATACAACCGATGGCTCCACGAAAGATCCGTACCCGAAGACTGGAAAGTTGCACAAGTCACACCAATATTGAAGAAAGTTAGTAGGAGTAATCCACTAAATTGCAGGCTTAAATCATTAATGTCGATATGCAACAGGACTTTGGAACATTTATGTATTCGAGCATTACGAATTACCTAGAAGGAAACGGTCTACTGACACACAGTCAAGAAGGATTTAGAAAACACCGCTCTTGTCAGACGCAACTAGCTCTTTATTCACACGAAGTGTTGTGTGCTGTTGACAAGGGATTTTTAATTGATTCAGTATTTCTGTATTTCCAGAAGGCTTTTGACACTGTACTACACTAGTGGCTTGTGGTGAAATTGCGTGCTTGTGGAATATCATCTTAGTTATGTGTCTGAGTTCGTGATTTCTTCTCGGATGGGCCACAGTTCGTGGTACATGACGGAAAGTTATCGAGTAAAATATAAGTGATTTCTGGTATTCCCCAAGATAGTGTTTTAGTCCTACTGCTGTTCCTTCTCCATAAAAACATTTTAGGAAACAATCTGAGCAGCCATCTTAGGTTGTTTGCAAATGATGCTGTTGTTTATCGTCTAGTAAAGTCATCAGAAGATCAAAACAAATTGCAAAACGATTTAGAAAATATATATGTATGGTGCAAAAATTGGCAATTGACCACAAATAATGAAAATTGTAAGGTTATCCACATGAGTGCTAAAACAAATCCATAAATCTTTGAAATATAAAAGACCGTAAATTCAACTAAATACCTATGAATTAAACAACGAAGAGCCAAAGAAACTGATACACTTGCCTAATATCGTGCAGGGCCCAGCAGAAGTGCCGCAGCACGATGTGGCATGTACTAGACTAATGTCTAAAGTAGTGATGGAATGAACTGACACAATGAATCCTGCAGGATTGTCCATAAATCCGTACGACGGGGTAGAGATCTCTTCTGAACAGCACGTTGCAAGACATCACATGTATGCTCAATAATGTTCATGTCTGGGGAGTTTGGTGACCAGTGGAAGGGTTTAGACTCAGAAGTGTGTTTCTGGAGCCACTCTGTAGTAGTTCTGGAATAGTGGGGTGTCGCATAGTGCTGGCATTGCCCAAGTCCGTCGGAGTGCACGATGGACATGAATGGATGCAGGTGATGAGACAGGATGCTTACGTACGTGTCACCTCTCAGATTCGTATCTAGACGTATCAAGGGTCCCATATCACTCCAACTGCACACGCCGCATGCCATTAGAGAGCTTCCACCAGCTTGAACAATTCCCTACTGACATGTAGGGTCCACGGATTCATGAGGTTGTCTCCATACCTGTACATGTTCATCCACTCGATACAACTTGAAACGAGGCTCGTCCGACCAGGCAATATGTTTCCAGTCATCAACAGTCCAATGCCACAATTGACGAGCCCTGGTGAGGCGTAAAGCTTTCTTTCGTGCATTCATCAATGGTACATGAGTCGGCCTCCGGCTCTGAAAGCCCATATCGATGAGGTTTCGTTGAATAGTTCGCACACTGACACTTGTTGATGGCCCAGCATTGAAATCTGCAGCAATTTGCGGAAGGGTGGCACTGCTGTCCCGTTGAATGATTCTCTTCAGTTGTCGTTGGTCCCATTGTTGGAGGATCTTTTTTCGGTCACAGCAGTGTCGGAGATTTGATGTTTTACTGGATTCCTGATACTCACAGTACACTTGAGAAATGGTTGTAGGGGAAAATCGCCGCTCCATCGCTACCTCGGAGATGCTGTGTCCCATCGCTCGTGAGCCTACTGTAACACCACTTTGAAACTCACTTATATCTTGATAACCTCCTATTGTAGCAGCGGTAACCGATCTAACAACTGTGCTATTTTTTATTGTGATTTCCTTCCCCTGCCCCATACAGGCAGTGGATGGCTGTCAGTTCCACAGTCCGCCGCTCTTCAGCGGAGTGACAGTACAAATAAAAAGATGAAATGATACACATAAAAGGCGATACAAGTGGGACATAAGAACATAAATAATGGGAGGCTATAGGGGTTAAAATATACACTTCCTCAGAGTAGTTCATTGTAGGACAGTTTAAAAAAAAGATCCACATTAAGACAAAAAACACAGTGGGTGATTGATGGAGCATGTAAAATACACTGAAGTCAGATGCTCAAGTTGGCCACAGTATTGAAACAGCCCAGAACGACGACACTTAAAAACCACTGCATGAGACATAACACACATAACGAAACGAAGAGTAAGACCTGCTGGGAAGGATCTGCTGAGGGAGGGGAGGCCTGAGGAGGGAAAAACAGGAGAGGAAGGGGCAGTGGGTAGGGGGCTAGAGAGTGGTATGAAAAGAAAGGGGGTCAGGGGTGCACCAAGGGGCAGGCGATGGGTGGAGTGGGAGATGGAGAGGGAATGCAAGTCAGGAGGGAGTGCAAATATACAAATGGGTGCACCAGAAAGGGGGGGGGGTGGAGGAGGGAGGAAAAAACCGCTAAGGGGAAGGGAAGAGGAGGAGTGGGAGAAGCAAAGGTGGGGTTATAGTTGGTAGGAGGTGTAGATATCAGGGCAATGGTCATCATCCATGAGGGGTAGGTGCTGGAAGTTGTGGTGGGAAAGAAGGTGGAGGGTGTTAAGATGAAGAGAGGGTATGACACCACAGTAAATGCACAGCAATGGGCTGGGTATAGAGAGGATAGGAGGCAACAGGGGGGTGGGGGGTAGGGATAGAGTCTGCGGAAGATGTTCAGAGTGCAGATGTGTTTGAGGAATAAGAGTAGATGTGCGAAGAGATGAGGTAGTAGAGCAACTGGGTGGGGAACAGGAGGCAGATACGGAAGGTGAGGCAGAGTGCATGGCATTCAAGGATTTGAAGGGCTGTGTAGAATCTGGGAGGGGCGGAAATCCAGGCAACACTGGCATAGGAAAATATGGGACAGGTCAAGGATTTGTAGGTGTGAAAGATGGTGGAAGGATGCAGACTCCATGTCTGGCCAGACAGGAGTTTCAAGAGGTGCAGTCTGTTGTGGGCTTTTCGTTGGATCGTAAGGAGATGGGGAGTCCAGGTGAGGGGGAGGTCGTTGGTGAGAGCAAGGTATTTCAGGATAGGAGTGAAGTAGATAGGACGATCATAAATGCTGAGGTAAGAATCGTGGAGCTGGGAGGAGCAGTTTGTATGAACTATGATGATTGCCTGGGTCTTGGAAGTGTTGATGCGAAGGAGCCACTGGTTGCACCAGGTGGTGAACTGGTCGAGGTGGGTATGAAGGGTACATTAGGACCATTGAAGGGTAGGATAAAGGGCCAGGAATGTGGTGTCCTCAGCATATTGGAAGAGTTAAACAGGCCTGGGAGAAACTTGTTGGCAGATTAAAACTGTGTGCCGGACCGAGACTCGAACTCGGGACCTTTGCCTTTCGCAGGCAAGTGCTCTACCAACTGAGCTACCCAAGCACGACTCACGCCCCGTCCTCACAGCTGTACTTCTGCCAGTACCATGTCTCCTACCTTCCAAACTTTACAGAAGCTCTCTCGCAGGAGATTGGGAGATGGTGGGAGGTAGGCCACTCGTGTGAGGCAGAGGCACTTTGAATGGAGGGTGGGTTCTCCATGGTAGCGCCTGCGGTGCAGTAGTCGGTGAGTTGGGTGGGGGATGCAGGGGCGGTCGTAGCAGGACAAGTGGTGAGAGGGGGGAAGTCTTCCCAATAGATGGTAGCGGTCGGAGGGGGACAAGAGTAGGAGCAGGAGCAGGAGGAAAAGGCACAGGAGCTGGGGCAGGCACAGGAGCAGCATACAGCATAACTGCGCCAGACACTTGTGTTATATAGGTGTTACCGACTGCAGCGCCTTAGTCTTCCTGTTTACGTATCTCTGTATTTGATTACTCATGCCTACACCCGTTTGGCGCTTCAGTGTTATTACGAACAGCTTAAATTGGCAAGGACACATGGAAAATGTTGTGGGGAAGGCAAACAAGAGACTGCGTTTCATTGACAAAACACTTAGAAAATGTAGTAGATCTAGTAAAGAGACTGCCTACACAAACCTTGTCGTTCCTCTTTTGGAGTACTGCTCCACGTTCTGTAATCATTACCAGATAGGATTAATGGAGTGTAACGAGAAAGTTCAAAGGAGAGCGGTACGTTTTGTATTATCGCGTAATAGGGCAGAGAGTGTCACTGACATGATACAGGATTTGGGGTGGACATTATTGAAACAAAGGCGTTTTTCGTTACGGCTGAATCTTCTCACAACCTTTCAATCACCAACTTTCTCCTCTGAATGCGAAAATATTTTGTTGACGCCGACCTACATCGGGAGAAACAATCATTAAAATAAAATAAGGGAAATGAGAGCTCACACGGAAAGATATAGGTGTTCGTTTCTTCTGCGCGCTGTTCGAGATTGGAGTAATAGAGAATTATTATGAAGGTGGTTCGATTAACCGTCTGCCAGGCACTTAAGTGTGACTTACAGAGTATCCATGTAGATGTACATGTAGTTGTATAATGTCTACCAAGTGTACAACAAACTGATTCGGTTTTAGACAGCCATTGCAATGTTGCTGGTGCATTCTTAAATCCTAATGAAATTGGGTGGTACTGGTTGTGACTGAATTGAAATGTAAACCCAGTTCACAGTGGATTCTACACTGCCAATTACAACTGTTGGTACCAACTTTCCCAATAGAAAGTCATAAAGAAATGGCATTGCCTGAGGTTATCTAAAGTTTCTGTGATTTTCAGCACTGAGTATATATCCGTGACTGTACACTGATTTAAATACCAACATTGATATAGTGGAATTACATTTTCCTGCAGACATAATATGTCTCAACTTTATCTTCATGAAGGATAAAAACTGAAGTGATGAATTAAAATTTGTGCCAAGGCTGGGACTTGAACCCAGGTCTCCTGCTAGTGAGTCACATCTGCTATTCAGTATAGTGGCCTGACAGTGTGGCTAACGCGGCTGCATGGACTGTCCTACTCCAATGCCCCCCCCCCTCCCTCCCACCACTCCTCCGCAGCACAAACTTCAATTCACACCTCAACCCATCTTGATTTCCCTCATCTTAAGTCGTCAGTATTGCCGGGGTTCTCCTCCACCCCATCTCTCTGTCCATTTCTTCCCTCCCTCCCCCCACTCACAATCTTTGTCCATATCTTTCTGCTCCGTTCTCTGTCTATCTCCTCCTCTCTCTCTCCCTGTCTTTGCCTGACCATCTCCACCTCCCGCTCTTGCTGTCCATCTCCTCCTCCACCTCTCGCTCATCATAACCTCCACCCTTCTCTTTCTGTCCATCTCTTCCTCTTTTCTTTGTCTGTCCATCTCCCCCTCTTCCCTTTTTCTGTCCATTTACTCCGCCCCATCTCCTCATCCATCTCCTCCTCCTTCTCTCTCTCAACATATTATCCTCCCTAGTATGAGGCTAGTGATTCTTTTGTTCTTACCGCCACAGTATTTCCTTCCAGAACATAGCTACCAAGCATACCAAATTAGGTCAAAATCGAACCATCGGTTTAAGATGAATTTTCCCCGTGGCTCTGACCGCGTATGCACACGTCAAATATATTTCACATACTTTTGACACACTTCTCGCGTTTTTGTACATATCTTTAGCGAATTTCGCCCTGCGGTTTCATTTTCGCCCAGCTCAATGTTTATGACGTCCTCTCCTGAAGTATGTGCTATACAGTGATAGAATTTTGCAGGTACATTTAGTAGTACACCAAATGTGTTGTGAATAAAGCTAGTAGTAAAGAACTAATAAATTAAAACGCCATGCTTCACGCAGCAGTTTCAATGCATGAACAGTGAAAATGTAGTAAGCTAAAAGCTTTTTTCCTTTTATCATTTTGTGGTTTCGTGAAGTTTTGAAAAATGTGGGAAATTTGTGGTAAGGACTATGGGACCAAACTGCGGAGGTCATCGATCCCCAGGCTTACGCATTACTTAATTTAACTTAAACTAACTTACGCTAAAGACAACACACACACCCATGCCCGAGGGAGGACTCGATCCTCCGACGGGGGGAGCCGCGCGAACCGTGACAAGACGCCCAAGACCGCACGGCTACCGCTCGTGGCTAAAGTTTTGAAGTTACGTGTAATGTTTGTTGTAAGTTACTAAGTGCTGACACAGTTACTACATGAATTAAGTATGTACATTTGCACTTTTTCACCTCCACCCCTGTTGTAGGTAGGTGGTTGTTACCTCCAGAGAGGTTCTTTCCAGACTGTAAGTGATATGTGTACCGCGTTCAGTTGAAATCGGTAGAATGGTTTATGAGGAGATGTGGAGCGTACATGCATTCATTTTTATAACATGTATGGATAACGGAGCTATTGATTTATTAGCTGCAGCATCACTAATTGTAGGTGAACGTGGAATGGCTTCATTACCTGTGGGAATCCTACACTGTATTATTAGAATTGCTGGCAATAGGATTAAACAATTTCGCGTATTCTTCCTTGTCATACCCTTGTAAATATGACACTTTTGCCACAGTGCAGGTAAACTGGCAAATTTTCCGATATTACAGCATTCTATAGTCGAATCCCTATCCAACTCTTCCGTCTGTAGTACTTCTAGGATAGCTTTCAGTGCACCTCAGGACAGGTCTATTCTCACTGAATCAAAATTGTCCATGCTAAACGGAACTAACCAGATTCCGTCAACCACCTTCACTTATGACAGACTACGGCGCACAAAAACTTTGCTTTGTCCAGTTCCTCATTTTCCGCAAAACATTCATCTATGCACAAGGTGTTGATTGGCAGATCTGCTGCTACGTCTACGCTGACTAGTTTTCCAGTACCTTGCAGTATTTTATTCCGTGCAACAATGCTATATGACCATGCACACCATCTAGCCGGTTCCCCCTCGCCTAGAGGTGTGCCTTGTAGCATTTCAATTTTGTTGGCGGCAGTACCCGAATGGTATGGTGTACTTACAGCTCTACTACGTGCAATTCCAGATTAATTTTATAGTGATATTTACTCAGAAAGTCCGATCTAAGTATGACATCGCAACTGTTTCCAAATTGGGGAAGTGTTGCCAACCAAGCCCAGAAGTATTTCCTTCCCACTCAGAAGTTCATCAACGCTGATCTGAGTGAATGAACACTATCCTCATGCACACCACTCAGTCTACAATGACGCGGGTTCATATTCCTTACCCCAAGTATACCTTGACTTATCGTGGATACCTGTAATCTTGTATCCAATAAAAACTTGTCCTTCCTCTTACAAGCCTTTCATTCGATAATCTTTTACTGATCCTGCACACGGATCTCCTATGCCCACATGTACTGGAAACGCTGCACACAAATTCCCATTTTTGTTTAATGCTGGACTATAAGCTTCATCCTGCGAATATCCTCCTTTAGCCGGTGGAAACCTATGCTGACATTCCTGCTGCGAATGTTCAGTCCGATTACATGTCCCACACTGAGATATCCTACAGTTGTGCCAAATATGACCAGGATCACCACGCCGATAACATGTGATTTCTGTATTAAAACTAATCCTCATTTCCCTAGGTCGGGTAATCGTACTTGTTTCTACCTATGCCGTTGCAGTTGCCATAGCTTTGTTTAACGACTTCGAAAATTCTACTGGAAATATGCGGGAAATTTTAGCTAGCAAATACCGCAAGAATTTATTTAGCGCCCTCTGCTGTGAGTCTTGAAGAATTGCTTTGTTTCTTGTTGTCATTATCTGTCGGTTCGTAAGTATTAATATTTAAATTCCTAATTCGGTCCGTAAAATTTTCCAGTGACTTCGCTTGCCTCTGCAATGTACTTTTTTTTTCTTTTACTATGGGACTTAACTTAGGAGGTCATCAGTCCCCGAGAACTTAGAATTACTTAAACCTAACTAACCTAAGGACATCACACACATCCATGCCCGAGACAGGATTCGAACCTGCGACCGTAGCGGTCACGCGGTTCCAGACTGTAGCGCCAAGAGCCGCTCGCTGCATTGTACTACTGAGCTACGTACAAAATGACCATAAGTGTGTAACTAAGTGGCAAAACTATCACCACAGCATAAGTGTAATAATGGTGCTTCATCTTTATTGATCTCCAAAAGTAGAAACATGTACATGAATGTATAAACACCTGAAGATGGGCGCAAACCCGAAACCGGTCGTGTGACAAATAAATAACATTTTATTGTGACTGGTAGCGGATATTTTTCTACACCCCATAAAGGAACAGTCACGGAGTTCGACAGCATCCAGTGTGGATAAAATTCATTTGCGTGTTACTTTGTTTAAATATTTAATAAAATACTACGAGCACATAAAATACGCTCTTAGAGAGGTCAATCCATGACATGCCAAATTTGTCATGTGCAACATATGAGGGCCACGGGCGTTCCAAGCCCTGGCTGTCACTCGGGTTTGCAGCAGTGCAGCAGTTCAGTAGCGGGTCGCATATTTAGCTTTCATATTTGTTTTGTAGTTTGATTCTTAATTTCTTTCCGAGTGTTTGTGCGCTTGCAAATTTGATTACATAAAATCCTTGCGTATTCTCGTATTTGAGAGGAGTAATATTGCTTATTGATAGCCGCAGAGTATAAATACGCGGAGTCGTTAGTCAGTTGTTTGTTTTGGACAGTCAGTGCTTTCTGTTTATTTCGTAAAATGGCTCTGAGCACTATGGGACTTAACGTCTGAGGTCATCAGTCCCCTAGAACTTAGAACTAAAACCTAACTAACCTAAGGACAACACACACATCCATGCCCGAGGCAGGATTCGAACCTGTGACCGCAGCGGTCGCGCGGTTCCAGACTGTAGCGCCATGAACCGCTCGGCCACCATGGCCGGCGTTTATTTCGTAGAATCAGTTAGCAGCAGACAGAGGCCAGTGCAGTTTCATCCGTGCTTGCAGAGTGACGTGTGCGAGCACCAGTAGAAGAAAGTAGTCGTATATTCAGTTTTTCCTATTAGTTCCGCAGGTTTAATTCAAATTACTTTGTGTGTTTGTGTGCTAGCGTGGTAAAATTTTTCGGATCTTTGCGTATTTTCGAATTAGAAAGGGGTAGTATCAAATTTTAATAACGGTAGAGTGTAACATCGCGTAGGAGGTTGTCATTTGTACTAAGACACGGGTAAGATCGCATTGTAATATCTGTATAGTGGCGTAGTCGTGGTCATTTGATTGCTTGGTTCGTAAGTAATTGTTCATATATCGCAGCTCAATCTGGTGCTGGTGACGCAACTGTGCAGTCGCATATTGCTGCTTTATTTGTCGCAACTCTATACGTCCAGATAGTAGCAGTAGGATGGATAGGGTGTGTGCGTGTTGTGTGCTGGCGCAGGAGGATCTGGCCGCGGTTCGCGAGCAGCTGAGCGTGCTGTTGGCCACGGTCAGCCGCCTTCAGGCTGCTGCCTCGAGGTGCAGCGACGGCGGAGGGTCTGGCACGTCGCTTGCTGCGTCCGCTGACTCAGCCGCCGAGGCACCTTCTAGTGTACCCGGCGCGTTGGGGCCGCCCTCACCTCAGGGCGAGTGGCGGACTGCAAAGTGTTCGCGTCGCTCGAGGCGGAGGGCCAATGCGGAGGCTGGCCGTCTGCCCTCGCCCGTCAGTGGGCAGGTGGCCGCTCCTTCAGCAGGGCCCGAGCAGGTACACGGGGGCAAAGGCTTGCTGGTTATTGGGAGCTCCAACGTTAGGTGGGTGATGGAGCCCCTTAGGGAAATAGGGTACAGAACTGGAAAGAATTCCAACGTTCACTCGGTATGTCTGCCGGGGGGCCTCATCCGAGATGTGGAGGCGGCCTTGCCTGCGGTTATCGGGCGTACAGGGTGCAGTCGTCTGCAAGTAGTTGCTCACGTCGGCACCAATGATGCCTGTCGCTTGGGTTCTGAGGCGATCCTCAGTTCGTACAGGCCGCTGGCGGATTTGGTGAAGACCGCTGGCCTCGCACGCCGGGTGCAAGCAGAGCTCTCTATTTGCAGCATCGTTCCCAGAGTGGATCGGGGTCCTTTGGTTTGGAGCCGAGTGGAGGGTCTCAACCAGAGGCTTCGTCGACTCTATGACGGTCTTGGCTGCAGATATCTGGACTTGCGCTATTGGGTGGGGAAGTGTAAATTTTCATAGTGTTCGGAATAAAGTTCCTGAATTTACTGCCCTCCAGGAAGCATGTGGCGAGCAAATTATTCTCGGGACTGAGACCTGGCTGAACCCTGAGATAGGAAGTTCTGAAATATTTAGTGAGGGTTGGAACGTGTATCGGAAAGACAGATTAGACTCCGTAGGAGGTGGTGTCTTCACGCAGTTGACAAAAATATTGTGTCTACTGAGGTCGAAGTAGAGTGGGATTGTGAAGTTTTCTGGAGACGTTTAACAGGGCTAGGAGAAATAAAGTTGATTGTTGGGTGTTATTATCGGCCACCAGGTTCCACCGTGACAGTTCTAGAATCATTCAAAGGGAGTCTACACTCTGTATCGCAGAAGTACCAGGATCATGCTATATGAGTCGGAGGCGACTTCAACCTACCTAGTATAGACTGGGATGTCTATGGATTCATTACAGGTGGTACAGACAAGCCGTCGTGTGAATTACTTTTGCACAAATTATCCGAAAACTGTCTTGAACAGCTAAATCTACAGCCAAGGCGTAATGGAAATATTTTAGATCTGATAGCCACGAACAGACCAGACCTCATCGACGGGGTCAGTGTTGAGACAGGTATTAGTGATCATTATGTTGTCATTACGACTACGGTTACGAAAGTTAAAAAGTCGATCAAGCAGCCTAGGAGAGTATTCTTACTAGAAAGAGCAGATAAGCAGTAATTAGCATCCCACTTAGTAAATGAATCGATTTCATTTACTTCCGGCACGCTGGACGTGGAAGAATTATAGGCTAATTGTAAACACATTGTAAATCACGCATTGGACACGTATGTGCCGAAAAAGTGGGTTACGGACGGAAAAGACCCACCGTGGTTTAACAGCGCAGTTCGGAGAATGCTCAGGAAGCAAAGACAGTTGCACTCGCGATACAAGAAAGATCGGGAGAATGAGGAGAGGCAAAAGTAAGTAGAGATTCGTGCTGCTGTAAAAAGGGCGATGCGCAAAGCATACAACCACTACCACCGTCATACCTTAGCAAAAGATCTCGCTGAAAACCCAAGGAAATTCTGGTCTTGCGTAAAATCGGTTAGCGGGTCGAAGGCTTCCATCCAGTCACTCACTGACCAGTCTGGCCTAGTAACGGAAGACAGAAAAACGAAAGCTGAAATTTTAAATTTAGCATTTGAGAAATGTTTCACGCAGGAGGATCGTAAAAACATACCACTGTTTGAGTCTCGTACAGATTGCCGTATGGAGGACATAGTGATAGACATCCCTGGGGTTGTGAAGCAGCTGAATGGGTTGAAAATAAGTAAATCGCCATTTCCTGATGGGATTCTAGTTCGGTTTTACAGAGAGTACTCTACTGCATTGGCTCCTTACTTAGCTTGCATTTATCGCGAATCTCTTGCCCAACGTAAAGTCCCGGGCGACTGGAAAAAAGCACAGGTGACGCCTGTATATAAGAAGGGTAGAAGGACGGATCCTCAAAATTACAGACCAATATCCTTAACATCGGTTTGTTGCAGGATTCTCGAACATATTCTCGGTTCGAATATAATGAATTTCCTTGAGACAGAGAAGTTGCTGTCCATGCATCAGCACGGCTTTAGAAAGCATCGCTTCTACGAAACGCAACTCGCCCTTTTTTCACATGATATCTTGCGAACCATGGAAGAAGGGTATGAGACGGATGCCATATTTCTTGACTTCCGAAAAGCGTTTGACTCGGTGCCCCACTGCAGACTCCTAACTAAGGTACGAGCATATGGTTCAAATGGCTCTGAGCACTATGGGACTTAACTTCTGAGGTCATCAGTCCCCTAGAACTTAGAATTACTTAAACCTAACTAACCTAATGACATCACACACATCCATGCCCGAGGCAGGATTCGAACCTGCGACCATAGCGGTCGCGCGGTTCCAGACTGTAGCGCCTAGAACCGCTCCGCCACCCCGGCCGGCACGAGCATATGGGATTGGTTCCCAAATATGTAAGTAGCTCGAAGACTTCTTAAGTAATAGAACCCAGTACGTTGTCCTCGATGGTGAGTGTTCATCGGAGGTGAGGGTATCATCTAGAGTGCCCCAGGAAAGTGTGGTAAGTTCGCTGTTGTTTTCTATCTACATAAATGATCTTTTGGATAGGGTGGATAGCAATGTGCGGCTGTTTGCTGATGATGCTGTGGTGTACGGGAAGCTGTCGTCGTTGAGTGACTGTAGGAGGATACAAGATGACTTGGACAGGATTTGTAATTGGTGTAAAGAATGGTAGTTAACTTTAGATATAGATAAATGTAAATAAATGCAGATGAATAGGAAAAAGAATCCCGTAATGTTTGAATACTCCATTAGTAGTGTAGCGCTTGACACAGTCACGTCGATTAAATACTTGAGCGTAACATTGCAGAGCGTTATGAAGTGGGACGAGCATGTAATGGCAGTTGAGGGGAAGGCGGATAGTCGTCTTCGGTTCATTGGTAGAATTTTGGGAGATGTGGTTCATCTGCAAAGGAGACCGCTTATAAAACACTAATACGACCTGTTCTTGAGTACTGTTCGAGCGTTTGGGATGCCTATGAGGTCGGATTGAGGAAGGACATAGAAGCAATTCAGAGGCGGGCTGCTAGATTTGTTACTGGTATGTTTGATTATCACGCGAGTGTTACGGAAATGCTTCAGGAACTCGGGTGGGAGTCTCTAGAGGAAAGGAGGCGTTCTTTTCGTGAATCGCTATTGAGGAAATTTAGAGAAGCAGCATTTGAGACTGACTGCAGTACAGTTTTACAGCCGCCAACTTATATTTCGCGGAAAGACCACAAAGGTAAGATAAGAGAGATTAGGGCTCGTACAGAGGCATATAGGCAGTCATTTTTCCCTCGTTCTGTTTGGGAGTGGAACAGGGAGAGGAGATGCTAGTTGTGATATGAGGTACTCTCCGCCACGCACCGTATAGTGGATTGCGGAGTATGTATGTAGATGTAGATGCTCGGTTCTTCTCTGAAGTACACAGAAGAGCATGGCATTTCATTCAGCATTGAGGTGTGGCATTTTTCGGTCGGAGGATCTCTCTGAGTCTGGCTGTGTCATGGTGTCAGTGTAGTTTACCTTTCGCTATTTGTTCTCGGTATGAAGGAATTTCACAGGTCCAGTTGCTGTTTGCGCAGAAATAGGCAATATAGTTATCTACTGTCACAATCCTCTAACATGGATGGAAATGGCAGTAGAGAATGATGACAATTCTCAGTTTACATAAGCGACGTGCACCTCTTATTTGCTATGAAACGACGTAACACAACCATGGAGAGAGTTTAGGCATTTGGATGACATGGAGAGAGCAAAAAATTGCAACGATCGACACACGGGTTTCATCGTTCTATACATCAAGAAGTACTTTGTGCTAAATTTTCAGGCATGGAGCTCTTGAAAAAATTGGTGGTACGTATTTTAAATTTAGAAATTCGGGAAGGGTTGCCGAGTTCGCATTTTAAGTTGACTTGACTGCACACTGTTTCAGTAAACACTGCATGGTAACTCCTTTCTGATTTGGTGGGCCGCGCGGGATTAGCCGAGCGGTCTCAGGCGCTGCAGTCATGGACTGTGCGGCTGGTCCCGGCGGAGGTTCGAGTCCTCCCTCGGGCATGAGTGTGTGTGTTTGTCCTTAGGATAATTTAGGTTAAGTAGTGTGTAAGCTTAGGGACTGATGACCTTAGCAGTTAAGTCCCATATGATTTCACACGCGTTTGAACATTTGATTTGGTGGGGTGCATTTAAAAAGGAAATCGCGTTGTAGAATGGACACATTCTGACAAAGACACTCCAGTTACCTCGCCTCATTGGTGTCAAGGAAAGATTGAGGTTTTAAGAATTCGGTGTGCGCTTGCAGGAATTAAAATGATAATTTTATGAAGTTTTTGAGGACAGTGTCAGTGTTACATCTCTTTTGGACCTGTTTTCGAGACCGCTTGTCACTTCAGTTGAAAGCGCCCTATGCGTGAGAGTGGTAGGACAGAGAGAGAATGAGCACACACTCTGGGCAGCCTACATCAGGGGCAAGCATACTTACAGGGAAAACCTATTGCTCACTTTTGCTTGACAAGTATTAAACTAGAGTTCTGCTACGTGGATTATAGCCCCCTGGGTAAATCCGTCCTATTGATTGACAAGCCCTCAACATGTTGTGCAGTTAAGTGTTTCTGTGAGAAACCGCCCCCCCCCCCCCCTCCGCCTTCCACTGCCCCTCCTCCTCCCTCATGCTTCTGGGAAATCCCCTCATTCATACACAGACACTTTTGATATTAGTTTGTTTGACTAATTAATTAAATAAATCAATATTAACCCCCCCCCCTCTGGGAAATTCTCAGCCCTCCTCCCCTCACTCACCTGGAAATTGGCAAGGAAAAGACTCAGCTAATTAGTCATTTGGCGGGAAATCGAATGCAGTGTATGGAATGCTATTTAAAAAATTTACACAATGTGTGCAATATTGTTTATTTAAACAACATATGGCGTTTAAGACAATGTTTGGAACATAAGTGACATTGGTCACTTCAACAGACCCTACTACCATGGACAATATCAGACAGGTCGGCGCATTTCTTGTACCCAACTGCCCGTCAGAGGCTGACGTAATCCTTTACTTCCGGTTTTCGACTCCTCATGACAACTGCTGCAGCAGCCACAGTGCACCGCAAAACAAGTAGCTGCGGCTTGGATGTATACAGTAGTTCTAACCTAATACACCCCAACATAGACTCCACAGTTCAAAAAACCCACTGTACCCAATCTGAGACTGTGATGTTGACCATACACCTTGAATTTCTCAAATAAAATGTAAATTTCTCCCATTTATACAAGCTATTTTTGAAGACGGAAGAAATTCAGGCATACATGTTTTTCATATCACTGAAGTATCGTTGCTTGTTGTAAACATCCTATAACCGTATGGCATAGGCAGCATTTCCTCTACGTTTCCTGTCATCAAGTAGAAAAAAATCTGTTCTATTCAGTTTAATATTTGTTACATCATGCATCACAGAACTATAATATTTAAACTCATTTTCGGCTCATGACAGAGTGCTAAGATCTACATCTGTCACAGAATGGCTGCTCATTTTCGGAGTCCCTTAAGCTAACCGAATGCTTCGCCACATACGAAGTCTCTGAAGATAACAGCACAGAGAAGTGGTAAATATCAAGCTTATACTGCATATCACTTAATAAATTCGGTAATACATTAGTTTTAATACGATAGTTGTCTCTCCCTGTACAGGTGATAGATTGACATTTCGTTAAAAGATACCGCCCCAACGAGAAAAAGCCTGATTACCACTCCAAGTCAAGTATCATATCCGTAGGCCCTAGCCATCGCCTCCAGCCGCCAGGCGGTACGTCATAGATATCAAATTGATAGGCTAATTAATTAAATTGATAGTGAGAATCACTTTGCATGACGAGAAATTCTTTTCTCAGCATTCGAATTACACTCACTAGGTAGTGCAAATGGGAATCCCTGGAGGGAAAATGATGTTCCTTTCGAGGAACACTATTGAGAAGCGGCACTTGAAGCTGATCACAGAAGAACTCTACCGCCAACAACATATATTTTGCATAAGGACCGCGCTATTAAAAACACGATCATAACGGCTATGTTACCATCACCCTCCATAAAAATCGGTCTCGGTTCTACAGGCACACACAAGTGTCGCTGATAGCACTACACATTCCGGTAGAAACGGTCTCGGATTTGGAGTCAGGTCTATCCACTGAATGACATATTTGCGTTGGATCCTGTGGAGACGTCTTTTAGTGATTACAGCCACTGGTGAATCATATTATACGCCGAAATGAGGCGAAATTGAGGGAGTATTTGCGTGTCTTCTATTTGGTGCAAGACAATTCCTGTACATGGAAACAAGTACCCAACAGCAAGTGGAATATGAGAAAAAGTTGACATGGAAGCACCAGGAACCACGTGAGGCGTGGCGCCGTATACCGATCCTGCCTTGGAGGCGGTTAAGTGGGAGATGCGTCTCAGAGCTGGAGAGTGACAGATGGTGAAGCGAAACTGGACGCGCACGTAGTTTATGTATCAGCCGATAGAGGACAGTATTGGATAGAGGACTGTAATTTAGTTTCGATTGTGCCCACTAGAGTGCACTAAAGTAATAGAATGTTTTTCATAAACTGTTCTAGTATTTTCATAAAGTGTTATTACGTCTTTTTGTGTACGAAAAATACAGGGTGATTCAAAAAGAATACCACAACTTTAGGAATTTAAAACTCTGCAACGACAAAAGCCAGAGCTAAGCACTATCTGTCGGCGAATTTAGGGAGCTATAAAGTTTCATTTAGTTGGACATTTGTTCGCTTGAGGCGCTGTTGACTAGGTGTCAGCGTCAGTTGATGCTAAGATGGCGACCGCTCAACAGAAAGCTTTTTGTGTTATTGAGTACGGCAGAAGTGAATCGACGACAGTTGTTCAGCGTGCATTTCGAACGAAGTATGGTGTTAAACCTCCTGATAGGTGGTGTATTAAACGTTGGTATAAACAGTTTACAGAGAATGGGTGTTTGTGCAAAGGCAAAAGTTCTGGACGGCCGAGAACGACTGATGAAAATGTAGCACGCATCCAGCAAGCATTTGTTCGCAGCCCAGGAAAATCGACTCGCAGAGCTAGCAGAGAGCTGCAAATTCCACAATCAACTGTATGGAGAGTCCTACGAAAAAGGTTAGTTATGAAACCTTATCGTCTGAAATTGGTTCAAGCACTGTCTGCAGCTGATAAGATTAAAAGAATCGATTTCTGTGATTTTATCCTTGCTCAAATGGAAACAGATGAATCTTTCGTTTCAAAGATTGTGTTTAGTGATGAAGCAACTTTCCACACTAACGGGAAAGTCAACCGTCACAATGTCTGTATATGGGGCACTGAGAATCCGCGGGAAACAACTCAGTATGAACGTGACTCGCCTAAGGTGAACGTTTTCTGTGCCATTTCAGCCAATAAAGTTTTTGGTCCCTTTTTCTTCGAAGGTGCTACTGTAACTGGACTACAGTATCTGGAGATGTTAGAGAATTGGCTGTTCCCTCAGCTCGAACAAGAAGCACAACAATTGATATTTCAGCAGGATGGAGCGCCACCACATTGGCACTTATCTGTCCGTAACTACCTGAACGTCAACTACCCGAGGCGATGGATCGGCCGCCAGGCAGCCCGTGACAGAGCACTTCATCACTGGCCTCCAAGAAGCCCTGATCTTACCCCCTGCGATTTTTTCTTAAGGGGGTATGTTAAGGATATGGTGTTTCGGCCACCTCTCCTAGCCACCATCGATGATTTGAAACAAGAAATAACAGCAGCTATCCAAACTGTTGCGCCTGATATGCTACAGAGAGTGTGGAACAAGTTGGAGTATCGGGTTGATATTGCTCGTGTGTCTGGAGGGGGCCATATTGAACATCTCTGAACTTGTTTTTGAGTGAAAACAAACCTTTTTAAATACTGTTTGTAATGATGTATAACAGAAGGTTATATTATGTTTCTTTCATCAAATACACATTTTTAAAGTTGTGGTATTCTTTTTGAATCACCCTGTATTATAAATGTGTTTGAGCAATATTAATGATACGTGAGTGTCGTTTAAGTTTAATATGAAGATAATTGTTTAACGAGTTATGTAGTGGGATTTAGTGTGGGAACATTTCGAAGAAGTATGGATGTGGACAAAGGGGACTTTTGTAGAATAGAGTTGTAAAGTAAATTTATGGTAAAGGGAAAGTTAATTCCGGTGTAAGTAACAATAGTAAATAACTTTTTGCATAAACAAAACTTGAGCATATTAGATAATTACGTCGGTAAAAAGTGCAGTCGTTAGGTTTAATATTTTGCGATTGGTTATTGACGAAAAGCGCGGACTGACGCGGGAGAATGTTGTTTTGCTATTGGCTGTTGAGTAAACTGACCAATGGTAATGCAGTATTCTTCGCGCGCCTTTCCCTGCTGGCAGAGAAGACTTACAGTATTCTAGAGAGGAGTCGAAGCCTAGCCATGAAACAGTTCGGGCGTGTGTAGTAGTAGTTCCGATGGAAATGATAAGTTGCCGGATCTAGCAGTGTTTCATACATCAAAAGTGTTGTAAAGTGACGGCATAATTATTCCGATGGGTGTGTAGAAATTTCGGAATTTTTAAGTGAATTTTGTGACGAGAAAAGACATAAATTCCGCGTGGCGTATTGAGCAGATCGGTGGCTAAAAACAGTGACTGCATTTGGTACCGACAGACTTAATATTTGTCGAGCATTCTCAATCAAAAACAATCCGTATTTTTGTAGCTATTACGTTTTCGGGAAATGCAACATCATAACCTTGCTAACGTGAGTGAAAGGGATTTTGAGTGACTGTGTTAAGACTAGCACGGGCTTGGCAGTGATATTTGTCCACCTAAGTTTCAGAACATGTAAATTAATGACAAAATTTCCAACCTTTCATTTCGTGTGATAACTTTCTCCTGAAATGTAGATTAATGACTTTAATTGCAGCCTGGTTACGTCGAAGTACAGTAGATTTCGCTCGGCTTCCCTACTGATGATCTGCTAAGACAATGTTCACAGGTAGGTGCAGGTTCGTCGCAAAGAGACGGAAGGAACCGCGCCGCCGCACGTGGTGCATCGGTGCCGGGAAACACTAAAGCCGTAGTATTTTGAATCCGCGGTCGAGAGAAAGATTTTGATGGACCGAACAGTGAATGTTAGTGAAAGAATTTAGTGAACTGGTACTAGCAGAAGTTTGAACGGAACCCGTTTCGAGTTGCTGGAGCTGCAAGAAAGAAGATGATCTGCAACGGCTGCAGTAGCTCCAGCCTACGCGACGAGCGGGAGCCCGGAAACTGTTACGGCAGCCGTAGGGGATCGGACTCGCAGTTTCAACACGCCGAGGCGCCAGCATTCGACATAAGATAAGTCAACTGTGTGACATCTGTTGTGTGTGTGTGCTGAAAGACTGAGAAACATGGCAAGTGATAAAGATTATGTGTCTACGGTGAAGGAGGAAGAACTTTCATTCAGTGTGAGTGCTTCATACACTAGCGCGCCTGAACAGAGAGAAGGAGTAGATGTTATAATAAAAGGGGATGTATTTGATGATATTTCTATGTTATTTACGGACAGTGGAATTGTGTCTGCTTCAAGTATGTCTGTTAATGTAACTAGTGGGGATAATACTAATCCCAAAAGTGACATTAAGCGTGAACTCAGTAACAATCAGTTGTGTGATAATAGTGTTGGTAATGTTACTGAATCAAATGTGTCAAACGTGTCAAATGTTAATACCAAATTTGGTATAGTTCCGGTGGAACAAGGCAAACAAGAAACAGTGATGCCAAAAATGGAAATTGGAAGTATGCAGGAAATGTTTGCAGCTTTAATGGGCTCTATACAAGTACAAACTAATTTGGCTGAAAAAATTAATAGTAAACTCGAAAAACTTGACAGTGGTTTTACTGAAAAAATTAGTAAACTTGACAGTGGTTTTAATGAAACAATTAGTAAACTTAATAGTGGGTTTAATGAAAAACTTGAAAAGCAGACTGTTGTTTTAAAAGAAATGTGGGGAAAATGAATTGAAGTCATTAGAAAATAAAGTAGATGACAAAATTTCTCGAGTTGAGAATAATTGCGAAAGATCTGTCAGCATTGTAAAAGGTGAATTAACAGAGGCTTTGAAAAGAGTTGCTATTGGAAACAAACAAAGAGTAGATTAAATTAAAGAAGGTATACAAAAAGTACAGGTTAAAATAGCGGCTGTAGAATCTGTATGTGAAACTGATCACAAAGTGTTAGCCAGTAAAATCAGTTCTGAATCTGAAAAATGTATGAATGAAGTAAAAACTGTGTCTGAACGTGTGGATGAGTCTAATAAAAATGTTCTTCAGCTAACTAACCAGGTAGAAGAGGTGGAAAGTAGGTTGGATGAGCATGACAGTAGACTATGCCAAGTTGAAACTAACCTCAAACATCGAAATAACAGTAGTGAGTGTAGATTTGTGGTAGACTCATCTGAAATTTCATATGTCCCTAGCAGACAATTTTTACGTTTTGATCCAACAGGAAATGTGCATCCAAAAGAATTTCGGAATAATTTTGAAGCTGTGTTACCTAGTTTGTGGTCAGACAAACAAAAAATCGGTTTTATTACGTCAAAATTCTTAGGAGAGGCCAGAACGTGGGGGTGGGGGTGGGGGGGGGGGTTATTGCTACTGAACAGTACGATGCTTTTGATAAATTTAAAGAGGCATTTTTGAAAGAATATTGGGGTAAGCAAAAACAGATGGAGCTATTAAATAGCTTCTGGGCTGGGGAAAGGTTTCATCCCAGAAGGGAAAACGTAAAAAAAGTTCGCGTTAAAGTGGATGACAAATTTGTCATACTTAAACAACAAACTCGAGCTAAAGCAAATTGTTATGGGTTTGGAAGGTAAACTGCCTATGCACTGCCGGAACAAACTTATTGCAGCGCCGAGGAATGATGTACATAAGTTCATTAGTCATTTGGGGAGGGTTGAGAAGTTATTACATGAGGAGGAACATGCAAATCGTAATGTCAGACCACCAAATGATGCAGGACCGTGACTTAATGTAAACATTGAGAGAATTGGCGTGTACTGTGGAAATGGCAGGGGCAGAGGTGCCGGGAGGTGGCGCTATCCTGGAAATGATAGGCGAAGTAATGGGAAGTAGGTGCACGATTATCGATCGTATTCTCCAGTGCGAGAGAATGATGCTGCGCAATGGCAACAGCAGAGAGGGGTAAACGTAAGAAATGATACCGGATTACAGAATCCGTCAAACTAAATGCCGTCTGTGAAAGGGCTAGTATTTACCAGACGGGACGTAGTAGTTTGAGCCCGCTAGCAAAACCTTTTGTATGTGTTAATAGTAACCAGACAGAGACTATAAGGGAGGTACAGGGGAAGGTAGTAGTAGCTACGTAAAAATATGTACGTTCAATGGAGGTTTAGAGGATTTTTTGGATAGACATAAACAAGATAAGCACTGTATTGCATACAAGAGAGATGGTGTATTAGTGGAAGATGTGACAGAATCCGACTGCAAGAAAGTGGTTAGCAAACAAGTTGAAGTCGAGTCATGTTCGGAGGAAGGAGAAAGTACAGAGGCTGCAGAATTACAGGAAATTAGTGATGCCAGTGTGGAGGAAATATTAGCATCTATAAATGACGACATTTGTGAGGCTATTAGGGAGAAGCAGTAGGATGGTGACCAAAATGGGGGTCGACCAGTTAATAGTGGAGAAAGGGAATAGAGAGAGGCTATAATGGGGAATGGTGAAGCGCCAGAAGGGAGTTTTGCGTTGTCACTAGTGGATAGAGTACTTACAATCGGGGAGAAAAGTGGTGAATGTGATTCTGCAAAAATCTGTGTGATTTCCGGAAACAGGCAAGGTTTCGATAGAAGAGACATTGTGAACGACTTGTTGGAGTAGGGTGCTGATACTAGCAAGGAAACGAAAGTATTGAGTCAAACAATAATTAGCCTGCATTTGTGTGATGAAGAGGTACAGTGTTTAGCAGATACAGGTAATGATTTATGTGCTGTGAGTAAAGGTTGGTTAGAATCATTGCAAAAAAAGAATGATCTTCTAATTATGCCAGTAATGGGAGTGCAGATTATTGTAGCTACTGTAAAAGTGAAAAAACCTGTTAGATATGAAGTTCTGTTGCAAGTGAAAATAAATGAGGTGGAAGTTTTCCATAACTTCCTTATAATTCCTGATCTGTGTATAAAAATGCTGATTGGTGTAGATTTCTTTAACCATTACAAAGGGAGATTAAATTTTAAAGAAAGTGTGAGAAATTTTGAAATAAATGGGTAAGATGTGGTTGTGCCATTTTTTCGAAAAGACTATGTGATCAATGAAGAAGTAGCCAGTATACCAGTTAGGTATTGTAGAAGGACAGAGGATTTGGGGGACTACAATGAGTATGGAGATGATGTGGGGGTGGACCCTGAGGAAATGAGGGTGGTACAAGAAAAAATAGAACAAAAAATGAAAGAGGTGCCAGATTTAGAGTTGGATCAAAGGGACCGGTTAAGAGAAGTGTTATTAATCATAAAAATGTTTTTTCTGATAAACCTGGCTTAGTCAAGGGGTATGAATGCTACTTAAATGTAAAAGATGACCCTCCTTCTTTCAAAAAACCTATACCTACCGCTGAAAGACACAGGGAAGCTGTTAGAAACCTTATACAGAATATGATTAAATGTGGGATTGTTGAAAATGCTGTGAGTGTATATAATAATCCGGTCATCGTGGTTACGAAGAAGGATGGGTCCGTAAGACTAGTGCTGGATGCTAGAGCTTTGAATAAAGTTGTGTTACCAGAAAGTGACTGGCCAGAAAACATCGATGAGTTACTACAAAAATTTGAGGGATCTAATTATTTTACATCTATGGATGCGGCCTCTGGTTACTGGAATCTGCCGCTAGCCAGGGAATCCAGAAAACAAACTGCATTTTTGTTTGAAGGCAGATGTTATCAATATAACGTGGTACCCTTTGGTGTTCTTTTGTCAGAGCCATGTCACAAGTGTTGCGGGATGAACTACTTAAGAAAATAACAGTCTATGTAGATGATGTATTAATTTCAACTGCCACATGGGAGGAACATTGTGTTTTGTTAAATAAAGTTTTGGATGCTATTAAAAAAGGGGGATTGAAATTGAAATTGTAAAAAACTGATTTTGCTAAGAAAGAATTAAAATTTTTAGGTCACATCATTAGTGGGAAAGGAATAATGCCGGATCCAGAAAAATTGAAGGCTATTATGGAATACAAAGCTCCGAATAGAAGAAAGAATTTAAAAGGGATGTTTGGATTATTTGGATTTTACAGGCGTTTTGTACCAGGGTAATTATTTAACGCAACCTGTTTAAGAAATATTATTGATTTAAACAGATACATTAGTCCTGATGTAGATGTGAGTTAAGCTTGGAGGCCTCAGAGGGCATTGCAACCTATGCAATGCTAGGTGTTTGACGAACCCCAGGTGCTCGAGTTTCTTTTCGTACTGCCAGTCTTCCTCTTCTAATCATTCTGAGCTGAATCTATCTTCTGTAATATTCTTCTCTATCAGGGAAGGCGTGTTTGTAGGTGTCAGATGGAGTCATGGGATTAAGATGAAGTAAGTTTTGTGGTCAGAGAGATGGTGGTCAGTTTGTGATTGAAGGCTGAGTGACATGTACAAATATGAGAGTAACCGGAAATGACAAAGGCAGTTAGTAAAGGAGATTTAGGTGAAGAAAATTTTTTACAAGTGGAGTATGAATCAATGTGGAGAATATATGTTTACTTTGTAAATATGAATCTTGATTTCTGCTACATAGTGGTGAAACTATGAGGAAGGAATGATGAAAAGAGACTCTACATAAAAAGTGGAAACTATGTAGTAAAAAAATGTTTGTAAAAAATTGCTTTATAGGAAATTTGTTTTTTACCATTAAATAATTTCAAGTTGAGTGAAGGTTAAATAGAAAAAATAATATAGCTTTTGCTTGCAATAACAACTAGTTCTCTTAAATTAATAAATTTTTTGAAAAAGAAGTAAATTTTAGAAAAGATTTTCGAATAGATTTGATCTTGCTGATTTGAGTAAGCAATACTCTATTAATTTACTTTCATTTGAATTCATGTTAAACTAAATAGTAAAAAATGTAAGTAATCTCCTATACTATAAATAATGGTATATTAGGATGTATATAAAGGAAGTGGGCTTAGATAGAAGAATGGCTTCAGGGACAGCAATGCATGTAAACCATGGAGGGACCAATAAGTGGAGAACGGAGGTGTGTTATGGACGCTACAATACAAGCTGGCATACTCAAGACTCACGGAAAAGTGTGTAATAAAGAGGCGATAGTTACGTGCAGTTTTTTAAAGGTAGGACAAAATACTATTATTAATTAGTAGGACACCAACCGCAGTGCCTGAAAAAAATACATTCAAAAAGTAAATGTAAAAAGTTATTAAAAAGTTAGGAATGTTTTTGAGAGATTTGCAAAAATGTTTTCAAGTAAGAGAGGATTATCATAAAATAAATTACAGATTTTAGACTAGGTTAGTTATAGACTGCCAAGTCCGAAGTAAGAGATTTTTGACTTTAGTTTATAAGAGTGAGAATATTTTTGTGAAATATTTTGTAATTTTAAGTCAGGATCGATATTAGTATAATTTTACAAATTTTTGGAATAAAATTTTATAATCATAGGGGGTGTGAGGCGTAGCGCCGTATACCGATCCTGCCTTGGAGGCGGTTAAGTGGGAGATGTGTCTCAGAGCTGGATAGTGACAGATGGTGACGTGAAACTGGACGCGCACGTAGTTTATGTATCAGCAGATAGAGGACAGTATTGGATAGGGGACTGTGATCTAGTTTCGATTGTGCCCACCAGAGTGCACTAAAGTGGCTCTGAGCACTATGAGACTTAACTTCTCAGGTCATCAGTCCCCTAGAACTTAGAACTACTTGAACCTAACTAACCTAAGGACATCACACACATCCATGCCCGAGGCAGGATTAGAACCTGCAACCGTAGCGGTCGCGCGGTTCCGGACTGTAGCGCCTAGAATCGCTCAGCCACTACGGCCGGCTGCACTAAAGTAATAGAATGTTTTTCATATACTCTTCTAGTATTTTCATAAAGTGTTATGTCTATTTGTGTATGTAAAATATTATAAATGTGTTTGAGCAGTATGAATGATACGTGAGTGTCGTTTAAGGTCAATATGAAGGTAATTGTTTAATGAGTTATGTAGTGGGATTTAGTGTGGGAACATTTCGAAGAAGTATGGATGTGGACAAAGGGGATTTTTGTAGAATAGAGTTGTAAAGTAAATTTATGGTATAAGGGAAAGTTAATTCAGATATAAATAACAATAGTAAATAACTTTATGCATAAACAAAACTTCAGCATATTAGATAATTACGTCGGTAAAAAGTGCAGTCGTTAGATTTACTATTTTGCGATTGGTTATTGACGAAAAGCGCGGACTGACGCGGGAGAATGTTGTTTTGCTATTGGCTGTTGAGTAAACTGACCGATGGTAAAGCAATATTCTTCGTGCGCCTTTCTCTGCTGGTAGAGAAGACTTAGAGTATTTTAGAGAGGAGTAGGAGCCTAGCCATGAAACAGTTCGGACGTGTGTAGCAGTAGTTCCGATGGAAATGATAAGTTGCCGGATCTAGCAGTGTTTCATACATCAAAAGTGTTGTAAAGCGACGGCATAATTATTCCGATGGGTGTGTAGAAATTTCGGAATTCTTAAGTGAATTTTGTGACGAGAAAATACATAAATTCCGCGTGGCGTATTGAGCAGATCGGTGGCTAAAAACAGTGACTGCATTTGGTACCGACAGACTTAATATTTGTCGAGCTTTCTCAATCAAAAACAGTCTGTATTTTTGCAGCTATTACGTTTTCGGGAAATGCAACACCATAAACTTGCTAACGTGAGTGAAAGGGATTGTGAGTGACTGTGTTATGACTAACACAGGCTTGGCAGTGATACTTGTCCACCTACGTTTCAGAATATATAAATTAATGACAAAATTTCCAACCTTTCATTTCGTGTGAATACTTTCTCCTGCAACGTAGATTATTGACTTTAATTGCAGCCTGGTTACGTCGAAGTACAGTAAATTCCGCTCGGCTTCCCTACTGATGATCTGCTAAGACAATGTTCACAGGTAGGTGCAGGTTCGTCTCAAAGGGACGGAAGGAACCGCGCCGCCGCACACGGAAACAGTCATTTTTCATCTACCGCCGTAAGACGGTTGGAATAGAATGTTTAATGTGGTTGACCATCAAATGTGGGGCGATACATTTATACAGGGTGGTCCATTGATAGTGACCCGGCCAAATATCTCACGAAATAAGCATGAAACGAAAAAAACTACAAAGAGCGAAACTCGTCTAGCTTGAAGGGGGAAACCAGATGGCGCTATGGTTGGTCCGCTAGATGGCGCTGCCATAGGTCAATCGGATATCAACTGCGTTTTTTTAAAAGTAGGAGCATCCATTTTTAACACATATTCGTGTAGTACGTAAAGAAATATGAATGTTTTAGTTGGATCTCTTTTTTCACATTGTGACAGATGGCGCTGTAATAGTCACAAAAGTATAAGTACGTGGTATGACGTAACATTCCACCACTGCGGACGGTATTTGCTTCGTGATACATTACCCGTGTTAAAATGGACTGTTTACCAGCTGCGGAAGAGGTCGATATCTTGTTGATGTATGGTTATTGTGATCAAAATGCCCAACGGGTGTGTGCTATGTAGTTAGTTAAGGAAACAGGATGTGTTCAGCCATGTGTGAAACGTCAACGACGACCTGCGACAAATGATGATGCCCAAATAGGTGTTTTAGCTGCTGTCGCGGCTAATCCGCACATCAGTAGCAAATTGCGCGAGAATCCGGAATCTCAGAAACGTCGGCGTTGAGAATGCTACATGAACATCGACTGCACCCGTACCATATTTCTATGCACTAGGAATTGCATGGCGATGACTTTGAACATCGTATACAGTTCTGCCACTGTTCGCGAGAGAAATTACGCGACGATGACAGATTTTTTTCACGCGTTCTATTTGGCGACGAAGCGTCATTCACCAAGAGCGGTATCGTAAACCGGCATATTAAGCACTACTGGGCAACGGAAAATGTTCTCTTTTCCACTGAGTGGTCAAAACACAGTCCTGTTGCATTAACTCAGCTCTCCCTGTTCCTCCACGCGATGCAGAAGCCTTATATATAGCCGTCTCCGACTTAAATTGGGATGATGACATCCACGAAGCTGCAGGGATGCTAAGGTAGACAGTGAGGAGCAGTTACAAGATGCACAGGGATGGTATAAAAAACCGTGCTGGAGATTTTGCTGTATGGGATACACAGCAAATAGTTTCTTTTCACGATATGAAAGTAACACTAATATGATTCACTAGTGGCTGTAATCATTAAAAGATATCTCCATTGGATCCAAGGCGAGTATGTGATTGATTCCAAATCCCAGACAGTGTTTCTACCACAAATCGTAATGCTTTCAGCGACTCTTGCGTGATCCTGTAGTACCAAGACCGCTTTTTTTGGAGGGTGATAGTAACGTAGTCATTGTGAACGTGTTTTTAACGGCGCGGACGTTAAGTGAAACACATGTTACCGGTGTTAGAGTACTTCTGTGGTCAGCTACAAGTGTCAGTTCACCTCGGAAAGAGCATCATCTTCCCTCCAGGGATTCCCATTTGAACTACCCAGTGAGCGTAATCCGACTCCCGGAAAACGAATTACTCGCCATGCAAAGTGACTCTAATGATCTATTTAATTAATCATCCTATCGATCTGATATTGAGGGCGCGTTACCTGGCGACTGGGGGCGATGATTAAGGCACCAGGATATTATTCATGACTTAGAGTTGTAATAAGGCTTTTATTCGTTGCGACAGTATCTTTTAACGAGATTGCAATCTCCCACCGCGATGGGGAGAGACAACTGTCGTATCAAACTCGGATGTATTACCGAACTTATAAAATGATACATAGTAGAAGCCTGATATTTACCACTTCTCTGTGCTGTTATTTTAGGAGGCTTCGTATGTGGCGAAGCAATTGGTTACGTTAAGGGAGTTCGAAAATGAGCAGGAATTCTGTGACAGATGTAGAGCCGGCAGCTGTGGTCGAGTGGTTCTAGACGCTTCAGTGTGGAACTGTGCGACCGCTGCATTCGCAGGTTCGAATCCTGCCCCAGGCATGGATGTGTGTTGTCCTTAGGCTAGTTAGGTTTAAGTAGTTCTACGTTCTAGGGGACTGATGACCTTAGATGTTAAGTCCCATAGTTCTCAGAGCCATTTGAACAATTTTTTGAACCTCAGATGTTAAGTTCGATAGTGCTTAGAGCCATCTGAACCATTTTTTTGAACAGATGTAGATCTTAGCACTCAGTCATGAGCTGAAAATGAGTTTAAATATTCTAGTCCTGTGATGCATGAAGTAACAGATACTAAACTGATAAGAACAGATTTTTTTCTACTTGATGAGAGAATACTTAGAGGAAATGTAGCCTATGCCATACCGTTACAGGATGTTTACAACAAGTAACGATACTTCAGCGATTTGAAAAAGCATGTATGCATCGATTTCTTCCGTCTTCGAAAACAACTTCTATAAATGGGAGAAATCTACATTTTGTTTGAGAAATTCGAGGTGTATGGTCAACAACATCATAGTCTCGAATTGGGTACAGTGGGTTTTTTGAAGTGAGGGGTCTATGTTGGGGTGGAATATACATGCAAGCTGCAGCTGGTTGTATCGCAGTGGACTGTGGTTGGCTGCAGCAGTGGTAATAAGGAGTCGGCAACCGGAAGTAAAGGATTACTTCAGCCTGTGATGGGCAGTTAGTTACGAAGAATGCGCCGACCTGTCTGATATTGTCCATGGTAGTTGGGTCTGGTGAAGCGACCAATGTCACTTATATTCCAAACATTGTCATATACGCCATATATTTTTTAAATAAACAATATTACACACATTGGTTGAACGGCAGCTGAAGCGAACGTGTGTGTCGCATAGGATAATATTCAAGATGATAGGTGTTTGCCCTGGACTTATTGATAACTTCTGAATTCCTACCAGTCTAATCTTTCCTGGACACCGCCGGCCGCAGTGGCAATGCGGTTCTAGGCGCTTCAGTCTGGAACCACGCAACCGCTACGGTCGCCGGTTCGAATCCTGCCTCGGGCATGGATGTTTGTGATGTCCTTAGGTTAGTTAGGTTTAATTAGTTCTAAGTTCTATGGGACTGATGACCTCAGATGTTAAGTCCCATAGTGCTCAGAGCCATTTGAACCATTTTGTTTTCCTGGAAACCCTCTGTGGCCAGCGGTGGTGCACTGTGGCATACACATGCATCCAAAACTGCGGCTGTGGACAAAGTGATAGTTTTTATTTTTCACCTGTGGCGTATGAGAGGATTGGCGCTGCTCTTGTAGACCTCGATACACTAGTGAACAGGATGTGTGAGTGTTCCAGCGATTTTCGACATCCCGCCCTGACATCTACTGCTACGGAGTGGATCGTGGTTTAAATGTGTCGAGTTTAGTGCTTCTCAATACAATGCATGCACACTGTCCGGCAATGGTATTTGCTGTTGTGTCCATCCTATCATGCAGTAGACGCTCCATCCTCCTCCTCCTCCTTCCCAAAGTAGCGGAGGGGACCGGCTTTGGAATTCTATAGTTCTTAAAAATCCGTCTGTGACGTTAAATTCCCGATTGATAGCAATCTCTGACATCTAGCTGTGACATCTTATTACTACAGACTGGATCACAGTTTAAGTGTTTTGTGTTTAGTGGTTCAAAAATGGTTCAAATGGCTCTGAGCACTATGGGACTTAACTTCTGAGGTCATCAGTCCCCTAGAACTTAGAACTACTTAAACCTAAATAACCTAAGGACATCACACACATCCATGCCCGAGGCAGGATTCGAACCTGCGACCGTAGCGGTCACGCGGTTCCAGACTGTAGCGCCTAGAACCGCTCGGCCACCCCGGCCGGCTAGTGCTTCTGAAAACATTGCAATGGGCTCTCTCTTGCAGAGGTATTTGTTGTTATTGCTGTGACTATCCAATCACGCAGTAGTTTCTGCCTCATTCTGAATGTTGTGGAGAGGACCGGCTTACGGGTTGTATAGTGCATTCAAAACCAAATCACAACACCAGATTCCCGATTCATCAATTTATTGTTTCTGATAATGGTATTGTAAGTATAGACACCAGCTCAACCCCTCTCCAGATTGTTTAAGGACACAGCATGCAGCTGAGCTGAAATTTGAAAATTTCAGCTACCTCCAATATAATGTACTTCATTCCAAATGACCTAACTGAGTCAGTATCCACCGATAGGAGGCAAAGGAAAGCAGATGCAGTAGGGTTTCAAAGCCGGGTAGTTGCAAGATCAAATTTTGCCAAATATTCCAATTCTAGCACCCACCAATAGGAAGCAAGGAGAAATTGTCCCAAACTACCGGGTATAGAATTAATTAATTACCCAATCAGTCGGATAGAGTGAAGGAATCGTGACCAACAGTGACCAGCAGTGCGTGTAGGCCCAGTTCTGGCATATGAAACGGCGTGGCCACTTGAGAGAGAGTGCCTGTGTTATCTGACGCTTTTGTCCAGGTATTAGCACCGTACCTCACAGAGCTGTGCAGCCACCAACAACTAACAGTGGTGATGTGAGCCCTCTGGCGTTTCCAAAGTCCCTCTCGCGCGCCCCAACTCCGGGCAGTCTGTGCACGTGGCAGGATGTGAGCAAGTTTTCAGATATGTTTAAGCAGTCTATTACAATGTAATTATGTGTTTGCGTATGTGATCAGAATGAAAAAGCATCGCAACTGTATAGATATTCCACACACTGGAATCGATTTCCTGACAAACTCTTTAAATAAACTACACTACTGACCATTATAACTGCTACACCAACAACAAATGCAGACGATAAACGAGTATTCATTGGAAAAATATATTATACTAGAACTGACATGTGATTACATTTTCACCCAGTTTGGGTGCATAGATCCAGAGAAATCAGTACCCAGAACAACCACCTCTGGCCGTAATAACGGCCTTGATACGCCTGGGCATTGAGTCAAACAGAGCTTGTAAAGGTACAGCTGCCCATGCAGCTTCAACACGATACCACAGTTCATAAAGAGTAGTGACTGACGTATTGTGATGAGCCAGTTGCTCGACCACCATTGACCAGACGTTTTCAGTTGGTGAGAGATTTGAAGAATGTGCTGGCCAGGGCACCAGTCGAACATTTTCTGTATCCAGAAAGGTCCGTACAGGACCCACAGCCGGCCGAAGTGGCCGAGCGGTTCTAGGCGCTTCAGTCTAGAGCCGCGCGACCGCTATGGTCGCAGGTTCGAATCCTGCCTCAGGCATGGGTGTGTGTGTTGTTCTTAGGTTAGTTAGGTTTAAGTAGTTCTAAGTTCTAGGGGACTGATGACCTCAGCAGTTAAGTCCCATAGTGCTCAGAGCCATTTGAACCATTTGAACAGGACCCACAAGATGCGGTCGTGCATTATCCTGCTGAAATGTAAGGTTTCGCAGGGATCGAATGAAGGGTAGAGCCACGGGTCGTAAACATCTGAAATGTAACGTCCACTGTTCAAAGTGCCGTCATTGTGAACAAGAGGTGACTGAGACGTGTAACCAATGGCAGCCCATTCCATCACGCTGGGTGATACGCCAGTATGGCGATGACGAATACACGCTTCCAATGTGCCTTTACCGCGATGTCGCCAAACACGGATGCGACCATCATCATGCTGTAAACAGAACATGGATTCATCCGACAAAATGACATTTTGCCAATCGTGCACCCAGGTTCGTCGCTGAGTACACCATCGCAGTCGCTCCCGTCTGGGATGCAGTGTCAAGGGTAACTGCAGCCATGGTCTCCGAGCTGCAAAGCTAATCATTTTCATATCACAGCATCGTCTTCCTGTCGGTTAAATTTCGTGTCTGTAGCACGTCATCTTCGTTGTGTAGCAATTTTAATGGCCAGTAGTGTATATTCCATACACCACCATGTGCCCTGTAAATTGTTTCAACAAACAGTATTCCATACACTGCAGTCACTTTCCCCACAAATTCTTTAAATAATTAGATCAACTATATTCCAAACACTGCCTTGTTATCAAATGAATTTTTTAAATATGCAATATTCTACACATTATCTAAATTGTTTAAACAATATTCCATACACAACAATCGATTTCCCACCAAATTGTATAAATAAATAAATAAACTATATTTCATATACAGCCCTCTATCACATAAATTGTTTAAGTAAACAACATTCCACATGACGTCTAAATTGTTTAAACAATGTTTCATACACTGCAATCAATTTTCCGCCAAATGACCAATAAACTGAGTCTTTTCCCGCCAATTTCTAGGTGGGAAGGGGGAGAGGGCTTGGAGATTTCCCAGAGGTGATGTGTTAATTAATTTATCGATTTAATTAACTGGTCAATCAAATTGATATCAAAAGTGAGCTTGTATTGACTAGGGGAATTCCCAGAGGGGTGGGAGATGAGGAAGGGGAGCGGTAGGGGGAGTAGGAGGAAGGGGAGGGGTGGAGGTTTCTTTGAAAACCAATTAACTGGACAACAGGTTAAGGATCTATCAATCAAAAGGATGCATTAGCCCTAGGGGGTCATAATCCACTTAGCAGAACAATAGGTAAAGGACGAAAGGACCTGCCAGTAAAAGGAGAACGTATGCTTACCCCTGATGTAGGCTACCTGCAATGTGCAGTGATCAACTCTTTGTCCTACTACTCATGCTCAACTGTAACAGATTGACCTAGAAGGTAATACTATTTATAATAAGAAATATTTTCAATTTAAAGCTGTCCAGGACATCTACATCGCTTTTCTCAGATAGATTTTCCAAATCTCCATAACGAAGTTGCAAAGGTGCTACAATATTTCTATCGATGTATTTGTGTGAAAGAGCTTTTTTCAGTTATAAAACTAAATAAGACACAATTATGTGGCAACTTGAGTGCAAAACTCTGTGAAATTGACTGCGTCTGTCCGTATGCCGACAGTTTGTACCAGATAGAGATTATGTCTTTAGCGATCCATAAATAACTAATTAATTCTGGGAACTTGTTTTGTTTGTGTTATGTGTTATTGAGAAATGTGAAATATAAAACGAAGCCGCATGCAGTGCGACAGCTCTGCGATTTAAATACCGCACGTTCTCTGTTTTCCCCTCTTCCCCCTCATCGCGCTCAGACAGCGTAGAGTGGCGGTGGGGGAAACGTGAAGCGAGGCTACGCGGCTTGGCACTCTGGCCTAGGTATGGCCCACGAGCCAGAATCTTGCCCACCCCTGTTCTAAGACAAAAGGAAAAAACGACGCACCACAAAGCAGTCATCGGAATTGCACGGAAATAGATGTCATGTACATATACAGGCAAATAAGTAATTACAATTTCAGAAAAACTGAATCATTTGTTCGAGAGAAAGATCTTCACAAATTGAGCAAGTCAATAACGCATTTGTCCTCCTCTGGCTCTTGTGCGAGCAGTTATTCGGCTTGATATTGATAAGAGTTATTGTACTCGTATGCCCTCCTGTGGAATATTGCGCCAAATTCGTCAAAATTGTCAGCTGGTTGGAAGTCCCTGCCCATAATGCTCTCAACTGAGAAGAGATCCAGCGACCTCGGTGGCAAAGGTAGGATTTTGCAAGCACGAAGGCAAGCAGAAAAAACATCGCCATATGCGGGCAGGCATTATCTCGCTAAAATGTATGCCCAGGGTGGCTTGACATGTAGGGCGAAAACAAGGGGCGTAGAATATCATCGACACAACGCTGTTCTGTAGGGGTGCTGTGCATTAAAGCCAAAGGAGTCGTGCTATAAAATGAAATGGCATCACCGACCATCACTCCTGATTGTCGGACAATATGGTGGGCAGCAGTCACATTGGTATCCCACTGCTGCCTGGGGTGTCTCCAGACACGTCATCGCTTGTCATCAGGGCTCAGTTCCAAGCAGGAATCGTCACTGAGGACAATTTTTCTCCAGTGAAAGAGACTCCAGGCCGAAGACGTGTCTGGAGACGCCCCAGACAGTGGTAGGGTACCAACCTGATTACGCCGCAATACGGCCCGACAGCCAGGAGTTATGGTCTGGGGTGATATTTCATTTCATAGCAGGTTAACAATCGTGACAGCCTTATATCGCAGCGGTGCGTCGACGATATTCTACGCCCCCTTTCGCTGCCCTCCTGGGATTACTTTCAGCCAGATAGTGGCGTCCGCATACGGCGACAGTTTCTACTGCTTGTCTTCGTGCTTGCTAAACCGCACCTTGGCCAGCAAGGTCACCGGATCCCTCCCTAATTGAGAACATTTGGAACCCTATGGGCAGGATCCTCCAAATACCTCGGGATTTTGACTATCTAACGCGCCAATTGGACAGAATTTGGCATGCTATACCTCGGAAGAACACCCAAAAGCCGTACCAATCACTGACAAGCCGAATAACAGCCTCCACAAGGGCCAGAGTTGGACAAACGCGTTATTGACTTGCTCGATTTGTGAATCTCTTTCCGTTGAATATATCATTCCACTTTCATAAAATCCTAATCATTCTTTTGTCAGCACATGTACATCACATCTACCCACATCAGTCCCATTCGTAAAAATTCCTTCATGGTGCGTCTTCTTTTTGCCTTGTAGTGTATACAACAGCTAGGTTGAATGGAAGAAACACAAAGACTGAGGCTTAAGCCAATGGGCCGCTGAAGATGAGTCAGAGAGAAGGGGGACACTTCATGAAATTGTTCTTACCATTAATCCTATAATTTTCGTAAATATCTCAATCATTCCACATGGCCACGAAAGTTGTATAATCTGGGGAAGAAGACCAAAGATAGTATTCATACACTGCCTGACAAGAGAATTGAAGCAAATAAAAGACAAATTCGGATATCAATGTGATTGCATATACGTACACACAATCTGCAGATATGTACATGATTAGGGTTGCAATTCTCTGTGACATGTAGAACAGCCATCAGAGAAATTAGCGTTGTTCAAATGCCCCCTCAGTCTCTGAAGTATTCCCCCTCCCCTTCCCGATTCTCCAGTTCTTTGGCAGGCAGTGTACATCACGACAGCCAGTTATCTTCTGCAATAAAGGTCGTGAAGATAGAATGATCTGTAGCGTAGAGTAAAGTGTATGGTTAGTTGGAAGGTAACAGTTTTTTTCTCAATTGGCGAAGGCAATGAATGTCAAGACGTAATCTTAGTTTTAATGAATACAGATTTCGATGTGTGATTTATGTGCTCCAGTTTGACAATTCATTGGTCAAAGGAAATAGGTGGCATCGCTAGGTTCAAAGTTTCGTCCAAGCAAGACAAAACCCGACAACGCCAAATTCTCCTAACGAACATTACCCTGCATGCAAGATATATATATTATTCGGAAGCAGAAAGGGTTGTAGGGACAGAGACCTGTAGCAGAGACACTCCCTGAAGCTACCAGATCAGGTAAAGCTCATTGGCTTTCTAGCCGTACATCTTTGTCTGCCTTTGGCATTAGTGGGGAAAACATAGGTTATGTGTTAGCACGTTCAAATCAAGTGAACACGTTTCCTCGTCAGGAACAAATGGTTATTCGTGGCTATTTGTTCCCGTTATGGTGGCTATTAGAATGATAGTGTACATTTGTGAGCGTTTATCGGTACATCCGATTTGTTCTCAGCCTCGGGCAGACAACTACGCACCGCATTTGTTTGGCTTGTCATGACGGCAACTCAACAGTCTCCAGGTAAATCCTCTTACGCGTAAATCCCTGGCGCATTTTTCCTCAGACTGTAACGTCGCTGTGGTACTACATTGTGCTATGGCATCGATACCCCAATGTACCCGTCAGTAATGTGACGATATATTCGGTAGATATTTATGCCAGAACTGCTTTGCCAAATAGCCCAAGGTGCCACATTGTCCTGGGGATAAATAATGAGCTTTCCTGTTACGTTCAGTTTATACTGTTCCTTGGATGAAACCAGGATCTACGTGTATCAAGTGTTGTACCTAAGTATTTCTGTTCTGTGTAGTACGATGAAGCGTACACTGGATGCAGTAAGTACATTCTCTTGTCTATAAATCACAACCTTGCTTGTAATTGCTATCCCCATGTTCTGATTGCTTTGAAAATTAACCATTATTACAGAGAAGGAAATAGAAAAAATTAGGTATCATAATACAGTCAATAACAACGTCTTTTGAGTGGGAGCAGTAGCTCGGATTGGGCAAGGTTAAGATAGGAAATAGGCTATATCGTTTTCAAAGGAACAGTTAAGGAATACGCTTCACATGCATGTAGTAGCCAAGTCAATGTGTTTGTGCCCAGTGCAAAGCATAAAAAAATTATGAATTTAACGAATTTTGCACTCATAATAGTCTAAGTATATTAAAGTGGCAACCATATTAACTCAAAAATTATGAGATGCACAGTCAAACCCCAGCCAACGTTACGTGCCGGGGCACAATAGGGGACACCGTTACAAACTTCTTAAAACTACTCTTACTACGTTACGTAACGGTAATTTGATAGTTGCTTTTGTCCCTTTTTTTGCCGCTACACGGTTGTTGTTAAAGCACACAGCACAACACATAGATATCAGTCTTTGTCATATCCCCAACTGTATTTTGTTTGGTGTTGCTTATCTTTTGTGACACATATAATATACATAGTTGTAGGAAATGTAGACTCCGTATTTTATTTTGAGACCACTACTATGGACGTGCGAGTGCAATAAAAATCGACTTTGACAGGGCACCTTACCACACAGAACCATATATAAATTATCACTTACTAAACATTGCCAGTTTTGGCCACCACGAGCTAAAAATCGTGCTAGTTGTGACGCATAGACTACAAGAAAACACTTACGGAGCTTAGAAAGGAAAAGACTACCAAAATATAGCAGGTAACAGGTTCTTGTGCCGTCAGCCATAAAAAATGTTCAAAAAAACGTTTTCAACGTCCAAATGGATCATACAGTTTACCGAGCGAGGTGGCGCAGTGGTTAGACACTGGACTCGCATTCGGGAGGACGACGGTTCAATCCCGCGTCCGGCCATCCTGATTTAGGTTTTCCGTGATTTCCCTAAATCGCTCCAGGCAAATGCCGGGATGGTTCCTTTGAAAGGGCACGGCCGACTTCCTTCACCGTCCTTCCCTCATCCGATGAGACCGATGACCTCGCTGTCTGGTCTCCTTCCCCAAACCAACCAACCAACCAACCAAGCATACAGTTTAAAACTTTCTCTCTTGACTCTATTAACCACAGAAAATCGCTGCTCACAGTCACCTATGTAACGGAGGCAACAATAAACGTACAGTTCAGTGGAGTACCAGTCGTGAACAGGACACTGTGGATTACGTACACCATGTGATCAAAAGTATGCGGAAAGTCCCAAAAACGTACGTTTTACATATTAGGTGCAGTGTACTGCCACCTACTGACAGATACTCCATATCAGCGACCTCAGTAGTCATTAGACATCGTGAGAGAGCAGAATGGGGCGCTCTGCGAAACTCACGGACTTAGAACGTGGTCAGGTGATTGGGTGTCACTTGTTTCACACGTCTGTACGCGAGATTTTCACTCTCCTAAACATTCCTAGGTCCACCGTTTCCGATGTGACAGTGAAGCGGAAACGTGGAGGAACACGTACAGCACAAAAGCGTACAGGACGACCTCGTCTGTTGACTGACAGAGACCGCCGACAGTTGAAGAGGGTTATAACGTGTAATAGGCAGACATCTATCCAGACCATCACACAGGAATTCCGAACTGCATCAGGATCCACTGCAAGTACTACGACAGTTGGGCTGAAGGTGAGAAAACTTGGATTTCATGGTCGAGCTGTTGCTCGTAAGCCACACATCACGCCGGTAAACGCCAAACGACGCTTCGCTTGGTGTAAGGAGCGTAAACATTGGACGATTGAACAGTCGAAAAACTTTGTGTGGAGTGAGGAATCACGGTACACAATGTGGCGATCCGACGGCACGGTGTGGTTATGGTGAATGCCCGGTGAACGTCATCTGCCAGCGTGTGTAGTGCCAGCAGTGAAATTCGCAGGTGGTGGTGTTATGGTGTGGTCGTGGTTTTCATAGAGAGGGCTTGCAGCCCTTGTTGTTTTGAGTGGCACTATCACAGCACAGGCCTACAATGACATTTTAAGCACCTTCCTGCTTCCCACTGTTGAAGAGCAATTCGGGGACGGCGATTGCATCTTTCAACACGATCAAGCACCTGTTCATAATGCACGGCCTGTGGCGGACTGGTTGCACGACAATAACATCCCTGTTATGCACTGGCCTGCAGAGACTCCTGACCTAAATCCTATAGTACACCTTTGGGCTGTTTTGGAACGCCAACTTCGTGCCAGGCTTCACCGACCGAAGTCGATACCTCTCCTCAGTGCAGCACTCCGTGAAGAATGGGCTCCCATTCCCCAAGAAACCTTAAAGCACCTGATTGAAGGTATGCCTGCGAGAGTGGAAGTTGTCATCAATGCTAAGGGTGGGCCAACACCATATTGAAATCCAGCATTACCGATGAGCGGCGCCACGACCTTGTAAGTCATTTTCAGCCAGTGTCCGTATACTTTAGATCACTTAGTGTACGTCGTTCGGTCCATCAAAACACCATCATGTATCTAAGGATCATGTCAAGCTTACACCTTGCGCATACTGTCACTTCAGAGATGTGCGTGTGGCGAGGGCTTCCAGTCGGGTAGACCGATCGCCTGGTGCAAGTCTTTTTAGCTGACGCCACTTCGGTGACTTACTCGTCGATGAAGACGAAATGACTCTGAAGACAACACAGCACTCAGTTCCTGAGTGGAGAAAGTCTCTGACCAGGTCAGGAATCGAACCCGGACCCCTCGCATGGCAATCTGCCACTCTGAACACTCAGCTATGGAGGCGGAAGTCACTTTACGGAAGGAACAGTGATCGGCATGCCAAGCTGTCGGCTGCATTGGCATACACCACAGAGACTTCATTTTATCATTCAACCGCTATCGCGACACATGAAGCATTCCAGGCATGCTTCGTAGATGACGCACGCTATCAGTCTCACCACCGGATGATCTCTAAGTAAAAATTATGGCTCGTAGCTTCTGCGACGAGAATTCAGCAGGCCTTTTGTTCGCATTTATGGTAGTCATTTGAAGGACTCTATCGACTCATACAGTACGCAGTTGTCTCCGAATGATGTGTTTGGCCTTTAGGTGTCCATTACAGACAATACTTCACACCCACCCTCAGAACCGTGTTATGTAAAGGTTGTGGTTAAGACAACACCTGGACTGGAACCTGGGTCGATGGCGTCGGGTGCAGTATCTGTGTGGTGCCTCACGATAATATTGAAAAAGATTGTGGAGATGGCTAGGTACCAATGTACGTCTCAGGCATGCAGTGAAACAGATTTAGTAGGGAGGTAGGTCAGCTATGTTTTGGGACAGTATCTTATGAATGTTAGACGTCTGTAATAGATAACGAGGGTAGGTTAAGAGCTGTGTTGTAGCGGGACAGGATCTTCCAACCTGTTGTCTAGCCAAACAGTCAATATTTCATTGACGGGTTGTCTTTCAAGATAATAATACATGAGCGCACTGTACCCACCTCGTGAAGATCATCCTCCAAGAAACAGGAAGCAACAGAATGGAACAGCCTAAGGTATTTGCTGAGACAAACTCGTTTGAGTATAGCTAGTAGGTATTTAAGCTTGTGGGAGTCCGGCTTACCCATTGGATAACCTCACGAGCGCTACGTTGTAGAGTGGGACAGGCTTGAGGAACAACGTCTCGACCAGCTAGAGGAAAGCATGCCAAGAAGGATTCAAAGATGTTGCGACGCACAGGACGAAGCCATAGGCTATTGAATTTATTGTATAAAACAGAAACACCAACTCGACGTAACATCTGGAAGCACAGCCTTAATCACGACGAGTACACCTTAGAAGCTACTGAATATTGTCGAGAATCAGATATACACTTTTGGACATACAGCCTTTATAGTGGTTATTGTTTTGCTTTTACTTGAGTGCAAAGTTATTTATTTAGTTTCATCTTCATTATCTTCACTTCAAGCATTCTGCTTTTTTGTTTTGTTTTGCCTTTCACGGTACCCATCGTTTCCTCGGTCTCTCTTGACTTCTCCTCTCAACTAGTTTAAATCTGCTTATCTGAAAATGTAATCTTTCTCCAGTCATTCTTTCGAGATGTTCATTTCAGTTTCTCCTATTTCCTTGTATTTTACTGAGAATGTTAAATATATTCATTTCGTCCCTAATTTCCGAATTTCGAAATCTGTTGGCCCATGTACATTCCTTTACTGTTTTTAGAAACCTCATTTCTGTTTCTTGTATGTCTTCCTTGACATTTAACTGTAGCCTACGATTCACTCCTATAAATATGCATGGGATCTGCCATTGCCTCATAAAATTTCTATCTTGCTTCTTTCCTCGTTTTGTTTTAGAGACATCTGTTTATCGTTACACATATATTCACAAACTTTGCTGATTTCTTCTCCACGTCTTCGTCATACTTACATGAGACGTCACAACATAAATTTTTATCTAAGATTACAGTTGTGTGTTTTTACAGTCTTTTCGGAACGTTTATTAGGTGTTGTGGATATCTTCTTTTTCTCATGATTTGCCATAGCTTTTTTCTAACAACATTACCAAATGCCTTAACGAAATGATGAACGCTAAATGGGTTTGCCGCTCGAAGTGGCCGCGCGATTTGAGGAGCAATGTCACGAATTGCGTTGCCCCTCCCGCCGGTGGTTCCAGTCCGGCCTCGGGCATGGGTATGTGTTTTGTTCTTAGCATAACTTAATTTAAGTAGTGTGTAAGTCTAGGGAGCGATGACCTCAGCAGTTTGGTCCCTTAGGAATTCACACACATTTGAACATTTGAGCTAAATTGGTTTTCCTGTTATACTCTCTGTGTTTTTCGATCATTTGCTTTAATATACTGTCTCTGCTGTCGATCTGCCCCTCCGAAATCTATTTGTTCTTCACCTAATAAAGTCTCAGCTATAACATTTAACCTTTGTTCACTATTCGTGGATAATCTTTGTATACGATGTCAAGCATATGTTCCACTATAGCTATCGCAGCTATTGTGATCTCCTTTCTTACATAGTGATATTACCTTTACTTGTGACCATGCTGGAATAGCTCCCCTACTCCAGCACATATTCAATATATGTAGTAATCTCTTTTGTAGTAGGATGATACCATATTTTAGCAGTTCAGCATCTATACATGCATAGACCCTACCACTAGCTTTTCTTTTTTTGTGTAAATTCATCCATACATAAATCATCTACACACTCTATTTCAATGTTGACCTCTATATTCTCTGCGGAGCACGTTTCTTCGTGCCGCAAATCCTTTCATTCTTCTATTAATTTTCCTTGTTGGATGTTATTTATTTGAGTAACTTCTTTTTCTGTTTCACTTAGCGTTTTCGTTGTTTTATAAGCTGTCATTTACCTTCTGTAAATATCGTCTTCTATTATGCTTATAAATCGATCCCACGTTTCCTGAAGAGCTCGTTTCACTGCTCCATTTTCTGGATTTCTCTCTGGTTTGCAAATTTGATGATTCTGCTCTTTTGGTACATTGAGATAGATACGCGTTTTGTTTTTTCCTTATAACTTTACCTAATTCTAATGTTCAAATTTTTAGCCCTTTCTTCCTTCTTATCTTTTTCTTTTTTCCGAAGGCTTCTTCAGCAACTTTTTCCATTTCTTCTCTATTTTTTCCGCTTCTTCTTTCTTCTCTCTTTAGTTTAATAAGACTTAAAGTCTCATTCCTGTCTTTCCTCGAATCTAAGTCCACATATGATTGCAGATATGGAGGTGGTGGGATACGTTTGTGAGCAGTTTATTACAATACAGTCTGGGCCTGTACCAATAAAATAGCGAATAGCACAGTTCCGCTTGCGATCGGGGGCACGTACCGCTGCAGTGGCTCACCAAGTGACGTACCTCCAGGCAAGCGGCAAGTCGGACAGAGCTGAAGCACAAATAATCCTCTAATGATGGTTATACCAACCAGAAGATGTGTGTTTCATTTTAGTTTCACATATGGTGAAGAGAGACCGAAAACTACTGAAATAGGAAGCGATAGGCTTAAAATAAACGACTCTGCTTGCAGTGCGATTTTTTTGCAAATCCCGCAATCGTTTAACTGGTTACCGATGAAGTTGTCTACTAGTAATTACTGGTAACAAATAATAGTAGTTTTGATAAAATATGATCTGGAAGTGAGTAAAGTCTCCGTCTCTCATTCGGGCATACACACGTTTGCAGATACGCAGCTAGTTTACTTCCAGTTTCAGCTGCTGATCAAAGTAAACGACTGAAACATTTTATTACGATATTATTTTCCTCACAGTTGATATGAACTTTATTCTTATTTATTTATTTACTTATTTCACGTAGAATAACAACCTCTGCGTACACCAACATGAAATTGTTGGTCCGTCTTGACGTAAAGCTCTTTAAAACATACAAAAGATGATATCGTTAAAAAAATTAAGGAAAACGTTACTACTTGTGTACTGTTTGGTTGCAGATACTGTACTGTGACAATAGTTTTATAATACCTTTTTAATTTAGAGTCTCTGCATTATTTTTATTCTTGGTAAACGCTTTTACGGCATACAGCATTACGTCTGGTAGGCATGACCCACTGTTATTAACAAATATAAAAATGTAAGTTAGAATCATCAGTGTTATTGCTACTGGAATTTGTGGTAGTGTTTTCAATAACATTTTGGTGCTTGCTAGGTTGTAACGTAATTATGTCATGTAGCCACTTTAGTTGGTCGGATTTTTCTTGCCCTAAAGAGAGAGAAAAACGTAACTTATCACCTTGGCAGTAAACATAACGCCATCTTGTTGTTGACGTGTGTCGCGAGAGGTCTCTGTGCGTAATGGGGGAATAAGCATGCGTCTGTTTGCGTGCGTGCGTCCGGGACATCGCGCGTTTGTATGTGTGATATCCGTTCTGTTCCTCGTGTCAGTTCTCTGAAAACAGTAAAGAGACGGCGATTGAAAAGTGTTGTGTGTTTATTTATTACGTTTCTACCTTCCTGTATAGACTTGTATGTAATAGTTTTCTTCTAAAGTCAATTTAGGTTGTGAACTGTTTCTGTTTCGGGATGTGTAGAGGAGTTTCGATATTTGTGGGCTGTTGCTTTTCATTTATTAAATCTCATGCGAAAGGGGAATGTGTGCTGTCACAATTCAGTGCTCTCAACGTTTTCTGTCTGCCTTGTTCGGAAGTTAACGAAGCGTAGCTTCGTAAAGGTGGAGGTATCTGTTTTAGTGTGTGAAAGAGTGGAAATTGGACATATAGTCAATTTTTGGGGAACGTTATGAGGCTGACAGAAGAAACTGCTTATTTTCCAGAGGTAGACAGCAGCAACAGACAATAAGTTGCCTAATGTTTTATCAATGGCTAAGATACTAGATAAGCGAGACCTTGTGTTTCGATTATGACGACATGACATGATACTTGATATTTGATATCAGTTACTCGGGTACACACGCGCTGAGGAACCGATGAAGTAGACATGGCATATGGTAGTGACATGATTTATCTGACAACAACCAACCTCTTTGGGAGTTGGAGGTACTGAGATGGTCAGAAGCGCGGTATCACGGATGTAACGCACACAAGTAGCCATAGTTACTTCTAGCTGTCTAAAGTTTTCACTACTCGTCTCACGTTGAATTTCGTAGTTGCATCTCAATAACGGCGGTTCGGTAAAACGACTGATTACAAAAGTTTACATTTCATATCCTGTGGAAATATCTTTCGAAACTTCTGCGAGGGGGGGAGGGGGGGGGGGGCTAGAGGCAAACGGAAGTGACATTGCGAGCAGCGACAGCAATTTCTGCTGCTTCCCAGGTGCTCATCAAAAGTTATACTCTAGCTCTTTTTGCTTTTCTGATACCGCCAAGAAGTTTATTAAGGTTAGTTAATGTGACTTTTATCGTCAGGGACTGGCAACTCTGTTTTGACTGTAATGGGATTTTAAAAAAAGAAATCCAACAAACGGGAAGAACTGTAGAGAACGAAAGAGAAATACATCTCACCAGAAACATGATTCTTTTTTTTATAAGAAAAGACCCCTTGTTGTACAAAATGTCACCTACAAGGTGAGCATTCGCAAAAGAAAAGACTTACGGTACTGTGTATGTCGTAGTGTTAGGCTGGAAACAGACAACGTACGAAAAGCATGCATCGTGCATTTATAGATACAAAAAGCAGACCATTAGAAGAGGACCAACTGAGCTACAACGAGCACGACTCACGAACCCTTCCCACAAGTATCCTCCGCCAGTAGCTTGTCTCCTACCTCCCACGACTTACAGAAGTACTTGTAAAAAACTTACACGACTAACACTCCTGAAAAAAAAGGATATTTGCAGAGAGGTAGCTTAGCCACAGCCTAGAAAATCGTTTCCAGAATGAATATTAGCTCTACAGCGGAGCGTGCGCTGATATGAAACTTCGTGGGAGATCAAAACTGTGCGCCGGACCGGTACTCCAACCCAGGAACTTGCACTTGTCCACGAATGGCAAGGGTCCTGGTTTCGATTCCCGTTCTGGCACACAGTTTTAGTTTGCGGGAAGTTTCATATCACTCCGCTGCCGAGTGCAAATTCAGTCTGGAATTATACACTGACAGAAAAAAAATTGCATCGATAAAAAATAATTAATATAGAGTAATGAAATTTCGGGTATACATTTGTCTAGGTAACATATGTAAGTGATTAACATTGCAAGATGACAGGTTAATGTGAGCACGAGATAAGCCATTACAAATGTGAAATGCTGGTACATTAATAAAAGGTGTTATCGCCAGAATGTAGAATGCAAGCGTGAAGACGTGCATGCATTGTATTGCACAGGTGCCAGATATCAGTTTGTGGGATGGAGTTCCATACCTGTTGCTCTTGGCCGGTCGGCACAGGGACGGTTAAAAATGATTCAAATTGGTCTGAGCACTATGGGACTTAACATCTGAGGTTATGTCCCCTAGAACGTAGAACTACTTAAACCTAACTAACCTAAGGACATCACACAGATCCATGCCCGAGGCAGTATTCGAACCGTAGACGTCACGTGGTTCCAGACTGAAGCGCCTAGACCCGCTCGGCTACTCCGGCCGGCCAGGGACGGTTAATGCTGGTTGTGGATGACTCTGGAGTGATCGGACGATGAAGACCCATATGTGCTCGATTGGAGACAAATCTGGTGCTCGAGCAGGCCAAGGCAACATTTTGACACACTGTAGAAGATGTTGCATTACAACAAGAGTATGTGGACAACGTTATCCTGTTGAAAACCCTACCTGGAGTGCTACTCATGAATGGCAGTATAATAGGTCTAATCACCTTACTGGCGTAAAGATTAGCAGTCAGGTTGCGTGGGATAACCACGAGAGTCCTACGACGTTGCACCCAAGATCATAACTGCAGGTGTAGGTCCAGTGTGTCTAGCACGGAGATGGGTTTGTTCCAGAACCTCAACTGGCTTCCTTATAACCAACACACGTCCATTTCCGGCTACAAGGCAGAACCAGATTCCATCAGAAAACGCAACACACCTCCATCCAGCCCTTCAACGAACTCTCACTTGACATCACTGAAGTCGCAGACGGCGGTGGTTTGGGGTCAGTGGACTGCAAACTAGACGGCCTATGGCTCGGAGCTGCCCCTGAAGTAACCAATTTGTAAGCCCGCCCGGCTAGCCGCGCGGTCTACCGCGCTGCTTCCCGAGCGGGAAGTCGTGCCGGTCCCCGGCACGAATCCGCCCAGCGGATTAGTGTCGAGGTCCGGTGTGCCGGCCAGCCTGTAGTTGGTTTTTAAGGCGGTTTTCCATCTGCTTCGACGAATGCGGGCTGGTTCCCCTTATTCCGGCTCAGTTACACTATGTCAGTGATTGCTGCATAAACACTGTCTCCACATATGCGTACACCATAATTACTCTACCATGCAAACATTGGGGTTACACTCTCTCGGGTATGAGACATTTCGTGGCGGGGGGGGGGGGGGGGGATCCACTGGGGATCGAACCGCACAATAACGCTGGGTTCGGTGTGGGGTGGCGGTGAGGTGGGTGGACTGCTGTGGCCTCTTGTGAGGTTGTGAACCACTGAGGGCTACGGCGGGAAGAAGCCTCTCCGTCGTTTCTTGGTCCCCAGTTCAATATAAAATACATACAACACAACCAGTTTGCCACAGTTCGTTGTGTAACTGTGGTGCCAAATGCTGCTGAGATTGCTGCTGCCGTGCAGTACGATGTGCGGGATCCATACACCGAACACGATGGTCTTCCCTGTCGGTACTGTCACGTGGCCGTCCGGAGCCAGGTCTTCTTCCAACCGTACACTCTCGTGACCACCGCTGCCAGTAATCGTGTACATTGGCTGCATTCCTTCCAAGTCTTTCTGTAATATCGCAAAAGGAACTTCCAGCTTCTAGGAACCCTGTTACACGACCTCGTTCGAAGTCAGTGATGTATTCACAATGGCGTCTATGTCACCTTAAAGGCATTCTTGACTAACATCAGTCCACCACGTCCAGTCTCAAAGGTAACTAACTCTCACGAGCGTTGCAGCGTTTATTTAAAGCAAATCTGATTTCCATCCTCATAGTGGTGCTACTAGAGGCACTCCTATGTGATTGGCCATCACTTTCAGACATAGAAACACGTCTACCAACTTTTATGTCGCAAACTCCTTCTTGGCGTTTCGACTTTCTTCCGTCAGTGTGTGTGTTTTCTAAAACACAGAGTTTTTAAAAAGTACTTACTTCAGAAAAACGGAAAAGTTGGCGATCGGAAATTCTAACCTCTGGAAGATGATTATCACCGTAAGAGTAATTCCAGTCGTGGAAATGTAACAAGACTGTGAATGGAGAAAAAAGCAGTTTCCAGAATTAAACTTCCATGCTGCAGCGGAGTGTCCACTGTTATGAAACTTCCTGCCAAATTAAATCTTGAACCGCAATCATGCCTTTCGTGCAAAATTACGAGGGTCACTCCAAAAGAAATGCACGCTGTTTTTGTAAAAGTACAGTTTTCATTCTGTATGTGTGAAAGTTTTACAGTGTGTAGATACATCCTTCCCGCTTGTTTTCAAACTTAGTTCAACCTGTTCCCATGAGTGGCGCCGTCACAGCATGTCTTCAAGATGGCTGCTACACTTGACGTTCGACAGAAGCAACGTGCTGTCATAGAATTCCTATGCTGTGAAAACGAGACAGTGGGAAACTTCCACAAGAGGTTGAAAAAGGTGTATGGAGATGCTGCTGTCGATCGCAGTACAGTTAGTCGGTGGGCAAGCAGGTTATGTGATTTAAGTGGGCGCGGCAATATTGAGGATTGTCCTCGCAGCGGCAGGCCTTGTACTGCACACACTCCAGACAATGTGCAGATAGTTAACGACTTTGTGACTGCTGACAGACGCATCACAGTGAACGAATTATCAAGCTACGTTGGGATAGGGGAAGGAAGTGTTTGCAGAATACTGAAAGTGTTGGCGTTAAAAAAGGTTTGTGCCAGTTGGGTTCCCAGGATGTTGGCAGTAGATCACAAAGAAACAAGAAAAACGGTATGCAGCGAACTTTTGGAACAGTACGAGAATGGTGGAGATGAATTTCTTGGAAGAATTGTGACAGGTGATGAAACATGGCTCCATCATTTTTCACCAGAGATGAAGATGCAATGGAGTGGCATCATGCAAATTCATCCAAGGAAAAAAAATATTTCAAAACCACACCTTCTGCTGCAAAAGTTTTGGCTATGGTGTTTTTCGATTCCGAAGGACTCTTGCTTGTGGACATCATGCCAAGCGGAACCACCATAAATTCTGATGCATATGTGACGTCACTGAAGAAACTTCAAGCTCGACTGAGTCGTGTTCGACCACATCGGCAAAAGCAGGATGTTTTGCTGTTGCACGACAATGCACGGCCACATGTCAGTCAAAAAACCATGGAAGCGATCACAAAACTGGGATGGACAATACTGAAACACCCGCCTTACAGTCCTGACCTGGCTCCATGTGACTATCATTTCTTCGGGAAACTGGAAGACTCTCTTCGTGGAACAAGGTTTGAAGATGATGACTCCCTTGTGCACTCTGCCAAACAGCGGCTCCAACAAGTTGGTCCAGAATTCCCCCCCCCCCCCCCCCCCCCCCCCCCCGCGGGTATACAGGCGCTGGTTCCGAGATGGCGTAAGGCAGTTGAGAGGGATTGAAATTATGTGGAGAAATGAAAATATTGTTCCTAAAGGATGTATCTACACACTGTAAAACTTTCAAACATGTAGAATAAAAGATGGATTTAAAAAAATGGTGTGCATTTCTTTTGGAGTGACCCTCGTATCTTACCAAACTGTTTCCTGTGATTGAGTTATTTATCGGGGATATCTTTTCTAATCAGAGTGCTGGTCCAGCTAGACATGCAGGAGAGATTTTGGGACGTTTGTAATATAGCAGAGAGGCACTGGCAGAAGTGAAGCTACCAGAGCGAGTAGTGTGCTGATTCTGGATAGCTCAGTTGGTAAGAACGTTGTCCGTTCTGGCTCCCAGAATTGATCTGTTAGGACGCTCGAAACGAAGCGGTGTTGGTAATTAAAGTTTAGAAAGGCGTGTGCAGCGGAGGACAAACCTGCTGCTGAAGACGGGCGTGGTGAAGCGCACGGCGGCGGCGCGCTCGCGGTTGACGGCGAGGCCGGCCAGCGCCACGTCTGCGGAGCCGCGGACCACGCAGCCCAGCAGCCCGCTCCATTCGCCCGTCCGTCTGTCCAGCGCCCCGAACGCGCGATCGCGCGGCACCTCGTACACCGATCTGCAAACACCAGCTGCCGATGCAACATTCGGTTCTGCACCTTCTTACTGTCTCGTGCCACAGATGGGTACGATTTTAATACACTACTGGCCATTAAAATTGCTACACCACGAAGATGACGTGCTACAGACGCGAAATTTAACCGACAGGAAGAAAATGCTGTGATATGCAAATGATTAGCTTTTCAGAGCATTCACACAAGGTTGGCGCCGGATGCGACACCTACAACGTGCTGACATGAGTAAAGTTTCCAACCGATTTCTCATACACAAACAGTAGTTGACCGGCGTTGCCTGGTGAAACGTTGTTGTGATGCCTCGTGTAAGGAGGAGAAATGCGTACCATCACGTTTCCGACTATGATAAAAGTCGGATTGTAGCCTATCGCGATTGTGGTTTATCGTATCGCGACATTGCTGCTCGCGTTGGTCGAGATCCAATGACTGTTAGCAGAATATGGAATCAGTGGGTTCTGGAGGGTAATATGCAACGCCGTGCTGGATCCCAACGGCCCCGTATCACTAGCAGTTGAGATGACAGGCATCTTATCCTCTTGACTGTAACGGATCGTGCAGCCACGTCTCGATCCCTGAGTCAACAGAGAGGGACGTTGGCAAGACAACAACAGTTCGGCGACGTTTTCAGCAGCATGGACTATCAGCTCTGAGACCATGGCTGCGGTTACCCTTGACGCTATATCACAGACAGGAGCGCCTGCGATGGTGTACTCAACGACGAACCTGGGTGCTCGAATGGCGAAACGTCATTTTTTCGGATGAATCCAGGTTCTGTTGACAACATCATGATGGTCACATCCGTGTTTGGCGACATCGCTGTGAACGCACATTGGAAGCGTGTATTCGTCATCACCATACTGGTGTATCACCCGGCGCGATGGTATGGGGTGGCATTGGTTACACGTCTCGGTCACCTCTTGTTCGCATTGACTGCACTTTGAACAGTGGACGTTACATTTCAGATGTGTTACGACCCGTGGCTCTATCCTTCATTCGATCCCTGCGAAACCCTACATTTCAGCAGGATAATGCACTACCGCATGTTGCAGGTCCTGTATGGGCCTTTCTTGATACAGAAAATGTTCGACTGCTGCCCTGGCCAGCACATTCTCCAGATATCTCACCAATTGAAAACATCTGGTCAATGGTGGCCGAGCAACTGGCTCGTCATAATACGCCAGACACTACACTTGATGAACTGTGGTATCATGTTGAAGCTGCATGGGCAGATGTACCTGTACCCGCCATCCAAGCTCTGTTTGACTCAATGCCCAGGCGTATCAAGGCCGTTATTACGGCTAGAGGTGGTTGTTCTGGATACTGATTTCTCAGGATCTATGCACCCAAATTGCATGAAAATGTGATCACATGTCAGTTCTAGTATAATATATTTGTCCAATGAATACTCTTTTATCATCTGCATTTCTTCTTGGTGTAGCAATTTTAATGTCCAGTAGTGTATTAATAAAAATGAAGCATATGGAATGGTTACTATACAGGATGTCCCAGAAATGTTGCGACAAAGTTCGAGGATTTGTAGAGGGTGTCTTGAGGAACAAATCGAGGATAGGAACCAGTGTTCGCAAACGTCATCCAACGACGCTACAGAGCGTCGAAGCTGTATGCGCTGACGCCTGCCACCAGAACATCCCTTCGGCAGCAAATGTGACTTTTTACGCTGACGGGCCGTAGGCGAAACGTCTCGCAGTGTGTTTTTTGTTATTCAGTGAGCACGATTGCTTGTTACGAAGATCAGTGGAGAAGATGGAGGTAGCTGGTGCTTAGAAGGGTCTTGTCTCCTATGAATGCGATGCTCTGTTGCCTCTTGGATGACGGTTCTGGACGCGGGTAACCATCTCCAGCTTATTTTTCTCCTGTATACCTGAAAACTTAGGAGATTTTAGAGGATTTCAGGAGAAAAATAAATTTCGGATAGACGCTCGTGTCCGAAAATGTAATCCAGCGAGGCAACGGAGTATCGCATTCGTAGGAGACAAGTCCGTTGTACGCAGCAGCTAGCTCCATCTTCTCCACTGGAGAGCGTGGCAATCAGTCGCTATCAGTGGATAACAAACAACACTGCGAGTCGTTCGACCAATGGTCCGTCAGCGTACAATGTCATTTTTTCTGCCAAAGGGCTGTCCCAGTAGCAGGGGCAAGCGCCTGTAACACCTACAGTCTGTAGCGTCGTTTGATGAAATTTCCAGACAGGGTTCCTATCCACGGCTTGTTCATCAACACACCTTTTACAACCCCTAGAAGTTTATAGTCACATTTCTGAGACACTTTGTAGAAATAATAACATCTTTTATGTTGTAATAATATAGCTTTTGGAAAGCCTATATGAGAAAATTTTGAAGTACGTGTGTTACACAGCTAATTTACGAACTATAATAGAAATGAACTTCCACTACTTTGATAACGTCATAATTCGCACAACACAAAATGGAAGTGTGCATTCACAGGTATTAGTAGTTCAGTTAGCACTGCGACTGGGAGCATGGGTCAGCAGATCGTGGCTAGACGACAGTGTAAATAAGAGAAATGCTACTGTTTTCAGCCGTTTCCGCCTACTTTCGGTAAATGAGATTATCTGTTTACCGTGAAATGTTTGAGTGGACCGGTACCGAGACTCCCTACAAATTACACGATGGATTTTTGTACGAATTTTCATAACCAAATGGAGACTGTAGAATGGACAACTGGCGTACCAAACAGACAGGCGTGAGGTTTAATTTTGTAAAAAAATAACTCAATGCTTGAAAGAGATTAGAGTAACTACGAAAAAATGATTTGAGAGAAAAATTTTGTCAGAATTTTCGTAGCCTAACGAATAGTGAGAAATGGACGAATGGGACATCAAACAGAGAAGCGTGAAGTCCGGTTAAAAAATTAAAGTCATTAAAAAATTGAAGGCGATTGTGGAAATTAAGAAAGCTTAAGTAATTATTTGAGAAAAAATGCAAATATTTCTCGAATAGCTGCTGCTGTCCATGCAAATGAAGTGTCAAAAAGTACATCTCTTCGCAGCCTAGATATTTTGCGCATAAAAAGCTACGTTTTTTTAAATATTTAACTGTAAAAAAATTGAAATAAAAACAAATAAGAACGCTCAAACGTTTTATGAAATGATCTGTTTAAAAGTAAAAAATGGTATAGATTAGAGAAACACCTAATTCTTCGTTGAATGATTCTCGAAATCATGGGCAACAAATGAGCCACAGATTGAGAATTTAAAGTTCAATGCTTAATTAAAATAGTGGAATTTTAAAGACAACTCGAGGATATTTGTCTGGTGAACTGTGTACATCGTGCTGTCTCAAATGCTGTACACGATTTCGAGCATCATCCAAAGGCGTCTCACATGTTTCTCTTATATATAATATTTTTTACTTTTAGGCAAATCCTTTCACAAAATGTTTGACAGTTTTATTTTCAAATGTTTTTGCTGAGTAGGATTTTTCACCTTGTCTTAATCAAATTCTTACTGTACGCCATTTATACCTGTGGATTCATGAACCGTGTTGAATTTATTGTTGACAAGAGACAGGTCATGCTATGTACACTCCTGGAAGTGGAAAAAAGAACACATTGACACCGGTGTGTCAGACCCACCATACTTGCTCCGGACACTGCGAGAGGGCTGTACAAGCAATGATCACACGCACGGCACAGCGGACACACCAGGAACCGCGGTGTTGGCCGTCGAATGGCGCTAGCTGCGCAGCATTTGTGCACCGCCGCCGTCAGTGTCAGCCAGTTTGCCGTGGCATACGGAGCTCCATCGCAGTCTTTAACACTGGCAGCATGCCGCGACAGCGTGGACGTGAACCGTATGTGCAGTTGACGGACTTTGAGCGAGGGCGTATAGTGGGCATGCGGGAGGCCGGGTGGACGTACCGCCGAATTGCTCATCACGTGGGGCGTGAGGTCTCCACAGTACATCGATGTTGTCGCCAGTGGTCGGCGGAAGGTGCACGTGCCCGTCGACCTGGGACCGGACCGCAGCGACGCACGGATGCACTCCAAGACCGTAGGATCCTACGCAGTGCCGTAGGGGACCGCACCGCCACTTCCCAGCAAATTAGGGACACTGTTGCTCCTGGGGTATCGGCGAGGACCATTCGCAACCGTCTCCATGAAGCTGGGCTACGGTCCCGCCCACCGTTAGGCCGTCTTCCGCTTACGCCCCAACATCATGCAGCCCGCCTCCAGTGGTGTCGCGACAGGCGTGAATGGAGGGACGAATGGAGACGTGTCGTCTTCAGCGATGAGAGTCGCTTCTCCCTTGGTGCCAATGATGGTCGTATGCGTGTTTGGCGCCGTGCAGGTGAGCGCCACAATCAGGACTGCATACGACCGAGGCACACAGGGCCAACACCCGGCATCATGGTGTGGGGAGCGATCTCCTACACTGGCCGTACACCACTGGTGATCGTCGAGGGGACACTGAATAGTGCACGGTACATCCAAACCGTCATCGAACTCATCGTTCTACCATTCCTAGACCGGCAAGGGAACTTGCTGTTCCAATAGGACAATGCACGTCCGCATGTATCCCGTGCCACCCAACGTGCTCTAGAAAGTGTAAGTCAACTACCCTGGCCAGCAAGATCTCCGGATCTGTCCCCCATTGAGCATGTTTGAGACTGGATGAAGCGTCGTCTCACGCGGTCTGCACGTCCAGCACGAACGCTGGTCCAACTGAGGCGCCAGGTGGAAATGGCATGGCAAGCCGTTCCACAGGACTACATCCAGCATCTCTACGATCGTCTCCATGGGAGAGTAGCAGCCTGCATTGCTGCGAAAGGTGGATATACACTGTACTAGTGCCGACATTGTGCATGCTCTGTTGCCTGTGTCTGTGTGCCTGTGGTTCTGTCAGTGTGATCATGTGATGTATCTGACCCCAGGAATGTGTCAATAAAGTTTCCCCTTCCTGGGACAATGAATTCACGGTGTTCTTATTTCAATTTCCAGGAGTGTATATCCGCTTTTACCGGGCTGGAATTTCACCCTTCGATGCAAGTTCGTCTGCGAGGGGATGCACTCACGCTAGCAACACAAAATTATCCTATGGTAACGCAGCTTGTAAATTCCAGAGTTCCTTGCTATTTTCGAGATAGATAGTTTTCGTGATACTTTATTCCTCAAAAGTAATCTGTGAAACTTGGAGATTTATATATGTAAAACTATAGAAACTTCCACTTTTTGTAGTGGTAGGGCTCAGGACCCACTAAAACCCACACCTCCTTCTGCGGATGTTTCGATGTTATTCACATAACTGAGTATTGATATTTTTCATCAGACATCCATGGCATCAATATCGATACCAAGTATTCCATAATTTCATTGTGTCGTAAGAAATGTCAGAGTATCGGTGTCGACAGCATCGAATTCTGTTGGGAAACATAATAACCTTTCATTAGCAATGTGAGTCTATGTGATCGCCGTAAGCTTATTGACACCAGTGCTTACTAATTTAAGTTATATATTACACCACTGAAGATGGTCACTAAGTGGCCGAAATTCGATTTTGTGATAATAAACAAAAATATACGACCAATGCTGTCTCTCCTTCCAAGTATACCCATTATCTGGTCGTAGTGCACAGGACACTATGGAGTCGCCAATCAATAACATAGTGCATGTTTTCACTCTGCAAGAAAAGCTTCAAATGGCTCTGAGCACTATGGGACTTAATTTCTGAGGTCATAAGTCCCCTAGAACTTAGAACTACTTAAACCTAACTAACCTAAGGACAGCACATACATCCATGCCCGAGGCAGGATGCGAACCTGCGACCGCAGCGGTCGCGCGGTTCCAGACTGTAGCACCTAGAACCGCTTGGCCACTCCGGCCGGCTCGGTCTGCAAGACAGGGCATTAACTGCAGTAACAATAGGTCAATAGGCGTGCAACGCATGTTCCACTTGCTCAGGATGGACGAGCTTGTAAAGGATTCCAACAATGGTAACTCCAGATAGAAATATCAAGAATGTAGAAAAGACAGATTGCTACGTACCGTCTGCCAACTCCAGCATCTCGGGCCGGAGGTGTGCTTGCTTGTGTGTGTGTGTGTGTGTGTGTGTTTTTACTGACCAAGATTGTGGCCGAAAGCTATATGTGACTGTCTTTTAATCGTGCCAGTCTGCGACTTGAGGTTTCTTCCTTACAGTAAGTAGCAGTCTATCTTTTTCTATATTGTTGTTTTTAAGAAGTCGCCGTATTATATTGCAAAAGTAATGTTTCAGTTTAGCAGAAGATTCTATTGATTTCCACAAACTTAAAACATGTTGAAAAGAGTCCGACAACACTGGTGGGAAATACTCCCGTGTGGATTACGGACTTTTATTTTATGCATTCTCATGGACGAATTTCGCGAGGAACGTTTTATTTCGTTCTTGGTCCGATGAAGACGTTTATGGCGAGCGTGAGATGTAGCTGAAAAATGCAACGACATTCAAAGAGTGAATAAACGCCGAACAAGAAGACGTTGATTACATACAGTAGGAAACACAAGAGACACAAAATAAATAAAAGGGAGTTGACTACCCACGAAAAAGCCGGAAATTTGGTTTTGAGTAGTGATGTGGCATAAATATACATTAGTTTCTAGCATTTGCGACCGACTTTCACTGACATCATTTCTTTTAACTTCACAATCACTGATTTCATCTACATCTATTAATTTCTTTCAGCAAACCTAGCTCAACTGTTACATAATTTATCAGAAAATATTGTTTTCTGATATTCCTTTATTCAAGGAAATCGTTCCTCTTTTAACATTGTTTAACGAGTTCTACCGATGCAGAAAGAGATTTTAACAATGTGGAAATGATTATGATAACAGAGCGGCACTGATGATAGAAAACGGTCTGCAGCCTCAAAATCTTCAGCATATGATGGTCTGCGGCATCTGAAATAAAATAACGTATTTTCTATTACTGTGGTGCAAAAAATTTGGTGCTCTTACCATGACACTACGCAAAAAACTATTTATTTCGTAATAATTTTTTTGTTTCTCTACCGTCTTCTTCAGCTCACAATAAGTGTACAGGATGGTGTGTTGCTCGGTATAAAGCAGTACTGTTATAGCCGGCAGGTCTGTACCACAGAGTGTATCAGTTTCATGTCGATAACATAAAAAAGGATTTCAGTATTAAGTAATGAGGCACGCTGTACTCATGAGATAATGTGTTGGGTGCTCTGTTGTTTCTGATGTACACATACACAAATCGTTTTCCACCTAAGCTGTTTTAAGATACACATTTTGTACTTTTGCAGATGATACAGACATGTGAATAATAAGAAATGAAACAAAATCGCTTTGATCTTTGGAGAAGACAAGTAGTCTTGAAATATAAATAAAACGTAGAATCGCGGCTTTGGTCGCGTTTCAATCTATCTGAACATACAGTTTGTTTCAGGTTTACAGCCACAGTCCGATGTATAAGTGCAAGGAAAAAACAAAAGTATTTAAAAATTTGTGAAGTATGAGCATCAAAATATTGTACACGGTGGGGAAGCTAAGACAGACCTCCTGAGATATATCCAGAACGAATAAATACACTATGTTGTCAAAAGTATCCGGACTCCTGGTTAAAAATGACATAAAAGTTCGTGGGGCGTTCTATCGGTAATGCTGGAATTCGGTATGACGTTGGCCCACACTTAGCCTTGATGACAGATTCCACTCTCGCAGGCATACGTTCAGTCAGGTGCTTGATGGTTTCGGTTCTAGGCGCTGCAGTCCGCAACCGCGCGACTGCTATGGTCGCAGGTTCGACTCCTGCCTCGGGCACGGATGTGTGTGATGTTCTTAGGTTAGTTAGGTTTAAGTAGTTCTAAGTTCTAGGGGACTGACGACCTCAGATGTTAAGTCCCATGGTGCTCAGAGCCATTTGAACCATTTTGCTAGATGATTTCTTGGGGAATGGCAGCCCATTCTTCATGGAGTACTGCACAGAGGAGAGGTATCGACGCCGGTCGGTGAGGCCTGGCACGAGGTCGGCGTTCCAGAACATCCCAAAGGTGTTCTATAGGATTCAAGTCAGGACTCTGTGCAGGCCGGTCCATTACAGGCCGTGGAATATGAACAAGTTCTCGATTGTGATGAAAGATGCAGTCACCATCCTGAATTGCTCTTCAACAGTGGGAAGCAAGAAGATACTTGAAACATCAATGTAAGCCTGTGCTGTGATTGTGTGACGCAAAACAACAAGGGGTGCAAGCCCCCTCCATGATAAACACGACACCATAACACCACCGCCTCTGAATTTTACTGTTGGCACTACACACTGTGGCAGATGACGTTCACCGGGCATTCGCCATACCCACATCCTACCATCGGATCGCCACATTGTGTACCGTGATTCCTCACTCCACACAACGTTTTTCAGCTGTTCAATCGTCCAATGTTTACGCTCCTTACACCAAGCGAGGCGTCGTTTGACATTTACCGGCGTGATGTGTGGCTTACGAGCAGCGGCTCGACCATGAAATCCAAGTTTTCTTACCTCCCTCCTAATTGTCATTTGTCATAGTACTGTGGGGAAGCAGCCTACTCACGCTGCATAAAATTCACATCAGTCTTTCCATTGTGTGCCAGCCTAGCTCTGACGTCATAAAATGTTGCGCAATACTTTAAAAATCAAGTAAATAAACAGAAACGTTTCTAGCATGTCAGGAGTAATACTAAATCAATATGTGTTGAATATCAGTTCAATAACTTCAACCATTTTCGAAATTGGGACGTTTTTCTGTTAAAATCATTGGCGCAACAGAAAAGAGCTAGAAACTTAAAAATTTATATTTGGATTCCTTTTTCATAATAATCTAGTAGAAACAGTATTCTGGATCTCACAAATTAAAATTTTTGTTGACATTCGTAATTTTCTTGGTTTTGTCTTAGAAATTAAGGAAGCAACATAGATAAAGTAGGCGAATAAATAAGGCTAGGATGTTTATATTTAAGTAGAAGGGAGATCCGCTATAATCATAAAGATGTGAGAAGTTTCAATTTAATAACTATAAAACTATAGCCTTAGCGTATCTCCAAAGGGCAGGTTCAGAGCTCGTCTACTACGTGTAGTGTAATTAAATTAATTCTCTCGCCCAAAATAATTGACTTAGCCACGTCAGACTTTTATTACGATTACTTACCTGTGTGCTGAATGCACATTTAAATTGAGAGCTTCATCGGCCATCAGCAAAGGAAGCGATGATTTATTCGATAACTTTAAGTGGTACATTACTAGCCCAGCGGCTAGTCGGGAGAGCCGATTTAATCAGGCGTTCCCTTAGCCGTCCGCACCCCGGCTTTATATATAAGAACGCTGCGCGAGGAAGTAAGGCACCAGTTCTCTTCAGACTCTGATTAGCACACCATCTGTGCCGGGAGTCGCGTCGCGTCGGTATCATTGCCATAAACAGCCTCGGATGCCGTAGTAAGTTACTCGGAATACGCGTAACCATGAAATCATTTTCGAGTGAAGTGTTAATTCTGGGATAACTTTAATGATCTATCTTCTGTTTGCGTATGTCGTATTTTCACGTGCGGGACAGACATTCTACCATTATTTAGCGTGGCGTTTGATGAACATTATCATCAAATTATGGCGAGCATTCACTTCAACATTTAATTTGGACAGTTATAGTTGCATCAGAGCATTAGACTCTGAACTGCTCTGGTAGTTGGATTGTGTGGATTCTTTTTTTTTTTTTTTTGATCTGTGACTTTCAGAATATAGCGAACGTTTTTACAGGATCGTTTTTGATTATGAATCCCAGACAATCTCCTAATTCCTCTGAGCTATAAGCTGTAGCTATAAGTGTATTTCTCAGATGAAGTGGGCACTAGGAATTCTAATTACAGGCTTCACGTTTTGCTAATCACTTTCTGGTTGCCAATATTTTAGTTAGAGAGCCAGTGTTGAGAACGGCAAAAGACAGCATAAATAATAGGAACATTTATATAACAATTAATTCCACCCGCCGCCCCACATATGGTTAATCGGCCGGGAAATGCATCTTTTCTACATTACAAACTAAATATTATTAACAACATCACTCCACCAGCCGCCCCACAATTGGTGCATCGGCCGGGAAATGCAATGTTTCTACATTACAAACCAAACATTAATTAACAAGTATTAATTCCACCAGCCGCCCCACAGTACTTGCAGTAGATCCCGATGCAGTTTCGAATTCCTGCGTGATGGCCTGGACAGATATCTGCCTATTACACATTACGACCCGCCTCAACTGTCGGCGGTCTCTGTCAGTCAACAGACGAGGTGGTGGTGTACGCTTTTGTGCTGTTCGTGTACCTTCACGTTTTCGTTTCACTATCACATCGAATCAGTGGACCTAGGAATGTTTAGGAGTGTGGAAATCTCGCGTACAGGCGTGTGAAACAAGTGACACCCGATCACCTGACCACGTTCGAAGTCCGTGAGTTCCGCGTAGCGCCCCATTCTGCCCTCTCATCATGTCTAATGACTACTAATGTCGCTGATATGGAGTACCTCTCAGTAGGTGGCAGTACAATGCATCTAATATGAAACACGTATGGTTTTGAGGGTGTAAGGGTATTTTTGATGACGTAGTGTATGTCGCGGTTCGTCCGACAATATGGTGAATTTTCTGACTTAGAAAATCATTTCTGTCGTTTATAGTCGCCGAATCTCGACACCGACTTTTCTAACGCAACTGCATACTTTTTTCTTTAGCATTCAAAAAAGATTCCAAGAGAATTTCCCTGACAGAATATGTATGGGATTTGATCAAATAGTCTCAAGACAACAGCGCCGTAAATCAGTGTCCAGCCGTCAGGACAGGAGGTTCCACAGCCGTCTACCCTATTATACCAGATGTAAGCAAACACCTAACTCGGATATGATTCTCACGTTTACCTGTGTTCTCCTGTTGTAGCAACCAAATAACTTGTTCGTAAAGCTATTGGGACATTCGCAATGTATACGACAGTTGAAAAAGTGAACATCGTTTATAGCAAATGTCGCCACCTAATTAGAGCAGTGATGCGGTTGTATGATGCAGAGCACACATTTACAGATGTTATAAAGAAATTTTGTAGCAACTGAAAATGTGGAGAATAAAGTACGCCGAGGAAAAAGAAGAACAACTGATGAAACAAATGAAACTATCATTTTAGCAGCAGTAACATGTAAGAATCTGCTTAGTCAATTACAATCAAACTGGCCGGAGTGGCCGAACGGTTCTAAGCGCTCCAGTCTGGAACCGCGAGACCGCTACGGTCTCAGGTTCGAATCCTGCCTCGGCCGTGGATATGTGTGATGTCCTTAGGTTAGTTAGGTTTAAGTAGTTCTAAGTTCTAGGGGACTGATGACCTCAGAAGTTAAGTCCCATATGGCTCAGAGCCATTTGAATCATTTGAATTACAATCAAGACTTTATAAAAAATGTCAAAGGTAATGTTAATCAGAACACTGGGAGGACTTGTGGTCTTAAATAACAATAGATGTATTCATTAACATCACAAGACCAAAAAGTGGCTAAAGAAACTGCACACAAATACACTCCTGGAAATTGAAATAAGAACGCCGTGAATTCATTGGCCCAGGAAGGGGAAACTTTATTGACACATTCCTGGGGTCAGATACATCACATGATCACACTGACAGAACCACAGGCACATAGACACAGGCAACAGAGCATGCACAATGTCGGCACTAGTACAGTGTATATCCACCTTTCGCAGCAATGCAGGCTGCTATTCTCCCATGGAGACGATCGTAGAGATGCTGGATGTAGTCCTTTGGAACGGCTTGCCATGCCATTTCCACCTGGCGCCTCAGTTGGACCAGCGTTCGTGCTGGACGTGCAGACCGCGTGAGACGACGCTTCATCCAGTCCCAAACATGCTCAATGGGGGACAGATCCGGAGATCTTGCTGGCCAGGGTAGTTGACTTACACCTTCTAGAGCACGTTGGGTGGCACGGGATACATGCGGACGTGCATTGTCCTGTTGGAACAGCAAGTTCCCTTGCCGGTCTAGGAATGGTAGAACGATGGGTTCGATGACGGTTTGGATGTACCGTGCACTATTCAGTGTCCCCTCGACGATCACCAGTGGTGTACGGCCAGTGTAGGAGATCGCTCCCCACACCATGATGCCGGGTGTTGGCCCTGTGTGCCTCGGTCGTATGCAGTCCTGATTGTGGCGCTCACCTGCACGGCGCCAAACACGCATACGACCATCATTGGCACCAAGGCAGAAGCGACTCTCATCGCTGAAGACGACACGTCTCCATTCGTCCCTCCATTCACGCCTGTCGCGACACCACTGGAGGCGGGCTGCACGATGTTGGGGCGTGAGCGGAAGACGGCCTAACGGTGTGCGGGACCGTAGCCCAGCTTCATGGAGACGGTTGCGAATGGTCCTCGCCGATACCCCAGGAGCAACAATCTCCCTAATTTGCTGGGAAGTGGCGGTGCGGTCCCCTACGGCACGGCGTAGGATCCTACGGTCTTGGCGTGCATCCGTGCGTCGCTGCGGTCCGGTCCCAGGTCGACGGGCACGTGCACCTTCCGCCGACCACTGGCGACAACATCGATGTACTGTGGAGACCTCACGCCCCACGTGTTGAGCAATTCGGCGGTACGTCCACCCGGCCTCCCGCATGCCCACTATACGCCCTCGCTCAAAGTCCGTCAACTGCACATACGGTTCACGTCCACGCTGTCGCGGCATGCTACCAGTGTTAAAGACTGCGATGGAGCTCCGTATGCCACGGCAAACTGGCTGACACTGACGGTGGCGGTGCACAAATGCTGCGCAGCTAGCGCCATTCGACGGCTAACACCGCGGTTCCTGGTGTGTCCGCTGTGCCGTGCGTGTGATCATTGCTTGTACAGCCCTCTCGCAGTGTCCGGAGCAAGTATGGTGGGTCTGACACACCGGTGTCAATGTGTTCTTTTTTCCATTTCCAGGAGTGTATGTTTTTTATTGGACAAAGGCTTTCAATGATATGCGGTCTATGGTGAACAAAGTGATCAGATGGGGATCAACACATGACACTAACTACAACTAATCGCTTTACCTAACTTCATACATGTGAATCCGTGATATGGCCGAAAAACTACTCTGCTATCAACCATGTATACTCTGCTATTCCATAAAGAAAAATATGGTTCCAAAGAACAGGGTGTTGAGAACCATATACTGGACCCGTACGCTGTAGCAGTGATGCTAGTGATGCTAGTAGCAGTACCTCTGATGGTTCAGATGGTGACTGGCATAGGCTCTAAGGGGTACAATAGTGCCGCGCAGGGTAGCTGCGTGGTCTAGGGCGTCTACTCACGGTCCGTGCGGCTCCCCCCGTCGGAAGTTCGAGTCCTCCCTCAGGCATGCGTTGTCCATAGCATAAGTTACTTTAAGTTAAATTAAGTAGTGTGCAAGCTTAGGGACCGATGACCTAAGCAGTTTGGTCCCATAAGATCTTACCACAATTTTTATTGGTACACTAGAAAAGGACACAAGTCACACTGCTTACGTAAAGACCTGCAGTTCTTTAGTAGCGAAGCGCCAGTACAGGAGTGTCCTCTTCTCTGTCTCAGCTTTCCTCTCCAGCTTGGTAGCATATCACATTAACATGCTTAGACTACTCCCACTTTAACACAAGCCAATCACGAGGTGCTGTGGGGCATTCGAAGCTGGGAGACAGCCCCTTGCTCTGCATACACAGATTTCACCAACCAGCGACTTTAAAAATTAATTGGGAGAAAAGGAAAAAAGATTCAGCTTCGCAGCCTCTTTCCCACGCGTTTACGCTGTGTCTTTGCTAAATGCATGATCCGGATGGAACCACAGCCCTCCATAAAAAGACAGTTTTCTCCCCCGTTGTGTCCATTTCGAACTTACCAAAGGATGGCCATAAAATCGCTAAAAGCCTCATGCCTTCACAAGTACGTTTTGTGGCAGAGTCTGGACGCCTTGGCGCCGCTGACCAGTCCCACAGAAATTTGCAGCAACTCACAGTCGTCTCATCGGCTTCCTGCCTAACAAGGGCCCATTCTCTGCATTATTGCCGGTTATCAATGCTTTGCCCATAGCAGCCGCCGACCGACTGGCGCCATCCAACGTGTCTGCGCAATGAGAGCGTGGAACTGGGCTGTCCGCAAACGTTTTCTCGCAGGTTCTGCAGAAAAAACGCTCTCCTCGTCCCTCAGCCGCCGTACGCTTTTATTGCAGTCGTTTAAATCAACACCTTCTTCCTCTCAACGCAGGTAAAGCTTACCGCTATTCCTTCACTAGAGCACACAAGCAAGAGCGTTAACTGCTGCAAACCATTTCCTCATATGAATGAAGTCAGATCATATTCAGGTATAGCAACGAAGTAATAAAGATCATCTTCCCTAATAACATTAAGTGGCATGACACCGTATCAGAAGTGAAGGTGCCCTGCAATCTCTGAAAAACGAAAAGCGAATGTCACTAACAAGCACCTCGAAAGAACGAGGAGTGTTCAATAAGTAATGCAAAACATTTTTTTCGATCAGTTTCAGTTGAAATAATGCGGAATTTGCTATGGGACATAGTGGAATATTCCCACTTCAGCACCGATAGTTTCATGAATTTTTGATTGGTGGCGACACATTATGTAGCCTTCAAATGGTGTCTATGGTGGAGGTGTGTTCCATGTAGAGAGTTGTCATTGAGTTTCTTTTGGCGTAAAATCAGAGCATCGCAGATATTCATAGGCGCTTGCAAAATGTCTACGGAGACCTGGCAGTGAACAAAAGCATGGTAAATCGTTGGGTGAGGGGTGTGTCATTATTGCAACATGGTCGTTCAATCTTGTCCGATCTGTGGCTTCCCAGCCGGCCAACACAGCTGTGATATCTGCAATGAAACCTGCGGACACTGATCTGAGGTGATCAAAGGATCACAATCAAACACTTCGCTGCACAACTGAACGTCTCTGCTGACAGAGCGAACACACTCGTCCACCAGTGGGTGTACTCAACAGGTGTGTACCCACTGCATTCCTCGCCACCCAACACAAGATCATAAAGAGCACCGAAGGACCATTTGTGAGGAATTTATTACGCGTTACGAGGCTGGTAGTGATCTTTATTTGTCGAACATCGTCACAGGCAATGAAACATGGGTTCATCACTTCGAACCTGAAACAAAACGGAAAGCCATTGAGCGGCGGCACACCATTTCTCCTCTGAAGAGGAAGTTCAAAGCCGCACTCGCCGATGATAAAGTCATAGCGGCGTTCTTCTCGGACTCTGAAGTAGTTATTCTGTTTAGTGTCCTTCCTCAAGACGCAACGATCATCTCCGAAGTGTATTGTGCTACCCTCAGGAAACTGAAGAAATGACTTCAACGTGTTCAAATATGGCTCAAATGGCTCTGAGCACTATGTAACTTAACATCTGAGGTCATCAGTCCCCTAGAACTTAGAACTACTTAAACCTAACTAACCTAAGGATATCACACACATCCATGCCCGAGGCAGGATTCGAACCTGCGACCGTAGCAGTCGCGCGGTTCCAGACTGAAGCGCCTAGAACCGCTCGATCATACCGGCCGGCTTCAGCGTGTTCGTCGCTACAAAAATGCAAACGCCTTCCTCTTTCTCCATGACAGTGCGAGGCCTCATTCAAGCTTCGCACCCGAGAGGAGGACAAAAAACTTCACTGGACAGTTTTTCTTCTTCCATGCCAAAGCCCGGATCACGCATCTCCCGACTTCCATGTGTTTGGCCCAATGACGGATGCACTCCACGGGACGCAGTATTAAGATGATGGGGAAGTTACTGATGGAGAAAGACTTTGGCTCCGACATCGACCAGTGGAGTAGTACCATGCACGTATACAGGCCCTCCCAATAACGTGGCGCAGGATTATGTTAAATAATAGGGTTTTGTAGCCAAAAGAGTAAGGAATAATTTGGTGTGTTGGCATCCTGAATAAAGGTTTTTAGGTTAGATGGCCTTGGGCAAGTACAGAAAGGGCAACAGCCTCAACGGGTGCGGGCCAAAGTCAGGACATGCGGGTACCAAGCAGCACTCGGTATTGTAATTGTCAACTGTCGAAGCTGCGTTGGTAAAGTACCAGAACTTCAAGCGCTGATAGAAAGCACCGAAGCTGAAATCGTTGTAGGTACAGAAAGCTGACTTAAGCCAGAGATAAATCCTGCCGAAATTTTTGCAAAGGTACAGACGGTGTTTAGAAAGGATAGATTGCATGCAACCGGTGGTGGAGTGTTCGTCGTTGTTAGTAGTAGTTTATCCTGTAGTGAAGTAGAAGTGGATAGTTCCTGTGAATTATTATGGGTTGAGGTTACACTCAACAACCGAACTAGGTTAATAATTGGCTCCTTTTACCGACCTCCCGACTCAGCAGCATTAGTGGCAGAACAACTGAGAGAAAATTTGGAATACATTTCACATAAATTTTCTCAGCATGTTATAGTCTTAGGTGGAGATTTCAATTTACCAGATATAGACTGGGACACTCAGATGATTAGGACGGGTGGTAGGGACAGAGCATCGAGTGACATTATACTGAGTGCACTATCCGAAAATTACCTCGAGCAATTAAACAGAGAACCGACTCGTGGAGATAACATCTTGGACCTACTGATAACAAACAGACCCGAACTTTTCGACTCTGTATGTACAGAACAGGGAATCAGTGATCATAAGGCCGTTGCAGCATCCCTGAATATGGAAGTTAATAGGAATATAAAAAAAGGGAGGAAGGTTTATCTGTTTAGCAAGAGTAATAGAAGGCAGATTTCAGACTACCTAACAGATCAAAACGAAAATATCTGTTCCGACACTGACAATGTTGAGTGTTTATGGAAAAAGTTCAAGGCAATCGTAAAATGCGTTTTAGACAGGTACGTGCCGAGTAAAACTGTGAGGGACGGGAAAAACCCACTGTGGTACAACAACAAAGTTAGGAAACTACTGCGAAAGCAATGAGAGCTCCACTTCAAGTTTAAACGCAGCCAAAACCTCTCAGACAAACAGAAGCTAAACGATGTCAAAGTTAGCGTAAGGAGGGCTATGCGTGAAGCGTTCAGTGAATTCGAAAGTAAAATTCTATGTACCGACTTGACGGAAAATCCTAGGAAGTTCTGGTCTTACGTTAAATCAGTAAGTGGCTCGAAACAGCATATCCAGACACTGCGGGATGATGATGGCATTGAAACAGAGGATGACACGCGTAAAGCTGAAATACTAAACACCTTTCTCCAAAGCTGTTTCACAGAGGAAGACCGCACTGCAGTTCCTTCTCTAAATCCTCGCACAAACGAAAAAATGGCTGACATCGAAATAAGTGTCCAAGGAATAGAAAAGCAACTGGAATCACTCAATAGAGGAAAGTCCACTGGAACTGACGGGATACCAATTCGATTCTACACAGAGTACGCGAAAGAACTTGCCCCCTTTTTAACAGCCGTGTACCGCAAGTCTCTAGAGGAACGGAGGGTTCCAAATGATTGGAAAAGAGCACAGATAGTCCCAGTCTTCAAGAAGGGTCGTCGAGCAGATGCGCAAAACTATAGACCTATATCTCTGACCTCGATCTGCTGTAGAATTTTAGAACATGTTTTTTGCTCGAGTATCATGTCGTTTTTGGAAACCCAGAATCTACTATGTAGGAATCAACATGGATTCCGGAAACAGCGATCGTGTGAGACCCAACTCGCTTTATTTGTTCATGAGACCCAGAAAATATTAGATACAGGCTCCCAGGTAGATGCTATTTTTCTTGACTTCCGGAAGGCGTTCGATACAGTTCCGCACTGTCGCCTGATAAACAAAGTAAGAGCCTACGGAATATCAGACCAACTGTGTGGCTGGATTGAAGAGTTTTTAGCAAACAGAACACAGCATGTTGTTCTCAATGGAGAGACGTCTACAGACGTTAAAGTAACCTCTGGCGTGCCACAGGGGAGTGTTTTGGGACCATTGCTTTTCACAATATATATAAATGACCTAGTAGATAGTGTCGGAAGTTCCATGCGGCTTTTCGCGGATGATGCTGTAGTATACAGAGATGTTGCAGCATTAGAAAATTGTAGCGAAATGCAGGAAGATCTGCAGCGGATAGGTACTTGGTGCAGGGAGTGGCAACTGACCCTTAACGTAGACAAATGTACTGTATTGCGAATACATAGAAAGAAGGATCCTTTATTGTATGATTATATGATAGCGGAACAAACACTGGTAGCAGTTACTTCTGTAAAATATCTGGGAGTATGCGTGCGGAACGATTTGAAGTGGAATGATCATATAAAATTAATTGTTGGTAAGGCGGGTACCAGGTTGAGATTCATTGGGAGAGTGCTTAGAAAATGTAGTCCATCAACAATGGAGGTGGCTTACAAAACACTCGTTCGACCTATACTTGAGTATTGCTCATCAGTGTGGGATCCGTACCAGATCGGTCTGACGGAGGAGATAGAGAAGATCCAAAGAAGAGCGGCGCGTTTCGTCACAGGGTTATTTGGTAACCGTGATAGCGTTACGGAGATGTTTAATAAACTCAAGTGGCAGACTCTGCAAGAGAGGCGCTCTGCATCGCGGTGTAGCTTGCTCGCCAGGTTTCGAGAGGGTGCGTTTCTGGATGAGGTATCGAATATATTGCTTCCCCCTACTTATACCTCCCGAGGAGATCACGAATGTAAAATTAGAGAGATTAGAGCGCGCACGGAGGCTTTCAGACAGTCGTTCTTCCCGCGAACCATACGCGACTGGAACAGGAAAGGGAGGTAATGACAGTGGCACGTAAAGCGCACTCCGCCACACACGGTTGGGTGGCTTGCGGAGTATAAATGTAGATGTAGATGTAGGAAGCCAATCTGCTTTCAGAAGAAAGTATTGCATTAGTTGCTGAACGACCCTCGTACCATAAAGATCAACCACATCAGTGGTCTGCGAACATTTCATTCCATCGCATTTCATCCACTTCACTTTTCGCCGTATCTATAACCTTATGGAAATAACTCCAAAAATTGATTACAGTTCTGCGAATGTAATCTATGAACAGTGCAAAGTTATGTGGCTTATCTACAGGGTGAAAAGTATTTAAACCGACAAACTCGGGGAGATTGTAGGGGACATCAAAACAAATATTTTTCCCTAATGTCATTTTTTCCTACGAGGATTATTTAAACTGGTAGAGGAAGATTTCTCTGGCGGCAAATTAATTAAACTAAGAAACACTTTTCCATTTTTTATGACCAAGAGGCAACACATTTACACAACCCAATTTCAATTACACTACATTTTCAAAAATGCCTTCATTAACAGGTAAACAAAGGTTACACCGTCGGGTCATGTTCTCTATGACACGGGCAAAAACCCAGGAGTATCCTGAATTGTTCCTGCTGCTGCTACTATCCGGGCAACCAGATCCTCTTCTAATGCAACAGGAGTTGCGTAAACAAGGTTGCGCATCTCTCCCCACATAAAAAAGCCCAGAGAGGACATATCTGCGGATCGAGCAGGCCATGGTACAGGACCACCTCTGCCAGTCCACGTTTCTGGGAACCGTCGGTCCAGAAATCGACGCACATGACGACTGAAATGTGCCGGCACCCCGTCATGTTGGAACCACATGTATTATTTTGTAGAGAACAGGAAGTCTTCCAGCAATTCTGGCAATGCTCTGGCGAGAAAATTTTAACAGTGCCTGCCATTTAATGGCCTAGGTAGAAGATGCGGCCCAATTAAACAGTCCCCAAAAACACCGACTCACACATTAACGAAGAACCACACTTGATGAGCGCTAGTAACTGTTGCATGTGGGTTATCCTCTGTCCAAACATGCGAATTGAGCATGTTGAAGACTCCATCACGCTTGAACGGTGCTTCATCGGTAAACAACACAAAGGATGGAAATGTAGCATGCATTTCACACTAGTCCAGGTACCACTGCGAAAACTGTGCTTTGGATGGATAATCAACTGCTTCCAGGTTGTGGACAGGCTGTAAGTGAAATGGACGTAACAATTGCTCTCGAAGGTCTGTTCTTACATTCGTCTGACTCGTCCCCATGTTACGTGGAATTGCACGAGTGCTGATTGAAGGATTCCGCTCCACATGCTGCATGACAGCTTCCTCAAATTGCAGCGTTCTTGCCGTGTGACTGCGTCTCTGTCCAGGTAATCTGCTAAATGACCCGGTCTCATGCAGACGTTGGTACTCATCAGCAAAGGTCGTATGATGCGGGATACGGCGGTTAGGATATTGCTGTCGATAAACTTGCTGTGCAGCTCGTCCGTTGTGGTGCGCTACGTAGTACGCACCAACCATTTCAGTGTACTCACTCCAGGTGCATCGCTCCATTAGTAAACAGAGACAATGCACTACTACACTGGTGGACAGCAGTTGCCTACAACTGAAGAGCGTAATATGCGCTCTAATAACTGAAGATAGTAATACGGCTTGCCGGCCTCGGTGGTCTAGCGGTTCTGGCGCTGCAGTCCGGAACCGCGGGACTGCTACGGTCGCAGGTTCGAATCCTGCCTCGGGCATGGGTGTGTGTGATGTCCTTAGGTTAGTTAGGTTTAAGTAGTTCTAAGTTCTAGGGGACTTATGACCTAAGATGTTGAGTCCCATAGTGCTCAGAGCCATTTGAGTAATACGGCTTCTAACAACTGAAGAGCGTAATACGGCCTCTACCCGTTTAAATAATCCTCATGGAAAAAAATGACATTAGGGAAAAATTTTTGTTTTGATGTCCCCTACAACCTCCCAGAGTTTGTCGGTTTAAATACTTTTCACCCTGTATGAAAATATTATTGAAAGGGGAAGCATCGTTTACAAACCATGGGCAAGTCAGTCTTCCTAATGTGCACTAATCGTCAGGCGAATACCTACGCTGACTCAAAGAAGTGGATGAAAACAACGCCGTTGATCATCAACGTTTGGTGAGTCTTTTTCCAATATCCACATCGCTGGTCCCTGTTACATTAACGGGAATCTAAATACATTCAAGTATCTCGAGTTCCTCAGACATGCTGCCGTCACAGATGCCGGAACACAGCGCACTGGACAGAAGTAATAAGCGTGGTAACAATAGGAGGGATGCCCCTCCCGTTCCACGCATGTAATGACAGACCTTCTTAAGAAGCCATCCGGAGAGCTATAGCACGGTGATTCTGGGAAGTCGTCATTGTCTGCGCACTCACAAAACTTAACACTTTTATACTTTTATCTATGGCAAAAACTAAAACACTACCGTTAATTCCAGATCAAATTCAACGTGCAGTATTGTTTTTCCAGAACCAGGCCATAGTGCGTAACAATGCTCAAGGTCAACATTTTGACACTCGGTATGACAACCGTGATAATAAATAAACGAACCGTGCCTGAGTAACGTGATTGCTTACACTTGCCGTAATAGTGCAGACGTTTGTGAAACCACCTGACCAAGTCTCGTACATGTTACGTCGTTCTCTTAGAAGCTTCTTTCGAATGCCACAGAAAAAAGTATATAGCTGCCCTACAAAGAAAAGAAAAGTCGGTGATGTAATAAGACTATTGCAAACGATAAAAATTACTTTCTAACGTAAGGAAATTCGCAGTATTGTCCGCTACAACGTGGCGAAAACCGCGCCTTCATGTATTTATTCATTATTGATATATAAGGGGTGTACCTCTTAGCTGCCTCACGCAGTATATACACAGCTTTTCTGTGTATATACAGTGTGAGGCAGCTAAGTAAGCTAATCAGTGCGTGAAAGGTACAAACCTTGGAGTTAGTGTAACATGTGCAAGAAGAAGTGACAGACTTTTACCAAACAAACATCAGGAAGTGCATTCAAAAGTATGTACATGATAATCAGTTTAGTAAAATGATATACGCTAATTGCACACATCAACGAAAGTGTTGCATCACACCAACATGTGCAGGTGTGTTGCTATTATGACTGTTCCTGTACCAATCGGTAGGTCATTACTGGCGTTGTTTGTACACATACCCTAAGTTATCATGAGCGCTCCCTTCAAGAAGAACGCCACACTCAAATGGATATCAACACTTCAGCTGAAAGTAAAGCACTAGTATGCACGTGTTAGAGACGTTTGTGGAATAGCAGAGCGAACATTGTGGCATGACGGGCTATGTTTATGTGTGAAAGATGCATTGGTACCTACAGTGCTGAGTAGTTGCTCTTCTAAGTTGCATCCAATACGAACAAACCAGTTGCGTGTTTACCTGCGGTTACTCGTACTTTAGGTACTTGGGCTGTGCACGGCTCTATTTACAGGTATAACTAGTTGTAGTCACACGGTCGCGCCGAGAACGTCTGCTTTCATGGTCCGCAGCTAACTCGCTAAAAATAATAATCTGTAGCTGTGACCCTGCAGTCAAATACTCAGTGCACTGTCTAGAATTGCGAATAAATAAAATACATAGAAATATATAAACTAAATGTTAGATGAAAAATTTTACAACCAGGTTTCTATTCTAACATCTGTAATTGATGTAGAAGACAGAATTGTTTTTAATATTGTTTGTTCAAGAGAGGACATCTGACGTAAACGGGAAGTGGTCCTTCGATATTCAGTTTAAGTACAGGCAGAGAATACTCTTACGATACGCAGAAAAGCTACGTTGAGAGAGTTACGCGAATGGTAGCAAAGTCCACAAACTAATAGTCATCAAAGATACATGAAAACTAAGTCCATTTCCTGATGACTATACACGAAATATTCATCAGTTCAAAACAGCTCAGTGTTCAGCGTGATGATTTTCAAATTAACACGTGCGATACAAGTAGTAGTTACTGAAACTCTGTCTATCCTCAGTTCTGCAATACTAGAGGAAAATGTTAAGAGTCCTACTCTGGAGCACATTCAGATCCCTCGGAATATAAAGTCCTTTCAGGAGTTAAAGTGTGGTAGCGGCCGTTCATCGCCCAGAGTCAAATACCTCCATGATCGAATACCACTCGTTACCACACGCAGAACACGCGGTAAAGTGCTCAGAATAGCCCCCTGAGCTCTTCACTCTAAAAAGTGTCCCTCTCTATTTGACACATATAGTGCTCCGCTAGTATCAGCTTTTCCATTGGCTGAAGGCTATCCCCACTAAAAATACACGTTCCTACGCTCTACGGGCATCATCTGACTCAACTTGATCTCTTGACAGACTAAACTAATATATCTCATCAATATTTAAATGAAGAAATATTATGAACATTTGGTCACACTCAGGCTATTCACAACAAATATAGACAAAGGTTTGTCCATAAATAAATAAATTAGTATTCTCGTATAAACCACAAATAGATTGTCTTAAAAAATTGTTCAAACAATTGTTTAGGCCTGCTTGTAGGAAGCATCTTTTGGCACTCTTTTAGAAAGGTTGTCAGCTAACACATGTGACTGACTGCTTCTTAAATTAACATGATTTTGTACTATCAATTTAATTAATATTTAAATAAAGTTACTGGCAAAACAGTAAGCTGTTCATTAAATAAAGACACAAGTTTGTCAAAACGTGATGTATTCATATTGTATTAATCTGCTATGTAATTGTGGAGGACACTATGTTCTGACAAACATGTTAGTAATAAAAAATACAAAAGACGTAAGTCAATAAAGAAAATAGATACAGATGAGTGGCTTTCTGGTGTGACAGCTATCATGCAATGCTGTTATCTGAGGCATCGTTTGTTAAAATAGCATCAAGCGTTTAAAAGTTGTTAATTCACAGGTTCATTGTGGAAATTTTTGTTCACTGTGAAATATTAACTATTGTAGTTTTAAAGATATTTAAATACTGTTGTGTAACTGGATGCCCCTCTTTTTTTTGAGATCGCACTTATATTCGTATCTGCTTTGATACTTGACTGAGAATTATTTTAGACTACTGAAGAGTTATTAGAAGCCATTCCGCACGCTTTATGACCCTCCGCCATTTCTTGGAGCATTGTCTCCCGCTCGATGGGTATGCGAGCAAGAACCGTCCAAATTCTCAGGTTTGGGAATTACCGATTTCCCCAACTCCACTGATATTTGTACCTGTTCTCGTCCGTACCGGTCGCCTAGCCGGATTTACTGCAGGGCTCCCCGAGCCCTTGGCTCGCTAGCGTTCAACCTTACAACAATTTCACCTCACTTCATATTACTTCCAAGCGGCCAATCACTCGGCTACATAAGCATAACGTTACAAAGAGAGAGCTTGGTTGCGAGCGGCGTTTGAATGGCGCACTAATCGTGACGTGGAAGCTGCACGTAGTGTGGGCTGGCCTCATATGTGTGTGTGTGTGTGTGTGTGTGTGTGTGTGTGTGTCGGCTGCTGGGCTGTAGCTGGGCCTGTGCGATAACTTGTGTCGGCCCCGTTCCCACGCTGAGCACTGTTCGTCGGCTGTCCCATGTGTTTCTGTCAAGTTTTGAATTAATACGGACGTGACCACAGTTCAGCCAATGAACGCACAATGGCAGTCAACTATTGTTCGTGTTCTCGCTCTCAAAGAGCAAACGGTTGATCATACAACAAAGGATGATTCGACAAATGAACGAGGGGAGCACCACGATTTTGCCAGTGTGAAGATATTGTTTGTAATCATCGTACATTAAAAGATACAACATAGACAAGTTTTTCTGTAACCGTCAACCAGCAAAAGTACAATAATTTTATTAGTAATTAATGTACAATGAAGATCAGGCAATCCAATAGCAGCTCTCGGCGAGGCTCCACGATAGGTACACACACAAGACTACAATTTATAGCGTAATTAAGTCAGCAGAGAGACAAACTTGAATTGAAATTAATTGAAAATTGATATAAAATTATCTGCCAAACAAGTACACGTACAGATTTCAATTGTTAAGATGTATAATTTTTATTTTCTTTTTCTTTTGGTTGTTTACAGTTTTGCCTAGTCTCGTCCATAACTAATGAACTTTTAAAGATAATGTTAATTCTGAGTAGTGCAACAAATAGAGCAGTAAAATTCCAGGAAGGAAGTGCCAGATTAATAATTGTAATAATATTTGACGGAAAAAGAGAAAGAACTCTTCTTGAGCACTGCAACAAAATTTACAATTATTCAGCTTTAATTTTTGGGCGAATTATTATATATACAACTTAATATAATACATCATTTTAGACTATCATTTCAGTACACAGCTTATTCCGCAGTCAAATCATTCATAAGTACTCTGTATCGAAAGATGTGAGACTGGTAAATCTGTGAACATCATTAAGTGACACATTCGGGAATTTCACAGAAGGGGTGGACTGAGGTTATACAAGGGCGACGGCGATCGTGATGTGATGAGTTCGGTGCAAAGATTCTGCAACCAGCAGTGGGACCGGATCGTCAACATTTTGGTGAGAATTTCATCTTGATGGATAATAACTCCCGTGCTCATCGTACGGTTCTCGTCAACCTATTCTTTCAGCGTTCTAGGATCACCATAATGGAATGGCCTGCCTGTTCTCCAGAACCCATTGATTGGCACATGTGTAGGATCGATTGCACCGAGCTGTTTTTAGACGTTGACGACGACCATGTACTATGCACCACAGAATCGGCATTGAAGAGTGGGTCAGTTTGGACTACTGCTGGATTGATGATCCATCTATGGTATTCCACTATGGATTGAAGCTTGCATACGAGCTAGGGGACGTTCCCCTACGTATTGACTTTGCTCAGGAGTGCTGTGAAACCCACTTCTCTCCCCCCCCCCCCCCCCACCCCCCATTATGAACCAGACGAATATGTACACATGCCTCAGAGCCAATGTTTGTGTTCAGTGCCATTAATTTCGTATCTAAGGGATAATGCAAACCTTTAATTGATGTGTGTGGTACAACGGTAAACATCTGGCCATGACAAAGGTAATTTAATTATATGGAGAAATTAAATTGACACATTGAAACTAGTAGTACTAATGTAAAATAAGCCTGACAGTACAAAAGATAGCCGCACGCGGTAGCCGAGCGGTCTGGGCGCCTTGTCATGGTCCGCGCGGCTGCCCCCGTCGGAGGTCCGAGTCCACCCTCGGGCATGGTTCAAATGGCTCTGAGCACTATGGGACTTAACATCTTAGGTCATCAATCCCCTAGAACTTAGAACTACTTAAACCTAACTAACCTAAGGACATCACACACATCCATGCCGGAGGCAGGATTCGAACCTGCGACCGTAGCAGTCTCGCGGTTCCGGACTGCAGCTCGTAGAACCGCACGGCCACCGCGGCCGGCCCTCGGGCATGGGTGTGCGTGTGTTGTACTTAGCGTAAGTTAGCTTAAGTTAGATTAAGTAGTGTGTAAGCTTAGGGACGGATGACCTAAGCAGTTTGGTCTTACAAGACCTTACCACAAATTTCCAATTTCCTACAAAAGATAAGAAAAGTTGAAAAATGAGGAGTTGGAATTATTTTCGATAGAGGAATTTTTACAAATTTGAGCGTTGCTGAAAACGAGAGATGAGAATGTATTTGATACTCAGCATTACAGAATTTATAAGGGGAAACAAGAATAATGAAATATTTGCCAGTGTCTGGAGCAGCATTCTATGTAAACAAAAGTATCGTAGATAGTGTAATACATTTTAAGTGAAAATTAGACGAATGTCCCTGTTAAACATAACAAAGAGGGATCCAGAGTGTAATTAATTTTGAGATCTGGCACAATCTGAAACGTCCAAAATACCTGAAAATAATGTTAAAATACTATTTACTTCAATGTGGCAGTTGAGAAGGAAAGTAAATTTAAGGCTATTGTAGTACAATATCTCCAAAAGATGTGCAGCTTGATATTTCCGAAAGTTTTATTAACAAGTCAGTTACTTTGTATCCCGCCCTTCTTCTCTTGCGACAAACCTCTGGAAAAAGAATGAACCGGAAAATGTGTTGATTTTTATGGCATAATACCTTTTTGATCCCCATTCCTTCCTATGAACTTTCTGGATGACTAGATGAATGAATCAGTCTATTTTGAAAATCCCATGAGGGTCGAGAGAGTTAACGCCAGTACCCACGAGCTCTGCCAACCTTACAGTATTTGTGTACTTGGGAGTTAGCAGTAAACGCTGAGGGAGTCAGAGATATACCGTTCTCTTTTAATGCTACTGAACTGCGGTTGGTAGCTGGTAGCGGTTTGAATCTCCCCACCACTTGTCAGCGAGGGCGACCCACCGAAGATTTTGAATGATCAGGCACTACCTGTTAGGGACGCGTGAGTATAAGACCACAAGTTTTTCAAGTTTACTGATTTCGTTTGGAGTTAGATTTTGACTTGACTTACTTCATCATGTAGCAGGTTTTAGTATATTTTATTTACAGTTGCATTTCAGTAGTTTACTTTTGGACTATACTTTTTGTTTTATTTATTCCACTTTTACATGAAAAAAGCTGTTTAGTGAGGGAATATTTGTCTCTGAAGAAATGTACCCACGAGTTTAATATCACGTATATTTGTTCATTCCTAAAATAAATATGTATTGGTTCATGACACTTTCAGAAATCTTTCTTTTGGAACTGGTGCGATTTTAGAATGTTAAATCGTACTTCGGTCTTGGTTATTTACCTGTAACGACTGTACGTGACTCCATGATCAGTCGAAGCCTATTATGAGTTGATTCAATAAAAATATCGTTGCCTTTAGCGATCGAATTCAGTTATTTCGCGTCCTTCAGTTTAGGAACGTTTTCGTGAGCTATGTGGTGTCCTTTCAATGCTGAACACAATCGTTGTGATCAGACCACCTTCGGTTGCTAAGGACCTAGCTGTTGTGCACCTACACCCCCTTATCATCAATTTCAGACCCTGTCAGATGTTCTTGATTTCTTAACCCGTGAGAAGTACAGTGGTCAATACTGTAATACCCGAAATTATGGCAGGACCAGAAACATACGATAAAAATTTTTTCTCACCTTGCGTTTAAAGTATTTAACATATTTTCCACCATTGCAGTATGTCACTGGTGACATACCTGTGCTCACCCTGCTTTTTGTTCAATAGGTTTGATTACACTGGTTGAGCACCTGCAGAATCATAGCAGGTATATTTCTGAAGCATAAGATACTAGTTTCTAAGAGTTTCTGTGAATCGTATCGGTCGTCTTTGTCCCATATCACCCTCCATGTCTGCCAAACGTACGAGGCAGACTATGTCCGTTATAGCACTGAGATGTTCTTTTATTGAGCATATTGGGAGAAGCACATAATTAAGATAGTATGTTTATTCTTATCACCAGTGAACTCACACGTTGAAGACGTTTCTGTCTATCCTTTGTAAGGAATCATAGCAATCGCATATCTTAGAAACAAATAAACTGAGATCCTTTGTAATTATCAATTGTTCATCATTTACTGATGCCATGTATGAACCCAAACTTCATCCTTCCAGTTCATTTTATCTTCACTAGTTAAATTATGAATATTTTAGAAAGTGGAGTGAAATTAATTGCCACCATCTATATTAAGGCACTCCGTACGTTACCACGTACCACTGAGGTCGCGTGTAAATAATAAGATTATCAGTTATGGTGGAATGAATATTAATGCCGTCAGCGGGCAGCTTTAACTTTATAAATTCAGACCATTTATGTATTCAGTGTCTCACACAAACCCGTTGGTTCCTGAGTAACGAGATACTAGTATTAATTTTGTTTAAAACAGCTCCTTTTCCCTTGCATCTAGGCATCTAGGCATTCCTGTTATAAACAAGAAGTATTTTAAAAAACCGTTTGAAAGTGATCAGAAATAGAGAGGTTTATTCCAAACAACGTCTCCAAAAGAGGAAAGTTCGATTCCTCTCAGCTACAATTAAATGTATTTCAGGAAAGAATTACTAAAGTGCAGAGGAAACGTTAGAAATATCCAACATTAAAAGGAAGATATGGTGGAATGAGAAGTATGAGGATGGAGGTGAACAAAGTGCTCGACAGTGGAGAAAATAAAGACGTTAAGGAGGGAAAAAAAGGGAAAAAAAAGAAACGGACAAGTGCGAATAGGACCCGTGCTCTGAAGTTTCCGTACAAACTTAACTAAGTATATAAATAGTTCATTAGGTTCTGACGAAATAATTTGTCATCTTCAGGAGCTTAGTACTGGTTTACCAATCTGTGTTTACAATAATCACACAGTACATGTACATTTCTGGACATACCATAACATTATGCTTCTATGAAGAAGATACTGACACCTGCTAAACCAATACTAAACTTCTGAAAATGATAAATTAATTTGTGGAAACTGGTAAAGCATAAAAAATATATATTTTATTTGCAACTGACGACTGAATTTTATTCTGAAAAAATTTTGCCATAAATGTCAACTTCATACTGAGTAACCCTGTAAGGGTGACCCTATAAGGGTGACTATATAAGGGTTCCATTTTTACCAACTATGGTACAGAACCCTAAAACCAGAGACCTACAACATTTCAGGAAACCAAGGGAAGAAACATCAAAAGTAACTCAGAAAATCGAAAGAAGCTTTGAAAAATCTCAGCTTATAGAACTATAAGAAAATGTGAAAAAATAATACTAAAAATTATTACCAAAGTTGAAACAAATGTCTAAAGGGTATCAAGCAGCAAGCAAAGACAAAAACTGTAAAATAGGATTAAATAACAACGATGACTGTAAAATATAAGTATGGAGGTAGCTTGAACGCTGAGGAAGAACGTGAGCTACATAAGAAAGTGTGTAGTACAAAATATTAATTGATATGAACAATGTAACGGGAAATATGGAATAATAATTACTCTTTAAAAATTCTGTTTACTGTTTGACTTCTTAACTTTGTCATATTAATTGTGAATTTTTTTATTGTTCAATATGTGCTATTTAATATGATTCAACGTGATTAACACAACGCTTATGCGATCCTCTATGTCGTTAATCCTTACTTCCAATCCAATATCAGTCACAAGTCCATTACATTTTAACAACTGAGCGCCATGTGTCTCTTATAATGATTGAATATCTCGTGATCATGTGGGTAGTGTTGGTGTTTTTTGATCATGAGTTCCCAGGCCCGATTCCCGCCAGCGTCAATTTTTTTTTCTGCTCACGTCCGGATGTGTGTTATCATCATTATATCACTATCGACGTGCAAGTTACCGAAGCGGCGTCAAATAGAAATACTTGCAACAAGCTCCCGAACATCCCGACCGGGGTCTCCCGGCCAATGAAGCTATCGGCACATGTCATTTCATTTTACTGATATGCGAGCGGGGTCATGGGTAACAGCTAGAATACAAGGCTTATCCAATCCTCAACGACACTCGCATTCGGGAGGACGACGGTTCAATCCCGCGTCCGGCCATCCTGATTTAGGTTTTCCGTGATTTCCCTAAAATCACTTCAGGCAAATGCCGGGATGGTTCCTTTGAAATGGCACGACCGATTTCCTTCCCCATCCTAGGCGAATCCGATCAGACCGATGGCCTTGCAGTTTGGTCTCTTCCCTCAAGTCAACCCAACCCAATCGTCAACGTGTTTAATTCATGCCAATTATACTTTCATACTAATATTATAAATGTCCGTTACGGTTTCACGACTGTAGCACTGAACCGATTCTAATGTAATTTGGTAGAGAGATACCTTGAAGTCTGGCGAAGAGCATAAGCTACAATCTTGGCCAAAAGTATTGAGCATCCAAGGTAACTTTGAGGGTTGTGAAAAATAAGAAAATTAAATGAAGAGAAACAATTTGTTCGAGTTAATAATGTTTACTAGTAACACAAAATCAATATTTAATGAACCCACCTTTTGGCCTTAGTATATCAGAAATTCTTTTTGGTAGAAAGTACACTAGCTTTTTACAATCTTCGGTACTTATGGCGCTCCAATCAAAGTTCAGGTGGTCTTTTAATTCTTCTTTTGACTTAATTGCGTGCCGCCTGACTCTGCGCTTAAGTAAGCCCCATAAATGCTACATGGGATTCAGGTTCGATGATTGGACAGGCCAGTCCCGAACCTCGATGTTATTTTCCCGAAACCAAGTCATAGTGTGGACAGATTTGTGGCAGGTTACGTTATTGTGCTGGAATTTAACGCCGTCCATGTTTCTATCATCAAAATAGATTGCAAAAGACGGCAGTAAAACAGATTGTAGGACGTCTATGTACTTTGTGGAACCTAAGCGGCCTTCGCATAGACCATTTGTCCCACTCTTGCAGCGCTCATGCAGCTCAGACCATGACGCTCCCTCAACTGTGTTATATGGTAGGTACCACGCGCTCTGGACTATACTCCTCGCCTATCCGGCGACGGACATTGGTCACACTCGGTGTGAAAAATATGGACACCTTACTGCATTGAAATGGAAGGAAGAAACGGTTGGTATGTGTTGCTGTGGTGGCAAAATCTCACATACAGCAACAGGTGAGCCAGAGCAATCCCTCAAATCTGAACTTCTGCACGAATTTAATGAATCGAAGCACTTTTAACATAATTATAAAATATAATGCATGGTTTCAGATTTGACATACAGCAAAATAATGCTCTGAAGAGTCAAATAAATTGCTACACCTGTCTAATAACGTGTAGGGCCCCCGCGAGCGCGCAGAAGTGGAGCAACACGACGTGGCATGGACTCGACTCATGTCGGAAGTAGTGCTGCGGGGAAATGACACCATGAATCCTGCTGGGCTGTCCAAAAATCAGTAAGAGTACAAGGGGATGGAGATCTCTTCTGAACAGCACGTTGCAAGGCATCCCAGATATGCTCGATAAAGTTCATGTCTGGGGAGTTTGGTGGCCAGCGGAAGTGTTTAAACTCAGAAGAGTGTTCCAAGGTGTCGCATAGTACTGCTGGAATGATCCATGTCCGTCGGAATGCACAATTGTCATGAATGGATGCAGGTGATCAGACAGGATGCTTACGTACGTGTCACCTGTCATAGTCGTATCTAGACATATCGGGGGTCCCATATCACTCCAACTACACACGCCCCATACCATTGCAGAGCCTCCACCAGCTTGAACAGTCCCCTGCTGACATGCAGGGTCCACGGATTCATGAGGCTGCCTCTGTGCCCGTACACGTCCATCCGCTCGATACAATTCGAAACGAGACTCGTCCGACCAGGCAACACGGTGCCAGTCATCAACAGTCCCATGTCGGTGTTGATGGGCCCAAGCGAGGAGTAAAGCTTTGTGTTGTGTAGTCATCAAGGGTACGCGACTGGGCCTTCGGCTCCGAAAGCCGATATCGATGATGTTTCGTTGAAAGGTTCGCACGCTGACACTTGATGATGGCCCAACATTGAAATTTGCAGCAATCTGGTGAAGGGTTGCACTTCTGTCACTTTGATCGATGCTCTTCAGTCGTCGTTGGTTCCTTCCTTGCAGGATCTTTTACCGGTCGCAGCGATGTCGGAGATTTGATGTTTTACAGGCATCCTGATATTCACGGTACAGTCGTGAAATGGTCGTACGGGAAAATCCCCACTTCATCGCTACCTCGGTGATGCTGTGTCCCGTCGCTCGTGGGCCGACTATAACATCACGTTCAAACTCACTTAAATGTTGATAAATGGGCATCGTACCAGCAGTAACCGGTATAAGAACTGCACCAAACCTTTTTGTTTTATATTGCCGTTGCAGACAGCAGCGCCGTATTCTACCTGTTTACATATCTGTGTATTTGAATACGCATGCCTGCGCCAGTTTCTTTGGGGCTTCACTGTAGAAATTCGCACATTATGTACCTACATAGAGCCACTAAATTCATTTTTTGTACACAGATGTACATCACAATACACACAGATATCTCACAAAATTACTAGCTTAAGTACTCATCATCGCTCCTCATAACAACACTACTGAAAGCCGAGTGATGCAGCGGGTAACAGCTAGTGATCTATAATCTCAACAGATGCTTCCTATAGTTGGTTGCAACATGAGAAGATCTATCACAATATACAGAAAATATGGAAGTAACGATAAGAAAAGTTAAATTTTCTTCGAACGCTTTTAGAAAATGAGTGAGAACAGGCTAACGAAACAAATATTCCTATAGGTTTGGGAAAATAAGTTACCAATAGCGTGGTTGATACAAAATTATGGAAAGAACTATAAACAGTCAACATCAAAGAACTGGAAATAGCAGAATGCAACTTTTATGTGAATAATATACCAACTTTAGAAAACTTTTGAAGACAGAAAAATGTAATATATCAGGAAAAACATGGACAGGAAAAAGAAAAGGATAACGTGGGAAGAACATGTAGGAGTACTAAAAATGGAAGACAACAAAGAATGAAGAGGAACTGAAGTTGTTTCATCATCAACGATGATTAAAAAAAACACGTGAAGGGAAATAGGTAACATACAGAGGTGGAAGCCCAGGGGACGTCAGCAGTTGTCTCACTGCACGTGTCCCATCATCATGCAACATGTGGTGCACGCAGCTGCATTGTAACGGGCAATGGCAAAACAGTGCATCAGCTTATCGTGCACTGGTAAACAACAGCTTGTGTTGATATTGGTGGGCTGTCCAAATGTCGCAGTCACTGACAAGCAGCTCCCAAAGAAAGAACGATGGCTTATGATAGGAATCATAATGTGAATGGATATCACCACATCTACATAGATACTCCGCAAGCCACAGTAAGGTCCATGGCGGAGGGTACCCTGTACCACTACATGTTATTTCCCCTCCTATTCTACTCGCAACTAGAGCGAGGGAAAGACGACTGTCTGTACACCTCCGTAGGAGAACTAATTTATTGTATCTTATCTTCGTGGCCTTTACGCGAGATACATGTTGGCAGCAGCAGAATAGTTCGGCAGTCAACTTCAAATGCCGGTTCTCTAAATGTTCTCAATAGTGTTTTCCAAAAGGAACGCCACCTTCCCTTCAGGGATTTCCATTTGAGTCCTTTTCACAATACAGAAGTACACTCTGTGACAAAATTCGCTTTGTTCATTAAGAGAGAGCACATTGTTTTCTTTCAGTTTAGCGTACATTTAAATTTTTTTATGGAACTTTAAGTAAGAAGTCTATTTGTTGGTATGTAAATCTTTAAACAAAATGTGGTAACAGTCATATTATAACCAGTTACAAAGAATTGTTGACCATACACTGTGTTATTGCTGTGTCTGTAGAGACGTTTATTGTCTAGCGTGCTAAAAATTACTGTCCGTATGCACAACTCCCACAGTCTAATTTGTATGCTTCCAATCTTCTGTATTTATTATTTTAGTCACCTGGTATACTGTATTACACTTCAGCTTCTTTCCGACCGTGTTCCCTTAAGGACGGTTCAGCGTACTCGATCATTGTTAAATTTTGACCACACTCAGTATGTGTAACTTAGTACTAAGCATAGAACTCCACAAGTTATAAAAATAGTTAATTAACACAATGAAATACAAGAAGTAGATGCTGTAGATACTACAACCTTAATGAGAAAACTCACGCCGTGTAATTAAGGAGAAACTTGAGTATAGTACACATGATTAGTGCTATAAATGATTTAACAATAAAGTAGCTAATTTTTCTGCATATGTACGTTCACTAATACGTTACCGAATTATTTTTGGGGAAACTAAACTTATAGGAATAGTAAGTATGTTATAAGATTTATATCTGACGTTAGTTCTAGAAAATCCCGAAGATACTGCTCCAAATACTTGAAGCATTGATAGCAGCTACACAGTATATATATTCATTGATATCCTTTATTGTATAAAAATATCTCGTTTGTGAACAAAAAACAGAGCAAAGCATGAGTATGATACTATCATCAAACATAACCTTTACAGAGATTTCAAGGGGTTAAGATTAGTTCAGCATATTGAATTTAAGATTGCATTAATGAAATTACTGTTGGGCACTTTCCGCTCCATCGAGGAATATCTTCATAAAACTCTGAAAAATATTATTTTAAACTATTTATAACGAACATTCACACTGTAATGCAATAATAGTTCACAGTATCGTGTTATGGAATATAACTAATGTAATGTAATGTACTACATTCGTCAATTATGAATTGCATCATCGGAGCAGGAGCAACATGAACCAATAGTGGTAGGAGACCGTTATGCAACACATCTGCCGTGTGCAGGTGTTATTGCTCGTCTGCCTGTGTCGCCGTCACGGCGCCCGTTGACGTTACGGAAATGGAAATCGACCGGCGTACTGCAGATATATCCTACTCTGACACTGACGGTTAACGTAAGGAGATACCGCAACTGCTTCGCCTATGCCACCTAGTCAGCAAGGATATGTCTGTGCTGAGATGACAGGTGGAGAAGGGTGCAATGAAAGGAAAGGATATGAAAAAGGCCAGGATACTGAAGAAACACAACGAATACAGTATATTCTCTTCCCCGCCTCTTGAGCACTGCTAGAGTACTTTGTCTAAATACGAATTTTTATTTCTAGAGACAAATACTGGTATGATGTATCAGTTTATTCACAGAATAGATAATACCATTCATTTCTGCACGACACGATTACGTGTTTGATACTTTTCCTATGGCGGGGACTAAAGTGCAATTACTGTTGGCCAAATGGAATTCGTGAATAAATGAATAATAAAATTACTTATAAGAAAACTCATAAAAAGTGGAAAACAACAATAATAGTAGTTAATCTATGGTTTTAATTAAATTTGCCAAAGCATTAAAATGTATGAGTAATGTAACTACACTCCCTACATTAGAAACGAATGCTAATACTATTCTTAATTAGAAACAGAACCTATGAAATAATGAGGGTGAGCTGAGTAAGGCATAATACCGCTTTTATTTCAAGATAGCGAAACGATATTTTCGGAAAACGAAGGGGGAATAACGCTGTTCTATGTTCAATCCTATGTACTCTTGTACTTTTTTTAACTATATATTTTGATTGGCATTCGAATGCTCTTGAAAAGACGAGTGCAGAGATACAAATTTTGTTAATACTAAGGTTGAAACTTTTTGCAACATTAACCAAAATATGTGCTAGAATTCAAAGGTAAACATCGCCAAGCGTGACTCTGACGCCAGGCTCTGTCTTTATATGCTGCTAAAAGATTGTCGGCTATGGTCCCCATGAACGGAACTATACGGGGTGATTCAGCTGCCCATACCGATGTGATATTGTGCAACGCGCAATTCTATATCTGGTCTTCAAAAACTACGTGTGAGATTTTCAAACTCTCTCGCTCGCTACGCGGAAACTGTTGATCCCACAGAAAAAATAAATAGGACCATTTTGCAGAAAATTTAATGTAGTTAAATTTTGTTCTGGAATAGATTTTCGGTAGATACTGTAGTATACGAGTTATTTGAGAGAAACCTACAAACACACCCCCACTCCCATACTCAGCCCCGCCGCTCAGGATTTCTAGTATGTTAACCATGGCCCTCCCACCTATCACTGTACAAAACTTTGTGACTGCACGGATTATTTCCGACATTCGACCTTTTTGGGTCTTCATTGACTGCTCTTATTACACCAATGGCTTACTTGAGCACCTACCAATTGTAAAACAGACTTCTGTGTAAATTATACCTAACAATTTTGAGAATTTTATTAGCATGAAACAAACCATTATATCCTTGTATTCGTCAGGCCTTTTGACTACGAAACCACTATACCTGTAACGGTAAAGCTCGGATCGAAATGTCAACATAATTCATCTACATCTACATCTACATTTATACTCCGCAAGCCACCCAACGGTGTGTGGCGGAGGGCACTTTACGTGCCACTGTCATTACCTCCCTTTCCTGTTCCAGTCGCGTATGGTTCGCGGGAAGAACGACTGTCTGAAAGCCTCCGTGCGCGCTCTAATCTCTCTAATTTTACATTCGTGATCTCCTCGGGAGGTATAAGTAGGGGGAAGCAATATATTCGATACCTCATCCAGAAACGCACCCTCTCGAAACCTGGCGAGCAAGCTACACCGCGATGCAGAGCGCCTCTCTTGCAGAGTCTGCCACTTGAGTTTATTAAACATCTCCGTAACGCTATCACGGTTACCAAATAACCCTGTGACGAAACGCGCCGCTCTTCTTTTGATCTTCTCTATCTCCTCAGTCAAACCGATCTGGTACGGATCCCACACTGATGAGCAATACTCAAGTATAGGTCGAACGAGTGTTTTGTAAGCCACCTCCTTTGTTGATGGACTACATTTTCTAAGCACTCTCCCAATGAATCTCAACCTGGTACCCGCCTTACCAACAGTTAATTTTATATGATCATTCCACTTCAAATCGTTCCGCACGCATACTCCCAGATATTTTACAGAAGTAACTGCTACCAGTGTTTGTTCCGCTATCATATAATCATACAATAAAGGATCCTTCTTTCTATGTATTCGCAATACATTACATTTGTCTATGTTAAGGGTCAGTTGCCACTCCCTGCACCAAGTGCCTATCCGCTGCAGATCTTCCTGCATTTCGCTACAATTTTCTAATGCTGCAACTTCTATGTATACTACAGCATCATCCGCGAAAAGCCGCATGGAACTTCCGACACTATCTACCAGGTCATTTATATATATTGTGAAAAGCAATGGTCCCATAACACTCCCCTGTGGCAAACCAGAGGTTACTTTAACGTCTGTAGACGTCTCTCCATTGATAACAACATGCTGTGTTCTGTTTGCTAAAAACTCTTCAATCCAGCCACACAGCTGGTCTGATATTCCGTAGGCTCTTACTTTGTTTATCAGGCGACAGTGCGAAACTGTATCGAACGCCTTCCGGAAGTCAAGAAAAATAGCATCTACCTGGGAGCCTGTATCTAATATTAGTTTTGGCGTAACGTTTACAAAGGTCGTTTTTCTTTCATTATCCTCAGGGGTATGTTTAAATTAATAATGATAACTAAATAGCCGAATGTGCTGGTGGTGCAATAGCCTAACCGCTAGAGACCAAGAAAGGTCGACTATCGGTACTATTTCGTGCAGTCGGCACTTTTTGTACAGTGGTACGAGAGGCTGCCACGAACAACATACTAGAAGCGCTGACCGATGAGGGTGAGTGTGGGCGAGGAGATGCGTTTGAAAGTCACTTTTGTACGTTTTTCGTGAATAATATCCCGGTGCAGTTCTTAACTACATTCAATTTTCTACAAATACATGCTGTTCACTTTCTCTGTAGGACTAAGAGTTTAGACGTAGCGAGCGAGAGAAAAAAAAAAATCTCTGGCGTGGTTTTTGAAGATCAGATACAGATAAAGAAACAACATTGGTAGGGGCGGCTGACTCAACCCGTATACTAACTTCTAGCGTATCAGAAGGAGCTTAGAAAAAGTGTTTCAATTCTGTGTACAATTTGTGTTGAAATGAACAACCTTTGTGGGAATGGGTTAACGGCTGAAAGGCTTGATACAATGACGGAGCCTGGCATTATAGCCTCAGTTCATTGTGTTTACTATGTTATGGCTGATTCTGTGCGTCTTGTCTTTCCATTTTGGTACATTCATCGGAATTTTTGTGAAAAATTTCAGCGACAACATCAAAAAGCGTTAAGTTATTGCACTCATCTTTCAATAGCCTCCAGCAGGACCGATACGTCGAGAGCATGTTCATAAAACATACAACTTTTTCGAATGATGTCTTAAGTCTCGAGATGGAGCAGGACTTAATGATAGTGAAGTTCGGTTGAGCAGGGATTGCCACATTATACATAGTTGCTCTTCACATCTAAGTCGGATCCAGTATCTTACAATACAACTGTAATTACTATGAAACAGTGCTTCAATGGAAACATATCCCCCTACAAACTCACACGTTCAAAGAAATACTAAGAAAAGTGTTCTGATAATATACGAGATGTCCCAAGAAGAATGGTCAGTATTTAAGAATGTGACAGAAACCATCATTTGAAGCAAAGAACTTCATATGGACGTGTGCCCTAATCCGAATGATTTAAGAGATGGAACGCATTTAATGAACATTGTTATTTATTTTCTGTGTTACTCAATACAGAAAAATGATTTTAAAGCGGAGGTAGAGCTGTCCCAAATTAGTCTATTGCGTTATTTGTTTTATCTATATGTCCTTGCAGGACAGTAAAACAAGAAGAATAACCAGCTATTACATGGCGGTGGTAGTCAGCACGGGCCAGGACGGTGTTGTCGGTGCTGGAGTAGTGCTTATTCCTTTTGTTTTACTATGCCTGCTAATACATACCGATAAAAAAATATAGCACTACCCTAATTTGGGACCGCTCTATCCAATGGTCTCGGAAAATTCTTCTTTGAAATAACAATTTACTTTAAATATGTTCGACCTCGGATACCATTTGCAATAAGGCGTATGGCCGTATGAAGTACCTGCATCAAATGATCGTTCCTGTCGTACCCCTGAATGCTGACCATTCCTCCTGGGAGATCATATCTGTTTACTAACTTCTAGCGTATCAGAAAGAGCCATATACCATATCCCTGTACACCATATACCTTAACCTATTAAAATGTTCGACTTGTGGTAGTTGAACTTGCACGCTTAATTTGCTATCATTCTCCATCCTCGAATTTTGCTATCATTGCGCTGTTGATAGCTCATTTAGTTTCGTTCATTATTATCAGGCAGGTACTGCATTACAAACTCACGAGTGATTGAATGAGAGAAATGTACCCATCAGCACGCAGAACCCGCTTTCACTCAAATGACAGCAGCAATGAATCATGATGTGAACTAAACGCGCTGGGAGCCATCCAAATCAATGACCGCTCAACCGCAACCCACAACTCACGGAGACTGACCGGAGCAGAGTTTACGACGCACTTCTCGCCAAATGGCATTCCATATATGTTTAGTACGATTGAGAGAAAACACACACACATCTTCACGTCCGTGGGGTCTCCCTCAAATCATTTTAGCTCATATTGCAGCAATAGGAAGGTGTTTGGCTTGTTGAAGAGCCCTGTAGGAAAGTAGGCAGGCTTTTCAGGTGTCCATGTGTAAACGAGACCTCCAACACCTCGCTGGACTCTGCCCTGCCTGCAAGCGGGGTTTATCGTTGCTGAATATACAAGACTGTGCTTCAAAACCACAACACCAGGAAGGAAATCAAATAATGAAATTGTACTTATTGTGCTTGTAAAGCACAATAGGATGGCCATGGTGATCCTGGATCACTCTTTCTGCATTTGTGGCCTAGGTCAATCCCCTTGACCTAGATTCTGCTCCAGTTTGTTTACATTTGTGACCTACGCCAATGACCTTTCGATGACACCATCGCGGGGACTCCCAGAATTTCTTATTTCGTTCCGAACACTTCCGAGTAGTTTCGAGAATTGCTGGGAAATTTGAAACTGCCCCCTCCCCCCCACCCCCCCCACCCACCCTCCCTCCCAGACACACACACACACACACACACACACACACACACACACACAGAGAGTTTATTATCGCCTTCCGAAAACATCTGAATCTTCCTGTTGAATCCCTTTTTTGATGATGTCATCATGAGATGAATACGGGAACTTTGTGAAATTAGCTGAAAATTTAAAAGAGTAATTAAAGATGGCAGTGAGCAGTAAATTGAAACAGACGCACGCACGCACACACACACACACACACACACACACACACACACACACACACTGCATAGCGTACCACCTCACTTTCCTCTCCTCTCACTGGAGCCTAATATCTTAGCCACCATTAACATGAAAGAACCAGTTACAATGTAGCCCCATCGTGGCTGTTTCCAGAAGTGTGCACACGACCTGAGTTATTTTCAAAAATACTCTCATACTTAAAAAAAAAAGGCCACCCCCATGAACCATGGACCTTGCCGTTGGTGGGGAGGTTTGCGTGCCTCAGCGATACAGATAGCCGTACCGTAGGTGCAACCACAACGGAGGGGTATATGTTGAGAGGCCAGACAAACGTGTGGCTCCTGAAGAGGGGCAGCAGCCTTTTCAGTAGTTGCAAGGGCAACAGTCTGGATGATTGACTGATCTGGCCTTGTAACACTAACCAAAACAGCCTTGCTGTGTTGGTACTGCGAACGGCAGAAAGCAAGGGGAAACTACGGCCGTAATTTTTCCCGAGGGCATGCAGCTTTACTGTATGACTAAATTATGATGGCGTCCTCTTGGGTAAAATATTCCGGAGGTAAAATAGTCCCCCATTCGGATCTCCGGGCGGGGACTACTCAAGAAGACGTTGCTATCAGGAGAAAGAAACCTGGCGTTCAACGGATCGGAGCGTGGAATGTTAGATCCCTTAATCGGGCAGGTAGAAAACTTAAAAAGGGAAATGGATAGGTTAAAGTTAGATATAGTGGGAATTAGTGAAGTTCGGTGGCAGAAGGAACAAGACTTCTGGTCAGGTGACTAAAGGGTTATAAACACAAAATCAAAAAGGGGTAATGCAGGAGTAGGTTTAATAATGAATAGGAAAATAGGAATGTGGGTAAGCTACTACAAACAGCATAGTGAACGCATTATTGTGGCCAAGACAGATACGAAGCCCACGCCTACTACAGTAGTACAAGTTTATATGCCAACTAGCTCTGCAGATGACGAAGAAATTGAAGAAATGTATGATGAAATAAAAGACATTATTCAGATAGTGAAGGGAGACGAAAATTTAATGGTCATGGGTGACTGGAATTCGGCAGTAGGAAAAAGAGGGAAGGAAACATAGTAGGTGAATATGGATTGGGGCTAAGAAATGAAATGGGAAGCCGCCTGGTAGAATTTTGCACAGAGCAAAACTTAATCATAGCTAACCCTTGGTTCAAGAATCATAAAAGAAGGCTGTATACATGGAAGAATCCTGGAGATACTGACAGTTTTCAGATAGATCATATAATGGTAAGACAGAGATTTAGGAACCGGGTTCTAAATTGTAAGACATTTCCAGGGGCAGATATGGACTCTGACCACAGTCTATTGGTTATGACCTGTAGATTAGAACTGAAGAAACTGCAAAAAAGGTGGGAATTTAAGGAGATGGGACCTGGATAAAGTGACTAAACCAGAGGTTGTAGAGAGTTTCAGGGAGAGCATAAGGGAACAATTGACAGGAATGGGGGAAAGAAATAGAGTAGAAGAAGAATGGGCAGCTTTGAGGGATGAACTAGTGAAGGCAGCAGAGGATGAAGTAGGTAAAAAGACGAGGGCTAATAGAAATCCTGGGGTAACAGAAGAGATATTGAATTTAATTGATGAAAGGAGAAAATATAAAAATGCTGTAAATGAAGCAGGCAAAAAGGAATACAAACGTCTCAAAAATGAGATCGACAGGAAGTGCAAAATGGCTAAGCAGGGATGGCTAGAGGACAAATGTAAGAATTTAGAGGCTTATCTCACGAGGGGTAAGATAGATACTGCCTACAGGAAAATTAGAGAGACCTTTGGAGATAAGAGAACCACTTGCATGAACATCAAGAGCTCAGATGGAAACCCAGTTCTAAGCAAAGGAGGGAAAGCAGAAGGGTGGAAGGAGTATATAGAGGGTCTATACAAGGGCGATGTACTTGAGGACAATATTATGGAAATGGAAGAGGATGTAGATGAAGATGAAATGGGAGATACGATACTGCGTGAAGAGTTTGACAGAGCACTGAAAGACCTGAGTCGAAACAAGGCCCCGGGAGTAGACAACATTCCATTAGAACTATTGACGGCCTTGGGAGAGCCAGTCTTGACAAAACTCTACCATCTGGTGAGGAAGATGTATGAAACAGGCGTAATACCTTCAGACTGCAAGAAGAATATAATAATTTCAATCCCAAAGAAGGCAGGTGTTGATAGATGTGAAAATTACTGAACTATCAGTTTAATAAGTCACAGCTGCAAAATACTACCGCGAATTCCATACAGATGAATGGAATAACTAGTAGAAGCCGACCTCGGGGAATATCAGTTCGCATTCCGTAGAAATACTGGAACACGTGAGGCAATACTGACCCTACGACTTATCTTAGAAGCTAAATTAAGGAAGGGCAAACCTACGTTTTTAGCATTTGTAGACTTAGAGAAAGCTTTTGACAATGTTGACTGGAATAGTCTCTTTCAAATTCTGAAGGTGGCAGGGGTAAAATACAGGGAGCGAAAGGCTATTTACAATTTGTACAGAAACCAGATGGCAGTTATAAGAGTCGAGGGACATGAAAAGGAAGCAGCGGTTGGGAAGGGAGTGAGACAGTGTTGTAGTCTCTTCCCGATGCTATCCAATCTGTATATTGAGCAAGCAGTGAAGGAAACAAAAGAAAAATTCAGTGTAAGTATTAAAATCCATGGAGAAGAAATAAAAAACTTTAAGGTTCGCCGATGACATTGTGATTCTGTCAGAGACAGCAAAGGACTTGGAAGAGCAGTTGAACGGAATGGATAGTGTCTTGAAAGGAGGATATAACATGAACATCCACAAAAGCAAAACGAGGATAATGGAATGTAGTCGAATTAAGTCGGGTCATGCTGAGGGAATTAGATTAGGAAATGAGACACTTAAAGTAGTAAAGGAGTTTTGCTATTTGGGGAGCAAAATAACTGATGATAGTCGAAGTAGAGAGGATATAAAATGTAGACTGGCAATGGCAAGGAAAGTGTTTCTGAAGAAGAGAAACTTGTTAACATCGAGTGTAGATTTAAGTGTCAGGAAGCCGTTTCTGAAAGTATTTGTATGGAGTGTAGTCATGTATGGAAGTGAAACATGGACGATAACTAGTTTGGACAAGAAGAGAATAGAAGCTTTCGAAATGTGGTGCTACAGAAGAATGCTGAAGATTAGATGGGTAAATCATATAACAAATGAGGAGGTATTGAATAGGATTGGGGAGAAGAGAAGTTTGTGGCACAACTTGACTAGAGGAATGGATCGGTTGGTAGGACATGTTCTGAGGCATCAAGGGATCACCAATTTAGTATTGGAGGGCAGTGTGGAGGCTAAAAATCGTAGAGGGAGACCAAGAGATGAATACACTAAGCAGATTCAGAAGGATGTAGGTTGCGGTAGGTACTGGGAGATGAAGAAGCTTGCACAGGATAGAGTAGCATGGAGAGCTGCATCAAACCAGCCTCATGACTGAAGACCACAACAACAACAACAACAACAACAACTTAAAAAAGCATCTCATTTGCGTAAAATGACAAAAATATTATCAAGTAAATTTTTCATTACCGAATTGAATGTCGTTTACGGACTCGCTCGCCAGTCGGATTGGTAAATTTCGTAGGAAGCTATCTATATACACTCCTGGAAATTGAAATAAGAACACCGTGAATTCATTGTCCCAGGAAGGGGAAACTTTATTGACACATTCCTGGGGTCAGATACATCACATGATCACACTGACAGAACCACAGGCACATAGACACAGGCAACAGAGCATGCACAATGTCGGCACTAGTACAGTGTATATCCCCCTTTCGCAGCAATGCAGGCTGCTATTCTCCCATGGAGACGATCGTAGAGATGCTGGATGTAGTCCTGTGGAACGGCTTGCCATGCCATTTCCACCTGGCGCCTCAGTTGGACCAGCGTTCGTGCTGGACGTGCAGACCGCGTGAGACGACGCTTCATCCAGTCCGAAACATGCTCAATGGGGGACAGATCCGGAGATCTTGCTGGCCAGGGTAGTTGACTTACACCTTCTAGAGCACGTTGGGTGGCACGGGATACATGCGGACGTGCATTGTCCTGTTGGAACAGCAAGTTCCCTTGCCGGTCTAGGAATGGTAGAACGATGGGTTCGATGACGGTTTCGATGTACCGTGCACTATTCAGTGTCCCCTCGACGATCACCAGTGGTGTACGGCCAGTGTAGGAGATCGCTCCCCACACCATGATGCCGGGTGTTGGCCCTGTGTGCCTCGGTCGTATGCAGTCCTGATTGTGGCGCTCACCTGCACGGCGCCAAACACGCATACGACCATCATTGGCACCAAGGCAGAAGCGACTCTCATCGCTGAAGACGACACGTCTCCATTCGTCCCTCCATTCACGCCTGTCGCGACACCACTGGAGGTGGGCTGCACGATGTTGGGGCGTGAGCGGAAGACGGCCTAACGGTGTGCGGGACCGTAGCCCAGCTTCATGGAGACGGTTGCGAATGGTCCTCGCCGATACCCCAGGAGCAACAGTGTCCCTAAATTGCTGGGAAGTGGCGGTGCGGTCCCCTACGGCACTGCGTAGGATCCTACGGTCTTGGCGTGCATCCGTGCGTCGCTGCGGTCCGGTCCCAGGTCGACGGGCACGTGCACCTTACGCCGACCACTGGCGACAACATCGATGTACTGTGGAGACCTCACGCCCCACGTGTTGAGCAATTCGGCGGTACGTCCACCCGGCCTCCCGCATGCCCACTATACGCCCTCGCTCAAAGTCCGTCAACTGCACATACGGTTCACGTCCACGCTGTCGCGGCATGCTACCAGTGTTAAAGACTGCGATGGAGCTCCGTATGCCACGGCAAACCGGCTGACACTGACGGCGGCGGTGCACAAATGCTGCGCAGCTAGCGCCATTCGACGGCCAACACCGCGGTTCCTGGTGTGTCCGCTGTGCCGTGCGTGTGATCATTGCTTGTACAGCCCTCTCGCAGTGTCCGGAGCAAGTATGGTGGGTCTGACACACCGGTGTCAATGTGTTCTTTTTTACATTTCCAGGAGTGTATCATTCGCTACAGAATATCAGAATGAGTAATAACATATTCCCCATAAATAGTCGAACACCAGTTTTTGCTAATCCAATGTAACTAATAATTTAGTAATATGTAGTTGTCGAAGATGAGTTTTACTTTAAATAATAAGCAGCAAAACTTCAAAAATGAGGAGAAACATCCACTGTTGCTTTTAGAATTTTGTTGCTTTTCTTCATCGACAAGTGGTTGAACTGGTGAATCGTTTAAAATTCGATATGTGTACCACAGTTTAACGCACAACAGAGACTCAAATTAATTATTTACTGCATTTATGAGGCTTGTAAAATGTCACAATATTCTTCAGAGCTCTGCAAAAATGCATCAACAACGCAAAAAGTGTAATGTTTATCTCAAATTGGTGTCAATGAAATGATTACGAACCCTAATGTAAGTACTCCAGTGCCTTTTTCATGGCTAAATACATACGGTCTACCAAACAGACAGGTTTATCTTCTGGAATATGAGGCTGGGTATAGAACATCTTTCCATAAATAGCTAAAAGCCAACATTTGTTTTTGCGGTGTAATATGAGATTGAGTATAAAACATACTGTCGATAAATAGTTAGAAGCAAATGTTTGCTTATGGAATCTAATTAGCAAGTTAGTAAAATGTAGCTGTTGAATATGAGTTTTACTTTAAATCCTATTCCGAAAACTTCAAAAACAAGAGATAAAATTAACTACTAGCCTAAGCTCCTACCAATTATCAACACCAGCAGATGGCGCCATTCATAGTTCGATTTGAGTACCATGCTTGGTTTAAGACACAACACAATATCGATTGAATTATTTTCCATATTCATGCTGCTTACAAAGTGTCAAAATGCTCTTTCCAAGTTTAAAATAACAGCAAAAATCTGTTAGCAAGGCAAAAAAGTGTTGCCTCTGAGTCAAGTATTGCAATGTTATTTTCTACATACGCACATATTCGTCACAATTAGTGCCTAAAACATGGTTGTCAACTCTTAAGTACGTACTCCAATGCTATTTTCATGCATAAATAGTTACAAATAGCATGATAAACTAACACCTGACATTGGAAGTTAGGCCTATGAGATCTATGCCGTAAAATTAACTGACCATTTTATAACTGCAGAAAATACATGCTAGCAAGCAAGCAGACAAACAAATAAGCAATGTTATATAGAAGAAAAAAGTAATTAACTGAGCCTCTTCTTGATGCAAGTCAAACTACATCCTCAGATTTAATATTTCCACATCTAAATTGTTCTCAAGCACTATTTTAGAAGGAACCAAGATAATGCATCATGTTACACACAAGAAGAATATAATCGATGATGCTGATTAGCATTTATTGCCTTTATTAAAAATTACTCCGGCCTACAATTGGTTGCGTTCAATAACAACTTTCGACGAAGATTGCAACACATACCAATCGGAGCTGTGGGTAACATCAACTCGATGTGAGAGCGCGCGCACACACACACACACACACACACACACACACACACACACACACACACACACACACGAACAACACAGTCAAAATACAAACAGACTGAGCAAACAATATATTAGGAACGAAGGAAGAAAGTGTCTCGACAATTTTATTGCGATGTAGCTCTTAAACTGCATATTTTTTCCGAATACACAGTGAAAACTTCTTTAATGTTTAGGTAAATACTGTACCACAGCCAAAGACTACGGTAGAGTTGAAACATCTCTAAGGAGGATGAAGCAACAAAACTGAGTCGAAATCTTAAGATTTAATTTTAAACAGCAGTGAGTGCGGTGTGTCGGACGTAGTGAGTTGTTAATCGAGATAATGAATCAACCTGTCGTTACTCGCCGGCCGGAGTGGCCGTGCGGTTCTAGGCGCTACAGTCTGGAGCCGAGCGACCGCTCCGGTCGCAGGTTCGAATCCTGCCTCGGGCATGGATGTGTGTGATGTCCTTAGGTTAGTTAGGTTTAATTAGTTCTAAGTTCTAGGCGACTGATGACCTCATAAGTTAAGTCGCATAGTGCTCAGAGCCATTTGTCGTTGCTCACACATTATTAATGAAGGAATGAATAAACATTTTCATTACTGCACGGTATCCGGTTTGTGTTCAGGTAATTTATACATTTCACCAACCATAAATTGCGTCTACATCTTTACTATGAGTGCCACCTTCCAGTGTGTGGCGGAGACAACTTGGTGTGCACTGTCACTTCTCCCTTTTCCTGTTCCAGTCGTGAAGAGTTCGCGGAAATAACGATTGCTTGTGAGCGTTCGTGTGAGCTCGAATCTTTTCCTTCATGGTGTTTATGCGGGATATACAGTACATAGCGGGAAGCAATATACTGGTTGACTCTTCAAAGAAATTACGCTCTCGCAACAGTAACAGTAAACTACACCGTGATGCAAAACAGTTCTCTTGCAGCATCTGCCACTGTAGTTGGGTGAACATCTCTGTGACGCTTTCGCGCTTACTAAATTAGCCTATATCGATACGCGATGTTCCTCCTTCGATTTTCTCTCTTTCCTACATCGACAGTATCTGGTATGGATGCAGACTGACGCGCAATATACAAGTAGTGGTCAAACGACGTTTTGTCTACCACCTCCATTTTGGGTGGATTTCATTTCCTGAGGATTTTTCCAGCGAGTCTCCATCTGGAATCTGCCATACCTTACATCAGTTGTAAGTGGTCGTACGAATTTACATGACCCTGTAGACATGCTCCTAGATATTTTATAGTTGTGAGTGCTTCCAGTCATTGTTTTGCAGTCGTGTAGTCATACAGTAATAGGTCTTTTCGCATTTTTGAGCACAATAAGTTATTTACATTGATGATCAAATATCAGTCTCTCCACCAAGATCTACCTGCAGTTTACTACTATTTCCTAGCGTTGCTACTTCTCTGTATACAAAAGCATCATCCGCGAAAAGCCTCGTAGAGCCTCCGGCGTTTTGTACTAGATCATCTGCATATATTTTGAAATGAATTGATCTTATAACACTCCCTTAGGGTAGGCCTAAACTTACTTTTACTTCTGAAGACTTCTCGTTATCTCTATTAGAAACTCTTCAATCCAGTCACACAATCTGATATTCCGTACGCCCTTCATAGGAAGATAACAGAGCAATAACACGGCAGTGCGAGAGGTGTGCATGTGCGAATCAGTGTGTGTATGTTGTTTTTTGTGGTTGGAGGTGGGGTCGGGGGGGGGGGGGGGTCATCTAGACGCATACGAAGCCAAACTAACGAACTTAAGAAATCGGTGACGCAGTTAGTCAACTACTTTGACTTTGACACGGAGAGGTATGGCGTGGGTATGTTTTAGTACATCACACAACCCCTGATCAAATGTTTAGGGTGAAAGATGTGGAGAACGTGCTGCCCAGGCCAACAACTGAATACCTTGTGTATCGATGTGCGGCAGGATATAACAGTTTCATCTTCCTCGTGCTAGTAGATGTTTCTCCCCTTACACGAAGGGTAACACGATCTTCTCACAAACAACACACATTTAAATGCGGTTTCTGAACGGAAAACCCGCTGCCTAATATGGATTTATGTACTAAATGTATGTTGCTTTACACCTAACTAATCATTTACATATGGAAACATGAAGAACACTTATTGCCAGTTTCAAGATTGTTGCATGCTGCCTTCGTAGAGCTACAGTTATATTGGGCAGCAGTGAAACTGAGCCATTTAGCTTGTTAGTTTCGTAAAATATTTATAAGACTGATAAAAATTATGTGGGCCTAGTGATATTAGAGGCAGTTTATAAATGCTGGCCATTTACAGGTTACTAAATTGTACACGGATTTGTTACCTGTCAGAAATTTTATTTTATTGAGAACGTATCCAGGATTTTTATGGCTGCATGTTAATCTCCTGTCTGAGCCACTGACAGCTTTTATAGCGAGTAATGAAGTTGGTAGTATCTTCTGGTGTTGTAGCTGTGGACGTCCTTATTCTTTTCCAATTGTAAAGGGTTTTCTCTGACGAATATCTTTAGCTAATATACATATTGTAATTTAGTGGTTAAAATACTTAACTCACCAAAGAGGCATCTAAAAGATGATTACTGGAAAGCACTACTTGTTATTCTCACTGTACTCTTTAGCATAATCCACCCCTTCTTTCTAAGAAAATTATGTCATATCCGTTAATGATATAAAATATGAGAAATATGTTAATAATTTGATTTTTCTTTCCAAAAGTAGTCGTAATACGAAGAGAAAAAGTTGCTGAACTAAGTCGTTTGACCGAATCAGTAATACTTTTCTTTCCGTTCAAGTTTTGTTCAATGACGATATCTAAAAATTTGGAACTTTATGCTCTACTTACTGACTCTTTTTTCGTGTGTTACTTTAATTGTCTGTTATTCTTCACTGTATATTATTCATTAGACATAGATTCCGCGAAAAAGGGTCTCTGGGATATAGAAAGAAGCCAAAGATATAAGTTTCATTGAAATGTAATTCAACTGAATCATTTAATATTACGAAAGTTTATTATATTGCAGTACTAATATTAATTATAAAATATCAGCAACTGAAGAGATTGCTGATGAAATATGTGAACGGCAAAAGGAGACATATAGCAGAACTAAACATCCTATTGCAAACTGACAGTCCCAAAACAAGAAGCTGAAAGCAGAAGTGAGGGCTATATGAGTGTTATTCAGAAAATTCACAAGTCAGATCTGTGTTCTCGTTAATAAGTCGTCACTCATATCCTATTGGATGGTGCACAAAATATGCTAGTCTCTTCACAGCCAAAAAGTAAGACAAAAAAGAGCTGCCATTGAGAGAAAGCTGAAAATGTTTCTTCATCCAGAGCAGGTAAAATGTTCAGAAACAGTCTTTGCCTTAAATGACCAGAAGTGGTCAAATGCAGCTATAAGGCTTGCCCTGCTACAGTAGAGAAAATAAAATTTTCTTTTAAGTTATTTGGCTTTGTTTACTGCCTAGGGAACAACCAACGTACCTGTTGCAACACCCTATTTTGATTTTCTTATGAACTGTGTAATACTTCATATAAAATGCAGCCAAGATTTATTATGCGGTAATAAATATTCATATAATATTCTAAATCAGTTGGGTTTCAATTTAAAGCAAAATTTTATTAATTCTGTTTGTGTTGTTGAATCAACACATCAGATCTAATGCTCTGTGAATTTATTGACAGGAGCAGCGTACCATGTTATTGCGATTAAGTAGTTCTAGTAAACTACAAAAATTATTCTAAGTCTAATCGCCTGTTTTCAAACTTAAAGTCCTACGCTAGCTAACCCGTGCGAAGTTACTGAAAGACCAACTCACGCAAACTCTGTGAAATATTCTAAGTTGAAACCGTCCAACTTACTAGATATTTTACAACTTTCGCATGAATTATTCCTCAAGATTCTATTAAGTTTTTGTCTCATATGCACTAGATTTTTTTTATAAGCCCCTGAACTCTTACATGTAGCAATTTCGAATACTTCAATTCGTGACTCACTCGCCGCTATTCGATACGTAACTCTGCTCTGTTCCATATATTGAAATCAACTGGTCCTCGGCAAGATGGCCACCAACTATTATCGCTCTCAGTCTGTGTTGCGAAAAATCTTATACATTACTGTCATACATCTTAACAAACATTTATATATCAATATAGACAACATATGAGACTAAACAGAAGTTATGTCAGCTTTCTGATAATGTCTTTAGTTTTTGCCTGAGTCTTTTAGTTTTCTCAAAATTTACAATTTTATCAGCGCAATAGTTAAATTTTGCTGTTTGAAAATTATAAACACATAGAAAGAAATACATTTACAGACAAATACCATAGACTAATTTACTATACCGCCACAGCTCTCAACAGCATATTATTATTTTGTGTGAAAACGACGTTTTGCCTCAGAATACATATTCCTGCATAGAACGCAAAGTGTATAACACTTACAAATTTTCTACTGGTATGTCCTAATAGGGCATTTTGAGCTCTAGCTGTTGATACAAACTTTATCTAAAACGCTCAATGGGATGGAAAGATATTGATTTTTTAATTTAATTATATTTGCAAAACTTTGATAAAGAATATCTTAAAAGCTGATGGTCTGATTGAGGGCATGTTCAAACGCATGCATTCATCTTATTTTTACCTTTTTATATACGTGGATGTTTATGTTATTTTTATATTGAATCGGGTTGTACAGAATTTTGGTCTTTTAAGTAAGCAAATAGTCTCTCGTTTCCGCCGTAGTGGCTAGCCCCACCATGATCCTCTCCAGCGGTCGAGCTCTCCAGTTTATTTCAGACCACGTGTCGAACCAACAGTTTAACTACTGCATTCCTGACGCCGTGGTATTTCTCTCAGTACCGTTTCCACTTATCATGAAATCCGACATCTGCAGTGTCTCAGCTAAGTGACTCAAGCCCGTATGCCACCTCCTAGCGAAGGATGTGGTCCTGACACGAACCACCTATGAGTCCAGTCTAGCACAGCCAACATGACGCCACAGGTTTCAAATACATCAGATGTACACTCGGATCTTGTAGTACCCAGGGGCCATGTCTTCTGAGTTCGAAACATAACAGAGGGAAAGTTAAGTGACAAGAGATGCCGGTCGCCTAGGCGCAGCATCAGGCAGACCTCGGAGGGAGGTTACATAAAATGTCAGAGGCTGCTAGTGCATCGGGGAAAATACTGAACCAGAGGAGCCAGTTCGCTGACGATCGAGTATAGTAGTAACACTATAAACTGTAAAAACAAAAGTGACAATTGCAGAGAAAAAGCGAGGATAAGAGATTGCTAAAGGGGGAGTCTTTGGAAGGGGCACCTATGCATTATGAAGAGCCTATAGCAGGCCTAAGATATGATTTGACGACAGATTCCTCCTTCCAATGAGCCTCCCAAGAATAGTGCACAATTAGAACCAATGAGATGGTGAGGGCTCTTCAGCAACATGCCATGTCAAAGACTGGCTGGAGCGAAGAGGAATACTAATTGGAAGCTCTGAGAAGTCTGTTGCACTCAGAATAAGATGTTGGTAAGATGAGGACATTCAATAAGTAATGCAACCCATTTTTTTCTTGTCCAGTTTCTGTTGAAGAAATGCGGAACTTATTGTGGGACATTGTGCAACATTCCCGCTTTATCTCCTATAGTTTAATGAAGTTACGATAAGTGGCGACGCTATACGTAGCCTTCAAAGTGGCGTCTGTAACGGATGTATGTTTCAAGCAGGTAGCAGTCACTGAGTTTCTTTTAGCGACAAACCATAGCATCGCAGATATTCATAGCCTCTTGGAGAATGTCTACGGATACCTGACTGCGGACAAAAGCACGGTGAGCATCATCACAACAAGGTTGCAAAAACCTTTCCAATACCTGCGTGCTCGCCAGACGCACCCAGCTGTCTCTCCTGCAACGTCGGAACGTGCAGACACTCTCATTTGAGGTGATCGATAGATCACAATGGAACACCTCGGTTCACAACTGGACGTCTCCGTTGGTAGTGCTAACACATTTGTCCACAAGTTCGTGTACTCAAAGGCGTGTGCCCATTGGGTTCCTCGTCGCCTAACAGAGCATAAAGAGCATCTGTGCGGAACTGCTTGCGTGTTACGCGGCTAATAGAGACAATTTTTTGTTGAACATCGTCACAGTTAATGAAACATGGGTTCATCACATCGAACGGGAAACAAAACGGCAATCCACGGAGTGGCGCCACACCATCTCTCCTCCGAAGAAAAAGCTCGAAGCCGCACCCTCAGCCGGCAGAGTCATGGTGACGGTCTTCTGGGATTCTGAACGGGTTATTCTGTTTTATGCCCTCCCTCATGGTGGAACGATCCATTCTGAAGTGTACTGTGTTACCTTTATGAAATTTAAGGAACGATTTCAGCACGTTCACAGCCACAAACATGCAAACGAACTTCTTCTCCAGGACAATGTAAGACCCCACACAACTCTTTGCAGAAGAGAGGAGCTCACAAAACTTCACTGAACTATACTTCCCCATCCACAATACAGCCCGGATCTTGCCCCTTCCAACTTCCATCTGTTTGGCCCAATGAAAGATGCACTCTGCAGAAAGTCTAACGTGGACGATGAGGTGGTTATTGACCAAGAAGACGTTGGCTCCGAGTTCGGCCATTAGAGTTGTACCATGTAGGCATGCAGACTCTCCCGGTAACGCGGCATAAGGCAGTCGCGTTGAATTAATATTGTGTTGAAAAATAGGGTTTTGTAATCATAATATTGTGTACTAGAATATTAAATAAAAACATCCTTTTTTCAAAAAAAGAAATTCGCTGCAGTATTTGTTAAACGCCCGTCATAGTATCAGCACGGTCAGGCGAAGAGAGTTGCCAGGCAAGGCTAAGCAGAGTTATTTGCAATAGGCGCAGTGCAGCTGATTGAGCCCTAGTCGTTTAGCTAGGCACTTCTGCATGTCATGTCGCGGGTGTGGGCTCTCTGGGTACTGATGTTTTCATTTCAAGTAGATCGAACTGTGCTGGTTACTCGCCCTCTCTCTGTAAAGACGTGATCTTTTCTTGGGCAGAATTCCTTTAGAGCAAGTATATCAGGCGTTGATACAGTTTTCCGAGTAAAGTAGTAAGTTTTCAAAAAACTCATAGTGTTTGTCATTTCAGTATTTATTCCAAACCTTACCTTTTCTAATAAGGGAATTTTGAGAACATAGTCAGGTCAAGACTGCCCAGACCGTTTCCCTTCTTCCTGAACCCTGTAGCCCAATCCCAAGGAACAGTCATTTTCGGGACACGACAGATAAAATTAGCTGGTGCCAGACGTGTGGGTAAACAAATGGTTAAACAGAAGGCTTACCGAGTCAGGTTGCTACAGCGACTGTGACAAATAGCAGGAAGTTTTGGCGACTCGCCATTTCAGCCAAGTAAAAACTTGTCCCATGACAGTAGAATCCAAAGCGGTGTCTTGGAAGGGTGCAGTGCAATGTAGGGCAACTAAAGTATGACACAGAACCACGAGGCACTACGGTGCCTGACCTGCCAAGGGTCAGTTAGTCCAGCACTGAGGATCCGGTAGCGGCTGCAACAGATGCCATCCCAGGCGACCAGTGGTGGGCAAGTGCAAAGTCATGTTCTCATCTGCAAGTTCAAGCCGTGGGTCCAGCCCTACTGAGCAGCAGCCCCAAGGACGACACAGAGCTGCCGACATATTGCAGAGTACTGGAAGAAACAGGTACATGTCTTGCAAATTGTAACCGTTGTGACTGTATTTCTAAAACTGTTAGTTGTAACTCCTTTAATATCTTAAAATGGACCCCTTAGCGAAGCACGTTCATCAGGACACAGTATAATAAGTGCCAAAGAACCCGTGTGTATTATTGGGAATATCTTTTAATGGTAACAAGAGGGACATAAGGGACTTTATTGAGAATGTAGATTCTGAATTTGAATTAGTGAAGCCAGAGTAATATGAAATCTTTCGAGTGATGGTTTAACTTGGGTGGCATTCGGTCACACTACACACTTTAACAATATTTGAGACGCTGAAAATATTCGTGTGATAGGGGCCGTAGTCAAAATTCAGCATTTGAGACGTGTTGTCGAGCTGAGCTCTATGAACAGTTAGTGTTAGGGGATCTGATACATTTTCGTATTAATGCACTACAGCAAGCTTCAATATCGGATTTATTTTATTATCCATAACTTAAATAATTTATGTAGAACCACCACCTTTAATTATTTCCAAAAGCTACTGAATTAAAACCACACGATAGTCTGTCCTTAAAAATTCTGGTGTACTGTCGGAACTGGCTGTCGTCTCACAGCCCTAGATGTAAAATGTGCTTTTGGTACAAAGGTCTATGAATTTTGAGAAGTAGAACTTGCCGATTGCAGAGGAGAATTGAATCCTGCAAGATTTCACCTGGCATGCAATATACTATCGAGCTTTTAGGCACGAAACTTCACTCTGAAGATGTGCAAGGAAGTCTGTACGTACTTTCATTAGACGAAATACCAGTAAGACCATTTGTGGACTATGACAAGCGTTTGACAAGATTTACGTTTAGCTATTCAAGAATTCAATAGTTCTCCAGAGCTGTAGCTTGTGAGCCATGTATTAGTTATTGTGCTGCGAGGTTTGACAGTATACTGGAAGCAAGTAGTAGCATATTTTTTAACTGAGAGCTCCACCAACCCAGCAGTACTGTGGTAGTCTGTGAAGAAGTCAACGTTTACTCAGAGAAGGAATTATACTTATGTTTGTTGGCATATGGGAAATTCTTGGAGTTCATTCTATTCAAAGTCAGATGTATTATTAAATTAATCACCATTGTTTGCCTGAAGAGAAACTGTGTCTCAAAGAAGATGGCTGTTTTCCACTTCTGCTTTATTTGTTTTATTGGTACATGAATTGTTTCTGCCTTTGTGACCATTTTCAAGCTATTTTCTGTACAAAAGAGAGCACGCTACGTTACTTTCGGGAATAGAAACATAATAATATGAACGTAAGCTATTAGGAACTTACTAGAAAGTTAGATACTCTGGCCAGCCTACAAACATTCATACAGAAGCTAAAAGGAACAGAATCACCCTACTGTCGAACTAAGGCTGAACGAGTGTACTTGTCGTCAAATCTGAATATTAAAAAACTGTGTCGCATTTGTAATAATTCAGCGGCTGTGTAACAGCAAGTAGAGGCAGTAATTTCGAAAAATTTTCAACACAAAATTTAAAATTGACTTTGGATGTCCAGCAACGGATGCGTACTCAAAAATGCTTGCAGCTTGCCATCATGATAGGAAATAAAGGTAATATTTTGCAGTGTTCCTCTTACGAATATTGAGATTTACTTTTTAGTAACTGGCCATTCATTTCTACCTCCTGACAGACTTTTTGGAGAAGTACAAAAGAAGCTGAAGAGAATGGACACCATTCTTCAACAAGCTGAGTACCGTAATGTATTCTCCAACCATGGAACTGTGAAGATTATGGTGCATCACCGGGTCGTATACGAATGGAAAGCTGAGAGTAAGACTCATATGAAATCAACGCAGTCGCTTCCCTTCAGAAGTTCCCCGTCAGAGGTTCGAGTCCTCCCTCGGGCATGGGTGGGTGTGTTGTCCTTAGGGTAAGTTAGTTTAAGTCAGATTAAGTAGTGTTTAAGCCTAGGGACCAATGACCACAGCAGTTTGGTTCCATAGGAACTTACCACAAATTTCCAATTTTTCCCTGCGGGGAAAACAATATTCGCATCAAAGGAGAGCATTCTTACAGAAATAATGTCGGAGTCGAAGTCGTAATTACAAAGAAAGGAAAATGAAGTGACATAATAAATCCTGCTGTACTGCCTAACAACTGGTGGAATTTAAGTGAAAAAAGAAAAGATTGAGGATGTTGATAACCTTTTGCAGAAACATTTTGGAGAAAGCTGGAAAAGCCTAGATAATTTACTTTTTCTTATGAAGACGTCCCTACTAATATGGAAGGAGCTTCTAATGACGTCGATGATACAGACTTTTGTGAAGGAAACTACCATGAAACAGACTTTCTATATGATCACAATTACTGTGCGATTATGTATGTTTCGAACGATATTGTTTTATATATGTCACTGTGGTTTAAATGCTCTCTTTTTGCACCAGTATTTTGTATTTTCTGTTATTCTGATCTACTCTGTGAACATGTAATAAATGTCTTAATTGAAAACCTCGGAGTCAGTTCGTCATGCACAATCCCTTACAAGATACATAACTTCAGAGAAGTCCAAATAGTAAGTGTCATAAATGGACAAGTATGATGGAATAGTTTCAAAAGCAGACATGTGCACGACTTGGCTTCAGTCATTTTTGGTTTCTCCAGAAGTTTTGGATTAGTATCCGAACTTTAGGCCTAAGATTTCTAAGAAATTTAATATATTGATTGAGTAGTCTACGATATTATTCTCGTTTTAACTTAGGCTATAGCTAAAATTTGTTTACCATGAATGAGAAGTGTATGACTTCCGTAGGATTGTTAGTTCCGGGTTGTTGAGTGAGAGTTGCTGCAGTTTATTTCATGTAGGTGACTGTAGTGGCGTGGGAATTGGGGAAATAAACAAGGCTTGTTGGTTGTGTAGGATTTGCTGTAGAGAGAGGAAGATAGTGGAACAGGAGGAGAAGATTGCTGCCCTTCAGGTGGAAGTAGATAAAGCGAAGCAAGATCTGGAATGGTTAAGGGGGAGAAGGGAAAAGAGAGGTGGGAAGTGACAACAGGTTACAGAAAAAATAGGAATAGGACCTTCTCAAACAGTGCGGTTGCGAGTGTGGAAAACAGGTTTGATCAATTGTCACAGTTGGATACTGATGAGTCACAAATAGATGTACGAATAGACAGGACACAACAAACTTTCAGAAAGTGTTTGAAAGTCAAGAAGTCAGAAATAGCTATGAAGAAGAAGAAAGTTTTGTTGTTAGGTAGTTCACATGGTAGAGGTGTTGGGCAACTGTTGCAGGATGAACTCTGCTCAGGTTACCAACTAACAATTTTTTTTAAACTTAGTGCAAGTCTCGGGCAGGCGATAGAGGATGTAGGTTCACTTTGCAAAGACTTCACGAAGGATGACACTGTGGTAATAGTGGGTGCGGGCCGAGCAACAGGATAGATAGGAACCATAATTATTCAATTGAGAGAGACCTTGTAAATATAGCTTCAGCAACGAGATATATTGATGTTGGGTCATTTAAACTCTTCTGTTAGGAGAGTTAATTTAGAGGTGGAACGGCTTCTTGGATCAGATATGGGGTCTCGTATCAGTATGGTTCCTGTTGACTCTATCGGCAGGTGGCACTATACTAGGCATGGCCTTCATCTCAACAGGAAAGAGAAGGAAAAACTGTCTGGGCTAATAGCAAATAAGTTAAGGGGCGGCACTGTCACAAGTGGTAAAGTACCAGTGGTTACAGGCGACAGATTAGCAGTTTGTTTAAGACAGGGAGGGCAAAAACAAAAGACGTTCAGAGACAGGCTGAATATGATATTCACATTGATAGAACAGGCAGCCAGAAAGCAAATTTTAATGTACACAATTCATGCAGACAGCCTCTAATGGAAACTAGAGATACTCAAAAATTGACAGGAAAATTAGGTTCATCCAGTTGCAATTCAGCCAGTGCACAAAATCAGTTATCGTTACTGCACCAGAATATCCGAGAACTGAGGGGTAAGCTTAATGAGTTGCTTATTTGTGCTGAAGAATTAGAGCTGAGCAGACCAGTTGATATAATCTGCCTCTCTGAACATCATGTGACCACTGGTATAGATACGTTATATGTTACAGGACTGAAGTTAGCTTCTTACTTCTGTAGATAAAATATGGAGAAAGGAGGAGTTGCCACATTTGTCAGAAACTGCTTTGATTTCAAGAATACTGATACTAATAAATTTTGATCAGAGTAGCACTTAGAAGGTTGTGCAACAGAAGTAGTACTGGAAGCCCTGCTGCCCCATCTAATGGTAAAAAACAACGAAATAGTAGTTGCTGGTGATTTTGATGTGGATTTGTTGAAAAGCTCTGTCAGTGAACAATTATTGCAGTCAGTCACAACATTATTCAATTTAGTTCTTACTGTGAACGTTGCTAGTAGGATATGTAAACGCTCTGAGACTGCTACTGATAATATCTTTGTAGGCAAATCTAGGGAAAAAAACCAATCACGAAACCAATAGTAAATGGGCTATCTGATCATGACATGGAGCATCTTGTGTTAGATGTTGAAAACTGTCGGGATAAAAAAAATCTATTAAATCTGACTACAGGAGGGTAATGAATAAGTAAAAAATTGAGATATTCAGGAAACTGCTCAACGACATGAACTGGATAGATGTTTACAATACTTCTGACTCAAATGTAAAATACAAAGCATTCATTAATAAAGTTACCTCCACTTTTGAAAATTGTTTTCCCTAAAGGTAACCCAAATTACACAGAAGTCAAAAAATAAGCCGTGGATTACACAAGGAATAAAAGAGAGACTGTATCTAATATCTAGGAACAATTCTGATGTTAGAACTGTAATGCATTACAGAGAATACAGCAGAGTAATGAAGCAAGTTATCCAGAAATCAAAGCAGCTTTATTATAAGAAAAAGATAATTATATCAGGCAACAAAATAAAAACTGTATGGGATATAGTGAAGACAGAGACAGGTGGGGCCGAAAAGGAAGAGGAACAGATAGCTCTAAAAATAAATGAGACTTTGGTAACAAGCGTGTTTAGTGTTGCAAACCTCTTCAACAAGTACTTCATTTCTATTACTGACAGCTTGGGGTTTTGAGGTTCGGTCAACAGTGCAATGGAAAATCTGAGACCTGTCTTTAAAAATACCTTCAGTAAAATGGAAATGTCACGTCTCTCAAAGAAGTAGCATGCGTGCTAAAATCCTTAAAATCTACGTATTCCAGTGGGTACGATAACATATCAACAGAGTTAATCAATGAGTGCTCATGCGAGTTGAGTTCTATCTTAAATTATTTGTGTAATCAATCTCTTATCAGTGGAACGTTTACAGACTGGATAGAATATGCTGAAGTTAAACCTCTTTGCAAGAAGATAGATAAAGAAATACCATCAAATTATCGATCAATTTCACTTTTGCTGGCTTTCTCAAAAATATATGAAAAGGTTATGTTCAAGTATCTCCTTAAGCATCTGACTACAAACAGTATATTGTCCAAGTAACAGTTTGGATCCCTTAAGGATTCAGATATAGAGAAAGCTATTTACACTTCCAGTGAGAATGTACTTAATTCATGAGATAATAAATTAGATTCTACTGGCATATTCTGTGAGCTGTCAAAAGCCTTTGACTGTGTGCACCACAGCATTCTCTTAAGTAAATTAGGATATTATGGTGTCACCAGCAGTGCTGCAAGACTGGTAGAGTCTTACTTATCTAACAGGAATCAAAGGGTGTTGCTGCAAAATACCTGTGCAGTAAGCAGTCAGTTTTCATCTGAATGGGAATCAATTACACGTGGTGTTCCTCAAGATTCCATCTTGGGTCCATTGCTTTTTCTTGTGTACATTAATGACCTCTCATCTGTTACATTTCCAGATGCAAATTTTTGTTTGTTTGCAGATGATACCAACAATGCAATAAGGTGGAATCAAGTACAGATTTAGAAATAGTTAATAATCAAATTTTCACTTAAGCTTTGAGAAGACCCACTCTATGCTGTGCAGAACCTGCAAGAGGTTTCCTTCCAGCATGTGCATAACATATGATGACTTGCAGACTGAAGAGGTTGACAGTGTTAAATTTCTAGCATTACAACCCAATAACAAATTCAGTTAGGAAGGGTGTAGCACAGAATTGCTTAAGTGCCTAAACAAGTCTGTATTTGCAGTGAGAATAAAGTCATATGTAGGAGATATAAATATAAAAAGACTTGCATGCTCTTCTTACTTTCATTCTATTATGTCATATAGAATCATATTCTTGGGCAACTCATTAAACCGAGCAAAGGTTTCCAGGGTGTAGAAGTGTATGATAAGAATCATTTGTGGCGTAAATTCAAGAATATCAAGTAGAATCCAGTTCAAGGAACTTTGTATTCTAACCACTGCTTCTTAGTATATTTATTCCTTAATGAAATTTGTTACAAGTAACGCATCTCTATTTCCAACGAATAGCTCAATACATAGTATCAATACTAGGGATAAGAAAAATCTACATAAAGACTAAAATCACTTACCATGGTCCAGAAAGGGATCCAATAGTCAGGAACAGACATTTTCAATAAATTGCCAGCAACTGTTAAAAACTTGGTTTCAGATTAAGCACAGTGTAAACAGAATTTGAAAGACTTTTTGATAGGCAACTCCATCTACTCTACAGATGAATATCTTAACAGAGACTGTTAAGCCAGCTTAAGTAAAAATGTCTGTTTGATTTCACTTTTTAGAGCACTTGGTCACAAACTTGAAGATTAGATATTTTATGTATGATAAATTTATTAATAGTGCATAACAATGTTTCATTCTTACAGTGTGTTAATTGTGTAAATATTAGGTGTTCCAGTTTACTGCATTGTATTCACCTATTTCGACAATCTCCTGACAAATGATCAGGAGAGTAAATGTTATATTCAAATGTTTCGTGTTTTAATGTTATACTTTCTGACATGTTCCACACCCACGAGAATCATCTCATTGCTTAGGTCTATGGAACGAAAACTGAATCTAATCTAATCTGAATAAGTCCATTTTCTTTTCATATGTATTGCCGTGTTGTGGATCGCTAAGATTCAATTTTGCTATCTGTTCATAAGCAGACATAACAACAAACTAAAAGCCAGGACTATAGAGTGAATCTCACATCTTGTATGTCTTTAAGAGTTTTCATGTTTTTTCCTCAACTTCACACTGAGTGGACATGTCCAGTTTTGAAAACATATGTCTCATGTGCCGTGTTTTATACAGATAACCATTTTAAAATTGCCTGAAAGACAGAAACTAGCCGTGAATCAATAAAATGAACACAGTAACACAGTAGAAGTGGAAAATACAACGTTATTTAATAAATTTCTCGCTGTGGTGAAAAAGAAATATCAGAAACTGTTTGCTGTCACAAAATATAGCACCATCTGAGTCTACACAAAGAGAATACTTTTAGTAGTAATACAGTGTCAATGAGACGCACTGAATGAAGGGAAGTTAAGCAAGTTTCATTTGGAAAAATGATAGTTCCCGTTGCTAGAAACTTACTGAGTCACACTGTGGCTGCAGCTTAGCAGCTTGCTGCTTCAGCAGCGCTTATTTCAGAAGAGGTTATTGCAACTAACTGGTATCTAAGTAGTTTTAGTATGTGGTATGAGACGAAGGTTAGCAGAAATAACGTAGAGTCTGTTACCAGAAAGAGTGCTGATAAGCTGATGTATCTGAGACAAATGCTAAGTTGGTTTGCAACGTTGAGTTTCAGTGGAAGAATGAAAGGAAATCAATGCAAACTGCACTTCAACCGTCAGCTACAACTTTAAGGGTGCAAATGAGAACAGCAGTCAATAGGACTTGGTGTTTTGCACATTTACTGCTGATCTGAGATTGCGAGATTCAAAGAAATATACAGGGTGAGTCACCTAACATTACCTCTGGATATATTTCGTAAACCACATCAAATACTGACGAATTGATTCCACAGACCGAATATGAGGTATTCGGAAAATTCACAAAAAAAACTGGTTATAAATATATGGTACTAATCTGCAAAGCTCAATTACAAGTACAATGATAAAAACGGATGTCGGTTAGGTGATACAGTGTGTGGAATTACGACGCAAGAAACAGTAAGAATCACATTAACGTTGCAACTGAATGTGTTTTATTCTGTTATACACCGGAATATCAATATTTACCCGTGGAATCTAGAATTTTCTTCATTGAAGAACAATTTAACCGTAGTAACAAGAATCAACGACTTGTTGCCACGCATATAAACAACGGGTAACGACATTATTCGTCGACAATATCACACTTTGTGACTGTTTTGCGTCTACGGATTGTTAAATATGAATCAAGCAGAGTTGCCGAATACTGGTACACCAACTGTTCGCTTCAGCACTTAGCATCACGCAGTCCAGCCTTCCACGTCGACATCTCGCAGCAACGCAGCGCATTGTTTAAGGGTGTAGATTAACATTTACCTTTCCAGCTTGAATTTTCGGCGTTCCAAAAACGAGATATAATTATTTGTTTGTTTAATGACAAATACGTTGTATTGAACGAATTTGGAGGGAATTAGCAATGAGTGACTAATAGACAACCTCTCATCTCTAAAGTTCTTTAAGAGTCAAGCATTAATACAAGAGAATAATAATAACTTTGTGTCGAGCTGCTAAATACTAAACATGAGTTTAAACAACCATTGCTCTCATAGGGAATCACCAAACAGCCGAAGCGTTGTTGCACGTATTCAAGCAACTTATCAAATAAAAGTTTTCACAGATGGGATTATGATTTTCACAGATGGAATTGCGTTTCCATTAAGTTACAGAAACAATGGAAGATCAGATGAATAACAGCTTTACCCAATTAGGTTCAAGATTAAACCAAATGGATAACAGATTACAACAGAAGCAATTAAATATCAATAATCTTACAACACAGGTCAATGGGAGAATGGATATATTGGAAGATAGACTCTACCTAGGACTAAAACACGTTGTAGATATAGACATTCAGTTGGAATTATTAGACGACAAGGTAGAGGGTCAGTTACAACACATACATTCCCTTAAGACAACCCAAGACATGATAGTTAAACGGCTCCAAACCTGGTTACTAGAAACAAAAACGAATGTGCAAAAATTGACGAATAGAGATGTAGAAACAATATCGTTCTTAATTAATGAAACTGACGCTCGTTTACAAACACTGGAACGCCGTAACAAGCACAAAGAAGCTACATTACCTTCACAGCCGAATAATACCCCAAACAAACTAGACATCCCGTATTCAGGCATTGTAGTCAGACCAGCAGACACTAGGTCGATGAGTTGTACCGATGACAACAGTCTCCCACATCTATTATCCAAAGGTGACGATGCATCCACTCAATACTGCTCACAACCAGAAGGAAAGCGTAAGGAAGAGGAATCAATTAACAGCAATCAACACAGTAGCCTGTGTGATGATTTTACGTCAACGCTTAGCAAAGGAATCAACCATAAATTTGCTAAATTTATACCAGGCGAAGATATACACCCTGTGTTATTCG